>NC_081822.1:29581666-30195000 GCF_030704535.1 Vitis vinifera
CAACCATTGTTTTGAGTTACTGTAATCGGTGCAAGCCTTGATTTCCAAACTCTGATATCTCCTTTTAGATGGTGTATTTCTAAAGATAAAAAACAGCAACAAGACGAGTTTGGGACCATGAGAAATCTATATATCTATGGCTTCTCATCATACCACGTTGCTTATGATTTGCCACACTATGAGCAGTTTGTAAAACATGCTCCTTAACCGTAGGGACGTGAGATGGCTGGTGAAAGACGTGGTCAGGTGCTAGACCACTTTAGAGTGGTGAACGTGTGTGAACATGTAGGTGATAACATCATAATCATGATGGCTATGATTCATGCCCAGTCGGGTGTTTATCAAAACATTTATAAAACCTACAACACCTTATACTAGGGTGGTAAAGACAAAGCTACTATAGTATAGTGGTTCTAAGATCGTCCACAGGGATGAGTTTTCATTGTACACCTGACATTAATGAAAAGAGAAATGGTGATTTCCTTTTTGAAAGTTAGTTTTTAATGAAAATAAGATTGATTGGAAGGGTTGATTTTAAGTTAAGCAAACATAAACAACTGAAATTACTACAAAGAGAAAGTCTCTTGGAGCTATAAGTTACTAGGATCAGGTTCCTGTTGCAAAGCGGGAAATTTCGGATCTTCTCCTCGCATTGGGGACAATAACATAAAGGATGGTTATCCCTCGAACCAGATTTGTATTTAGCAAATAAGTTTTAATCCAAAGGGTTCTTGAAAAATGGTAGTTGCTTCCCATTAATGGCTTCAAACACTAAAGACCCTCACCTTGAACCACCTTCCAATGGCTCGTACTTGATAACTAATGGACATCTATGAATCTAGCAATAAGCATCCATAGAATCCTAAAAGTTTACCAAGTATTGGTCATTCAAGGTGATTCTACGGGATTAAAGTTGAAACTTGATATACAAACCATTAATGATACACAACTACTTTAATTTAAAGTAAGGAAAACTCCCACCTTTGCATCTGGGTCCTTTACCTAGCTTTCATCACTCCAGGAAATGTGAAACTTAGCCACTCATCTTCTGAGAAATCATCCTCATATGGTGATTGGCTAGAGAGAATGTGAAGAGAAAATGAGAAGGAAAGGCAGAGAAAAACTCTCGTATATTTCCTTCAAACCAGACTTTACAAAAAATGAAAAACATTTCTTGAGAGGTTTTCCAAGCCCTATTTATAGTTCTTAAACATACCCTAATGTCATTTATCTAATACAAAAGGAGCAAAAAGGAAAAGTTACAATTCTGGAGAAAAATCCCAAAGGTCAGTGCGCACAAAGTGATTTTCGTACATCCTGCCAAATTTTGGCACACCTTGCCAAATTGATGATTTTGCCTTGCGAAATGCTTTGTTTTCCTCCATCTTACTACTGATAGTTTTGGTAACCCCTTGCCAAGTTTGGCAAGGGGTTTTGAAGTGCTCCAAAGCTCGGATTTTTCATGTGATTGATCTTCAACTTACCTTGTCATAGCTTGCACAAAACTCTCTCTCAATCTTGGCCTGTTTTAGTTATAAAAAAGCTACCAAATAACACTAAAACTTACCAAAAATTGGTTAGTAACATTTGCTAGGTCCTTAACATGCTAATTGGGATAAAAAGTTCTAACTACTACTCAAAAGTGTTTAATACAATTAAGTTTAAGCTTATAAAAATGCACTTTTTGAGTAGTAATTAGGTTACCATGTAATTCTATTGCTTAACAATATATTACAAAACTTTTAACTTCAGTATTAGAAGGCTTTTTTTTTTAATACAAAAAATTAATAGATATATATATATATATATATATATATATATATATATATATTCATCTAGTACGTTAATTAAATGATACAAAAATACATATAAACTATGTTTGGTTTCTAAAAAATTTGAAGGAAAATGTGAGGAAAGAAAATAGAGAGAAAAAATATAAGAATTTTTGTTATTTGCTATGTTTGGTTCCTAAAAAGTGCTAAGAAAAATGGTTTTATCATGTTTGGTTTTACCATGGAAAATACAAAAGAAAATAAAATATAATTAGAATTTGTCAAATTTTATATATTTTAAAATTATATAATTTTTATATAATAGAGGAAAATAAATAAAACGAGTTTGAAAAAGTATATAAAAATAATTTATTAAGTTTTAATCTATTTTTTATTTTTCTCACTTTGTCTTTTCTTCTATTTTCCTCTCTATTGTCTTTCCTTCTCATTTTTCCTCAATTTTTTTGAGAATCAAACATAATCAAAGTGAAGGAAAATAAAAAATAAATTTAAAATCAATAAATTATTTTTATATATTACTTTAAACTCATTTAACTTGTTTTAATTATTTCATACAAAGATTAAATAATTTGAAAACGTATAAACTTTAAACTAATTTGAATTATATTTAATTTTTATTTTAGTATTTTCTATAATATAATCAAATTTTGAGAAAATCATTTTTTATAGTATTTTTTTTCTTAATACTTTATGGAACAAAACATAACCATAAATTATTTAGTGTCACATTATGTTTTAATTCCAATATAAAGGTGATCGGACCATTTGTTATCATCATTATATGAATATAATTCATAAGGAGATATAGAGTTAGTTTGGTAGTGCTTTTACAAAGCACCTTTACTATAAAAAGCATTTTTCAAGAAAAATCAAACATTTGATAAAATTTTGAAAGTATTTTTAAAAAGTTGAAATTTCACTTATGATGTTTTGTGAAGAATTACTTGATCATCGATTTTTCTAAAATTACTTTTAAAAAAATATATATTTTTTCATTGGAAGAACTTTAAAAATAAATATTACGAAACATGTAAATTAATCATTTAGAAAGAATGAAGTTTCATGTTATAATTCATAGCAAATCTTTAGATACCGAAATTGCAGGAAACCAAGAAAACTAAATTTCAAGTAAAATGTGAAGCGCCAATAAGATTTTTCACTATAGAATCCAAATGATAATGAAGTTGTTCTCATTAAATGTCAAGTAAAACATGACGTGCCGACAAGATTTTTCACTGGAGTCCAAATGATAATGAAGTTGTTCTCTGTAAATGTCAAGAAATTAAAAAATGGAAGTGCCAATTAGATTTTTCACTGAACATACAAATTACCTCCAAAGAAATTTCAATTCATGAAATCATGACGGCAGTTGTCAGTAACTGTCTCTTGAGCTGGTTGTGTGGTGGATATTTCTCTCAAGAACAACTGGCTGATCGTGACGACTCTGACTCTTGGGACTATGTTCTGAGCCATTTTGTATCATCCAATGCCTTGTGGCGTATTCATTACCCAAAAACCAGCGACTTGGTAATAACTTGGCGTGCTTAACTCGCTATAGAACGATTGTCCCTTCACACCTCCCTCCATCCACGAAGCTCCAAACACATAGAAAGAAATGCCTTGGAATGTGAAGAAGAATTAGGGAAGGGAAGCCATAGCTAGCCTTGCATTAAACTCTTTTGGAAGTTTGTAGTTATAGACACAGTGGGACAGGCCATGCCCCTTGTTCACTAATGATATCTGCTTTCATGAAGTGGTGAAGTCTCAGAACAAGACTGGGTCTTCCTAATTTGTCCATTCCCAGTGCAGTTGCTATTGGCGTATACCATACTCCACGTTCATTGATAGGAATCCAATTGACCCAGTAAACGCTTTAGAATATATATCCCTGTAAAATGTATATATATACCATGATTAATTAAGGTAAGCTATTCACAAGTGAGTTGCAGTAGCACACTCGCATCCTACCACACAAATGGGCTATTTTTGGAGGGTTTTGAAAATGAGCCTTATTATTAGGTTGATGTTTGTTGCAGCAACAGCAGCTGCTCAAGAAGCCAAGCCTGGCTGCCAAGAGAGCTGTGGCAACATCAGTATCCCATACCCTTTCGGCACCAGCCCCGAGTGTTACATTGCTGAAGAGTTTCTCATCACCTGCAACACTACCAATTATAGTCCTCCACAAGCATTCTTAACCAGAAGTAATATTCAAGTGCTAGAAATATTGCTCCAGGGTCAGCTGCGAGTCTCGGGTTGGATCGGCTATGATTGTTACAACTCTAGTAACCACAATAGCTGGCTTGAACTCTCTAAATTCACCATTTCCACTACTCAAAACAAGTTAACCGCTGTTGGCTGCGACACCATTGCACTAGTTACGGGTTATCGTGGGCAAAATTACACCACTGGCTGCGTGTCACTATGCGATAGCGTCGATGATGTCATCAATGGGTCTTGTTCCGGAATCGGTTGCTGCCAAACCTTCATTCCTAGGGGGGCAAGGTCTTATGACATCGAACTTGCCAGCATTAACAAATACCAACAGGTTCTAGACTTCAATCCTTGCAGTTACGCCTTTGTGGCTGAGGATGGTGTCTTCAACTTCTCATCCCTCGACCTTCTTGACCTAAGGGGTAGACAGAAGTTTCCTCTGGTGCTTGATTGGGCTATCGGAAACAAAACTTGCCAGGAAGCAGAAATGGACGCAGCAAATTACGCATGCAAGGAGAACACACAATGTCATGACTCCATCAGTCGCCCAGGCTATGGCTGCAGTTGCTCTGACGGCTACCAAGGCAATCCTTACCTCGGCTGTCAAGGTAACAAATTTCAAACCCTCTCTTTTTTCTTTTTACTTGTCTAATTCTTACAAAATTTGAAAGCAAACACCGGGCTAAGAAAATAATTTTTTCGGACTCATGCTTCCAAAAAAAACCCTCAAATAAAACTACAAAAAATAAATTTTTTACCAAGATCACTTGTAGAAACCAAAAACTTGGGAGGTTAAAACTGAATCAAAATCCTGCAATTCCTAGTATTTATAAGAGAGTTTTAAGATTGTTGAATATTGTCCTTATCTCTATCTGTTGACTTTAACTTTTAAAAAATAATGATAAGAGTATCTTTTTTCATTTTGTATTTTCAGATATAGATGAGTGTTCGACATTAAGCCCTTGTAATGGAACATGCCAGAATCTACCTGGTACTTTTAATTGCTCTTGTCCAAAGGGGTATGAAGGTGATGGAAGAAAAAATGGAACTGGCTGTACTCTCGTTGCTAGTCAATCCCAGAGGTTTCCCTTGATTATCATACTAGGTAAGCATAGTGGAAGATTTCTTATCTTAAGCTCTTTCTGTTTTATTTTCAAAAAATTGTAGTAAGATTAGCATTTCAACTAAAAGTTTATTTGGTATATAGGTACCAGTATAACACTTTCAGTTATACTATTGACCAGTTCTTGGATATATCTGGGACTAAGGGAAAGAAAGCTGATTAAACGCAAAGAAAAATTCTTCCAGAAAAATGGTGGGCTTATGCTACAACATCTTCTTTCCAAATATGAAGGATGCACAGAAACGACTAAAATATTCACTGCCAAAGACCTTCAGAAAGCAACAGACAACTATCATGAAAGCAGAATCTTAGGCCAAGGAGGACAAGGAACAGTTTATAAGGGAATTTTACCCGACAATAGAGTTGTTGCCATTAAGAAGTCTAAGGTGACAGATCAGAGCCAAGTTGAACAATTCGTTAATGAAGTCCATATTCTCTCCCAAATCAACCATAGAAACGTGGTAAAATTATTGGGATGCTGTTTAGAAACTGAAGTTCCTTTACTGGTGTATGAATTTGTGACCAATGGCACCCTCTCTAGCCATATACATGACACGAAGTGCACATCTTCTCTTTCATGGGAAACTTGTTTGCGGATTGCATCTGAAACCGCGGGGGCCCTTTCATATTTGCACTCTTCTGCTTCAACTCCAATTATTCATAGGGATGTCAAATCTACTAACGTTCTCTTAGACGATAATTTCACGGCCAAAGTATCTGATTTTGGAGCATCGAGGCTTGTTCCTCTAGATCAAACCCAAGTAGCCACGTTGGTGCAAGGAACATTTGGATACTTAGACCCCGAATATTTTCATTCTGGCCAATTGACTGACAAAAGTGATGTTTACAGTTTCGGGGTTCTTTTGGCGGAGTTGCTAACTGGAAAAAAGGTAATTTGCTTTGACAGGCCTGAGAAAGAGAGACATTTAGTAAGGTTATTTCGTTCTGCAGTGAAAGAGGATCGTTTACTTGAAGTTCTTGATAATAAAGTTCTGAATGAGGAACATGTTCAATATTTTATGGAGGTTGCAATGTTAGCAAAAAGGTGTTTAGAAGTGAAGGGACAAGAAAGGCCTACTATGAAGGAAGTTGCAATGGAATTAGAGAGAGTACTAAAACTGATAGAGAAACACCCATGGGTAGAAGGTCATGATTGGAATTTAGAAGAGACTCAGTCCCTACTGAATGAATCTTTAAAGGCTGCGTATGGTTGTGATAGTAGCAACACAACAGGGTATGATAGTTTGAAGAGTGAAGTTAAATTGAATATTGATAGTGGTCGTTAAGTATGTATTTTTACTTTTATTTTTGTCTTTATTTTGAATAAGGATGTATGATCTTTATTACAAGTTTGTAATAAGTTCTTATTATTTGTCATGTTTATGTGATGGTATACTATATATGGTTTAATATTTTATATGTAGACAATTTACAATTATTACAGTTGAATCAACATTTCACCTCAAGTGGAACAATTTGTCAATTAATACTGGTACATTATACATCTTAAACATGTCATATCAATGAAAAAACTTATTACAAGATTACTTCTCAATTTAAACTTAATATTTTTGACATAAAAAAAATTAATTTTAGTCCATTAATCTTGTAATTAATAACCTGACTAAAAACTTTAGGTACCTTTTTAATATTAAGGTTTGACTAGAATTAGTGTCATCTTCTAAGCTTATTAAAGGGTGCTTAGTTTGGGCTTTGAAAGTTTTTAGGATTAATTTTTTTTTTTTTTTTTAACTAATGACAGTAATGGATGCTCCCAAATGCATGCAAAAGTGAGGTATTTCCAAGTATAAGGAATCAATTGTAGTTTTAATTTTTTATTAAATTAAAACTACAATTGGCTCATGACAATGCAGACAGAGGAGCTCCTCCATACTGAGTATCTAGATATGCACTTCTTGTCATCTCAGCCTAAGCAAACTGATCCTATTGAGGAGACCCTTCTATATTGAGCTTGCTTTCACCGAGGTTACTACTTTTGGTTGTCGAGTTCACTACTCCTCATAAGACACCTAAAATAGAGTATCCACAACGGATGGATCTTTCAGTGTAGATTAGCTCTCTTGGGACTAGGATTGAGGAGTTGACTATAGTTAGTGATGGTCTCTATTTGATTGAAGATTGCATGGATTGGTATCAAACTGACTTCACTACTCAATATGAGAGCCTTGCCACCAAAATTGACTAGAACTAGGCCACAAGTACTACACAACACAAGGAGATGATGACACATCTTTGCTCGGGTGTTTCCACCTCCTCCTCCCTAACCTTGAGACTTACCAATTTTCCCCCTTCTTTTGGTGTTGCCAAAGGCAGAGACATACTAATATAGGCACATTTCTTTTTGGATATGTTGATGCATATGTTTCATTTTATTGATGCATCTTACACTTATGTTGGGTATGCTTTACCTATGTCCTTTGAATATGTTTTCATTGCTCATTCTGGACATATTGATCATATGCTTATCCTGATTATTTTGGTATCTTGGACACGTTAGTTACTCTTTTATGAATATTATGATTTATTTATAGATGTTCATGCCCTTAGTCATATTGATATTTTGATTGATAATGTTGATTGCCTAGTTTTGAGTATATATTTCATCCATCCGTACTTGTTGAGTTTTGAGTCAACAATCTACCATGAGTGAACTTGCACTTCGCCAACTCAGAATATTAACGATCTTAAAGTCCCACGCTAACTTTTAAACTGTCTCCAACGTGAAAGACTTTGGTCTTTCCTATGGAATGACTTGGGTCTTTTGAGAAGAAAATTATTTCTATAGTAACTTATATAATATCATACCAAATTTAGATTCTCTTATTTGTATTAAATGAAAATATAATTATTTTTGGGACATTTAAAATTAAAATAAGGTAATAAATAAATAAATACATAATTATTTTGAGTCAGATTTAAAATTATAATGGTAAAAATCCATGGTTTTGTCTTATAATATAGCTAAAAGATGGAGGAAAGACGGGAAATAAATGACCTCTAAATTAAATAAAAGTAAAGTAGTTTTTGAATGATGAGAGAAAGACGACTATAGTTTTTAAGATTTAAATTAAACCTAAAAACCTAGTAAAATAAAGGTCAATCATTCCTAAGAGAGAGACACAAAGATGAAAGATATGATTTTTCAACTTGAATTAAGTCTATAAAGTGACTTAAATAAAGATAAAGGTAAGACTTAAGAGAAGTATATGATTTTTATAGAGAAATTAAGTCTAAAAACCGAATTAAATAAAGTTGAAATAGGATTTATTTACATTATCCATTGCCAAATGACTTCGAAACTTATCTGACTCATTGCCAAGTCCAAGCATCAATGACTTGGTCTTGACCTTGCAGTATGGGTCGAAGTCGGTGAATGATTTCCTAGAAATGTGAGGGTCAAGTTTATTAACAATTAATGTTGATTGGTGAATCTACCCACCCTACTGGACCTAGTCTTGTCATATTCATAAGGACCTTATCTCATGCATTCTATGTCTTGTATCAATCATAAAGTGATTTTCACCTTGGAAAATTTAGTCTTTTCTAATATGTATATATATGGTAAGGCCTTAATTCCTTTTAGAAGTTGGAACAAGAGAAAATTTTGAACCTTTTTACTTTGTAGGAAATGGTAGGTGCAAAATTACCACATGGCCTTCTCCTTCCTTAACTATATATATATATATTACAAAGGATTATAGTAACATGAATACAAATATATATATAATAGAAAAAAAATTTATAAATCATTTTCCTTTTATGATACAAGATTATTTTCTAACTTGAACATGTCCTTGATGACATGAATGCATTATTAATAATTCACTTATTAATTTTATCTTTAGAAATGTTATCTCTTTTCATTAAAAAGGTTTCATCTTAATTTAAGATTTCAAATTATTATATAATAACGAGAATAGGTAATAAAAAAAAAAGAATAAGAACACACAGATTTACATAAAAAGACCTAAATGAAAAAAATCATGGACAAAGAAGAAAAAGATCTACTACGTCAAAAATTGGTATAAGATGAGAGGTGAGAGCAGTTATAATAGAAGTATAATCATAACTTTAGCTTCATCACATATATTGCACCGCAAGCTTTTCAGGTTAAATTTAAAAACAATTCGGGTCACTAAACCCTAACACAAATAATTATTAGTAAAAAATAAAATGAGAATGCAAAATTCTTATTATAAAAACTATTTCATTGGGAATGATTAAGAGATATGATGCTAATCATTATTAATTATTATAAATTAATAATTGAAATTGATTTTTAAACATAAAATTATTAATATTTTAAAATTTTGATTTTTAGAATGATTATAATAAATTTCAATTTTGCAATTATGAATTGAATGTAAGATAAGTATAAACAACAAATTTACATTTGAGTTTTTGTCAAACATAGTGATAAAAACAACTATTATTCCAATAATTTTTCTTTCAAACATTAAATGATATTTTATGGATTTATTAGGGTTATCATAATAAATTTGGAGTTAAAAGAATTTATTTGAAATAATTATATGTAGAAAATTCTTTATAATTATAAAAAAAAAAAAAAATTCATACGTGAGTTTTAACATAATACATTCAAAAGAAAAAAACATTTTAAAATATTAAATTATTGATATTCTATGAAGTTGATTTGTCGAGAAAAAAAAAATAAAAGTTTACATATCATTATAACAAAACAAAAATGTATTTGAATTGTGAAATTAAGATAAGCAACATCATTCAAGTGTACCATGTGTTCCACCACTGGTAAATCTAAAAATGAAAAACACTTCGAAAATAGAAATGTTGTTATATTTATATAAATATATATATATATATATATATATATATATATATATATATATATATATATATATATATATATATATATATATATTGTTGGTTAAAAATAAAGTGTAAGAAGAGTTACACTTTTGAAAATAACTTTTGAAAAATAAAGTGTAAGAAGGGTTACACTTTTAATGTGTGAATTAAACACATGATTAAGTTTTGAAATGTTACAAAACTTGAAAGGTTGAGGAAGACAATGAGTCTTCTCATCTTTATAACTTTATAAACTTAAGAGGTTAAGTGTAAGAGAGTTACACATTTGAGATTAAATCATGTTTAATGTGTGAATTAAATATATGATTTAATTTTTGAATGTTACAAAGATGAAGAGATTGAGGAAGACAATGGGTTTTTCTCATCCTTGTAACCTTTTTTCAACCCTAAGAGTGCTTTATATGACTTTTCTTCTTTTTGAAATCTTATACAGAAAAGTGAAAAGGCTTGATCAATCCCAAGACTATTTCCATTAGTTCCCTAAAGATTTCTAGAGGTGGGAGGAAATAGAGTCTTTGGACAAAGTTCCAAGAACTTGTTTGAGCATTTCTTGTGTTCTTCTTCTTCTTGTTCTTATTTTGTATCTTTGAGAGTTTTATTGTATCAAAGTGAGTGTTTGAGAGTGTTTCTTTTCTCCATTGTATCCAACTTTTTAACATCAATCAAAGACTCTATTTTTCAATGGAATGAGAGACTATCAAGATTATGAACCAAGACCTTGTGAGGTTGGATCGTTTTGATGGTTCCAACTTCACTAGGTGGCAAGACAAGGTGAGATTCCTTCTCACAGCACTCAAGATTTTCTACATCCTTGATCCTACCTTGGCACCGTTACCGGAACCAAAGGAAAATGACACACCTCAAGTGGTGGCGGCAAGGAAGAAGAGGGAGGAGGATGAGCTCATATGTAGGGGTCATATTTTGAACGCCTTATCCGATAGGCTATATGATCTCTACACCAACACCTATTCCGCGAGGGAGATTTGGGAGGCTCTTGAAAACAAGTACAAAGCCGAGGAAGAAGGTACCAAAAAGTTTCTTATTTCTCAATACATAGATTTCAAATTTTTTGATGAAAAGCCTCTCTTGCCACAAATTCATGAGTTGCAAGTAATTGTAAATAAGTTGAAAGTTCTCAAAATTGAACTTCCGGAGGCCTTCCAAGTTGGTGCTATTGTGGCTAAATTACCATCAAGTTGGAAAGGTTACCGGAAGAGGATTCTCCACAAGAGTGAAGATTACTCCTTGGAAGAGATTCAAAAACATCTTCGCATTGAGGAAGAATTGAGATCAAGAGACAAAATGGCGGAAGAGTCCAATGGTGGGACTAACAAAGCCAATGCGGTTTCAAAGGCTAATCATCCTAGAGGTAAAAATAACAACGACAAAAGGAATTCTGGAAATTATATGAGCCCCAAGAAAAATCAAGAGCAATTTAAGGGCAAGAAAGGTCCTTGTTTTGTGTGTGGAAAACTCGGGCATTATGCTAGGGAGTGTAGGTACCGAAAGGACCTAAAAGGGGTTGTGGTGAATGCAATTGATGAGGAGATCATTGCAACACTAAGCGATGTGTGCGTTGTCCAAGGAAAGGTGCAAGGATGGTGGTATGATACTTGTGCCACAGTTCATGTTACCTATGACAAATCTCTTTTCAAGACCTTTGAAGATGCAAAGGGAGATCAAGAGGTTCAAATGGGCAATGAAGGAAGATCCAAGGTGCTTGGCAAAGGCACTATTGAAGTTGTTTTTACCTCCGGCAAAAAGGTTACCCTTATAAATGTATTGTATGTCCCCGATATGAATAAAAATTTGGTTAGTGGGGATTTGCTTGGCAAACCGGGTATCAAAGGGGTGTTTGAATCCGGTAAGCTAATTTTATCCAAATCGGGGAACTTTGTGGGAAAGGGGTATTCTTGTGATGGGATGATCAAACTTTGTACCAATGACAATATCAATAAAATGGGGTCTACTTCCGCTTATATGTGTGATTCAAATTCTTTATTTTTGTGGCATAATAGGCTTGCACATGTTGGTTTAAGCACTATTAAAAGGATTGTGAAATGTGGTTTGATTGCTTGTGATACCAAGAAATTTGAAAAGTGTGAAATATGTGTTAAATCAAAGATGATTAAAAAGCCTTTTCATAGTGTTGAGAGATCATCTAATTTGCTTGATTTAATACATAGTGATCTTTGTGAACTTAATGACATGTTAACAAGAGGCGGAGATAGGTATTTTCTTACATTCATAGATGATTGTTCTAGATTTACCTATGTGTTTTTGTTGAAAAACAGAAGTGAAACTTTCAATGCCTTTAAAGTTTACAAAGCCGAAGTTGAAAATCAACTAGAAAAAAATATTAAGGTGCTTAGAAGTGATAGAGGTGGTGAATATTTCTCTAGTGAATTCAATTCTTTTTGTGAAGAATATGGCATAATACATGAGTGCACCGCACCCTATACACCTCAACACAATGGCATAGCGGAGAGAAAGAATAGAACATTCTTGGAAATGGTGAATGCTATGTTATTGCATGCTAAATTGAATTTCAATTTGTGGGGTGAAGTTTTGTTGACTGCTTGCCATATTTTGAATAGAATTCCTATGAAGAAAAATGAGATATCTCCATATGAGTTATGGAAAGGAAGGAAGCCTAATATAGGTTACTTCAAAGTGTGGGGGTGTCTTGCTTATTGCAAGAAAACGGATCCAAATAAAACAAAATTGGGTCCAAGAGCCATTAAGTGTGCATTTGTAGGCTATGCCTCAAATAGCAAAGCTTATAGGCTATTAGACTTGGAGTCTAATGTGATAATTGAATCAAGAGAGGTAGAGTTCTTTGAGAATTTGTTGAGTGATAGCAATTCTCAAGTACCTACTAGTGTTGGAGAGTCTCTAGAGGAGACACCTTCAAAGGTTGTTGAGCAACCCATTGTGCCTCGGAAAAGCCAAAGAGCTAGAAAAGAGAAAGTGTTGGGATTGGATGAGATTGACTCTCAAATAATTTCCTTTTACTTAGTAGAAGGAAATAGAGAAGATATTATAAGAAAAATTCCTATAGTACTTCAAATAGAGGAGGATCCCAAAACATACAAAGAAGTTATGGCTTCTAGAGATGTTGCTTTTTGGAAAGAGGCTATCAATGATGAAATGGATTCAATTATGTCCAACCAAACATGGGAATTGATAGACCTTCCACCAGGATCTAAACCAATAAGGTGCAAGTGGGTATTTCGAATGAAATATCACACCGATGGCATGATTCAAACCTTTAAGGCTAGATTAGTAGCTAAGGGGTTTAAACAAAGAGAAGGTATTGATTATTTTGATACCTATGCGCCGGTGGCTAGAACAACATCGATTAGGATATTGTTTGCTTTGGCATCAATTCATAATCTATTTGTTCATCAAATAGATGTCAAAACGGCATTCTTGAATGGGGATCTCAATGAGGAGGTCTACATGGAACAACCAGAAGGTTTTGTTCTCCTAGGGAATGAAAACAAAGTGTGTAGCTTGTCAAATCATTATATGGTTTAAAACAAGCTCCCAAACAATTGCACGAAAAATTTGATCATGCTATTCTTTCGGATGGATTTAGACACAACAATGTGGACAAGTGCTTATATTCTAAGACTTGTGATGACTATATGGTCATAGTGTGTCTATATGTGGATGACATGTTAATCTTGAGTGATGACATGAAAGGAATAATAGAAACAAAAAGGTTTCTATCCTCAACCTTCAAGATGAAAGATCTTGGAGAAGTTGATACTATATTGGGTATCAAAGTGAAAAGAAATAGTGGGGGTTATGCTTTGAACCAAACCCACTATATTGAGAAAGTAGTTAGCAAATTTTGTCATCTCAAGATTAAAGATGCTAATACTCCATTTGATTCAAGTATAAAACTTGAAAAGAATGATGGTAGATCGGTGGCTCAACTTGAGTATGCAAGTGCAATTGGAAGTCTTATGTATGCTGCTCAGTGTACTAGGGCTGACATTTCATTTGCAGTTAGTAAACTAAGTAGGTTTATTAGCAATCCAAGTGTGGAACATTGGAAAGCTATTGGTAGAGTTCTTGGTTACCTAAAGAATACCAAAGAACTAAGCCTCCAATATTCAAAGTTTCCTATTATAATTGAAGGGTATTCAGATGCAAGCTGGATATCGAGTGTGAGAGATAATTTATCTACCACAGGTTGGGTGTTTACACTTGGTGGTGGGGTTGTCTCTTGGGGATCCAAGAAACAGACTTGTATATCACACTCAACCATGGAGGCAGAGTTTATAGCTTTAGCTGCAACTGGAAAAGAAGTTGAGTGGCTTAAGGATCTCATGATGGACATCCCTTTTACTGCAAATAATGTGTCAACAGTGTCGATACATTGTGACAGTCAAGCCACTCTAGCTCGTGCGTACAGTGGAGTGTACAATGGGAAGTCTAGACATATAAGCATTAGACATGAGTATGTAAGACAATTGATTCAAAATGGAGTCATCTCAATCTCATTTGTGAGGTCAAGTGGAAACTTGGCGGATCCTTTTACTAAACCTCTTGCAAGAGATTTACTAAGGATAACATCTAGAGGGATGGGACTAAAACTCCTTAAATAAAACTCACCAATGATGGTAACCCAACTTAATACTACGAAATGACTAGTCTTAAGTTCAATGGGTAAAAACAAGTCATTGATAAGTGGGTTGTGGCAGCATTAGAACATGTGAGTTCCATCTGTGATGATTAATGCTGGTTGTTACCGTTGGAGGGTTAAGCTTAAAGTTTTTAATGAAATTCAGTCTATGTATGACAAGCATCTTAAAGGTAACAAGGATGCTGGAAGAATTTCACCTATGTGAACTTAGGGGTGGTGCCGCCTCTCATGAGAGTTGGAGTTTCTTTCAAGAAAGTTCATGAATGGATTGAGCACATGGCCATAAAAGTGCTAAGCAAGAAAATAATGGGCACTCGTGTGGTTAGTGGAAGTGTGTGTGTTGTTACCGGTTTCATTACAAGGAATAACTGGTTCAATGCTACAAGCAACCTGGGATTTCAACGGAGCTTTGTGACAATTACACTAAGGTAAAATTCAAATCGAAAGATATTTTATTTTATGCATTTTCACTGTTAAGGTTATAAGGGTTGATGTTTATTTTTAACCAAGTGGGGGATTGTTATATTTATATATATATATATATATATATATATATATATATATATATATATATATATTGTTGGTTAAAAATAGAGTGTAAGAAGAGTTACACTTTTGAAAATAACTTTTGAAAAATAAAGTGTAAGAAGGGTTACACTTTTAATGTGTGAATTAAACACATGATTAAGTTTTGAAATGTTACAAAACTTGAAAGGTTGAGGAAGACAATGAGTCTTCTCATCTTTGTAACTTTATAAACTTAAGAGGTTAAGTGTAAGAGAGTTACACATTTGAGATTAAATCATGTTTAATTTGTGAATTAAACATATGATTTAATTTTTGAATGTTACAAAGATGAAGAGATTGAGGAAGACAATGGGTTTTTCTCATCCTTGTAACCTTTTTTCAACCCTAAGAGTGTTTTATATGACTTTTCTTCTTTTTGAAATCTTATGCAGAAAAGTGAAAAGACTTGATCAATCCCAAGACTATTTCTATTAGTTCCCTAAAGATTTCTAGAGGTGGGAGGAAATAGAGTCTTTGGACAAAGTTCCAAGAACTTGTTTGAGCCTTTCTTGTGTTCTTCTTCTTCTTGTTCTTATTTTGTATCTTTGAGAGTGTTTCTTTTCTCCATTGTATCCAACTTTTTAACATCAAATGTGCAATTCCCAAATCCTTATGGTCAATGTAATCTAAAAATCACGACTATTATATTTTTTCTTCTAATTGATAATATAAGAAGATATTCAATTTTGTAATGTAAGGTAAAATGCGAACGATGTTTTGGCTCCTTTGTACGTGGGAATTAAGTTATTATTAAAACACAAGTTTTTTTTCTTTTCTTTTATATTTTGAAGTTCTCTTTCAGTTTATTTTCTTTGGATTAAAAAATGGGTAGCATCAAATGATCTTCCTTTGCATTGACTCATTGCTAACGACCCATGAGTCAACAATCTACCATGAATGAACTTGCACCTCGCCAACTCAGAATATTAATGATCTTAAAGTCTGAAGCTAACTTGAAACTATCTCCACAAGACTTTAGTCTTTCCTATGGAATGACTTGGTCTTTTGAGAAGAAACTTATTTTTATAGTAACTTATATGATATCATACCAAATTTTAATACTAGGTTTTTTTATTTGTATGATTAAATTTAGATTATTTAATAAAAATATTAAAAATGATATTAATTTCCAATGAATAAAAATAAAGTAATAAATAAATACATAATTAATCTCTGATTGTTGCTTATAATATAGCTGAAAGATGGGAAAATAAATCACCTCTAAATTAAATAAAAGTAAAATAGTTTTTGAATGATGAGAGAAAGACAAATATGATTTTTAAGATTTAAATTAAGCCCTAAAACCTTGTAAAATAAAGTTCAATCATTCCTAAGAGAGAGAGAGAAAGATGCAAAACATGATTTTTTTTACTTGAATCAAGTCTATAAAGTGACTTAAGTAAAGGTATGACTTAAGAGGAGAGAAGCATATGATTTTTATAGACAAATTAAGTCTAAAAACTGAATTAAATAAAGCTAAAATAGGTTTAATTTACATGATCCATTGCCGAATGACTTTGAAAGTCATTAATTCATTGTCAGGTTAGAGCATTACCGACTTGGTCTTCACCTTGTCGTATGGGGTCCAAGTATAGCTTCCTAAAAATGTGAGGGTAAAGTTTATTAACAATGATGATTGATGAATCTACCTATCCTATGGACCCTAGTCTCGTCATGTTGAAAAGTACCTATCTTATGCAATAATTCTATGTCTTGTATAAAGTGATTATCATCTTGGAAAATTTAGTCTTTCTCAATACGTACATACGTTCAGAAATTTGATTGTGTAAATATGCATGGTGAGGCCTTAATACCTTTCACAAGTTGGAACAAAAGAAAATTTGGACTTTTTTTTACTTTGTAGCAAATGGTAGGTGTGAAATTATCACATGGGTTTCTCCTTCCTTAACTCTAGCTAATTGCTCAATAGAATTAAAAACCAAAGAATATATATATATATATATATATATATATATATATATATATATATATATATATATATATATATATTACAAAGGATAATAATAGTTTACACATACACAAATATATAATAACGGATTTTTTTTTTTATAAATCATTTTCCTTATATGATAAAAGATTATTTTATAACTTGAAGATGTCCTTGATGACATGAATGCGTTATTAATAATGGGAGCCATAAATCATGTGTTATTAACAATCCTTTTTTTGTTTTAATTGTTAACACACTATTAACATCATTATGCTTCCTAGGCTCTTTAAGACATTCTTGTCAAATAATTTCTTGACCCATTTGTTGTAATAAATCATGTATCTCTAACTTGTTTTTTAACTTCTATTCTAATCTTTGCATACCTTCCTAATATTCTTGAAACAAAGTCTTTGTCTTCACTTTGAAAGAACATATAATATCCAAGAATATCTCTTTTTCTATATTGTCCAATCTATCCTAACTTACTCTAATAACATTTTGGCCATTCATCTACTTTCCAACCAAAGAGAAAGACACCCATAACTTTAAGCACTATTGGAAGGCCTTCAGCATAATTTACAACACAATGTGAAAGGATTTCAAAATCTTCTTTGGGTCTAGGAACATTCTATTTAAAGTCCCACCGGTTAAAAAGCTTAATGGCTTTTTATGATTCAATTCATTTACCTCATAATTAATTGTATGCACTCCATGTTGTTTTAACAAACTTGTATCTTTAGTTGTTATAATGATTCTACATTTTGCACCATACCAACCATTTTTTCCAACCAAGTGTTCTTATTGGTCTAATTCATTCACATTATCAAGAACAATAAGGACTCTTTTTGTGTGAAGTCTCTCCTTTATCACATTGATTCCTACACTAGTATCACTAAATTTTGGCCTTTTACCCTTTATGATATCTTGAAAAAGTGTCATTTGTAATTCAAGTAGACCACCTTTGGATTTCTCTCCAACACCTCTAAGAAGCTACTACCATCAAATTGAAATAAAATATCATTATATATAGCCATAACAATGGTAGTTTTGCCAATTCTATAGATATCAACCATGTGAACCTCATCTGATTCAGTTTTTATCAAGGATTTTAACCGTTTCAAATGAAAGTCCATTCCAACCATGTTATCGCCCACATGTAAAGGTTTATACTTCAATCTTGTAAGGATGTCTTCATGACTCTCTTGAATAACATCTGCCTCGTATCTACCAATCATAGAATAAAGTACATAGGATTAGAATGAGTCACAAAAGGTGATTTGGTGCAATTCAAGATAACTGAATTTTTGGCAATAGAATGTAAAACAATAAGCATTGCACTAGACTTTTTTTCCACAAATTGTAAAATTGTAAAATTTTTTATTATAAAATTGCAAAATTTTTGAAGAATGTGTCATAAAATAAATATGGTAAAGATGATAGAGACAAGAGGCAGGATCCTAAAGTGAGGACATGATCCTTCATGAAAGAAAGATCTAAAATACGCTAGTGCTAAAAATGGTTAGAAGTTTGGATATGTTTTTTACACTATCACCCTTTAAAATAATATATTTCCATAAGTGTTCACAAATTAAATTAACTACAATATTAAGCATTAAAAGTTTCAGACTAATTTTGAGTTCACGAGAAATTTCAATTCATGAAATCATGAACGACAGTTGTCGGTAACGGTCTCATTCATGATGAAATCATGAACGACAGTTGTCAGTAACGGTCTCTTGAGCTGGTTGTGTGGTGGATATTTCTCTCAAGAACAACAGGCTGATTGTGAACACTCTGACTCTGGACTCTGGAGACTATGTTCTGAGCCATTTTGCATCATCCAATGCCTTGTGGCGTATTCATTACTCAAAAACCAGCCACTGGGTAATAAATTGGCGTGCTTAACTCGCTATCGAACGGTTGTCCCTTCACGCCTCCATCCACGAAGCTCCAAACACACGGAAAGAAATACCTTGGGGTGTGAAGAGGAACTAGGAAAGGGACAAATATAGTTTTTAAGATTTAAATTAAGCCTAAAAACCTAAGTAAAATAAAGGTTAATCATTCCTAAGAAAGAGACACAAAGATGAAAAACATGATTTTTCAACTTCAATTAAGTCTTTAAGTAAAGGTAAGACTCAAGAGAAGAGAAGTACATGATTTTTATAAATAATTAAGTCTAAAAACCGAATTAAATAAAGCTAAATAAGTTTAATTTACATGACTTTGGAACTCATTGATTCATTGCCAAGTCAGAGCATCAATGACTTGGTCTTCACCTTGCAGTGTGGGTCGAAGTCGTAGATGGTTACCTAGAAATGTGAGGGTCAAGTTTATTAACAATGGTGATTGGTGTATTACCAATCCAAGTCTTGCCGTGTTGACAAGTACCTATCTTATGCATTCTATGTCCTATCAATCATAAAGTGATTTTGACCTTGGAAAATTTAGTTACGTCAAGAAATTTGATTGTGTAAATATGCATGATAAGGCCTTAATTCCCATTTTCAGAATTAGGAATAAAAGAAAATTCTGAGTTTCTTTTCTTTGTAGGAAATGGTTGATGAACTCCTTCAATCTTGAGCACAATCTCTTCAAAACCTTATCTCTAATTGCTCAATAGAAGGACCAAAATATTTTATTTTATTTTTTTTACAAAGGATATATAATAGTTTACACATATACAAATATATAATAATAGAAAATAAATTGCATAAATCATTTTGGTTATATGATAAAAAATTATTTAATAACTTGAAGATGTCTTTGATGATATGAATGCGTTATTAATAATCGGAGCCATAAATCATGTATCCAAAATTTTCCTGAAAGTTAGAACTTATAAGAAGAAGGAGCTGAGTAAAACTTAATTTGAGCGAGTGTCGTTCGATTAAAAAGGATTGTAATTTTTAAGGTATAGGTGTATAAGTTGGTGACTTGTCAGCTTTAGCTTCGTGTGGACCCGCATTTTCCACGTGCGTCCCCACTCGATCGGCGAGACTCGCTTTTTATTTGTGAAAAATTGATTTTTGAAAAAAGTTGGAGTCGCCACTTATTTTATTTTTATTTTTGAAGGGAAAATAAAACAAGAAATAAAACCCTAAAAAAGTGACTCCATAATTTTTGGAAAAGCGTGTATTTGAAAAACCCGAGTCTAAATCCGGGGATCAGGTTACCTATTGGGAAGGTACCTTTGAAAGGTAGCACCCCTCTAAGCCCTATAAAGGTCTCTACTGACAAAGTTAAGGGAAGTGTGACCATTAATCAGTTAATTATGGATACTTAAGTAGGTTAGGTGATTTCAAATATTGCATGCCTAACAAGAAAACAAACCATGAGAGAGAATCGAAGTGCGTACCTGAACGACTTTTCAAGCGCTATCACAAGACATCAAAGTTAGTATAGAGATATAGCACGCAACATGCATTTTATCCAAGCAAGTCAAACATACATCTAAGCACCCAAGGATTAAATCAAAACATGGATATAGCTCATGATAGCATGCATTTTCATAGAATTTTGGAATTAGAGGATAGAGAACGTACCTAGATAGCAAGTATATTTTATAAGATTTCTCGAAAAATGCTAGATTGGTTAGGGCAAGCATAAATTATATGAAATATCCATTATATCTAATATACAGTTTCAAAGCCAAAATTGAGCTAAGACAAATTAAATGACTCCAAAAATAATAACAATTTCAAGTAAGGTATAAAACCATCAGCATGCAGTTAGAAAATGAAGCATCATAAAACAATTTCTAAAAAAATGGCTTAGAGTGGAATTTAATTACAAAAAATTTCAGGAAACAACTCCTACACACCTAGATTAACATACCGAAAGCCAAACACTCATTCAAAAGACAGATTATCGCAAAGGCACCTAAAGGTTCTACAAAGTCCAGATTAGATAAGGAAAAGTGACGTGCATAAATGAATTTTTAAAAAATAATACATGATCCTATAAAATCATAAAAAAAAATCACACACATATTTAAAAATGTCTATATCACATAAAAAATAAATTCGGGGTCGAATAGTACTCAAAAATATTTTTAAAACTATAAATCTAATCAGATGTACAAACTCCAGCATGTGCAGTAGGCACAACTTTGAAAAATCATATCTCCCTCAAAAATGCATATTTTCTAATATTTTATGTGTCTAAAATCAATTTCAAGAAGCTTATAATTGAGAAAAAAATATTGAATCAATTTTAAAAAGTCCTCTAGTATTTTATTTTTTCCAAAAGATCTTGGGTGTCCAGAACTATGTGAAAACGGAGTCCCCCTAAAGAGTCATTTATATCTTCTATCTCAGAATGACTTTCTAACTCAAACAAAACCTCAAATTCAAGTTCAAGAAGTGAGGAAAGTCATAAAATTTCTGGAAATTTTTTACAGATATCCTAAAGTTGTCAAAATGAATTTTTGAAGTTGAAGGGTCAGTGGTTTGATGAAAACTGGCAGCAAAGATTAAATCATTTAATACCTAAGATGGGTAGTTCTTTTCTTCTTAACAAACCGATTTTAGATCAAGAAATCTCAGTAGGAAGGGGTCTCAACAGGTATACTGATGTTATAGCTGCACCTGAGATGACAAAGTCTTGTGTATTTTGTAGGAAGATAATCATAAACAGGGTGCACAATGGGGAATTCATGTCAGAATGGTGGCTACTCCCTTACGTGCTGAAGCTGATGTATAATATAATTTCCCCACTAGCTGCCACCATCCCTACATATCTATCACTATCATCCAGCCCCGATCCCAAGGGACCCACCATTTGAAGTCTCATTTTTAAAAAAAAAACATAAATTTTATGCTGCAATCTGGACCTAATTCCACTACCCTTTTGACCACTGAAGTTGTGCAATGTACGAATGTTTTGTCCACCAATCTGCTGCTCTCTCTTTTAAGTGTACACCACTCTTATAAATCTCATGCACAACTTCCTCTTTGAGTGTATACACCCTCTCTCTCAAGCACAAATTAGAACACGAAACCAATTATAGAACAAAGTGATAATATCACTGAGTAAGGGGTTCTCTCAACAAACATACCGAGGAACGCTCTCTTCTGGCAAGGAGATCCCACTGGTATGTCGTCTGAGATTTCTTCAACCGCCCTCTCCTTCTTCTCCACCAACAGCTTCTCACTAGAAAGTCTTCTCTGAAACTCCAATTTTTCCGCCTCTCTCTCTCTCTCTGTTTTTTTTTTCTTCTATGTGCTGAAAGTCCCCCCCTCAAAACCTATCTGTTAGAGCTTTTTATAGCAAATAACAGTCCTTCTACGTGAGGAGTCTTCCTCTCTCCAAATTTTATCTTATGCACTGGAAAAACTCCTTTTTTTTTAAATTTCAAACAATACCAATCCACGCATATCACCTACGATCCATGCATATCATTTAAAGAGTTTTACCGTTTTCAAAAACTTCTCCAATGGTAGACTTCTTCCATAAAAATTTCAAATTATTAAATTAAATAAATAATAAATAATAAAATAAATAAATAACTAAATAAATAAATCGGAGAATATAAAATGATAATAATAGATAAATGAATAAATAACAAGATAATAAACAAATAAGTAAGAATACTAAATAACTAAATAACTAAAAATGATTGATAATAATGAAAATAAATTAAAACAAATAAATAAATAAAACCATAATAAATGATCAAATAAAAGTGGTTAATAATAATAAAAAAATAAAAATAAATAAATGAGATAAATGGGTCATACAACCATATAAGTCACACTAAAAAAAAAGACTAATGGGCCAAGTGGGCCTGAGTGAACTTAGACGGGTCTAGGGTGTCTAAATGGACCAAGTGTATCTAAATAGGCTTAGGGTGCCTAAATGGGTCAAGGGTGCCTAAGTGAAGTCTAGTCTAAATCAAGACTACCGAGGATCACAATAAAGGGGCGGATAATCCCTTAACCAAAGTCTCTAAGGTGACTCAGAAAAGGGTAAGTCATACGAGTAGTAATGGGCCACCAAGGAACTACCGTGGAGCACTGGAAGTGAATTTAAAGACATGTGCTAAAGGGACAAAATTGAGGGTCTACACTTCGGTATCTTTCTGACTAGCATGCGAAGCTACTAAGAAATTTTGTATATCACAAGGTCCATTTGACTCAGTCTTCCCTCCCAAGTCTCACGTCTCATCAATAAAAGGGCCTACCACCCATAGGAAGTTCTCCACACCAAAATCTCTCATCTTGGAGCAGAAAGAAGCGGGCATGTGCTCAATAGGAATGCTGGTGCAACTTACGCTAGTAGTATCTGGCTTTGTGGAGTCTAGTTTTGTTTGATCCGGTTTGGCGACCTAACCTGAATAATATTGCATGACTTTTTAATGGGACATTTACTGAGGCTTGTTGGGCCCGTTTAGCCCATTGTGGAACCATCTTTTGTAATTAGGGTTTTTTAGTGTGGTGTGGTTGCCGTATTATATATAGAGAGAAAATATTGTAGCCGCTGAGGTTGTACTCTGTATTCTTCCCTGATAATAGTGATATCCCTACAACTCCGTGGACGTAGGCAAATTACCAAACCACGTAAATACTGTCTTGTGCGTGTGTTTTCTCTATTTTTTGTTTCTCACAGGTTGGGAATTCAGTTTAATTCCCTACAACTGGTAATAGAGCCTAGGGTTAGGTTTGAGTGGGAGCAATGGCAGAGGAAGCAGGAAAGACGTTTGGAATAGAAAAGTTTGATGGCACACACTTTGCGTATTGGAGGATGCAGATTGAAGATTATCTCTATGGGAGGAAATTGCATCTGCCTCTTTTGGGGACAAAACCTGAGAATATGAAGGCTGAGGAATGGGCGCTTCTTGACAGACAGGTTCTAGGAGTTATTAGGTTAACGCTGTCTAGGTCTGTTGCACACAATGTTGTAAAAGAGAAGACCACAACAGATCTGATGAAGGCTTTGTCCGGTATATATGAAAAGTCGTCCGCAAACAATAAGGTGCATCCGATGAAGAAATTGTTCAATTTGAAGATGGTAGAGAATGCATCAGTAGCACAACATCTAAATGAATTTAATACAATCACAAATTAATTGTCGTCTGTAGAAATTGATTTTGATGATGAGATTCGTGCTCTGATCATCTTGGATTCTTTGCCAAACAGTTGGGAGGCAATGAGGATGGCAGTAAGCAATTCTACGGGAAAGGAAAAGCTCAAGTACAATGATATACGAGATTTAATTCTGGCTGAAGAGATTCGCCAAAGAGATGCAGGCGAAACCTCAGGATCTGGTTCTGCCCTAAACCTTGAGACAAGAGGCAGAGGTAATGATAGAAATTCAAATCGGGGTAGATCAAAATCCATAAATTCTAATCGGAACATAAGTAAATCTAGATTAAGCCAACAAGTACAATGCTGGAACTGTGGGAAAACAGGTCACTTTAAAAGGCAATGCAAAAGTCCTAAGAAGAAGAATGAAGATGATTCTGCTAATGTTGTAACAGAAGAGGTACATGATGCATTACTTCTTGCAGTAGACAATCCACTTGATGATTAGGTTTTGGATTCAAGAGCTTCGTTTCATACCACTTCACACCGAGAAATCATACAGAATTATGTTGTAGGTGATTTTGGTAAGGTGTATTTGGCTGATGGTTCAACCTTGGATGTTGTGGGTTTGGGAGACGTCCGGATATCATTGCCTAATGGGTCTGTTTGGTTACTAGAGAAGGTTCAACATATTTCTGACCTGAGGAGGAATCTGATTTCTGTTGGACAACTTGATGATGAAGGACATGCAATACCATTTGTTGGTGGTACTTGGAAGGTTACAAATGGAGCTAGGGTATTGGCTCGTGGAAAGAAGACTAGTACTCTGTATATGACCTCATGTCCAAGAGACACAATTGCAGTTGCTGATGCAAGTACTGGTACAAGCCTATGGCACCGCAGACTTGGTCACATGAGTGAGAAATGGATGAAGATGTTGTTGTCAAAAGGAAAACTACCAGAATTGAAGTCCATTGATTTTGACATGTGTGAAAGTTGCATCTTAGGAAAGCAAAAAAAGGTGAGTTTCTTGATAACTGGCAAGACACCGAAGGCTGAAAAATTAGAACTAGTACACACTGATTTGTGGGGGCCTTCTCCGGTTGCATCCCTTGGAGGTTCAAGGTACTACATCCCTTTTATTGATGACTTAAGCAGAAAGGTATGTGTTTATTTTCTGAAAAATAAATCTTATGTATTTGAAACTTTTAAGAAGTGGAAGGCCATGGTTGAGATAGAAACAAGTTTGAAAGTAAAATGTTTGAGGTCAGATAATGGAGGAGAGCACATAGATGGAAGGTTCAGTGAGTATTGTGCTACGCAAGGAATTAGGATGGAAAATACCATTCCTGGGACACCACAACAAAATGGTGTAGCTGAGCGCATGAACAGAACTCTCAATGAGCGTGCTAGAAGTATGAAGTTGCATGCTGGACTACCAAAAACTTTTTGGGCTGATGCTGTTAGCACTGCAGCTTACCTGATAAACCGAGGACCATCAGTTCCCATGGAGTTCAAACTTCCTGAGGAGGTTTGGAGCGGTAAAGAAGTAAAGCTTTCACATTTAAAAGTTTTTTGTTGTGTTTCTTATGTTCATATTGATTCTGATGCTCGTAGTAAACTTGATGCAAAGTCTAAAATATGTTTTTTCATTGGCTATGGTGATGAGAAATTTGGCTATAAGTTTTGAGATGAACAAAACAGGAAAATCATCAAAAGTAGAAATGTGATATTTAATGAATAGGTTATGTACAAGGACAGGTCAACTGTAGTGTCAGATGTTACAGAGATAGATCAAAAGAAATTTGAGTTTGTCAACTTAGATAAATTGACTAAAAGTACTGTCCAAAAAGGGGGTGAAGAAGATAAGAAGAATGTAAATTCACAGGTAGATCTGAGTACACCTGTAGCTGAAGTTCGCAAATCTTCTAGAAACATTAGACCTCCACAGCGTTATTCACCTATTTTAAATTATCTCCTGTTGACTGATGGTGGTGAGCCAGAGTGTAATGATGAAGCCTTGCAAGATGAGAATTCAAGCAAATGGGAGTTAGCCATGAAGGATAAAATGGATTCCTTGTTGGGGAATCAGACATGGGAACTGGCTGAATTGCCAATAGGAAAGAAGGCTTTGCACAACAAGTGGATATACAGAATAAAGAATGAGCATGATGGTAGCAAACGTTACAAGGCCAAATTAGTTATTAAAGGGTTCTAGCAGAAGGAGGACATTGACTACATAAAGATATTTTCTCCAGTTATGAAGATGTCAACAATCAGACTTGTACTGGGAATGGTGGCTACAGAAAACTTACATCTTGAGCAGTTAGATGTGAAGACAACATTCCTTCATGGTGACTTGGAGGAAGACCTTTACATGATTCAGCCAGAAGGGTTCATTGTTCAAGGACAAGAGAATTTAGTTTGCAAACTAAGAAAGAGCTTGTATGACCTTAAACAAGCTCCTAGATAGTGGTATAAGAAGTTTGACAGTTTTAT
This sequence comes from Vitis vinifera, assembly GCF_030704535.1. Classification (NCBI taxonomy): domain Eukaryota; kingdom Viridiplantae; phylum Streptophyta; class Magnoliopsida; order Vitales; family Vitaceae; genus Vitis; species Vitis vinifera. The sequence goes on from NC_081822.1 coordinate 29,608,362, forward strand.
ACATAGAATTGGGTTCAAGAGATGTGAAGCTAATCACTGTTGCTATGTTAAGTTTTTTTACAATTCTTACATCATATTACTATTGTATGCGGATGATATGCTTATTGTAGGGTTTGACATTGAGGAGATTAATAATCTAAAGAAGCAATTGTCCAAACAGTTTGCAATGAAGGATTTGGGAGCTACAAAGCAAATCCTTGGTATGAGAATCATTAGAGATAAGGCTAATGGTACATTGAAACTTTCACAGTTAGAGTATGTAAAGAAAGTTCTTAGTAGGTTCAACATGAATGAAGCTAAACCAGTGAGCACACCCTTGGGGAGTCCTTTCAAACTAAGCAAAGAATGGTCACCGAAGACAGAAGAAGAAAGGGACCACATGAGCAAGGTGCCCTATGCCTCAGCTATTGGCAGCTTGATGTATGTTATGGTGTGTACAAGGCCAGACATTGCACATGCAGTGGGAGTTGTTAGCAGATTCATGAGTAGGCCTGGAAAGCAGCATTGGGAAGTAGTCAAGTGGATTCTAAGATATCTGAAGGGTTCATTAGATACATGTCTTTGTTTCATAGGTGCAAGTTTGAAACTGTAGGGTTATGTTAATGCTGATTTTGTTGGAGATATTGATAGTAGAAAGAGTACTACTGGGTTTGTTTTTACTTTAGGTGGTTCAACTATATCATGGGCTTCAAATCTACAGAAAATTGTTACTTTGTCTACTACAGAAGTTGAGTATGTTGCAGCAACTGAAACTGGAAAGGATATGATTTGGCTACATGGTCTCTTAGATGAATTGGCTAAGAAGCAGGAGATGAGAATTCTACACAGTGACAGTCATAGTGCAATTTTTCTTGCCAAAAATTCGGTTTTTCATTCAAAGTCGAAGCATATACAAACAAAATACCACTTTATCCGTTACCTTATTGAAGATAAACTGGTAATACTTGAAAAGATTTATGGATCTAAGAACCCGGCAGACATGTTGACTAAGGGTGTCACTATTGAGAAGTTGAAGCTATGCACAGCTTCAATTGGTCTTCTAGCTTGATGACATGAGGATGAGTTGCAGGGATGAGGGATTGTTTCTTGGAGGATAGCGGTTTGATGTTGGTGATTGAACTAGTCTCCAAGTGGGAGATTTATCGGGCTTTGTGGAGTCTAGTTTTGTTTGATCCGGTTTGGCGACCTGACCTGAATAATATTGCATGACTTTTTAATGGGAGATTTACTGAGGCTTGTTGGGCCCGTTTAGCACATTGTGGAACCATCTTTTGTAATTAGGGTTTTTTAGTGTGGTGTGGTTGCCGTATTATATATAGAGAGAAAATATTGTAGCCGCTGAGGTTGTACTCTGTATTCTTCCCTGATAATAGTGATATCCCTGCAACTCTGTGGACGTAGGCAAATTGCCGAACCACATAAATACTGTCTTGTGCGTATGATTGTTTTTATTTGACGTGTATTTTCTCTATTTTTTGTTTCTCACATGTTGGGAATTCGGTTTAATTCCCTACAAGTAGGTTTGCTATTGGCTTCAGCTGCAACAGTTAATGGTCAAGCCAAGGAAGGTTGCCTAGACAGATGTGAGGCTGTTATCATCCCATATCCGTTTGGCACAGATGAGCACTGTTACCTCAGCCCTTATTTCTGGGTTACTAGTAACCATTCGTCCAACCCTCCTAAACTATTATTAGGCAAACCATCTCCAGAGGGAAACAATGTCCAAGTGCTGGATATTTCGCTGGAGGGTGAGTTGCTCATCTTGAACTACGTAAGCCATGACTGTTACGACAGTCTCGGTGAGGCTGACTCCCTCTATTCTTACGATTCCTATCTGAAGCCGGGCCAATTCAACATCTCGAGTACCAAAAACAAGTTCACTATGGTTGGTTGTGACACTTTTGCCTGGTTTAAAGGTCAAAGAGGTCACGAAAGCTACAGAACTGGGTGCATGTCAATATGTGACAATATCACAGATGTCCAAAATGGATCTTGCTCTAGAAATGGTTGTTGCCAGACCTCCATCCCTGATGGGTTGTCGGCTATAGATTTGACACTCGGCAGCTTCAATAATTATTCTGAAATCTGGGAATTCAATCCCTGCGGCTATGCCTTTATTGTGGAAGAATCTAACTTCAATTTCTCCTCCAACGATCTAAGAGATTTGAAGAGTAAAACGGAGCTGCCTATGGTGTTTGATTGGGCATTGGACAAGGAGACATGTCAAGTAGATGTAAACGACCAGACCAATAACGCATGCAAGGGGAACAGCACCTGCAACAAGAGGATAACGGGTTGGGGCTATCTTTGCAACTGCTCAGAGGGTTACCAAGGGAACCCATACCTGGAGCCTGGTTGCCAAGGTACTAGAATTTATATTTACAACTGTTCAATATATTTTCACGAATTGATTTCATAGTAGGCTTCTTTTCCTTTTTGATTATACAGATATAATTGAATGTGAGAATTCCATCCTCAACAAGTGTGAAAATCCAGAAACATGCATCAATACCCAAGGAAATTATACTTGTTCTTGCCCCATGTGGTACCATGGAGATGGCAAAATCGATGGTCAACGCTGTATTCCCAATCGCTTACAAATGATTCACGTTGCCATGGGTCAGTGCACTTACTATTTACCAATAATTCTATCTCAGCTCCAACCAATATCCATCTATCCATCTGTCCCACCTATATATCATTACTTATTTACCAACATTAATCAATAAATATTAGTTTTATGTGGTTATAGCTTAAAAGGAAAAATTGTAAATTTTCTAATTTATACTTAAAACTTGTAGTCGCATTTCAGTGTGCCTCGAATGTAGAACACCTAGAGAATCTAGTTTTTATTTTCTTCTATTCAAAAGTTCTAGAGCTCATATATAGTTCTCTCAAATATTGTTTAATATCTCTAATTAATATTTGTGCAACATTAGAATAATTGTCTCTTAGGATGATCATTATGTAAGACGACCTATTATGAAATTTCAAATCTTGGGTTATAAAAATGATGATCGACTTTCAATTTATTTCTATTAATTTAGGTATTGGAATTGCCTTGGTCGTATTAGTGGCGGGCAGCACTTGGCTGTATTGGGCTTTGAAGAAAAGAAGGTTCGTCAAACTCAAAAAGAAATATTTTCAACAAAACGGTGGTTCAGAGCTTCGACAACAACTCTCAGGACAAGGATCTACCGAAAGAATTAAATTTTTTACCTCTGAAGAGCTTGAGAAAGCCACCAAAAATTATGATGAGAGCAATATAATTGGTCGAGGAGGTTTTGGCACAGTTTATAAAGGAACTTTAACCGATGGTAGGATTGTTGCAATTAAGAAGTCCAAGATGGTCGAACGAATCCAAGGCAAAGGCTTCATAAATGAGGTGGGTATTCTATCTCAAATAAATCATCGTCATGTGATACAACTCTTGGGTTGCTGTTTGGAAACACAAGTGCCTTTACTAGTTTACGAGTTCATCAACAATGGCACCCTCTCTGACCACATACATGATGAAAATAAGGCATCTGCTATTATGTGGGAAACTCGCTTAAGGATTGCCATCCAAACCGCGGAAGCACTCTATTATTTACATTGTGTAGCATCTACGCCTATCGTTCATAGAGATGTTAAGTCTTCAAATATACTCTTAGATGAGGAGTACAATGCAAAGATGTGTGACTTTGGAGCTTCAAGATTGGTTCCATTGGATCAAAATCAGTTATCTACAGCTGTTCAGGGAACTCCTGGATACTTAGACCCTGAGTCTTTGCAGACAAACCGAGTGACTGAGAAAAGCGATGTTTATAGTTTTGGAGTGGTCCTTGTAGAGCTACTCACAGGAAAGAAAGCACTGTTTTTTGATAGACCCAAGGAGCAGAGAATTCTAACTATATTTTTCCTCTTTCCCCTGAAAGATGACAGCTTATTTCAGGTTCTTGAGGATTGTATAGTGAACAATGGAAACCATAAGCAGATTTTGAAAGTTGCTCAGCTTGCGCAAAGGTGCCTAAGCATAAACGGGGAGGACAGACCCACAATGAAGGAAGTAATGTTGGAACTAGAGATGATAAGAATGATTGGGGAAAATGCTGAACAGAATCCAGAAGAAAATACATACTTGCTTGGAGAATCATATGCTCACTACTATTTGGGTGGTGGTGAATCATCCATTGCTACACATAGCATGACGGGCAGTTTCTTGTTACCAGTAAGTGATGCAAGATAACAGTTTTCTGTGTGATGGGACAAATAAAGAAAAGTAGAGAAAGATGGTGTACTGTTTTCTGTGTCCTGATTAGTTAAATAAGATTGTGGGAATATTTGACTGTATATCTATGGTTGTCTTAGTAAGTAAAACTTTATCTCTGTTTTCTTTGTTATTAGTCAGTGAAGTGTAATACTTTTCACTATTCCTTCATACTGTAGTTGTGGCTCTATATATATATTTCATTATTAATCAAAGCATTGATCCACTATAATTAAATATGAGGGCAAGAGGTCTTCTTCAAGCTCATATATTTTTATTTAGTTTTCTTCAATTTAAAAGGCCTTTCCAGTGTTTTTTCATTAATTTTATGGTGAGCTTTTTTGCATCTAATATGAATAAGTGAGTAAATTTGTTGTCTAAGGAGGAGTATATAGGACTCACTCCTTGAGAATTTAATGAACATCTCTATTTAGTTTTAAATGTCAAACACTAGCTTTCAACCTTAGCCTTTAATTTGTTCTCGGCCATTTTGTATGATTCAATACAGTATAGCCTTATAGCGTGTTCAAATCGCTGGGCTGATTGTTTTTGCATTCCCCCTCCATCCTACAATGTCCAAATACATAAAAATACCTTGGCCGCAAATAGGAAATCAATGGAAGCCACAGCGCCTTGCATAAGACTTTCTTTTGGCAGCTTATAATGTATGGCAATAAAAGATAGAGGTACAGTAGGACAAGCCATGCTCATGAACAGCTAATCAATCATTTGTCTCACTGAAATGGTGAAGTCTTCAAACAAGGCATCTGTCTTCAAATCATGAATGCCAGTTATCAGTAACCGTGGATTGACCTGGTCATGTGGTGGATATTTCAGTCAAGGACAATAGGATGATTAATGTACTCTGGGGACTCTGTTCCTGACCATTTTGTATCATTCAGTGTCTTATAGACTGTCTCTCTTCACACCTCCAATGCCCTAGAAGGTCCAGACGCATAAAAGTAGCTTGGGGGCGTAAAGATGAAGAAGGGCAAGCCATAGCCTTGCATTACTTAAAATGTACAGTGGGACAATCCATGCATGCCCACTTCACTCATAATATTTGCATAAATCAAATATTGAAGTCTTCAAACACGCCTTGGTCTTCAACGGTCCGACCTTGCTCCACGTTCATTAATACGAATCCAATTGACCAGGTAAACGCTTTTGGAATCAAATGTTGGTCTTATCGGAGCTTACTTAATGAGCATTAGCCGTTGATTTCAATTTTATTGTATGAATGTAAGATCAGGATTTCACTGTGTCTTGTGGAATTGATGAAGCTAGTCCTAATGTTGGATTGGAAACTTAACCTATAGCCTTAAGCCTCATTCTAAGGCCAATAATTTCACTATTATAATAATTTTTATTAATAAAAATAAGTGAAGTTTTTATTAATTACTCTAAAGCTTTAAATTTAATTACCCTTTTGGGTGATTCAATGCTTTTTCTTATTTATAATTTTGGATAATTTATTAACTTATTAATTATTCTAAAACTTTTTTTTTATATATACTTTTTACTATTACTATGGACCCACATTTTTAAATATGTCCCCACTCAATGGCAAGATTCGTTTTTTATTTATGAACAAACAAATCTCAAAAAAGTTCTAGTAGCTACTTATTTAATTTTTTTCAAACATTAAATTATATTTTATAAAGTGTAATTATAATAAATTGAGTTAAAAAAATATTTGAAATGATGATATGTAAAAAAATTCTCCATAATCATAAAAAAATAATAATTTATATGTGAGTTTCAACATGATAAACTCAAAAAAAAAAAAATTCTAGAATATTAAACTATTGATATTCTATGAAATTGATTTGTGGAGTTATTATAATAAAAATTAAAAGTTTACAGATCGTATAAGAAAATAAAAACGTATTTGAAGTGCGAAACCAAGATAAGAACATCACTCACTTGCATCATATTGGTTCCACTACTAGCATATCTAAAAATGAAAAACACTAAAAAAAAAAAAACATAGAAATGTATAATTCCCAAATCCCTTATGGTCAATGTAATCTAAAAATCAAGACTATTATATTCTATATAGTTTGTAATGCAAGGTAAAATACGAACAAAAGTATCGATGTTTTGACTCCTTTGCACGTGGGAATTAAGCTATTATTAAAATAAAAGTTTTTTTTTTCTTTTCTTTTATTCATTTTGAAGTTTTCTTTCAGTTTATTTTCTTGGGATTAAAAAATGGGTAGCATCAAATGATCTTTCTTCACATTGACTCGCTGCCAACGACCCATGAGTCGACACCATGAATGAACTTGTACCTTGCCAACTCAGAACTATTAATGATCTTAAAGTCCCAAGCTAACTTTAAACTGTCTCCAACGTGAAAGACTTTAGTCTTTCCTATGGAATGACTTGGCCTCCTGAGAAAAAAATTATTTTCATGGTAAATTATACGATATCATACCAAATTTTAATATTAGATTTTTTTTTTTATAATTTGTATGATTAAATTTAGATTATTGTATAAACATATTAAAAGTGATATGAAGTTCCAAAAAATAAAAATAAAGTAATAAATAAATAATCTCTAGTTGTGCCTCATAATATGGCTAGGGAAATAAATCACCTCAAATCAAATCAAAGTAAAGTAGTTTTTGAATGATGAAAGAAAGACAAATATGGTTTTTAAGATTTACATGAAGCCTAAAAACCTTGTAAAATAAAGTTCAATCATTCCTCAGAGACACACACAAAGATGGAAAACATGATTTTTCAACTTGAATTAAGTTTATAAAGTGACTTGAGTAAAGGTATGACTTAAGAGAAGTATATGGTTTTTATAGACAAATAGTCTAAAAACTGAATTAAATAAAGCCACCAAAAATTATGATGAGAGCAATATCATTGGTGGAGGAGGTTTTGGCACAGTTTATAAAGGAACTTTAACCGATGGTAGGATTGTTGCAATCATGGATTGAAAAATCGGAAAATGTCGCCGATATTTCGTCGAAATATCGGTTATCGGGCGGCATGGAAACGATAAACGGCACCGATTATCGATCGACGGAAAAATCGGCCAAAAATCGACAAAATCGCCGATATATCGGCGAAATATCGGTGAAGCACCGAAAAATCGGAGAAAAATCGCGATATTTCCTACCAGTCCAGCCCGCGCAGTTGTGTTTTTCAGCCTGGCTCAAAAATCGTGGATTTAGGGTTCGTGAAATTTAAATCCAATGGCACAACAGCAAAGAGACCCCTAAAACAGATCCAGAAAACACAGGGAGCAAAAGAAAAGCAATTTTTTTGGTTTTCTTTGGGAGTTTTGAATGGATTTTCTCGGAAATCAAACGAGGATGAATTTTCCCGGAAATCGAATGGGGATGGATTTTCTTGGGAATCAAACGGGGGTTGCAAAAAAAAAATTAATAATAACATGATTAGATTAGTACCTGCGAGGATTGAGATTTGAGAGTAGCAGAGGAAAATAGGGCTTTTTAGGGATTCTCTCGCTGGAAGACACCTTCAGAAAAGGGTTCTTGATGCCCGAGAGAGAAGTGGGTGCCTTTTTTATTTTTTTTTTATTTTTAGATTTAGGGGAGATAAAAAAATAAAAAATAAAAAATAAAAAAAACATGAGAACAATTTTCTATAAATAATTATTAATTTTCAACTTTTATTTGGATTATTAAATAAATTTATATTAATAAAAAAAGTTGTTATCACATTTTTTAATAAATTTTAAAAATTAAATCTCAAATAAGATATTTTATATAAATTAATTTAATTTATCATTTAAAATATAATAAAATATGTAAAAAAATCATGAGAACAATTTTCCACTCTCTATATAAATAATTATTAATTATCAACCTTTATTTTTATTATTAAATAAATTAATATTAATAGAAAAAGTTATTATCACATATTTTTAATAAAATTTTAAAAATTAAATCTCAAATAAGATATTTTATATAAATTAATTTAATTTTTCATTTAAAATATAATAAAATATGTTTTAATAAAAATATTTTAAAAATTTTAAAATAAATACTGTCTTCAACAAGATGAACTCCCTTCATCTAATAATATATTGAAACTACATCGATATCTTTCTTAGTATAAGGACTATTGCAATCTCATATTTCTTAACTCAATTTTAACTTTATACACTTTCAAAATTCATATATATTATTTTTAAAATTCAAATATCGAATCTACCAATATATCTCTATTTACGATATTTTTCTTCTTAATTATATATATATCAATTACACTTACAAGATAACTTTAAAATGTGTATTCTTACTTATGTTATCATTTTTTGAAGTTTTTTCAAGCATTCCTATTAATTTTAAATAATTTTCACTCCATCGATATTTATGAAAAAATATCCACCGATATTTCTCCGATATTTCCGATATATCCGTAAAATTGAAGTACCGATATATCCGTAAAAACCGATATTTCAATCCTTGGTTGCAATTAAGAAGTCCAAGATGGTCGAACGAATCCAAGGTAAAGACTTCATAAATGAGGTGGGTATTCTATCTCAAATAAATCATCGTCATGTGATACAACTCTTGGGTTGCTGTTTGGAAACACGAGTGCCTTTACTAGTTTACGAGCTCATTAACAATGGCACCCTCTCCGACCACATACATGATGAAAATAAGGCATCTGCTATTATGTGGGAAACTCGCTTAAGGATTGCCATCCAAACCGCGGAAGCACTCTATTATTTACATTCTGTAGCATCTTCGCCTATCGTTCATAGAGATGTTAAGTCTACGAATATACTCTTAGATGAGGAGTACAATGCAAAGATGTGTGACTTTGGAGCTTCAAGATTGGTTCCATTGGATCAAAATCAGTTATCTACAGCTGTTCAGGGAACTCCTGGATACTTGGACCCTGAGTCTTTGCAGACATACCGAGTGACTGAGAAAAGTGATGTTTATAGTTTTGGAGTGGTCCTTGTAGAGCTACTCACAGGCAAGAAAGCACTGTTTTTTGATAGACCCAAGGAGCAGAGAATTCTAACTATGTTTTTCCTCTTTGCCCTGAAAGATGACAGCTTATTTCAGGTTCTTGAGGATTGTATAGTGAACAATGGAAACCATATGCAGATTTTGAAAGTTGCTCAGCTTGCGAAAAGGTGCCTAAGCATAAAAGGGGAGGACAGACCCACAATGAAGGAAGTACTGTTGGAACTAGAGATGATAAGAATGATTGGGGAAAATGCTGAACAGAATCCAGAAGAAAATACATACTTGCTTGGAGAATCATATGCTCACTACCATTTGGGTGGTGGTGAATCATCCATTGCTACACATAGCATGGCGAGCAGTTTCTTGTTACCAGTAAGTGATGCAAGATAACAGTTTTCTGTGTGATGGGAAAAATAAAGAAAAGTAGAGAAAGATGGTGTACTGTTTGCTGTGTCCTGTTTAGTTAAATAAGATAGAATATAAAGAAAAATAAAGTTCTGGGAATATTTTATTGTATATCTATGGTTGTCTTAGTAAGTAAAACTCAATTTTATGTAAGTTTTTATCTCTGTTTTCTTTGTTATTAGTCAGTTAAGTGTAATACTTCATACTGTAGTTGTGGCTATATATATATTTCATTATTAATCAAAGCATTGATCCACTATGATTAAATAAGAGGGCAAGAGGTCTTCTTCAAGCTCATATATTTGTAATTAGTTTTCTTCAATTTAAATGGCCTTTCGAATGTCTTTTCATCATTATTATTTTTTTTGTTTCTAGTATGAATAAGTGAGTAAATTAATTGTTGTCTAAGGAGTACATAGGACTCACTCCTTGAGCATTTAATAAGCATCTCGATTTTGTTTTAAATGTCAAACACTAGCTTTCAACCTTAGCCTTAATTTGTTCTTGGCCATTTTGTATGATTCAATACAGTATAGCCTTATAGCGTGTTCAAATCGCTGGGCTGATTGTCCTTGCATTCCCCTCCATCCTACAATGTCCAAACACATAAAAATACCTTGGCCGCAATTAGGAAATCAATGGAAGCCACAGCGCCTTGCATAAGACAAGCCATGCTCATGATCAGCTAATCGATAATTTGTTTCACTGAAATGGTGAAGTCTTCAAACAAGGCATCTGTCTCCAAATAATGAATGAGAATTGTCAGTAACAGTGGATTGACCTGGTCATGTGGTGGACATTTCACTCAAGGACAATAGGATGATTAATGTACTCTGGGGACTTTGTTCCTGACCATTTTGTATCAATGTTCAGTGTCTTATAGATTCTCTCTTCACACCTCCAATGCCCTAGAAGCTCCAAACGCATAGAAGTAGCTTGGGGGCGTGAAGATGAAGAAGGGCAGCCATAGCCTTGCATTAATTAAAAGGTACAGTGGGACAAGACATGCATGCCTACTTCAGTCATAATATTTGCTTAAATCAAATATTGAAGTCTTCAAACAAGTCTTGGTCTTCAACGGTCCGACCTTGCTCCACGTTCATTAATACGAATCCAATTGACCCAATAAACGCTTTTGGAATCAAATGTTGGTCTTATTGGAGCTTACTTGATAAGCATTAGCCGTTGATTTCAATTTTATTGTTAGAATGTAAGATCAGGATTTCATTGTGTCTTGTGGAATTAATTAAGCTAGTCCTCATGTTGGATTGGAAATTTAACCTATAGGCTTAGCCTCATTCTGAGGCCAATAATTTCACAATTATAATAATATTTATTAATAAAAATAAGTGAAGCTTTATTAATTACTCTAAAGCTTTAATTGCCCTTTTGGGTAATCCAGTGCTATTTCTTATTTATAATTTTAGATAATTTATTAACTTATTAATTATTCTACGACTTCCTTTTTTTTTTTTAATATTACTATGAACCCACATTTTTAAGTATATCATCACTTGATGGTGAGACTCGTTTTTTATTTATGAAAAAATAGATTTTTAAAAAAATTGTAGTAGCTACTTATTTTTGTTTATTTTTAAAGGAAAAAAAACTAAGAAATAAAACCCTAAAATGACTTCTTTTTTGAATGAAAAACAAAGTTTGTGAAAAGTGAGTCTAGATCCGAGGGTCATATTATTTATTGAGAAGATACCATAAGATAACAACCCTCTAAGTCCCAAAGAGGTTTCTACTAAACAAGTGGAGGGAACTAAGATAATTGATCAATAAACTATGGATACCAAAAAGCAAATACGAAAATACAAGAAGACATGATAATTATAAACAAGCAACTGGTGATGAATATACGAGTTATGTATATCTAAAAGCCAAATTAAGGATCAAAACCAAACTCAAGAGTACAACATGCATGTTAAATAAACCAACCAATCAAAGGTGGAAAGAAGCGTACATCAATATTGCCCAAAACAAGGGCAACGAACGAGCCAAGAATCTCCTCTCAAGTGAAAAACTTGGTTTCTAGTATCGTAAAGCCTCATCTTTAAGCCATGTCTTCTTGATATCCCAATGTTTCTCTTCATTTTCCACTCCCAACATTTGGATAGAGTTTTCCTTCAAAATGCAAGAGAGAAGTCATTTGAAAATGAACCCCAAAAACCTTATTTATAACCCAAGGGAGGGTGGAGATTTTGACATATGTCATCATCTCCACCAAGGCTCTCCTTCTTCAAAACTAAAACCAAATTAAAGGGAGGCCCTTAATGCAGGTTTAGGCCCACAAAGAACATCTAAAACTAGTCCTAGAAAATATGAAAAAGGAAATGGCCTAAAACAAAAGTAAGAAATGGGCTTAGGACAATTTTTAGGGTTTATAAATATGTCCATCTTTGGTAGAGTTCACAAGTATAAGGAATGTGAACATTGGAGTAAAATTAAAGTGTGAATAATGAGTAAAATGAAGTAAATTATACCGAAGAACAAGAAAGACCACCAAAATTGGCATAACACAACTTACGCTTGCTTAAACCAAAACAAACCAAGGAAAGAAGACTCCTAGGGTGCCACTAAAGTTACACTGCAGGTTTGAGACTCCCTACAAAAGACCTTTAAAAGTGATTTGAACATTAGTGTCAAAGTTGAGTAGTAGTTTAACCACCAAGGAATACAAGAACAAAAATGAAAAAAAAAAAATGTCTACACATGTACTATGTGAAGACACAAAGTGAGGGGCATCAAACAATGCAATCAAACTTGCACTATGAGCTCAAAGGGTTGCATCGCATGCAATGGAGGAAAAGAATCTTAGAAATAGTATGATGAAAAGGTGAATGCAAATGTGATGAACAGCTCCAACTAGGGATGAATGAATGGACAACTTAGGGTCGTTGATGCAATAAACAACTCTAGGCTATATGAATAGATCGGGGCTATGAATGAGATGAGCAAATTAAGGATTATGAACTTTAGGCTCTGAAATGGGCTAAAGGGATGTTTCAGTTTGCGACATTGAGTTGTCACTAAAAGGTGACTAAAATGATGAAAAACTTGAGGCTATGATGCAATGAACAACTTGAGGTTATGATGCAATGAAAAACTTAGGGTTGTGTTACAATGAGCAACTTAGGGTTGTGTTATAATGAACAACTTGGAGTTATGATGCAATAAACAACTTAGAGTTGTGAGCTCTGGACTTTGAAAGATTAGTCAAAAAGGAGATTGTGGTTCATCAAATTCAAGTGAAACCACTCAAAGGGTAATTGAAATGATGAAAAGCTCAAGGTTATAATGTAATGAATAACTCAAGACTACGATTAATGAATAACTCAAGGTTGTGATGCAATGAATAGCTCAGGGTGTTGTGAGCTTTGAGCTCTGAAAGATTGATCAAAATGGAGATCGTGGTTCGCAACTCCAAGTCAAACCACTCAAGGATGATTGAAATGATGAAAAGCTCAAGGCTATGATGTAATGAACAACTAATGGTTTTGTTTGTGATGGGACAAATAAAGAAAAATAGAGAAAATGATATACTATTTGGTGTGTCCTAGTTAGCCAAATAGGTGAGAATGCATTTGACTACATCTATGGTTATCATATTAAGTAAAACTCAATATCGTGTTAAGTTTTAAAACAAAAAAAATAAAAAATAAATAAATACATTTGACAAGTAGTAAACAAAAATAGTTTTCTTTACTTAAAGATAATTTTCTTTTCTTAAAAACAAAAAATAGAAAGATAATTATGCAAATATGAAGAATGATTAAAAATAAAATACTAGTATAAAAGTTATTTTTGAAACATATTTCAAAATAAAGAAAATAGGTTAAAAATATTTCATTTTCCGAAATAGTTTTGTTCTATAAAACATTAAAAAATAGTTTTAAAAAAGTATTCTCAAAAATTGTTTTTGAAAATACTTCCCAAACAAGGCCTTAATTTATGTTTTCTTTGTTATTAATAAGTGACATTTATACCTTTCACTATTACTTGATGTTGTAGTTGTCTATATATATATGTGTGTGTGCGTGCACACACGTGCGAGCATCTTAAAATTATATCTCTCTCAATTTTGTGAACAAGTTTTTATTGATGACCTTTCTTGTGTCTTTTTATTAATTTTATGGTGCTTAATTTTTTGCATTTAAATAAGTGATTAATTTTTTGTCTAAGGGAGAGTACATAGGATTCACTCCTTCAGTTTTAATTGTCAAACACTAAGTTTCAACCATAGCCTTTGTTTTATGGAAGAAAGCTAATGGATGTATTTTGATTTATTGGAGGTTTTGGGTCTTTTTGACTCAAAATATCTCAAATAATGCTCTTACTACTGAGATTCACAAGAGAAGGAAATGTAAGGAGCTTAGTGGAAAACTAATTGGCAAAGTTGTAGTCTTAGTGTACTTTTGGAATGTATTAATTGAGAACTTATTGAAAATCAACCAACTAGGAATACCCTTTGTTTGATTGATGAACTAAGGAAAAAAATTACAAAGATTTTCTTTATATTAGTAATAATAGCTCAGTTCACATCTTGTCTTCTTGAGTTTTATACACATATATAGGTGTAACTAGAAATTCTGGAATTAGTTATCTCTGCTAACTAATCACAAAGTTAGTTGAAACTAACTAAACTAATTAACCACTTGTTTCAACTCACCCCCTCAAGCAATGTTATGCCTTGGCAACTATCATCTTGTCATAAAGTAGTTCAAACCAAGTAGTGGTTAAGGGCTTAGTCAATGGATCTACAAGTTGTTCTTCCATTGGCATGTACCTTACATCCAACTCTTATGCAATTACTTTTTCTCTCACAAAATGAATGTCAATCTCTATGTGTTTTGTTTTTGCATGAAACATAGGATTTGAAGCTAAAGATCCTATTCCAATGTTATCACACCACAATATAGGACTATGCATAGTTTTGACTCCAAGTTCAGCAAATAAGCTTTGTAGCCAAACTATTTCAATAGCAGCTTGAGCTAAAGCTCAATACTCACTCTTAGTACTTGACCTTGCTACAACCTTTTGCTTTCAAGAACTTCATTGAATCAAATTTCCTCCAAGAAAAATACAATAACCACTGGTAAACCACCTATCATCAATGTTACTAGCCCAATTTGCATTAGTGGATCCTTCAAGGACCAAAGCTTTTGTTGGTTGAAATTTCAAGTCATATCCAATTGTGCCTCTTAGATGCCTCAATACTCTTTTGTAGGCATGTTATTGTTAAACTGTAGGTACATGAAGAATTTGACTAAGTTTGTTTACAACAAAAGATATAATAGGTCAAGTCATAGTCAGATATTGAAGTTTTTCCCAATTACACTCTGATATAGGGAGGGTTGCTCAAATAATTTGTTGTCATTTGTTAGCTTTTTCCATCATAGTCTTTTCCAAAATATCCAAAATATACTTTGTTTGGGTTAAGTAAAGACTAGTTTGATCTTTATATGTCTCAAATCCTTTCCAAAGTCTTTAATGCAAAATTTTCATTTAAATCCTTCATTACTTATTGAATCAAATCAATATCATCACTAAGTTATCAAAATGTCATCTACATAGACCAACAAGAGTAGTAATTTGCTTGCAAATTTATGTATGAAAAAACTTATATCAAATTTTGAATTTTCAAAACCCCAATCCAATAAAACAGTTTTAAGCTTGTCAAACCAAGCCCTTGGAGCTTGTTTTAGACCATATAGAGCCTTGTGTAGCTTGCAAACATGGTGTGGAGCATGTTGATCAATAAAACCAATAGATTGAGTCATGTACACAATTTCTTGTAGGTCTCTTTTTAAAAATGCATTGTTGATATTAATTTGCTGAATATACCAACCTTTTGTAACAACAATGGTAAGCACTGACGAATGGTTGATGATTTGATAATAGGAATAAAGGCATCAAAGTAATCAAGCCCTGCTATTTGTAGGATTATATTTTACTCGAAAAATCCATTTGTTATCCATAGTTTTTATATCTTCTATATAAGGCACTAAGTTCCATGTGTTATTTGACAAAAGGGCATTATATTCATCATCCATTGCCTTTTTCTTGTTTAAATCCAATAGAGCTTGTTCCACACTAGTAGGTTCAACAACCAGAGCATTTAATTTTTGTTTGGCAAAGAAGATCTTTGGTTTGAAAATTCCAAACTTGGATCTAGTTTGCATAGGATGAGTATTCTGAATAGATGAAGAATTAGATTTTACAATTTGATTCTCATCATTAACTTGATTCTCATATTATAAAATATTGGGATCCTCAATAGTATTAGTTTTAGCAAGTTGTAACGCTCTATTTTCAATAGATGCACTAGCCAAAGATGATTATGAAACTATTGTTTTAGATAAAATAACTATAATAGAAGTCAAAGAATCATTTGGTGAAGGAACATGCCATATACTAAAGATAGTGGATCCATTTATGGTAGTAAAAACGAAATCAGTAGTACCAAACCTTTTAACTTGAAAGCTAGTGGCAAAAGGGAAACAATCTTCATCAAACGAGACACTCTTGGCTATATAAATTTGACTTGAAGAACTAAAACAACAATACCCTTTATGCACCAAGTTGTAACCAAGGAAAATGCACTTGGTAGTACGAAAGGCAAACTTGTGTTTATTATAAGGCCTTAGATGAGGAAAGCAAGCACAATCAAAAACCCTTAGAAGCTTTGAATTTGGTTTTGTATGATAAAGAGACTCAAAAGGAGAAGTATGATTAAGAACTTGGGTGTGCAATTTATTTATCAAAAATACTATAGTCACAACAGCATCCCACTAGAAATAGAGATGCATGTGTGCTTGTGCCAAGAGTGTTAATCCAACCTCAACTATGTGTCTATGCTTTTGTTCTACTTTTCCATTTTGTTGATGAGTATGAGGACATGGATGTCTGAAAACCACACCTTGTTAAGCTAGAATAGGCAAAAGAGGCCTATATTCACCTCCCCAATAAGTTTGAAGATATTTTAATTTTCTATTGAATTGTCTTTCTACAAAGCTTTGAAATTGCAGAAAAATACCTTTTGTTTCAGATTTTAACTTCATTGGAAATATCCATGTATAGCGAGTAAAATGTCCACAAAGTGAATGTAATATCGATAACCTTTTGTAGACAAAATAGGTGAAGGTCCCCAAATGCCAAAATATACTATTTCTAATAGAGTAGAAGTACTTTTATTTAATGAGTTCAAAAAATTTGTTTGACAAGCTTTTCCATACTAATAAGAAGTACAAAATCGAAGGTACTCATTTCTTAGAGGTAGATTTAAATTCCTGAGTACTTTATTTAACACTTGAGCATGAGGATGACTAAGCTTGCTATGCCTAGTGTTCACAATTTTGATACAAACCTCATTAGATCTGACCTATGCTAGAGAAACAAAAGGAAAACTAGAACCAGAATGTGAGATAGATTTTGAACTTCGTGAGAGCATTGGAACATCATAAAGCCCTCTTTTAAGCTTGCCCTACATCAAAATCTTCCTTGTCTTCTTGTCCTTAACAAAACAATAATCATTATAGAATTCAACAACGACATTGTTGTGCTTGGTGAATTTAGATATGCTTAATAATGTAATTACAGGCGCATGTAAGATATCATTAAGATATAATGATTGTGATAAAAAAATTTATGATATAGTTGAAGAACCAATATGAAAAATCTTTAAAGAATTACCATTTCCAACAACAAGTTTTTCCTTGCCTTTATAGCTTGTCTTGAGAATTAGCTTATTGAGATCAGCAGAAATGTGATTTGTGGCCTTTGTAACCACTTACTAGTTAGGGTCATTGACAATGGCTAGCATGGCAAAGTAAGCTTGAGCATTGTCTTGTAAATGGGTGCCTTGAGATGGAGCAAAATTTTCATATTGTGGTTGTCCTTGTGGTCCTATGAAGCTAATGTCCAAACAATAATAACATTTTAGTGAAATATTACCATCTTTGCCACATAATTGACAGACAGACTTGTTTTGGCTTCCTCTTCCTCGACCACAACAAAAAGGACTATTGTTAGGAGCCCTAGAAAATTGATAGTTGTTTCTTTTGTGACCTTGTTTGATAACAAGATTTGTAGAGGGACCAATATGGATATTTGAAACAAAGTTGAGTTTTTGAAGTCTCATCTCATAGTTTTGAAAGAGGAATTAAGCTTCTCCAAGAGAAACAAAATATTTCCTCAACCAAAGATTGACAATTACAACATCAAATTCATAACTTAAACCACCAAAAATGTGCATCAACAATTGATCATCGATGATAGGTACACTAATTGCAAACAGAGTATCTACAATTTCCTTCATTTGAAGAAAATAATCAGCTATGCTTAGGGAGCCTTTTGAAGCTTCTTATGACTTATTTAGAAGATGTTGCACCTGAGATTTGGGGTTGATGAAGAACAATTGATCGAAAGCACTCCACACTTAAGCAACAATTTTACATCAAACAATATGGCCAAACATCGATTCCGAAAAAAGAAGAAAAAATCCAACTCAGGATGGATTGGTCTATTCTATTCTAGATTAAAAATTTTGGGTTGATTATAGAAGAATTGTCATCTCTATTTGAGATGAAACAAGGACACACTATTGTTCTAAGCAAATATCCTTCAAGATCGAGAGCTCAAACAGTCATAAGAACTTGTGAACACTAGAATCCATAGTTATTTCTTGTGAGTTTCAAAGATAGTTGAGGAAGGGTAGATAAGAATGTCAGTGAAGCGGCCACCGTCAATGTTGCTCTACTTGTGCAAGAAATGCTTGATGAAGAGAGACTAGTTGCAATTTAAGCCATAGATGCAAGTCTTTATGGCTCTAATACCATGTTTGATTGATGAACTAAGGAAAAAATTATAGAGAGTTTTCTGTGTATTAGTAATAGTAGCTTAGTTCACATCTTGTCTTCTTGAGTTGTATACATATATATAGGTGTAACTAGAAAATTCTGGAATTAGTTAGCTCTACTAACTAATTACAGAGTTAGATAAAACTAATTGAACTAATTTACC
Source organism: Vitis vinifera (assembly GCF_030704535.1). Classification (NCBI taxonomy): domain Eukaryota; kingdom Viridiplantae; phylum Streptophyta; class Magnoliopsida; order Vitales; family Vitaceae; genus Vitis; species Vitis vinifera. The sequence continues at coordinate 29,627,010 of NC_081822.1, forward strand.
ACTTGTTTCAACTCCCTTTGGTAATCTAACCTATAGATGTTTCTAGGCACAAGTTAAGTGTGTGAGGACTGAATTCATGGGACCCACAATCCTTGGCTAATTAGAAGTTCTTTTAATATTTTATAAATTTCGAGTTAATTTCACCAAATTTGAGTAGCCCTTATTTTCAAACAATTTCCATACCCAAAATAGAAGGCAAAAATGAAACTAAGGTCACATTTGAACATGTTTTCTAATACTTGTTTATAAAAACGGTTTTTAAGTTAAAAAAAAAAAATTCTTTTAGTGTTTTACAAAAATAAAGGTATTTGACAAGTTATTTTTAAAAAACAATTTTTAAAAATAAAAAATAAAAAACTTGTTTGAATAAATTGATTTCAAAATTATTTTTTATTTTGTAAAAATATTGTAAATTTGATTTATATAATATTATTAAATTTAATTCAAGTCTTATTAAAGATAAAAATATTTTTTGTAATTACAAATAAACTAAAATAAATAAATAGTTTTTAGTAAAACATGAATAGTAATATTATAATAAAATCATAAATTATATTTTTTTTAAATCATAAATTATATTTTTTTATAAAAAAAATGCTATTTTATTATATGTTAGAAACATAAGGATATTAACATCTTTTTAATTTTTTGTTAAAAATAAATAATAATAATAAATTATTTTAAAATAATAATTGTCAATAGTATTTTATTTAAAATGAATAATGAATAAAGTTTAATTTTTTTTACATGTAAATAAGCCCAAGTTTTTATTACATATACACATTTAGTACTCGATTATGAACATAATATTTTATAATGTTTTGATTTAATTTGTAATCAATTGGATTGATTTTTTATTCTAAATTATTCTTAAAAATTAAAAGATTCATTAAAAAAATTTAAATTATTACTTATATCTTAATTATAATTTATTTACCTAGAGTCATTATAAACCAATTTTTATTTATAAATTTATGGCATTAATGAGTTTATTATTTTAGTTTCAAATTATTTTTAAAAAATACTAGACTTATTACCGAATCCAACACGTTAGGCCTTGTATAATTTGGAGTTTATTTGCCTAGTGAAAAAAATTTGGAATACAATGATTCTATGTAGAAAAGAAACAATAGAGTTCTAAACTAATTTTTGTCCATAAATTTCTAATATTAATTAGATCATTGTTTGAATTTTAAGTTATTTTTAAAAATTACTAAACTCATTAATGGATCCAATGCATTAAGTCTTGCTTAACTTAGATTTCATTTGCCTAATGAAAAATAAAATAAAATAATGATTATATGTAGAAGAGAAAATAGTTGTTTTATACTAATTTTTGTCCATAAATTTCTAGTATTAATTAAGTCACTATTTGAGTTTTACACTATTTGAGTTTAAGTTATTTTTAGAAATTACTAGACTCGTTAATGAATTTAACGCATTAAGTCTTACTTAATTTGGAGTTTATTTGCCTAGTGGAAAATTTTGTATATATATATAACTATCCAAGTCATTTAAAATAAGTTTTGGTTTATGACTTTCTAACGTTATTGAGTTACGTGACTTTTTAGTATGAGTTAAATTAGTTTTTTTATTTTAAAATTATTTTTAAAAATTAATAAAATTTATATATCAAATATAATTTGATTTGGAATTTATTATTTTAATGAAAAATTTTAGAGAAGCAAAAAGAATATAGAAAAAACAAGTGTAATAAAAGGAAAATCGTATTTGAAGATTTTCAGTATCAATATTAGATTGTGGAGAAAGAAAAAGAATAACATCATATTCAATTTTATTTATTTTTATGGTTTTTTTTTTAATTTCTCTATGTTTTTCTTTTGTTTTTAAAAATTGACCCATAGAGAGAGAAAAAGAAAGATATCATATTCAATTTTGTTGTTTTTCTAAATTGAATTTTATTTATTCAATTCATAGTTCAATTATTTACATTGTGACCATTTGTGACACCCTGAACCTAAAGGTTGAAGGCACTACAGTAATTTCATATATCAAATCGAAACAAAAACTAAAATAAAATATTTAAACCATAAATTCAATGATTCTCCTAGACAAATAAAAATTCTAAAAAATAATATTGAATTCAGTGTTAAGTAAACCATCCTAAAAAAAAAAAAAAAACAAATCAATTCTGAAGTAGTTTCTAAATCTCTCCCCACCAATGTCACTTGTACTTGAAAAAAGGAATGAAGAAAAGTGAACTTGACAGTTCAATAAAGAAAAATAATTCAATAAGAAGGATTAAGTATAGTATCCAATTAAATCTAGGGAGATATCATTTTTATTTTTATTTTTTTACAAAAATCAATTTGCAAGTAAGTTTTTCCAAGTCAACAATTAAATTCATTTTCTTTGAAATATTTAACATTTTCAATTCAAAGATAAAATAACATAATACACTTTGAATAATCATATCATATTCAAAAGAATTTCACAAGCAAACATTTTACTCTAATCCATAATCATATTATGGAACTTGCACTAAGTGGCTAACCTTAAAATGTTCCTCTTACTGGTGGACGGAACAATTTCCAATCAATGGTATACCAAAGGCCAATAATACCCTTATTGGCTAGGGTTGCATTGCATCATTACCCCTTAAAAACCTATGTTCCAATAGGGTAACACCTAGAGGGGTGTGATTAGGTGTTTGTTAAAGAATATAATTTATGGATTGAAACTCTTAACCCAAATAATACACAAAGTGGGAATTAAGCCTTATTGAAACAAGTAAGTCTTGTAGGATATTATGAATAGGCAATAGAACACATCCACACAAGAAACAAACAATTTTACGTAGAAAACCTTCACACCAACTATGAAAATAAAAAACCACGAAGTTTAGGATATCAAATCTAATAATTCACTATATGAGATCAATATACACAGGCTTACTTGGCCGTTTATCCTAAAGACTAACTCTCCAGTACCTATATCATGATCCACATCCACAATGCTGCACTGTCCATACTACAGTGGATTTGCCTTAGCCTCTAAGGGGTGCAAGTCTTTCCAACCTCCATGAGCTTTGAGAGTTTGAGGAATGATTGGAAAAATTAGGTTTTCTCTCATGGAAGTATCCAACCCCTAAAACAAGCATAGAAAGGGTATATATAAGTCGAAGAGCCTAAAGGGTCAAAAACAAAATTTTCTTTAAAAAATAAAATCTCAACTTTTCAAAAATTAATTAAAACATCTTACCTCAAATTTTTAAAAGGGATTCAATCCATACCCCTTTCACATAATGATTTGTCTTTTACAAACCTTTTTAGAGTTACCTATGACAATTCAATTAAATGAACAATAACCTCGAATTTTCATTAGAGAGTAAGTCACTGTCTAAAAAGGTTCCTATGCTAAAATGAAAATGAACAAAATTGCCAACAAACAAAATGGAAATGTAATGCCTTAACAACCCCCATCAAGGTTAATGAAAATCAATAGCTTATTCCCTGTGTCCAAGGCCACTAATAACAAGAGTTTCAAAATCATTATAATAAATTAAATAATAAAATTCACTTGTAAAACAATAAATAAATCATATGATATTCCCAATTTATTTAATGAACTAAGAAACAAATCACAATATATTTCAAAAAAAAAATATTACTTGATCTACTTTAGAAAATTCAAACATTTTTTATACTTCCAAAAACATATAAGAAAATAAATAAGGAATTATAAAATGATTTGCTGCCCTCGAAGAAGTCACTCAAAATTTCAATATTTTGGGATGAGAAGGTTAATGTTGTTTGAGTTGATTATTAGTTGAATTTTAGGGTTGTTCTGTGATACCTATAGTAGGAAGCTTTAAGGTGTTAAAGGTCCCCTAAAGAAAGGAAGATGAACATTTTGAGAATTTCAATAAATGTAAAAAAGAAAATACTAGTTAAAAACATAGGAGGAAAAGTTACAAAAGTGGTTCATAGTGTTGGTACACAAACATAAGATAAAAGAGAAGTAGGTGTGCAATTGTGGATGCACAGAGTGTTTTAACCATAGAGATGCATGGTTGTGGGGCATTTGTTAAATTAAAGGAGAAGAGGTACATAATTTATAATGTGCTTGGATGGGTGCACAAAGTGTTTTAGCCATAGTGATGTGTGGTTGTTGTGCCTTGGTTAAATCAAAGGAGAATGTGTGCTCAATTTGTAGTGTGCTTGGATGAAGAGCATGGATTGGGAAGTATATAATTTGAGTGGTAACTAGTGGTGCTCAAGTTTAAAAATTTTTAATCATTCTATATATTTGTATAGTTATTTTTTAAAACAATCCTCATAAAACAACTAAAACATGTTATATCATGCTTTTTTTTTTTTAAGAACTAAAAACATAAAATAATTTTCTGGTTGTCAAATGTTTTTTTTTTTTTTTTTAAAGAATAGAAAACTATTCTTAAAAATAACTGTCAAACAAGACCTCATATTTTGATCTTATTTATTTATATATTTATCCATACCTTTTGGGTAAGTAAGAAGAAGCATCCTCATCCAATGCTCTCACATGGACGCCTCTAGGTTCCTATAGTTTGAAATTGAATTTCATTTGCTTGCCTTGCACTCTTATATTTTGATCTTATTTATTTGCATATTTATTTGATGGTCTAAATTCATCACACGTCTAATAAAGCATGTGAAGGATTTGGTAAACACCGATATCAACACTTAATAAATTAAGAGTTCATTTGACAATAATTCTAAAAGTGTTTTTAGCCTAAAAAAAATATTACATAAGGTGTTTGACAAAATTTAGGAAACACTTTAAAAATTTTGATAAATCACTTATAATGTTAAAAAATTACTTTTAATATGTTTTGGAGAAACATTTGGTACGTGATTCTTCTAACAACATTTTTTAAGAAAACACTTCTACTAAAAACAATCTTTAGCGCACCTAAGATTGAAATTACCACACGGGCTTCTTCTTCAATCTTGAGCAAATCTCTTCAAACCCTTAGCTCTAATTGCTCTATAGAAGGACCAAAATATTTTTTTTTTATTTTTTTTACAAAGGATTGTAGTTTGCACACATGCAAATATATAATAATAGAAAAATAATTCATAAATCATTTTCGTTACATGATAAAAGATTATTTGTTACTTGAAGATGTCCTCGATGACATGAATGAGCGTTTCAATAATGCCGGCTAGAAATCATCCAAAGTTTTCCAATAAGTTAGGAAGAAGCGGCTAAGTTAAACTTCGAGTGCGTGCTGGTTGATCAAGACGGGTTGTTAAGATCTATGCAAGTTGGTGACTTCTCAGCTCTAGCTTCCGTCTCTATCTGACTAGCATGAGATACTGCCATACTGGTAAGAAATTTTGTATATCACGAGATCCATTGACTCAGTCTTCCCTCCCAAGTCTCAGATGGATCTCATCAACATAAGGCGGCTAACACCCATAGGAAGTTTCCCATACCAAAATCAGCTCTCATCCTGAAACAGAAAGAAGTAAGCAGGAATGATGGTGCGACTTATGCTAGTAGGTTTGCTGCTATTGGCTTCAGCTGCAGCTGCTGCTGCAACAGTTGGTCAAGCCAAGGAAGGTTGCCTAGACAAATGTGGAGATGTTAGCATCCCATATCCGTTTGGTACTAATGAAGAGCAGTGTTACCTCAGCCCTTATTTCCTAGTTACTTGTAACCATTCCTCCAACCCTCCCAAACTGCTATTAGGCAAACCATCTCCAGAGGGAAACAATGTCCAAGTGCTGGATATTTCGCTGGAGGGTGAGTTGCTCATCTTGAACTACGTAAGCCATGATTGTTACAATAGGTCCGGTGGGCTTGACTCCCTCTATTCTTACGGTTCCCATCTGACGCCGGGCCAATTCAACATCTCGAGTACCAGAAACAAGTTCACTATGGTTGGTTGCGACACTTATGCCTGGTTTAGAGGTCAAAGAGGTGAGGAAAGCTACAGAACTGGGTGCATGTCATTATGTGACAACATCACAGCTGTACGAAATGGATCTTGCTCTGGAAATGGTTGTTGCCAGACCTCCATCCCTGATGAATTATCAGATATACGTTTGACATTGGGCACCTTCAATAATTATTCTGAAATCTGGGAATTCAATCCCTGCGGCTATGCCTTTATTGTGGAAGAATCTCACTTCACTTTCTCCTCCGACGATCTAAAAGATTTGAAGGGCATAGAGAAGCTTCCTATGGTATTTGATTGGGCATTTGGCAAGGAAACATGTCAAGTAGAAGATGAAAACAGCCAGACCAATTACGCATGCAAGGGGAACAGCAGCTGCAATAAGAGGAAAACGGGTTGGGGCTATCTTTGCAACTGCTCAGAGGGTTACCAAGGGAACCCATACCTGGAGTCTGGTTGCCAAGGTACTTGAATTTATATTTCGAGTTGTCCAATGTATCTTCACACTAGGCTTCATTCTTTTCCTTTTTGATTTCACAGATATAAATGAATGTGAGAATTCCATCCTCAACAAGTGTGAAAATCCAGAAACATGCGTCAATACCCAAGGAAATTATACTTGTTCTTGCCCCATGTGGTACCAGGGAGATGGCAAAATCGATGGTCAACGCTGTATTCCCAATCGCTTGCAAATGATTCACGCTGCCATGGGTCAGTGCACTTACTATTTACTAATAATTCTATCTCAGCCCATATGATAGCAAGACTTTTTGTGATTGAGTAATTTCAATCATAAAAGACTACAGTAAAAAACATTAGAATAATTGTCTCTTATGATCATTATGTAAAGATGACTGGGTTATGAAAATGATAATTGACTTTCAATTTATTTTTATTAATTTAGGCATTGGAATTGCCTTGCTCGTATTATTGGTGAGCAGCACTTGGCTGTTTTGGGCTTTGAAGAAAAGAAGGTTCATCAAACTCAAAAAGAAATATTTTCAACAAAATGGTGGTTCAGAGCTACGACAACTCTCCAGGCAAGGATCTACCGCAAGAATTAAAATTTTTACCTTTGAAGAGCTTGAGAAAGCCACCAAAAAATATGATGAGAGCAATATCATCGGCCGAGGAGGTTTTGGCACAGTTTATAAAGGAACTTTAACCGATGGTAGGATTGTTGCAATTAAGAAGTCCAAGATGGTGGAACAAAGCCAAGGTAAAGACTTCATAAATGAGGTGGGTATTCTATCTCAAATAAACCATCGTCATGTGATACAACTCTTGGGTTGCTGTTTGGAAACACAAGTGCCTTTACTAGTCTATGAGTTCATCAACAATGGCACCCTCTCCGACCACATACATAATGAAAATAAGGCATCTGCTATCATGTGGGAAACTCGTTTAAGGATTGCCATCCAAACCGCAGAAGCCCTATATTATTTACATTCTGTGGCATCTACGCCTATCATTCATAGAGATGTTAAGTCTACCAATATACTATTAGATGCGGAGTACAATGTAAAGGTGTGTGACTTTGGAGCTTCAAGATTGGTTCCATTGGATCAAACTCAGTTATCTACAGCTGTTCAGGGAACTCCTGGATACTTAGACCCGGAGTCTATGCAGACAAACCAAGTGACCGAGAAAAGTGACGTTTATAGTTTCGGAGTGGTCCTTGTAGAGCTACTCACAGGCAAGAAAGCACTATTTTTTGATAGACCCAAGGAGCAGAGAATTCTAACTATGTTTTTCCTCTTTGCCCTGAAAGATGACAGCTTATTTCAGGTTCTTGAGGATTGTATAGTGAACAATGGAAACCATATGCAGATTTTGAAAGTTGCTCAACTTGCGAAAAGATGCCTAAGCATAAAAGGGGAGGACAGACCCACAATGAAGGAAGTAGTGTTGGAACTAGAGATAGTGAGAATGATTGGGGAAAATGCTGAACAGAATCCAGAAGATAATGCATACTTGCTTAGAAAATCATCAGCTCACTGCTATTTGGGTGGTGCTGAATTATCCACTGCTACACATAGCATGGTGGGCAATTTCTTGTTACCAGTAAGTGATGCAAGATAATGGTTTTCTGTGTGGTACAAATGAAGAAAAGTAGAGAAAGATGATGAACTGTTTTCTGTGTCCTGATTAATTAGTTAAATAAGACAGAATATTAAGAAAAATAAAGTTGTATGGGTGTATTTGACTGCACTATGGTCATCTTATTAACTAAAACTTAATTTTGTTTAAGTTCTAATTTCTATTTTCTTTTGTTACTGGTCAGTGAAGTGTAATACTTTCCACTATTCCTTCATGCTGTACTTGTGGCTATATATATATATATATATATATATATATATATTTCATTATTAATTAAACCATTGATTCACTATGATTAAATAAGAGGACAAGAGGTCTTCTTCAAGCTTCAGTTGGAAATGTATCCCTGCAAATTAACCTTGGTTCCACAAGCATATATATGTTTATTTAGTTTGGACCGAGTATCTACAAGTTCATGATTTATCTCAATGGGAGTATCTACAAGTGCGCAAGCAAAGTTACCAATTTCAGCCAAGAAATCTAATGTATACTTCCATTGTGAGAGGAAAAGTCCTTGCTCCAAAGCTTCTCTATTTTTGTAGAGTTACTACTAATAACAATCATGTCATTACCATCTCTCTTATAGAACAGAGTGGGACCTATCATAGCTTGTTTAAAACCACATTCCATCAAGTAGCTCAACTTGCCAAACCATGCTCTTGGCAACTGCTTTAATCCATACAAATCCTTTTTTTGGTTTGCATACCTTGCCTCCTTTTGGTGTAAACCCCAGAGGGGGATCCATGTACACCTCCTCTAACATATCACCATGGAGAAAGGTATTCTTTATATCAAACTATCTTATTAGCCAATCCAGATTGACCATAAGAGAGAGTATGACTCTAACAGTGTTCATCTTAGCCATAGGAGCAAAGGTCTCTTGATAGTGAATTCCATGAGTAGGGGTATATCCCTTGGCTACCAATCTAATTTTGTACATATCAATTATCTCATCTGACTTGTACTTTACTAAGAACACCCACTTACATCTCATTCTCTTCTTTTTTCTAAAAGAGCTCAACCATCTCCCAAGTAGAGTTATTTTGGAGAGCTTTCATTTCTTCTACCATCTCCCAAATAGAGTCACCATTTATTTTAGTTTATTTTTAAAAAGGAAACAAAATAAGAAATAAAACATTGTGTGACTCCTTATTTAAAAATAAATAAATAAATAGTCTACAAACCAAAAACGGATTCGAAGGTCAGATTACTTATCAAAAAAGTACGGTGATAGGTGATAAGTCATAGCACCTATTTAAACCTGTATACTTACAGTCTCTACTAAACAAATGGAGTATATCATGACAATTGATTAATTAAACATGAATACTGAGAAAGTAATAATAATTAAATGGTGAAATTGGATTACAAAAATAAACATAATTGATACATTAGAAATGCACAAATCATAATACAATTTCAAGAAATTTTCAAAGAGTTTAAAAGCAATTTCAAATTAGTGATTTCAAATTATTTATTCACAAAATTTCAATATTTTTATAGAAGATTTGATTTTTATTCAAATTTGAATTTATTTTCAAAATGACTTCTCTTGTTTTTATTAAAGGAAGTTTATGAATTAAATTTCACTAAAATTGTTTAATTTGAGTTTATTTACAAGAAATGATTCTTATTTACCTTTGCTTAAAAAACAATAAATTTTTACAATTTTATTTACAAAATTATTTCAATTTAAATTTCTTTTAAAAGAAATTACAAATTATTAAAAAAAATGATTTTTAAAAATTTATAAAAGAATGTTTCAGTTTGATTTTATTTACAAAAGAATTGAATCTTATTATTTTATTGAAATCAAGACTCTACAATTTTATTCAAGAAGTATTAACTAAATCACTATTGAAGAAAGGTGATTTTACTAAGAAAAGGGTTCTTACTAGTCTAATTATAAAAAGAAAGTTTCAATTCAACTCTAAAATAATAAAATCTTTCTTTTTTTTGGATTTTATCTAGAAAAACATTTTTTACTAATTTATTAAGAAAACTTTCAATTCAATTTTTATTTAAAAGGTTTTTTGCAACTTTTATTTATGAAAATTATTTCCAAATCAAATTTTATTGTTTAAAAAGATATTTTTATATAATTCCTTTAAAAAGTTATTTAGAAAAAAAAAATGAACTTTATTTATAAAAATAAATAAATAAATAAAGAATATTCATCAATTTAATCAAAAGAGCTTTACAATTTTATTCTAAAATTTACAAAGAAAATCAAATTTGTTAGAAAAGGTTATTATTTTTAAGAAAAAGAGTTTAAGAAATATTTAAAGGGAACAATGAAAAGGGATTTTATCTTCGCTTTTATTGAAAAGAGATTTTTAGATTTTATTAATTATTTTCTGGGTAGTTTATTAAAAATTAATTTCTGGATTTTTATGAAAAACAATTTTTTGGACTTTTTTATTAAAACAATTTCTGAACTTTATATTAAAAACAAATTTTTAGGACTTTTATTAAAAAAAGGATTTGTGGACTTTTTATAAAAAGGTTTTCTAGAACTTTTTTTTAAATGAATTTTCTACAACTTTTATTAAAATAAATTTCTGAAAGCATTTTTTATTAAAAATAATTTTCTAAACAGTTTTTGTTGTGTTAAAAACAGGGCAACTTAATTTAATCGGGAAAAAGTAAATAAATGATAAAACAATCAACATAAATCAACAAAAATAAATGAACAAAAAACCTAGCACAAATAAAAATATATGAACAAGAAATTTAAAATGAACTAATATATATACTTATATATATATATATAAAATAAAAATAAAAATAAAAAAACCTGCAACAAACTAACACGTCAATAACAGACCCATATTTACAGAAGAAAATGGAAAACGCAAACAAAAATACATGAATAGAATATTTACTGAAGAAAACGAAATAATAATGAATAAAAAAAAAACTTTTAGAATATGTAACTAATAAATACAAGACAAGTTGAAACTAAGGAATGAAAATGAAACAAAAATAAATAAATGAGGGAGGAGAAATGTACCTAAATAGGAGAAATGTCTACACAAAGGTATTCCTAAATATAAATGCACGTAAGGATTATTAAATGAAATTGATAATCATTATAAGAAAAATTGATCATTTTTTTTAAATATTTATTATCTTGTCATTATTATGAGATAATAGAATGTAAGAAAATATATAATTTTCTTTACTTGTACACCTGTGGGAATTTTGAAATCTCTTCATTTAACATATCAAGTCTTGATTAAGTAAATATAAGGACTAATCTTGACATGTTAATAGCTCACAAGTCTTTTGCTTGATTCTTAAAATTATTTAAAAACTAATGGCACAAGAGAAAAAAAAAATTATGTAAACATGTTCTTAAAAAGATTACATAAACTAAAGTTTAATTTCGTTGACTTATTGAGGTTTGATGTAAATATATTTTACTTATATGTTATTGGATTCAAATTTCATCAATTAACACTAATATAAATTTATTTCATTTATAAAGATTATTTTTTAGAGAAATTTCAAATAAAACGATTTTAGGTAGGTGCATTCAACTATTCATCAAGTATTTTTTTTTTTTTTTTTTTTAGTGGGGACGCAACTATGAAGAATGTGGGCATTAGCCTAACGTTGACATTTTTCAAGGGGCAGAAGTTGGGTCATGGGTTTTATTCCCATTGCAAGCAATGGAGCTTTATTTTCTTCAACATTTTTAAGGGGGCAAATGCCCCTTAGGGGCCCTTGCTAGCTTTGCCCATGATGCCAACAAACTAATATTCCTTTTCTTTTTATTTTTCTCCTTTTGTGAGTCAAGGTCTTTAATGATTATCTTCTGATAAGTTTTTAGGATTTTTTTTCAAATTTAATATAAATTTTATGGGACTAAAGCTTACAAAAATTATATAAAATTAATGATTATTTAAAATAAATACTCTAAACTTCTAGGAAGGAGGGGCAACACGTTTGTGGTCGTGCAATGGATATGATTATCCTTTAGCATCAATTATCTCTCATTTGTGGGATGACTTTAGTATCAACCGATTAACACTCTTTTTGCTTTTATTTTTCTCCTTTTGTGAGTCAAGGCCTTAGATGGTTTTCTATATTTTACTTTTGGTTTTATCCTTTTTCTACATAAGAATCAATACTCTACTTTTGGTTGTTGTCTTATAGTTAGATAAAAAAAAATTATAAGCGTCCAAGATTTTTTCCAATTTAGTCTAGAATTTATGGGATTAATACTTACAAAAATGATATGAAATTAATGATTATTTAGAATAAATATTCTACACTCCTAGGAAGGAGGGACAAAACTTTTGTGGTCATGTAATTGATATGGTTCTTCTTTTAGTATCAATTATTTCTCATTTTGTGTGATGACTTTAGCATCAATTGACTAACACTCCTCTTACTTTTATTTTTCTCATTTTGTGAGTCAAGGTCTTTGATGGTTGTCTTCTATATTTTACTTTTGGGTTTTTCTTTTTTCTATTCAATAACTAATACTATACTTTGTTATTCTTGAATTATCACAAATGTATTATCAAATAATTATGTATAATAAATAAACAAGAAGGTGAGTAAATATTGTATCTTACAAATAGTTGATTGAGGTTAGAGTTTGACTCTATATCCTTAAGATGAATTTGTCCCGTATTGGTGCTTACTGTTAAAGTTATCAACATCAGCATGTGACTGAGAGGATGTATTGAACAAGTCAAGTTTGTTTTTGTGTCAAAAATATGCCTCTGTTTAGTTTTTCAATATATTAGGAATTGTCCGAGTCTTAGGGAGGTTGTTGCAGCACGTTTAGAGTAATTGGTTATCTTTCTATTCCTATTTTTTTGGTATTTTTATTTCTGTTGATGGTTTTGCCTATAAAAGGCTTGTATCAGGTGAAGTTTAAATTATCACCATATTAATAAAATTATTTTCTTTCCTCCTCTGTGTGTCTCTTTTATAAAGTGGGTTCAACATTTGGTATCAGAGCCAGGTTGAAGAGGCATTTCAGAGAGTGTTTGAGAGTCAAACACGTGAGGAAAAGAGAGAGTGAAATGGGTGATCTTCAAGTCATTGGCGGAATAAAAAAGCTCAACAACCAAAATTACAATACTTGGTCAACATGCATGATGTCATACATGCAAGGCCAAGACTTGTGGGAGGTTGTGAATGGAAGCGAAATTACTCAACCGGAGGTTGAGGATGCGAATGGTATACTGCGAAAATGGAAGATAAAAGCGGGCAAAGCGATGTTTGCTTTGAAGACAACGATCGAAGAAGATGTGCTAGAGCATATTCGAGATGCCAAAACCCCTTACGAGGCTTGGAATACGTTCACCAAGCTGTTCTCAAAGAAGAATGACACAAGGCTCCAACTTCTAGAGAGCGAGTTGTTTTCGGTAGCACAGCGTGACTTGACAATCGCTCAATACTTTCACAAGGTGAAGACGTTATGCCGGGAAATTTCTGAGTTGGATCTAGAAGCCCCAATCGGTGAAACCAAGATGAAGAGAATAATCATTCATGGTTTGAGACCAGAATTTAGAGGCTTTGTTGCTGCTATACAGGGATGGCAAAATCAACCATCACTTGTTGAGTTTGAGAATTTGCTTGCTGGTCAAGAAGCCTTGGCTAAACAAATGGGAGGAGTTTCACTCAAGGGTGAAGAGGAAGCGCTTTATGCCCACAAAGGCGGGTGGAATTCCAAGCAGCACACCGTCAGAAGAACTAAAAAGAATGAGGACAAGGCAAAGTGTAGTCAAGGTGAAAGGAGCGCTCGTGTTGAGGGAGATTCGAAGAATCCTGGCACCATAAAAAAATTTGAAGGGAAGTGCTACAATTGCGGAAAGAAGGGTCACATGGCAAAAGATTGTTGGTCGAAAAAAGGGCTTGTGGAAAGTAATGCTGCTACTTCCAAAAGCGAAGATGAGTGGGACACTCAGGCACTTTTTGCTGCAATAGGAGAATCAGCTTTTATAGCAACAACGTCTGAACAAATTGATTATGAGAAGGATTGGATCATTGACTCAGGCTGCTCAAATCATATGACGGGTGATAAAGAAAAGCTACAGGATTTGTCAGAGTACAAGGGAAGACATATGGTAGTCACAGCGAACAATTCAAAACTACCAATAGCTCACATTGGTAATACGGTAGTCTCTTCCCAATATAATACTAATGATGTGTCGCTTCAAAATGTCTATCACGTCCCAGGTATGAAGAAAAATCTTCTCTCGGTAGCACAATTAACGTCTTCAGGCCATTCTGTTCTATTTGGCCCTCAAGATGTGAAAGTTTATCATGACCTTGAGGTTATGGAAGAGCCGGTGATAAAGGGACGGAGACTAGAGTCAGTCTATGTGATGTCTGCAGAAACCGCATATGTAGACAAGACCAGAAAGAACGAGACAGCTGATTTATGGCATATGCGATTAAGTCACATTAGTTATTCCAAACTAACTATGATGATGAAAAAGTCAATGCTGAAGGGACTTCCACAACTTGAAGTGAGAAAATATACAATCTGCGCAGGATGTCAATACGGCAAAGCGCATCAGTTGCCGTATGAAGAGTCAAAATGGAAAGCAAAGGGGCCATTAGAGCTAATTCACTCTGATGTGTTTGGACCTGTTAAGCAAGCCTCTCTTAGTGGGATGAAATACATGGTGACCTTTATTGATGATTTTTCCAGGTACGTGTGGGTGTACTTTATGAAAGAAAAATCTGAAACTTTCTCAAAGTTTAAAGAATTCAAGGAAATGACGGAAGCAGAGGTTGATAAAAGAATCCGTTGTTTGCGTACTGACAATGAAGGAGAGTATACCTCAGATGAGTTTTTTTACTTCCTCCGAGAATGCCGAGTACGCGATCAGTTCACATGTGCCAACACTCCGCAGCAAAACGGCGTAGCAGAAAGAAAGAATAGGCACCTAGCAGAAATCTGTAGAAGTATGCTTCATGCAAAGAATGTTCCAGGACGGTTTTGGGCAGAAGCAATGAAGACTGCAGCTTTCGTAATCAATAGGCTTCCTCAACAAAGGTTAAATTTTTCATCACCCTTTGAAAAATTGTGGAACATAAAGCCTACAGTTAGTTATTTCCGAGTTTTCGGATGTGTTTGCTATGTCTTTGTACCTAATCATCTACGCAGCAAGATGGACAAGAAGGCTGTTAGGTGTGTCTTAGTAGGATACGATAGTCAACGAAAAGGATGGAGATGCTGCGATCCTACAACTGGAAAGTGTTACACATCCCGGAATGTGGTGTTTGATGAATCATCTTCATGGTGGTCCTCAGAAAAGGAAATATTACTAGATTCAAATGTTTTTAAGGATGAGTTGCAATCTGCTCGAATCCAACTTAGCTTAGGTGAAGCTGAAAATGCAGTCGATGGTGATATCGGAGATGACAAAACTCAAAGTCCTTGGCAAACTGGTGTGCATGGACAACCAAGCGAAGAAGGTGAGCCTAGTGAAACAGAAGCACCAATTCCACTTAGAAGATCAGCAAGAACCAAGAAGCCAAATCCCAAATATGCCAATGTTGCCATAGTAGAAGATGCAAATGCAAAAGAACCAGAGACATTTGCAGAAGCATTTCAGAATTCAGACTGGAGTAAAGCTATGAAAGAAGAAATTGCAGCATTAAAACGAAATCAGACTTGGGAGCTTGTGCCAAAACCAAGAGATGTAGAGCCTATTTCCTGCAAATGGGTTTATAAGATAAAACGTCGCACAGATGGATCAATAGAAAGGCACAAGGCTCGTTTGGTAGCTCGAGGATTCTCTCAACAATATGGACTAGACTATGATGAAACGTTTAGTCCAGTTGTAAAACTTACAACTGTACGAGTCTTACTTGCACTTGCAGCTAACAAAGATTGGGACTTGTGGCAGATGGATGTGAAGAATGCATTCTTGCATGGAGAGTTGGATCGAGAGATCTATATGAATCAACCGATGGGCTTTCAGAGTCAAGGTCATCCTGAATATGTATGTAAGCTGCGGAAGGCACTCTACGGATTGAAACAAGCACCCAGAGCATGGTATGGTAAGATTGCTGAATTTCTAACTCAAAGTGGGTATTCAGTAACACCTGCAGATTCTAGCTTGTTTGTCAAAGCTAATGGAGGAAAGTTAGCTATCGTACTTGTATACGTAGATGATCTAATCATCACTGGAGATGATGTTGAAGAAATTTTCCGAACAAAGGAGAACTTGTCAGTTCGTTTCGAGATGAAAGAACTTGGACAACTTAAGCACTTTCTTGGGCTAGAGGTGGATCGTACAAACGAAGGGATATTTCTCTGTCAACAAAAATATGCCAAAGATTTGTTGAAAAAGTTCGGGATGCTCGAATGTAAGCCGATCTCAACACCAATGGAACCAAATGCCAAGATGTGTGAACACGAAGGCAAAGACTTGAAAGATGCAACAATGTATCGACAATTGGTGGGTAGTTTGCTTTACTTAACTTTAACTAAACCCGATATCTCTTATGCAGTTGGTGTGATGAGTCGATACATGCAAAATCCAAAGAAGCCTCATTTGGAAGCAGTTCGACGAATTTTGAGACATGTGAAGGGTACAATTGATTATGGTCTGTTGTATAAGAAAAGTGAAGATTGCAAGTTAGTTGGCTACTGTGATGCTGATTATGCAGGAGATCACGACACCCGCAAATCAACTACCGGATATGTGTTTATGCTTGGATCAGGAGCAATTTCTTGGTGTAGCAAGAGACAACCGACAGTATCTCTGTCAACAACGGAGGCAGAGTACCGAGCAGCAGCAATGGCAACTCAAGAAAGTATGTGGCTTATACGGCTGATGAATGATCTACATCAACTAGTGGACTATGCAGTTCCATTGTACTGTGACAACCAATCAGCAGTTCGTTTGGCAGAGAATCCAGTCTTTCATGCAAGAACAAAACATGTGGAAGTGCATTATCATTTTATTAGGGAAAAGGTCCTGAAAGAAGAGGTTGAGCTGAATCAGATTAAGTCAGAAGACCAAGTTGCAGACTTATTCACAAAAGGTTTGAGTGGCAGCAAGTTTGAAAGCTTTTGTCATCAGCTCGGTATGGTAAAGATTTTGGAAGCTGATGTTGAGGGAGAGTGTTAAAGTTATCAACATCAGCATGTGACTGAGAGGATGTATTGAACAAGTCAAGTTTGTTTTTGTGTCAAAAATATGCCTCTGTTTAGTTTTTCAATATATTAGGAATTGTCCGAGTCTTAGGGAGGTTGTTGCAGCACGTTTAGAGTAATTGGTTATCTTTCTATTCCTATTTTTTTGGTATTTTTATTTCTGTTGATGGTTTTGCCTATAAAAGGCTTGTATCAGGTGAAGTTTAAATTATCACCATATTAATAAAATTATTTTCTTTCCTCCTCTGTGTGTCTCTTTTATAAAGTGGGTTCAACACTTACGGTTTGTTGACAATCGTCTCCCATGATACAACGATCATTTTCTTGTGATAGTAATATTCCAAATCACAAGAAACAACGAATCAATTGATGACTTGAACTCTCTTGAATACCAAGCACTTGGAAGAAAAGAGAAGAAATTGAGAAAATTGATGATGGAATGAATAAGAAATGTCATGGTGGGGGGGTGCTATTTATAGGTTTTCTGGTGACTCTTAGAAGAGATAAGTCTTAAATACTTGACATATCATTTGACACAAGTTATGTCCATTAGGAAGAGTTGTGTCTAAATTTTCATTCACCTATATAAATATCCCAACATACTTTTCGTTGTTGTCTTGCAATTAGATAAGAATTTCCTACAAGCTTTCAAAAAAATTTTAAATTTAATCTAGAATTTATGGAATTGATACTTACAAAAATTAATAATTATTTGGAATAAATATTCTAAACTTTTAGGAAGGAGGGACAACACTTTGTGGTTGTGCGATTGAAGTAGTTGTCCTTTGA
The DNA here is from genome assembly GCF_030704535.1 of Vitis vinifera. Taxonomy (NCBI): domain Eukaryota; kingdom Viridiplantae; phylum Streptophyta; class Magnoliopsida; order Vitales; family Vitaceae; genus Vitis; species Vitis vinifera. The sequence continues at coordinate 29,644,943 of NC_081822.1, forward strand.
TATCAATTATATCTTATTTGTAGGATGATTTTGATAAAATTAACACTCATTTTACTTTTATTTTTCTCCTTTTGTGAGTGAAGCTCTTGATGGTTATCTTCCATATTTTACTTTTGTGTTTTTGGTTTGTTTTTTCCCTTTTCTTACTAAAGAACCAATACTCTATTTTTGGTTGTTGTCTTGTAGCTAGATAAAATTTTCTATAAGCTTTCAAGATTTTTTTCAAATTTAATCTAGAATTTATAGAATTGATACTTATAGAAATTATATAAAATTAATGATTATTTAGAATAAATATTTTAAACTTTTAGAAAGGGGGGACAACACTTTTGTGGTCATGAAATTGATGTAGTTATCCTTTGGCATTAATTATTTTTCATTTATGGAATGCCTTTCGTACTAACCAACTAACGCACCTTTTATTTTTATTTTTCTCCTTTTGTGAGTCAAGCTCTTTGATAGTTATCCTTTATATTTTACTTTTGGTTTTTTTACTTTTCCTACTTAAGAATCAATACTTTATATTTGGTTGTTATCTTGTAACTAAATAAAAATTTCATATAAGCTTTTTCAGATTTATTCTTCTATCATTATCATGCGATGATAGAATGTAATAAAACATACAATTCTCTTTACTTTCATTGTCATTACCCAAATTTCAAGCAACCAAGAACTTGACCGTGATCTCAAGTTAAAGGTTAATCTTAAGGGTTACTCTATCCAAATTGATGGTCAACTTGTATACCCTAATTTTTTATTTTATTTTTTATTTTGGAAGAAATCACGATCTAATTTTAAATAAGATTTTACTAGATTAAAATTTTAATTAAATGATTATTTTTCCTACTAGTTTTCATTAGCTCACAACTACTATTAATACCCAATTACTTGTTCACCTAAGATAATTATCAAAGTATCTACAACCATTTCTAAATCAAATATTCTTATAGTTTGTTCACAATCAATCAAAGTATAATTAAATCACATATCCAAATTCCCAAAATTAATAAATATCCAAACTTTAAATACAAGTGAACACCAATACTTTTTAGTGAGCTCTTAAACCTCCTAGTACGTTTTGAAACCCTACTTTATCTTCTTGCGAGTCCTTAGGAAAAATATATTCATCTAAAAATTTTAAGGAGAAAAGGGTTAGTATTTTTATATTATTTTTATATTATTTTTACATTATTTAGTAGGGTGTCTTATACCCAAAGGGTTACCAAATAATAATTAAGTGCTAAAATACATGAAAACAGACATTAAACATTAAGTGAAGGTTTTATTTAAACTCATATATATATATATATATATATATATATATATATATATATATATATATATATATATATATATATATAACATGCACACATCTTGGTAATTAAAAGAAATGACAAATAGAGATAGATAAATTTTATCATACAATGCACTGTTATTCTCGGGTTTTTATTGAAGGATACATGTTTATACGCAAATACATTCCCCATTAAGGATCTTACTCCCTTCTTAACTCACCCTCTTTAAGGTCTTTTCTTTTTTCACAAATATTTTTCTATTTCACATAACGTTTCATCATTATATATATATATTTTTTCATACAACCATGGTGTAAATGCAATGTATGATATCATCATATTAAAACATTTTCAAAATATATTTTTAATTTTCAAACAAGGTCCAATAGTCTCAAAATTCAATACAAATAATTTTTTGTTTTAATTCTTATGAATTAAATTATCAACCATTGTTCATTTCATTTTTCTCTAACATTATTTCATTATTATCAATAAAAAAATTCATAAAATCATCAAGAAATTAAAATTTAAACAAGACTCATGTATCAAATCACCTACAAGAATCACAAGCATAAACAAATCTATCTCATCACAACAATATCTATAATTTTTTTCTTCCAAAATATATTTTTTTAAAATTAAGAATAAACCACCCTATCAAAACCAAGAATCCAAGTGTTAACTTTGAAATCGGACTTCATAGGGACGTTCCCCACATAAAATAAAATATATCTTAAAATTTCACATGAGATAAATCATGCATCACATTAATCTGTAAAATTGTCTTTTGAAGACCCATGGTACGAAAACTCTCCCTATTTTCTTTTCTCCTCTTTTTTTTTTATTTTTTTGGAAAAGTGGGTTTTGACTTAATAATTTAAAAAAAAAATAGCAAAAAGAACCTCAAATTTTATAAAAATGACATTTTTACTTACTAGATTAATAATACCAATTGACAATTTTTTTGGGAAAAGTGTGATGTAACTCACTAATTTGAAAAAATATAGAAAAAAGAACTCAAACTTTTATAAATCATATTTATTTTCACCCATCTAAAAATATTTTAAAATGCATGCACTTTTTTATAACTCAAATAATTATTTCCTAAAATGACCCTTTTGCATATTAATATTACCAATTAACAATTTTTTTATGGTGAGAACTGATTTGAGATTAATAAAATAAGAAATTTAAAAAATTTAAAATACAATTATAAAAACTTTAAAACTAAAAATATAAAAATAAAATATTAACTTTCACTTAATTAAAACACTTTGGTAGAAAATATAAATATCAAGAAAGGGCGGGAAATACAATGTGAGTAAATATTTATTTTTTAAATTTTTAAGTTTTGTTGGTTTTTAATTGTATTTAGTTTTTATGTATTTTAGTTTTAATTGTATTTTTAATTTTTAAAATTTCTTATTTTATTATTCATGTCCACTAACAAAATGTTTATTTAATTAAATGAGAAGATGAATATATTTACATAATACACAATATAAAATCATAATTAACTAGGGGATTAAAAAGATTTTATTTATAATCTTGGAGAATTTTTTCACAATAATTTGTATCTCATATTATATAATAAAAAATTTATAATATATTTATTTGTATAACACTTTTATAAAATTAAAATGATAAATTAATTTTGGATAATTTTATTTAATATTATCAAGTAAAGGGTATTTCAGGAAATAATTATTTAAGTTATGAAAAAGTATATATATTTTAAAATATTTTTAAATAGACGAAAATAAAACTAATTTATAAAATTTAGAGTTCTTTTTTCTATATTTTTTTCAAATTAGCAAATCAAAACTTACTTTTCCCATTTATTTATTTTTTTACCATAAGAATTGATTTGAGATCAATAAAATAAGAAATTTTAAAAATTAAAAATATTATTAAAACTAAAAAAAACTTTAAAGCTAAGAGTTGGAAATATAACGAGAGTCAATATTTTATTTTTTAAATTTTTAAGTATTTTAAGTATTTTAGTTTTAATTATATTTTTAATTTTTAAAATTTCTTATTTTATTTTTGATGTCAACTAACAAAATTTTTATTCAATTTTATTAAAAAATGATGAGAAGATGATTGAATTTATATAATATAGGATATAAAATCATTATTAATTAGAAAATTAGAAATATTTTATTTATCACTTGAGGATCCTAGAGAAATTTATATTATATTTCTTTTTCAGATACTTTTATCAAATTAAAATGATAAACTAATTTTTTGATAATTTTATTTAATATTATCAAGTAAAATGGTATTTCAAGAAATAATTATTTAACTTATAAAAAAGTGCATGTATTTTAAAATATTTTTAAATTAATGAAGATAAAACTAATTTACAAAAGTTTGAGTTCTTTTTTCTATATTTTTTCAAATTAGTGAACAAAACCTATCTTTTCACTCTCTAGCCACCATTTCCCATTTATTTTCCTTATTTACGTGGTCATTACCACTATTTTCCAATATTATAATATCATTTAACTTTTAATTTATTTTGCTTTTATAATTTATTTTCTACTAAGTTAGTTCTTTATCAACCATCCCAAATATATATTTAATTTATTTTAATCCCAAAATCCACCTATGAATAATATTATAATTTCCTTAATATATATATATATATATATATATATATATATATATTATTCATGTATGAAGCCTTTACATTTGAAAATTCCTTAACTTCAATTTATATATATATATATATATTATTCATGTATGAAGCCTTTACATTTGAAAATTCCTTAACTTCAATTTACCACTCATAAATTATATTTAGTTCCTAAAAATATCATATGTTAGCCCTATACATTTGCTAATATAATTGAATCTTATATTGCAATAAAACCATATTTTACCATATTCCTAATTTAAGTCTTTGTTTTTTCAAATATCTTAACTTTAGCTAATAATCCACTACCCATTGATTATTTAATCATTTCACTTATAATAATAATAATTATATTTTTAACCCTTCAGAATGACATTAATTTAGTTCACTTCATTCATTAAAATTATTGTAGTATGAAAAGGGCAATGCAAGTTATGTCCTTGACAAAAAACATTTTGTGCACATGCATTTTTCACATATGTTACTATTTAATGACGAAACTCATTTTTTATTTGTGTAGAATTTGATTTTTTAAAATTTAGAGTTGTCACTTATTTTAGTTTATTTTTTAAGAAAAAATAAAATAAGAAAGAAACTATACGTGACTCCATATTTAGAAAAATGATAAGTCTAAATATATATGTGTATGTGTGTGTGTGTGTGTGTGTATGTGTATGTGTATGTATGTATGCTTCTTTTCATTCTATATTACCTCATCTTGGGTGTCTATGGTATCAAAGCCACGGGAAAGGAAGTCAGGTTTTGTTTTAAGTTTTTAATATATCCTAGGAAAAGTAGCAATCTGCCTGAGTGATCCCTATCAGGTTGAGCCCATCATTAGTCGATGTTAGCCCTTTTTAGGGTTGTAAAAGGGTTGGGGTGATTACTCACTAGGTTTGTCAATCTGCTATTAGGCTCTAGATTAAGACCTTAAAATGAGTTTGATTTTCAAAATGTTGTCTAGGGAATCCACAGATTTTCAAGATGTTATAGTAAACAGTGAAGAGATCAATTATCCTAAGACCCAAAATGATTTAGATGATTGGAAATTACCCAAGGTATCTAATCAAGAAATTTATAAGAAATGAACCTTTAAGTTCTTTACAGATTATACCATCAAGACTCTTGAACAGACCATAAGCATATAACAAGAAGATCAATTGATAAGACTCTTGGATAGTGAATCCATAGAGAGACATAAGAAAGACTACAACTTTATACACTTTGGGATGATTCAAGTTGCAGCTAAGCCTTTGACAAAAGTAGGTTTAAACACCTCGATTGTCATGTGTTTAAGGGATAATAGACATCTTGATTTCCGAGATTCTATTATTGGGGCAGTCCAAGCAGGATTGAATGATGGTCCTAATTACTTCTCGTGTTACCCTAACTTCACAATTAGATTAAGAGATGTCGATATCTTAGATTTGGTTATCCTCCATGTTAAGACTCATGGATTTAAGTTCAAGGAAGGAAAAAGTCATGTTTCCATCATCACCAAGTTTGCCTACAAGAGTATGACCACAAGCGTTGGATCTGGAGCACTGTGCACCAGTCCTAAGGGTGAAACAATTCTCTTCCACTCGGATGTCCTAAACAAGTCTAATTTCATAATCCCTAAAAGGATCATGTGGAATGAGGTTGAGTTCCCTGAAACTTGGCATTTTGCTAATGCTATTCCAGCCTTAGAGCAAAGATCTGAAAGGATTGAATAGATTGTTCAATATCCTGATGGAAGAGAAGATTTGATTTTCTCTAACTCTTTCAAACATTGTACCAATCCTAGAATTTCAAATTACGAACCCTCTAGAGCTTCAAGTTCATCTATCCTAGTAAGAACCACTAAGATAGAAAAAATATCCACTTCAGCCAATCTTAAGAACATTAAGTTAATAGGTGTTAGAAGTCACACGAACCTTGCTAGACCCTTTTACATGGAGGAAAAGAAGTCTACCCAAGGATCACAGCAGGATGATTCTCCTGATATGTCTCCTACGTATTCACAAATGATTAAGACCATAAGCTTAGATGATGAGGATTTTGATATTAACAAGGAACTCTTAAGAAAAGACTTCTATTCTGAAGCCAATAAGGAAAGAAAAGATTGGTTCTTTAGTAAGGTCCCTAAGGTCTTTAGAACCATCTACCAAGAGGAATTTTATGCTTACTTAAGACAAGAAAAGAAAAACATTAAGTATTGGATTTGGTTTGAACTCTTCAAACAAGAGGAATACCCAAATTACCCAGGCAAGCGTGTTAATAACACATTCACAAAAACTAAAGTATGGAAAACTAGTGACGGCACTATCATAGAATCCATTCACCCTCCAAAAGCTAAGATAGAAAAAAAATATTAATGGAACTATAATAAAAGCTTCACCTTTTAAGACTAAGTCTGAGGATAAAAGAACTGCTAATGCGATAGATGTTAGAAGAATCATGGAACAAAACAACTACACTAACATGTTTCTTAAGACTCTAGGTGATCAACTCAATAGGGTTAAGGAGATCATTGAAACGCAATATCATATTAAGACTTCTTATGTTAAGAAGGATAATAAGCCTTTATTTAAGCCGTTTGAATTCTCTAAAAAACTCCAAGAAAATCCTTACATTAATCATGAGTTAATAGAAAGGATTACCCAAAAAGTTAAAGATAACTTAATTGTCCCTGATACACCTCAGCCATCTCATAGGAAAATCAACATAATTAAGGAAAAAATTAGTTCTAAAGCAGAGGTTGATGAACTAATCAATAAATTACCTCGTCTAGTCTTAGGAGCTTTTTGGTTATGGATAATCCCTAAAACTCTTTGATCTGGTGGTTCCTCAAAGATCTTTATTTAAGATGTGTAATTTTTACAAAATATTTAAAAGAATAATCCAATCTTTTTTTTTTTGTACAACTTCTATTTCTAACCCAAGTGATTTTTATAAATTACTTAATTATAAATGCCTCCAATGATAGCTCCAAATCAATCGAGATACATTAAAAAAAAACTCTCCCTCACTAAGAATACAAAAATCAGAAAATCAGAGGAAAAAAAAAGGAGAAATCCCTAGAGAGAGAAAAGAGTCGTTTCCCCATCCTCCTAGGGTTTCATGTCCTTAAATAGCCTTCTCGAGCATCCCTTTTCTCATGCGAAATATGACTCTCCACGTGGTGCACGTCCGCAACTCCTTCCAATAACCCTCAACCAATTCACATGTAAGACAGAAAAATGAGACAAGTCTAGGAGAAACGAAGTAAATCCAGAAAAATCAAACCCAAATGCAAATAGTAAAATTTAAAATTCCAAGCCTGTAGCAAGCCCAACCTAAATAACCCAATACAAAAGCCCAAAAGCTAAAGCCGGATCAGATTCAAAGGCCCGAATTAATCCAATAACTAAACCTAAATCAAGGCCCACAAACACTACTGTAGAAATTAAGATTAAAAATAAATAAATAAATATAAATAAAAAAACTTACCCTATAATAATGACAAGAGAATAAATATTAAAGAAAAAATATGAGATTTTAAAAAAATAATTATCAATTTCATATATTTATTTTAATGTAGTTATTTTTCATATAAAATAATAAAATATAATATTTATTTATAAAATATATTTATTTTAATATAGTTATTTAAAAAAATAAATAAAAATTAAAAAAGATAAATTAGATAAATAAATTTATTTTTATTATTATTATTATTTGTAGACCCCCATGTGGGGCTTGATCTGCTGCAGCACATTTGGCCACGTGTCACTCTCTGATTGGCCATCATGGATGCTCTTGAAGGCCAATCTGGGGTCGACACGTGTCATCATGGAATCAGACAAAAATCTTTTTTGACTGTTATTTGAGAGAGAAAAGCGGCTGCATGAAGGTGGTCGTCTGGCCGTTTGAGGAGGGCTTTTGGGAAGGCTGCAGAGTAGTGGGACTGGAAGGTGGTTGTTGCTGCAGAGTTGGTTGGAGGGGCAAATCCGGGAGAAAAAGAAAAACTGGGTTACAGAGGAGAGAAGGGGGAAGATATTTGGAGGTTTTCCTGGAGCTGGGAGGGGAGTTTTGAGAGAGAAAAACAGAGGAGGCTTTGCTGCTTTTGGAAAAAGGAACCGGAGAGGGGAGCTTAGGGAAGAAGAGAGGTTTTGGGTGAGAAAAGATTTTGGGCTGCTTGTGAGAGAGTTACAGTGAATATCAGGTTGGGAGTTGCAGGGAGGTATAGTAGGTTTTTAAGGATATTCTGTGTAGAGTTACAGGGGGATATTCTCGTTTTCCTAAGGAGTAAGTTTGAAGAGCTGGATTTTTAGAGAGGAAAGCTAGTTGGAGAGAGAGATAGCTTGAGCCGGATTTTTAGAGAGGATAGCTGGAGGAGAGCTTGAGTAAAGGGAGGAACGCATTCAGACTAGAGAGAGTGGAGAGCAGACCTATTTTAAGAGGGCATTCTTTTTAGCTTGGGGCGTGTTTCTTTGATTTTGAGGTGAGTTTCTCTCTTACTTGGATTCCTATACTTCTCATCTCTTTCCCATTTGCTTGTTTCGCATTTGTTTGTCGAAGTTTGGGTGTGGATGATAATGGATACATGCTTAACTCCGTTGATTTCTGGATCATGCTCTTACTTTGTTGTTTTTTATCTCATTGTCATCCTTGTGGTTTAGTATGGGGCTCGTATGACTTTGCTTTATGTATGCTGTGCTAACCCAGTTTCAGGATCCCACCTATTTTGAGCCTCCTGAGATGAGGCCCTATACGTTTGAGTGTGTTGCCTGTTATCCTACTGGTTCTATTCTCAGCATTCACTCTAACCTCTGTTGTTGTTTTCATCCCTATATTCTCACTATAATGGGAATATTATTTGGTCTGAGGTTTGAATAAAATGAGTCGAGCCATACCTATGGTTCTGGCTTTCCTGTTGATAGCTTGTGGCTAAAAGAAAAAAAGGGGTTGATGGGGAATTACGACCAGCAGCTAGAGGCTTCTTGACCCTCTTCTTTGCCTGTATTACAGCCATTTGCATCGGAGCATCATCAGTATGTGGTTGTTATTTCCACTGCAGTAATTACAGCAATCACCAACCTACCCTACCTAAATACCTATAAACCCATTCATTCCTCTTACATACGAGAACCATTGTGGTTTTCTTTTATTATTATTTTCTTGCTTGGGAATCATCACATGGCAATGAAGTCAATGGAAGTTTTTTTGTGGGCCATCCTGGAATGTACATGCCCATTTTTCTTTTGGTCTTACACGTTTTCATTCTAACCTCTAAGTCTTACTTTAGTTTATCTTATTATTATTATTATTATTATTATTATTATTATTTTCTAAATTTCACCTTCAAATAAATTTTTCAAAAAGTTTAGCTACTAAATTTAATTTTTAAAATATCATTTAAAAATAAATCTTCAAGAAATAATAACAATAATTATAAATTCCGATTTCTAAATTCCAATCCCCAATTCCCATAATTCTAATTTTTCACACTTATTTATTTAATTATTATTATTTTCTTATCATTATTCCATTTATCTATTTATTTATTTCCTTTAAAAATCTCAATCATTAAAGTTCAATTTTTCAAAAATTTGTTTTTTTAAATTTAATTTTCAATCTCAAAAATTTCACTATTCACTATTCATCCGTCCAAATATCGTTTTATTAATTAATAACCTTATTCCATATTTACCTATTTATTTCCCTTAAAAACCTCAATCATTAAAATCTAGTTTTTCAAAATTCCGATTTCCAAATTTAGCTATATGAGATTTCAATTGTCCTATTTCCGAACTTAAGTTTCATTTCCTAATGTTCCAATTACCGTATTTACTCAATCACTCATTTGTTATCATCATTATTTTTATTACCATTTTATTTGTTCATTTCTAAAAAGTCTGTCTTCAAATGATTTTCGAGATTTCCAATTTTCATAAATCAACTTTCATAATTTCTACTTCTCAATTAACTTACAGTTCTGATCTCTTTCAAAATTCAACTCCCAAAGTCTCAATTTTTGCAACTTAATCTTTCTTTAAAATCCCGAACCCTCAAATCGTTTTCAAAATTCCAACCTCTTTCAAATTCAGTTTTCTAAAAATTCACATTCTCACATTCAACCTCTAAGAGTCTGATCTTCAAATAAACTCTAAAACTCCAAATTTCTAGTGATTTTCGAGATTCCAATTTTTCAACGAAATTTCAAAAACCTAATTTTCTCCCGAACAGTTTTAATTCCACTTTGGTTTTCAAATAATCTTTTATTTTCTCTCTTAATTTTATATAAGCATGAATGTCATTTTCATAATTTCAGAACAATGGAATTTGTGAGATTAATTCGTGCAAGATCAATCGGGCTTTGGTGGGGGCCCCACATACGTGATTTTATGATTGATTGATTTGTTTGTCACGCGCGATTTATTTATCCTGCTCTCCGACATGCATGCTATTATTACTTAATTGTGCACTAACCTCTCTTGTGATAGCGCATGGTGGCTCGTCGCCCAGGTACGCACCTATTTTCACTCTGATAATTGTCCAAGCATATTTTGATTCTCACGTGTGCATGATTTATTCTGGGTACTCATTGATCTACTCGTCCACTGCCATGATTGTTTCATTTTATTAGTAGAGACCCGACTTTAGGGACTTAGAGGGGTGCTACGGTCTTTACCGTACCTTCCCGATAAGTAACCTGACCCCCGAACCCGATCCGGTTTTTCGTAGATCACCTTTTCCAAAATAAGGAGTCGCACTTAAGGTTTTCTTTCTTATTTTGTTTACCCTTTTAAAAAACAAAAATAAGTGGCGACTCCAAGTCATTTTCAAATAATCAATAAAAATCAATTTTTTTGAAATAAAAATCGAGCTCGCCATTGAGTGGGAAATGCATTGAGCGAGCGAAATGCGGGGTCCACAAAATGGCGACTCCACTGGGGATTTTTAGAGGGTCAAGCTTGAACTTAAGATGAAGCGAACATGGCTTTTGATGAGTCTATTAGTGGATACTCACTTCTTGATTGCACATTGAGGGTTCTCGTGTTTTCACTTGGGACATTGACATGATTGATTGTATTGGTCGATTATCTTGATTGGAGATTCTGACACAGTGATTTTCTTTGTGCTTCATTGATATATTTGTTTAAGATATTTGACATGATGATTATGATGATTGATTCGTATTGATAGAGGATTCCGAGATAGCTATTTTCTCTGTGCTTCATTGCCATATTCTTTTGAGATGTTGACATGCTGATTATATTGATTGATCATTTCGTATTGCTTAGCGCATTGATCCTGATTTTGCCATGATTATTCTGATCACTTCACATGCATACACTCACCAGTGTATATCATTTGACTTGATATGTTGATTCTCTGACTTGCATATTATCTTGATCGTCTTTTGAGCATGATGTTCATATCGCTATTCATCCTGATAGTTGTAGCTTTTTGTGTGGACATGAGTGATATATCCTGTACTTTGCTTGACTGTATGACGCGTGACTGCCTTCCTTCTGCATGATTGCATGTTGCCTGTCTATGTGGGCCGCACATATATCCCCTTTCCTCCAACTCTCTTGGTTTCGGTCATTCCTTTCATCCCGGTTCTCACTATTGCAAGTGTGAGACCTTCTGTGTGTTTGCTCTCTGACCGAGCCAGAGATTAGGAGTAGGGTCTAGCGACGGGCTATATCGATGTACGGGAGCATTCTGGAGGAGAGCGACACTTTGATGTCGATTGGAGTCCGATCATTGAAGACCTGTATAGCCCGGAGCTAGGTTTCATGGATATTTGTGTGGCCAGTGTGTTTCATATCCTGCTTTAGCTTCTTAGGGTTTCGGATGCACCCACACCATCACTGTGCACGCTAGTAGACTATTGAGTGTTGAGAGTTTGACAGGTTTCACCATAGGAAACCCCCTGGGATGCGAGGTAGTGCATGTGTGGAGGTGATGACCACCTTGCATGGAAGCGCCTCGTTTCTTCGGAGGCGTGCAGAGGGTTGCGTACCGCCGGAGGGTATGATCGCTTCTGCTAGGGATATTTTAAAGTCCACCCTTATCCATTTAGAGCCACCTTGACCTTGTAGGTTGAGCCGTAGATCCTTCGATTAGGATTCCCTCCCTACACGTGGGTGCATCTGAGGGCTTTCCGTGCCCCTGTAGCCGCAGTTTTGGATCCGATTTTCCCTCTGTTTAGTCTCCAGTTGAGAGTGCACTGAAATCAGGACGAGTTTGAGTACGGTCGGACCGCTCATCTTCACTCGGATGCTTTGCTTGTTCCTGTTCAGATTATCTTTTCTTCTATACATTCCCCAAGCCATATCCTTATTCCGTTCTTCGTGCCTTGTAGGATCGGACCTTTGTTCCTTGTCTTGATATACCTTTGTGGATCAGAGCAGAGGATGAGTACTTTCAGGATCAGGATTTTTAGTCTCAGTCTGGGTATAGTTTCGTGGATCAGAGTAGAGGGCAGATTAGTTCGGGTTTCAGATACACCAGATATGGATCAGCAGGTTGTCACGGTCGATCAGTTCACGGCTGCCATGGCTTCTATCCAGGAGGCTTTGGCTAGCCTCAGGCAGGAGATTGGTGGTCAGCAGGGTAGACCATCGACAGTTCAGGATGAGACGCCATATGACTCACACCCACCTCTACCACCCCCACCCGTTCCTTCAGTGCATCAGGCATCACCATATGTATTACACGGGCATTCTGAGATCGCTCCACCCGTAGTCGCCTAGGCCGTTGTCGCTGATGACACGCATGCGAGCATGGACCGCATTGAGCAGTGTATGAGGCAGATGAGAGTGTCAGATGGATCCGTTGTTTGGGATGATTTTGGGGGTATGCCGGTAGCCAGCTTGCCGGCTAAGTTCAGGATGCCAGATATTGAGAGGTACACTGGTATTGGTTGTCCGCGCCTCCACCTCAGACTTTATAGCACCGTGATGAGGGCTCATGGACTGGATGAGCCTCAGATGATCACTCTTTTCCCTCTATCTCTGAGTGGGGCGGCTCAGCGCTGGTTTGCGTCTCTGGAGTCCTCGAGACGCCGTACATGGGATGACTTGGCCCAGGAGTTCCTACGACAGTTTTCGTTTAACACTGTTGTAGACGTATCGAGGAGAGAGCTCGAGGCTCTGAGGCAGAGGATAGAGGAGTCCGTTTCTTCTTTCATTTCCTGTTGGCACGGGAAGATAGCTGAGATAGTGGATAGACCATCAGAAAGAGACCAGATTCAGATGGTTTTGAGGAGCCTACAGCCGAGGATCGCCAGACATGTGGTCGGGGTCCCGTTCACAGATTTCGGGTCTCTGGTTATGGCTTTATATGATGTCGAGGACGGCATCACGAGAGGTTTATGGGCAGATTCTTCCCCTAGTGATGTTAAGGGGAAGAAACCATTCATAGGACCGAGACCAACAGAGGTTGGCGCTATCAGTTCATCCAGTCAGAGGCCTCTCAGACGCCATCAGCCGATCCCACAGTTTTCTGAGCCTCATTCTTCCTATGCATCTCATCAGTACAGGCCACGGACACCTCGTCCAGCTTACGATCAGACACACATGCCACAGACATTGGTTTTACCTTCTTATGCCACTCAGGGCATTGAGAGACCCGCGGTCTCCTACACAGCCACAGGGCAGCCATGCTACGCTGCTCAGTTCACCGCGAGACCTGCGGCGCTTTATCCCCGACCTGGAGCCCAGCAGACTTCTGCTCCGTTTGCTTCGAGGACGTAGAGACAGTTTTCACAGATAGGCATGCCGTTGAGCCAGGCTCTTCGGAAGCTTATAGAGACCGGTTTGTTGACTGCTCTCACCCCTCGGCCACTACCTCAGCCTATTCCAGTTCAGTTTAGGATGGATTTACACTGTGCTTATCATCAGGGGCCTGGACATGAGACCGATCGATGCACCGCTCTGAGGCACGCTATTCAGGATCTGATAGACCAGGGTTTGGTACACTTGGACCAGCCGAGTGTGACCACAAACCCGTTGCCGACCCACACCACACATGCAGTTCCTCCACCAGCTGGTGGTATTCATTTCTTGGACTTCGATGAGACTGATGATCATGTCCATATGTTGAGTTGGGATGATCCAAACCCAGAGCCTATCATGCCAGCTGGGATTTACGAGACGAGTGGGGTGACTCTAGAGCCACAGATGTCTGCTCCATTCCGATTAGTTCCTGAGGCTGCATTTGTACAGGCGGCCACTTCCGAGCCTCTGACATTCACACGTTATAGCGTTCAGGCGCCGTACATTCTGATCCCAGATGTTGAGGAGGTTCGAGCTCCACATGTTGATATTTCTCAGACTCCGGACATCCAGTATATCCTCCGAGGGGGTAGAGTGATGCGACAGCCACCTCCCGCGGCAGCTAGGCCAGTTGAGGGTACATCTGCTTCCCAGGAGGAGGTCAGAGCAGAGGATGACGAGATTTTGAGGCAGTTGCAGAGCACTCAGGCTCGTATTTCTATCTGGAGCCTTTTAGCATCTTCCAGTACTCATCGGGATGCACTGACTCGGGCTTTGAGCCAGATCAGAGTTGATACCACGACCACTCCCGAGGGACTCATTCATATGATGACAGCTGGCAGAGCCACTTGTATTGTCTTTTCCGATGATGACTTGCCACCGGAGGGCTCAGACCACACTCGCCCGCTCTACATATCTGTTGGCTGTTCAGGCCGCCGAGTCCCATATGTCATTTTGGACAATGGCTCGGCCCTGAACGTATGTCCTCTTGCCACCGCCATCGCCCTTGGATACACTCCTTCTGATTTCGGTCCCTCTACTCAGACCGTTCGCGCATATGACAGTACTCGGAGGGAGGTCATGGGTACATTGGAGATCGAGTTGCTGATCGGTCCGGCCACTTTTGTCGCTGTATTCCAGGTTTTGAGGATTCCTACATCCTTTAACCTACTTCTGGGCCGACCGTGGATCCATAGAGCCGGGGCCATTCCTTTTTCCCTTCATCAGAAGGTGAAGTTTATTCACGATGGTCGGGTCGTCGTGGTGCAGTCTGTGGGAGACATGTTCATTGCTGCCGAGCCTGTGCTCGAGATTAGTCACACTGATGACGATCTTTTTCTGACTGGATTCACCTTCGATGAGGTGCAGACTGTGGAGATAGAGGATTTCTGCCGGGATTTTGTGGCCATGTCCTTTGACCGGCATGGGAGCACAGTGGTGCTCGATATTATGCGGAGCATGTCTTATCTACCCGGCATGGGGTTGGGTCGACGTCAGCATGGACCGAGCGAGTTCATAGCCATCCCTGATCACGACGTACCGTTCGGACTCGGGTTCATCCCCACTGAGGCCGATTATCTCTACATGGCGCGTTTGCGCAAGGAGAGAGTGAGGGCTCGACTGACCCACACACCCTTCTACTATCCTCTTCGCCCATACACCAGGAGCTTAGCAGATTACTTTGTGAGGGCATCGGAGCCGCACGCACCATCTGATGGGATCGTCGGAGGACTTAGCACCACCCAAGAGGCCGAGCTTCAGCGCCTTGTCCAGCAGTTACGATTGAGAGATGGAGCCCCGGGTCCTTCGACTTTTGTGTTGATTGCTCCTTCTTCTCCGGATCGCATGAGCCTTATGACGCTTTGTTTCCCTGATGAGACTGATGAGCATGGGACCTTCGCCGAGGTCAGCGACATAGTGGACGGAGCCACCCCACACGACGAGTACATCGACGAGATGCTCGCCCTGAGCCTGAGCCCGATCGAGGAGAGAGTTCATCCTAGGCTCACTTCACCATTCGATCTTTTCGGGGTGTCTTTCATCGAGATCATTGAGGAGATCCAGACAGCCCCTGCTCCGGAGATTGCTGAGGATGCTATAGTTTTTGATGATTTGATTGATAGCCATGTTGGCATTGTTGAGGGAGCGTCTGACTTTGTGGACCCACCTCTTTCATTTGACGTTTTGTCGGGGTTCGTCTCCCGTTCTGACTATGTTTCCGACTTTTCATCTATGGATTTGAGCATTTTTTAGTATCTGCCTGTCTCTTGTGATATTGATTTATCTGCACCATCTTCACCCACATCACAGATTTTTGATATTGATGATGAGATTGCACAGCATGACTCAGATGATGACTCATCTTCTGTTTCCGATTCGGATCCCGTTGATCAGAGGGTTTCACCTGCTGTAGGAGACACAGAGATTGTTAATTTTGGCACTACAGATCAGCCTAGGGAGTTGAGGATCGGGTCAGATCTATCTACAGATGAGAGAGACAGCCTCATCCAGTTGCTCAGAGCATATTTGGACGTCTTTGCATGGTCCTATGAGGACATGCCGGGCCTTGATCCATCTATCGTCCAGCATCGTTTGCCACTTCTGCCCCATGCCAGACCGGTTAAGCAGAAGTTGAGACGATTGCACCCTCGTTGGAGCTTGCAGGTGAAAGAGGAGATTCAGAAGCAACTCAGTGTGGGATTTCTATCAGTGGTCGAGTACCCGGAGTGGCTGGCCAATGTCGTCCCTGTTCCCAAAAAGAACGGCAAAGTGAGAGTCTGTGTTGATTTCCGAGATCTCAACAAAGCCAGTCCTAAGGATGATTTTCCTCTCCCACACATCGACATGTTAGTTGACAGTACAGCAGGTCACTCGATGTTGTCCTTTATGGACGGATTTTCCGGGTACAGTCAGATCTTGATGGCTCCAGAGGACATGGAGAAGACGTCCTTCATTACCGAGTGGGGTACTTATTGCTATAGAGTCATGCCATTCGGATTGAAGAACGCAGGAGCCACATATCAGAGAGCAGCGACCACCCTCTTCCATGACATGATGCATCGGGATGTCGAGGTTTATGTAGACGACATGATAGTGAAATCCCGAGGTAGATCAGATCACTTAGCAGCTCTGGAGAGGTTCTTTGAGAGGATCAGACAGTTCAGATTGAGACTGAATCCCAAGAAGTGCACTTTTGGAGTGACTTCTGGGAAACTCTTGGGATACATAGTCAGTGAGCGAGGCATAGAGGTAGATCCGGACAAGATTAGAGCCATTCTTGACATGTCTGCACCGAGGACAGAGAGGGAGGTCAGAGGCTTCCTGGGCAGACTTCAGTACATCAGTAGATTCATTGTCAGATTGACAGACATTTGTGAGCCCATTTTCCGACTCTTGAGGAAGAGTCAACCTACTGTTTGGGATGATCAGTGTCAGCGCGCATTTGAGAGGATCCGAGAGTACTTGTTGTCGCCTCCAGTTTTGGCTCCGCCTACACCAGGCCGTCCTCTACTCCTGTACCTATCAGTTTCGGACGTGGCTTTGGGATGCATGTTAGCTCAGCTCGATGATTCGGGCAAGGATCGAGCCATTTATTATCTGAGTAAGAGGATGTTAGACTACGAGACGAGATATGTCATGATTGAGCGTTATTGTTTGGCATTGGTTTAGGCCACTCGCCGATTGAGACATTACATGACCGAGTATTCAGTGCAGTTGATATCCCGTCTAGATCCTCTGAGATATTTGTTTGACAGACCCGCCCTAGTTGGTCGCCTCATGAGATGGCTGGTACTTCTGACTGAGTTCGACATTCATTATGTCACTCAGAAGTCCATCAGAGGGAGCGTTGTCGCAGATCACTTAGCCTCATTACCAGTTTCTGATGCCAGAGCTATTGACGATGATTTTCCAGACGAGGATGTCGCAGCTGTGACTAGTCTGTCGGGTTAGCGCATGTACTTTGATGGTGCAGCCAACCATTCTGGATACGGGATAGGTGTTTTGTTGATATCCCCTCATGGTGATCACATTCCCAGATCTGTTCGTTTGGCATTCACGGATCGACATCCTGCCACGAACAACATCGTTGAGTATGAGGCTTGTATCCTAGGATTGGAGACGGCTCTCGAGCTTGGGATTAGACAAATGGAGGTGTTTGGTGACTCCAATCTGGTATTGAGGCAGATTCAGGGCGAGTGGAAGACTAGAGACGCGAAGCTTAGGCCTTATCATGCATATTTGGAGCTACTAGTTGCGAGATTTGAGGATTTGAGATATACACATCTGCCTAGAGCGTAGAACCAGTTTGCTGATGCTTTAGCTACTCTAGCTTCCATGATTGATATTCCTGCAGATGCCACCGTTCGCCCTTTGTTGATTGAGTCGAGATCTGCTCCTGCGTATTGTTGCTTGATTGATGATATGGAGATAGACGATGGTTTGCCCTGGTATCATGACATATATCACTTTTTGAGACTCGGCGTATATCCTGAGGTCGCCACGGCCAAGGATAGGAGGGCATTGAGACAGTTGGCCACCCGATTCGTGATTTGTGGCGAGACACTATATAGACGATCACCTGATGGGATGCTGCTATTATGTTTGGACCACGCTTCTGCCGATAGAGTGATGCGAGAGGTTCATGCGGGAGTCTGCGGACCACATATGGGAGGGCATATGTTGGCCCGTAAGATCATGAGGACCGGCTATTTCTGGTTGACTATGGAGACGGATTGTTGCCAGTTCGTCCAGAGATGTCCTGAGTGTCAGATACACGGAGATCTCATTCACGTGCCGCCCTCGGAGTTGCATGCATTGACTTCACCATGGCCGTTTTCAGTATGGGGTATCGATATCATCGGGAAGATTTCTCCGAAATCTTCCAGTGGTCATGAGTTCATCTTAGTTGCTATCGATTACTTCACCAAGTGGGTGGAGGCTGCTTCGTAGAGATTGACATCATCTGGAGTTGCCAGTTTCATTAGATCGCACATCATTTGTCGCTATGGAGTCCCTCACGAGCTTATTTCAGACAGAGGGGTGCATTTCAGAGCAGAGGTTGACACCTTGGTGTAGAGATACGGCATCCGGCATCATAGATCGACTGCGTACAGGCCGCAGACGAATGGGGCAGTAGAGGCCACGAATAAGAATATTAAGAGGATATTGCGGAAGATGGTTGAGACTTCTCGGGATTGGTCCGAGAAGCTTCCTTTCGCATTGTGGGCATATCGGACTTCTTTTCGCACCTCTACAGGAGCCACACCATACTCATTGGTATATGGCATGGAGGCAGTGCTACCCGTTGAGATTGAGATGGGATCATTGAGAGTAGCATTAGAGCAGCAGATTCCCGAGACAGATTGGGCTCAGGCTCGGTTTGATCAGCTCAATCACCTAGATGAGAGGAGATTGAGAGCAGCAGACCACGTTCGTGCATATCAGAGGAAGATGGCCCGCGCTTTCAAAAAGCGGGTCAAGACCAGACCACTGCATTTAGGTGATTTAGTCTTGAGAGTCATCAGGGGATTGATCAGAGATCCTAGAGGGAAGTTCAGACCCAGTTGGAGCGGACCTTACTTCATCAGAGAGTTGTCCCCAGAGGGCGCCGCATGGCTGATGGATTTAGATGGAAACCAGTTCTCAGAGCCGACTAATGTGGATCAGCTAAAGAGGTACTATGTTTGAGACCATGGTCGCAGGATGGGTGGCCATCATTTCGGTTAGCCATATTCCTTTGTCCCTCTTCTGATATATATAGTCCATTGCTAGCCCATTTGAGCCTCGCACGCACATTATAGCCTTCATTTCTTATAGCCTTGCTCACATTTTCACACCGGGATCGGGGCCCTTTAGTGTATGCATGCATTGTTTGAGAGTCTCATGAGCCTTGGACCTAGGGGCATGTTCTTCTCATTATCTGTTCTCATCACTGCATCATTGCATTGCATCTCATCTCACTGTTCGTGTTATTCATCATATCTTCTTTACCCCATCTACTGTTTGTTTCGCGTCATCTTCTTTCACCCCGAGGGGTGATCCTCCTCATTTCATCACATGGAGGGTAGTCATGTCGTTTCCACTACTTATCCCACGGACACTGATCCAGGGATCCTCAGTTTGAGAAGGTCACCTCATCTCATTAGATTGAGTTTGTGATATATTGATATTTGAGGGCATGTTTATTCATTTTTGATCCCGTCTTTGGGTCTTCTTTGTATGCATTCAGATCATGTACAGTTCATTTATATGTTGTAAAAAAAAAAATGGAAAAAGAAATAAAAACCAGGCGTGTATTGTTATCCAACACTGAGTGTATGTATTGATATTCGAGGGTCACTTGATCGAGTATGTTTGTTGACGGGAGTTCGTATGTGAGCTTCTCGGGATCCCTCAGGCTTTGTATTCATTTTGTTGCATGCTTTGTGAGCGAGATGAGTGACTTTCTCTTAGGAGCTCTGGGTTATTGTCCGTTCCATCATTATGTTCGTAGTTGATGTGACTTCACTCCATGTCTGATCTGAGTTGATCATCACTCCTTTTGATGTTATTCGCTTCATTATCATCGTCCTCGTTTTCGCTTCTGATTCATCATTCTCACTTCACCTCTTATTCTTTTCTTACCACGACCCATCTCGGGTTTGATATTCCCTTCGTATCACCATTACATATCTCATTATCAGTTTGATTTGCTTCACTTGTCTCCTCATTGACACTATGTTCACATTAGGCACCATTAGGTCCATGGCTCACAGGATTTACTATACTTGTTGCATTTCATACATGAGGGCATGGGTTTTGATCATCGGGTATTTGAGCTTAGTTTCCCTTCGTTTCTATCACCCTATCACCCTAGCCTACATTACGTCCTGTGTCTTAAGACTACCCTGAGGCCATGGGATCGGATATCGTCTTCTACAGCTTCTATGTGGACAGGTGTTTGAGATTCGGTTGACATATAGATATTTGCCATGCATCTTCTTCTGGGAGACACTTCTCAGATGTTTAGATTCGTTTCAGCCGTGTTTGGATTACCAGGATCACATGTTTGATGAGAGATGATTTGATGTCACCTATATTTCCTGATTTGTCGCACGTCAGATGCCATACTGGGGCATATTCCGTTTCGGAGGATCTTTATGGATTTTCGCAGAGGTCACATATTCTAGGATAGATGATTCCATGCTATCTGATCTCCGACCTATCCTACATTTCGATGCCATACAGGGGCATATTTCCGTTCGGATGAGATTTACAGATCATGAGGGAGTTGCGTGCTTATCCTTATTTGCGAGATGTATGCAGGGATGATGATATATTCACTATCCTCGCGATGATTCCTTAGTGGAACCTATCGAGAGCCATCTAGCCAGTTGCAGGCATAGATGATTTGAGCTCATCTGATTTTTCGACATGTTACATTTTCGATGCCACACTGGGGCATATTCCCCATCTTGATCGAGATCTATAGATCCCCACTGGTTTACATGATCATCCACGGTTATGAGATACGCGCCAGGTTGATGATTGATTTCATTTTGTCCTGATATTCCGAGGAGCCTCTCTTGACTCGTTCAGCCAGATTCATACTCTTTGATATAGTCGTGATTCTTGGATGAGGTTATCTTAGGTGCATGGATTTCCCACGTCATCATTTCAGTGGGGTACATATCAGATCTGTTACGCGTCCCATCGGTGCTATTCTCGGGTTATCAGGACAGATCCGATACATCTGATGCCATACTGGGGCATATTTCCCTCATTTAGCCGTGGAGGCGATCGTTCTCTCACATGTCCATCACAGCTTCCATCACTCGGCCGAGATATATTGTATTCGCCTCATTGACCATTATTCCTGAGCTCTTCATCGATATGAGCTCTCAGCGGAGCGTCGTTCGAGACTCGTAGAGTCCCTTTCAGCCATTTCTAGCAGTTTGAGATTTGCAGCGGCATGCCACACTGGGGCATATTTCCCTCTCATCGTTTTCTTGCAGTCTGGCGTTCAGAGCCGCCGTTCATTCACGGTTTACGACATTCAGAGTCGCATCCTCGGTTTCGACGTTCAGAGTCGTTATCACTTCTCAGTTTGATGTTCAGAGTCATCATCATCACTTCTCAATTTCGGCGTTCAGAGCCATCATCGGTTTTCAGATCGACATTCAGAGTCCCCTCCTCGGTTTTCGGCGTTCAGAGTCGTTATCGCTTCTCAGCTTCGGTGTTCAGAGTCATCATCACTACTTCTCTTAGTTTCGGCGTTCAGAGCCATCATCGGTTTTCAGATCGACATTCAGAGTCGCATCCTCGGTTTCGGCGTTCAGAGTCGTTATCACTTCTCAGTTTGACGTTCAGAGTCATCATCATCACTTCTTAGTTTCGACGTTCAGAGCCATCATCGGTTTTCAGATCGACATTCAGAGTCCCTTCCTCGGTTTCGGCATTCAGAGTCGTTATCACTTCTCAGTGTGACGTTCAGAGTCATCATCATCACTTCCCAGTTTCGGCGTTCAGAGCTATCATCGATTTTCAGATCGACATTCAGAGTCGCATCCTCGGTTTCGGCGTTCAGAGTCGTTATCACTTCTCAGTTTGGTGTTCAGAGCCATCATCACTACTTCTCTCAGTTTCGGCGTTCAGAGCCATCATCGATTTTCAGATCGACGTTCAGAGTCGCGTTCTCGGTTTCGGCGTTCAGAGTCGTTATCGCTTCTCAGCTTCGGTGTTCAGAGTCATCATCACTACTTCTCTTAGCTTCGGCGTTCAGAGCCATCATCGGTTTTCAGATCGACATTCAGAGTCGCATCCTCGGTTTCGGCGTTCAGAGTCGTTATCACTTCTCAGTTTGACGTTCAGAGTCATCATCATCACTTCTTAGTTTCGACGTTCAGAGCCATCATCGGTTTTCAGATCGACATTCAGAGTCCCTTCCTCGGTTTCGGCATTCAGAGTCGTTATCACTTCTCAGTTTGACGTTCAGAGTCATCATCATCACTTCTCAGTTTCGGCGTTCAGAGCTATCATCGGTTTTCAGATCGACATTCAGAGTCGCATCCTCGGTTTCGGCGTTCAGAGTCGTTATCACTTCTCAGTTTGACGTTCAGAGTCATCATCATCACTTTTTAGTTTCGACGTCCAGATCCATTACCGTCATCTTGTTTAGGCTTCCAGAGCCACCACCGTCATCTTGTTTAGGCTTCCAGAGCCATTGCTATCATCTTGTTTAGGCTTCCAGAGTCATTACCGTCATCTTGTTTAGGCTTCCAGAGTCGTTATTTTCATCTTGTTTAGGCTTCCAGAGCCATTATCGTCATCTTGTTTAGGCTTCCAGAGCCATTACCATCATCTTGTTTAGGCTTTCAGAGCCATTACTGTCATCTTGTTTAGGCTTCCAGAGCCATTACTGACGTCTTGTTTAGGCTTCCAGAGCTGTTATTTTCTAGTTTAGTTTTTAGAGTTAGTTTTTGGTTTGCTTACAGAGCTGTTATTTCCTAGTTTAGTTTTTAGAGTTAGTTTTTGGTTTGCTTTCAGAGCCGTTATTCTCAGTTTAGCATTTAGAGTTAGTTTTTGGTTGGCTTCCAGAGCTGTTGTTTTCTAGTTTAGTTTTTAGAGTTAGTTTTTTTTTGTTGGCTTCTAGAGCTGTTTGTTTTCTAGTTTAGTTTTTAGAGTTGGTTTTTGGTTGGCTTCCAGAGCTGTTATTTTCTAGTTTAGTTTCTAGAGTTAGTTTTTGGTTGGCTTCTAGAGCTGTTATTATCTAGTTTAGTTTTTAGAGTTAGTTTTTTTGGTCGGCTTTCAGAACTGTTATTTCCTAGTTTAGCTTTTAGAGTTGGTTTTTGGTTTGGCTTCCAGAGCTGTTATTTTCTAGTTTAGCTTTTAGAGTTAGTTTTTGGTAGAGTTAGTTTTTGGTTTGCTTACAGAGCTGTTATTTTCTAGTTTAGTTTTTAGAGTTAGTTTTTGGTTTGCTTACAGAGCTGTTATTTCCTAGTTTAGTTTTTAGAGTTAGTTTTGGTTTGCTTTCAGAGCCGTTATTCTCAGTTTAGCATTTAGAGTTAGTTTTTGGTTGGCTTCCAGAGCTGTTATTCTCAGTTTAGCATTTAGAGTTAGTTTTTGGTTGGCTTCCAGAGCTGTGGTTTCCTAGTTTAGTGTTCAGAGTCAGTCTTGTCATATAGAGTCACAGCTCCTAGCATTCCTATTCAGTGGCATTGCGTGTCTCACCTTCATTGGATTTGCACTTATTATCGTCCTCCTCACTTCGTTACCTTGTGCTTATCGTGTATTCATCTTGTAGTCCACATAGGGCAGTCTCCTTTAGACGCATTCTTGTCCGTACTCCAAGGTGGTTCGACCATTACTCACCTCTGACATCGATCTTCGGGTCACTTTTAGAGACATCTTAGAGGGAGATTGGATCCTTAGTATGGCCGCAGAGGTATTTTGAGACATCTTTCTCTTTTAGGATCAGAGCCTTTGTGTTAGTCTGTCAGCCTGAGCGAATTCGTGTTTTGCTGGTGTCCCTATGGGGGTCTCCTTGGTTCTTCGGTAGAGTTCACTTCATTGCATTCACTATTCACACTTATTTTTCACTCCAGTGTTCATGTTCTTTACACTCGTGAACTCTACCGAAGAGGGGCATATTTGTAGACCCCCATGTGGGGCTTGATCTGCTGCAGCACATTTGGCCACGTGTCACTCTCTGATTGGCCATCATGGATGCTCTTGAAGGCCAATCTGGGGTCGACACGTGTCATCATGGAATCAGACAAAAATCTTTTTTGGCTGTTATTTGAGAGAGAAAAGCGGTTGCATGAAGGTGGTGGTCTGGCCGTTTGAGGAGGGCTTTTGGGAAGGCTGCAGAGTAGTGGGACTGGAAGGTGGCTGTTGCTGCAGAGTTGGTTGGAGGGGCAAATCCGGGAGAAAAAGAAAAACTGGGTTACAGAGGAGAGAAGGGGGAAGATATTTGGAGGTTTTCCTGGAGCTGGGAGGGGAGTTTTGAGAGAGAAAAACAGAGGAGGCTTGGCTGCTTTTGGAAAAAGGAACCGGAGAGGGGAGCTTAGGGAAGAAGAGAGGTTTTGGGTGAGAAAAGATTTTGGGCTGCTTGTGAGAGAGTTACAGTGAATATCAGGTTGGGAGTTGCAGGGAGGTATAGTAGGTTTTTAAGGATATTCTGTGTAGAGTTACAGGGGGATATTCTCGTTTTCCTAAGGAGTAAGTTTGAAGAGCTGGATTTTTAGAAAGGAAAGCTGGCTGGAGAGAGAGATAGCTTGAGCCGGATTTTTAGAGAGGATAGCTGGAGGAGAGCTTGAGTAAAGGGAGGAACGCATTCAGACTAGAGAGAGTGGAGAGCAGACCTATTTTAAGAGGGCATTCTTTTTAGCTTGGGGCGTGTTTCTTTGATTTTGAGGTGAGTTTCTCTCTTACTTGGATTCCTATACTTCTCATCTCTTTCCCATTTGCTTGTTTCGCATTTGTTTGTCGAAGTTTGGGTGTAGATGATAATGGATACATGCTTAACTCCGTTGATTTCTAGATCATGCTCTTACTTTGTTGTTTTTTATCTCATTGTCATCCTTGTGGTTTAGTATGGGGCTCGTATGACTTTGCTTTATGTATGTTGTGCTAACCCAGTTTCAGGATCCCACCTATTTTGAGCCTCCTGAGATGAGGCCCTATACGTTTGAGTGTGTTGCCTGTTATCCTACTGGTTCTATTCTCAGCATTCACTCTAACCTCTGTTGTTGTTTTCATCCCTATATTCTCACTATAATGGGAATATTATTTGGTCTGAGGTTTGAATAAAATGAGTCGAGCCATACCTATGGTTCTGGCTTTCCTGTTGATAGCTTGTGGCTAAAAGAAAAAAAGGGGTTGATGGGGAATTACGACCAGCAGCTAGAGGCTTCTTGACCCTCTTCTTTGCCTGTATTACAGCCATTTGCATCGGAGCATCATCAGTATGTGGTTGTTATTTCCACTGCAGTAATTACAGCAATCACCAACCTACCCCACCTAAATACCTATAAACCCATTCATTCCTCTTACATACGAGAACCATTGTGGTTTTCTTTTATTATTATTTTCTTGCTTGGGAATCATCACATGGCAATGAAGTCAATGGAAGTTTTTTTGTGGGCCATCCTGGAATGTACATGCCCATTTTTCTTTTGGTCTTACACGTTTTCATTCTAACCTCTAAGTCTTACTTTAGTTTATCTTATTATTATTATTATTATTATTATTATTATTATTATTATTTTCTAAATTTCACCTTCAAATAAATTTTTCAAAAAGTTTAGCTACTAAATTTAATTTTTAAAATATCATTTAAAAATAAATATTCAAGAAATAATAACAATAATTATAAATTCCGATTTCTAAATTCCAATCCCCAATTCCCATAATTCTAATTTTTCACACTTATTTATTTAATTATTATTATTTTCTTATCATTATTCCATTTATCTATTTATTTATTTCCTTTAAAAATCTCAATCATTAAAGTTCAATTTTTCAAAAATTTGTTTTTTTAAATTTAATTTTCAATCTCAAAAATTTCACTATTCACTATTCATCCGTCCAAATATCGTTTTATTAATTAATAACCTTATTCCATATTTACCTATTTATTTCCCTTAAAAACCTCAATCATTAAAATCTAGTTTTTCAAAATTCCGATTTCCAAATTTAGCTATATGAGATTTCAATTGTCCTATTTCCGAACTTAAGTTTCATTTCCTAATGTTCCAATTACCGTATTTACTCAATCACTCATTTGTTATCATCATTATTTTTATTACCATTTTATTTGTTCATTTCTAAAAAGTCTGTCTTCAAATGATTTTCGAGATTTCCAATTTTCATAAATCAACTTTCATAATTTCTACTTCTCAATTAACTTACAGTTCTGATCTCTTTCAAAATTCAACTCCCAAAGTCTCAATTTTTGCAACTTAATCTTTCTTTAAAATCCCGAACCCTCAAATCGTTTTCAAAATTCCAACCTCTTTCAAATTCAGTTTTCTAAAAATTCACATTCTCACATTCAACCTCTAAGAGTCTGATCTTCAAATAAACTCTAAAACTCCAAATTTCTAGTGATTTTCGAGATTCCAATTTTTCAACGAAATTTCAAAAACCTAATTTTCTCCCGAACAGTTTTAATTCCACTTTGGTTTTCAAATAATCTTTTATTTTCTCTCTTAATTTTATATAAGCATGAATGTCATTTTCATAATTTCAGAACAATGGAATTTGTGAGATTAATTCGTGCAAGATCAATCGGGCTTTGGTGGGGGCCCCACATACGTGATTTTATGATTGATTGATTTGTTTGTCACGCGCGATTTATTTATCCTGCTCTCCGACATGCATGCTATTATTACTTAATTGTGCACTAACCTCTCTTGTGATAGCGCATGGTGGCTCGTCGCCCAGGTACGCACCTATTTTCACTCTGATAATTGTCCAAGCATATTTTGATTCTCACGTGTGCATGATTTATTCTGGGTACTCATTGATCTACTCGTCCACTGCCATGATTGTTTCATTTTATTAGTAGAGACCCGACTTTAGGGACTTAGAGGGGTGCTACGGTCTTTACCGTACCTTCCCGATAAGTAACCTGACCCCCGAACCCGATCCGGTTTTTCGTAGATCACCTTTTCCAAAATAAGGAGTCGCACTTAGGGTTTTCTTTCTTATTTTGTTTACTCTTTTAAAAAACAAAAATAAGTGGCGACTTCAAATCATTTTCAAATAATCAATAAAAATCAATTTTTTTAAAATAAAAATCGAGCTCGCCATCGAGTGGGAAACGCATTGAGCGAGCGAAATGCGGGGTCCACATATTATTATTATTATTATTATTATTATTACTACTATGGTATTTTCTAACAAATAAATAATGACACTTTAGCATAAAAAAGTTGTTAAATTAGACAAAATTTATTTCAATTTTGAAGTTGCGAGATTTTAGATATAGGCAATACTAATGATCTTAAGAAAGTCGGGACTCGGGAGCAATCTTGGCACAAGACCAATGGCCTTCTTAAACAGATCGGGACTACTGAGAGATCAAAACGGTGCGTTTTCGGTTTGGTTCAACTGTTCCACGAGTAAAAGCCCTAACAGTACCTTCGTTTGGCTATCGGGAAAAGAAAAGAAAATTCGGATTCTTATACCTGGTTTGGGATTTACAGGCAGTTATAAAATTCGGTCTCTCTTTTCTTTGCTCCCGATTTCTCAGCGCCAATATTCCGAGTTCATGTTTCATTTATCTTTGCTTTCTCAGCGAGCAAACGAAAATCAATACAGAAAGCACAACTTTCCGATCGCTGGAAACTTTAGGGAAAGAACAGGAACGCCTCTCTCGCTCTCTTGAATGTTCCACTTCTCCAAATAGAATAAGTCTCCATACTCTACACACGCATTTTCGTTTTCTATAGCTTTATCTTACTGGTGAATCAATTGCGGTAAAGCAAAATTATTGAATTGAATTAGTTTAATTGTGTCCGTTTATTATATCTGCAGTTTGAATTATGGAATTAATTTTAGTAAATGCATTATATTAATGTTCAATTAATTAGTTGTGGTTTTGATTAATAATAGATTAAGCTAATTTGCATTGGCAAGAAACAGGTGTTTGTGTGTGGATTTGGATATGAATGGATCATTAGGTTAACAAACAAGCTCGCTTTGTAGTTTGACTAAGTTAGGTCACTCTTGATTTAAATCTGTCTTTGTACTTATTGACGGTTTTCTAATTGTTTGCCAAGTTTTTCTTCTTTTCCTTCATTTGGGAACGACATTTGGTATTCAGCGATAATTTTACATATTAGCTCTTTGCTCTATATCTGCAAGTGATTGTATTACTGTCAGAACTCAGTAAAATATCTCTCAATGGCTAGAACCAAAAATATGCTACTACAAGGGAAGTATTCATGGTAAAAAAAAATATATTGCAAAACAAGATTTTTTGGCATGTCTTGGAACTTCATTATCATACCATGGTTGAGAACTTCATAACTACTCTTTTAATTCATGGCAGTTGCAGTTTTCACGATGAAGGGTATGTGTGTAAAAGTGTACACATTTCAAATTGCTCATTGATAAGTTTGAGCTTCTTATGAATGTCCTGTTTATGTACTGTTTAGTGATTAGTCTTAATGGTCATTTATAGTTGATTAGCTACATAGAGAAAAGCACAAAAAAATAAAAAAGAGACAGCATTGCTTTGGATGGAATAACATGTCTTCCTATTGATCTTGTCTCACTCAAGTGGAAACTTTCTAATTTCAAATTGCATCACTGTAATGTTATTCAAAGATTGTCTTTAACATTCAAGAAGCTTTCCTACACATGCTATTAAATAGAAAAAGAATATTCTGTTTGTATTTTGATTTTGATTTTTTGTATTAATAAATATTACGTGATCTAGATTGGTGTTTATCTGATATGGCCCTAACTTGATTTAGTTTTTCAATCAGTACTTAGTTAATTGTAGTGGGAATTCACATAGAAACTTTTTTGGAAACTGATGTGTATTAGTTTCTTTTGTGACATGTGTCTTACGGTTAATGTTGATGAAAACTTTTTTGTGACATGTGTCTTATGGTTAATGTGTATTAGTTTCTTTTGTGAATTTTTTTTTTCTCCTTTCCTATTCTCAACCAATTTTCATATTTTTGCCTTATGCACGTGCACACCACACAACTTATGTTATCTTAATTGTTTTCTTTATATAGAATTGCGTGGGTGCTTCTATGAATATTTATGGAATTGCTTGGATGTTTAATTTAGTGTTGTGAAGAGAATGCAATGGAGGGATTTTTGAGGATATTGAGTGCATTGATTTGGACATGAAAAAAAGTTTTATAAGGTCTGTTAATTTTTATAATCTAGGGATACCTTAATGATGGAAAATATTTCTTTCTTGGGCTAAATTGACTTCTTAGGGAACGTGTAAGATAAGGATACATGCATAAGCTGTCTTTTACTTTTCTTTTTCCAGTGGCTCTCTTTGTATACTTCATGTGTAATAAGGTCGTGTCTCTTCTTTTATTTTGTACACAAAAAAATGGAGAGGAAGAAATATTTATTTCTTGGGCTAATTGACTTCTTAGGGAACCTGTAAGATAAGGATACATGCATATGCTTTCTTTTATTTTTCTTTTTTCAGTGGCTCTCTTTGTATACTTCATGTGTAATGAGGTCGTGTCTCTTCTTTTATTTTGTACACAAAAAAATGGAGAGGAAGAATTCAATCATAAGAAAAGATTCTATACTGCTATGTTGCAGTATCTAAGGTGAGTTTGATTACTATTGTTGGATTGTCAAGCTACTTGATGGTCCCATGCAGCGGGAGGTTGCATTCAGTATTCACTATGATTGTAGTGCATTTGCTTACATGAATATTTGTTAATTTAATTCTCAAGGCTGATGCAAAGAAGGAAAGAGAAGACCCAGAAAAGATTTACCATATACAATAATGCATAGCGTTTTTGAATGTTGAGCATGGGAGCACTGTTGGCTTCATTTTTCTAGAATGAAAGAAATTCTAATGCCCCATATACAATAGGGTAAAGATGTAAAGTTGTAAAAGATTGAAAAGACTGTTGAAGTTAGAAAATGGAGAGGAAAAAATTATTTATCATTGATTCTAAGGCATTGCTACAAGGCTATATATTGAACAAAAATTCTAAATCTAGAATCTAAAGAGGGCGACAAAGAATTTAAACAAGGAAACAAATTAATTCTAGCAAAATTTTAGTATCTACATAATATTGTACAACTATACAATACTTAACCATGGAAACTATATTACATGGTCAATGATCCAACTTTAATTCTTCTAATACTCCACCTCAAGAAAGATGTTGTGCGTTCCTAGTTTATTAGTCATTTGTTGAAATGCCAAACTTTGAAGCCCTTTGGTGAGAACATCAACTAGTTGATTAGTAGAACATGTCTATGGTGTGCGCACATAACCACTTCTTTGATGATAGAAGGAACTTCTTGAGAGGATATTTGAATGACAAAGGCTTGAAAAAAAATGTTGAAAAGAAACAAATTGAGAGACAAGGTGATGAGTGCAGGGTTTAACTCTTTTTTGGATGACAGTAGGTAAATTCTCCATTAGGGATACTAACACGTCCCAAGACGCTTTGGGTGGTTTTCATCCTTGACATGCTCTAGGAACTTGCCTTCAATGGTCACCTTGAGCACGTACATTACCTTTGTATGTTTTAATTCTCCATTTTCTGAGGGCTTGAACATTTCATGGACTTAGTGGTATGCTGCTGCTTCCACCAACTACTTCCCATAAATCACGACCTTTAAATAGGATTTAATTATGGTTTCCCAATTTTTATAATTGTGTTTGCTCAATTGATGAGCCCACTCATGCTAAAATCTACCATTGTGATCTTTACTAACAAGCTTGGTCCAGATGTAATCAATTCTACCATCCTAGTTGGTAGTCCATCATGATCTTTGTAGCGTCTTGATCTCTTGGTCCTTTACCACACAATTTCTCAAATAGTGGTCCTTAACCATGCAAGACCTTGAACAATTGGCTTGTAATCTCCTTCTCTAATACCAAATTGTAGATAGATACCTGTGACCTCTAAGAAATAATTATGAAGAAATGGTAAAAATGTTATTACCAAATATTGGAGAAATAATTGTACCAAGAAACTACTGCACACAATATTACATGTAGAATGTCACCAAATATTCAACCCAAAGCCATGCATTGAAGCAATAAGAGGCCCATGTCTTCTTAAATATCAGATCATAGTAAAAAGGCCCACAAGCAAACAATTAAATAAAAACACTAAATAGGCCTAAAACACCAATTAAATAATCCCGTTGAACTCTAATTCTACATAATCAAGTAGCCTAACCTAATTACCCTTTACCAAATATTGCTTAATCCCTAAGCATTCTTTTCCTTATTTTACCCAAACCCTCTCTTTCTACCAAAACTCCCGCAATTGAAAGAGATAAAGAGAGAATAGGAACAAGGTTCTCTTTCTTTAAAGCTCTAAGGGTGATTCTCTGATCATGGTAATGAAAGGTAACAATTGTGATTGGCAAGGAGCGGCGGAAAAAACAATGACGAAGAGGGCGACAACTATGACAATGGTGGTGATGGATTTCGATTCGTGGTTGTGATAGCAACAGTGGTGGTTGTGCGGTGGCCAACTTCAGCAATTGCGGTTCCCTCATCTAGAATAGTGTTGATCTCTTACCCTCAAACAAATAGCCCCCCACCCACTCTTACCCTCTCTTGTATGAAGCATTTTAGGCCGATCTAAAGCTTTTGAAACAATTTCAAAAATGAGAAATCCCTCATCCTTCGATCTCTTGTTTGAAACAATTTAAGGTTAAAAATTTTTTCACACTAAAAACTAAGATTTGTTTCCTCTTTTAAGCTATTTTGGGTTGTCTCATATATTCTCACTCAAGAAGAGAAAATAGATAGTGTGATTAAGCACCATTTCTAGTAAATGGACGGTGAAGATTGGCCAGATCCACTTCCTAAAGGATGGACCTTGAAGAAATATTCTAACGGCAAGGTAATCTGACATTTTCATTGCATTTCAATTAAGATTTTTTGTTTTCTAGGATTTTATAGACCATCCATGCCTATTAGAATTAATTTCATGGGTTTCTAGATTTGTGTTTATTTGCATTAATTATATCAATTTTAATAATTAGGGTAGTATGATTGTTTTGAATAGTGTTTTTTTTTTTTTGGGTAGATTTGGCTTCTCTTTTGATTCCTTTAAAAAAAAAAAAAATTCTCCTATAATTACTAGTCTTTTGGTTTTACTTAATAGGGGAAATGATTGGAAAATAAGAAAGGGAGGGTAGGAAAGAGAAGAGAAGGGAAATATCCTTCATTTTATTGGTTTATTCAAGGAAAGCATAGGGAAAATCAATATTTTCTTGGTTGAATAGAAAAATTGAGTTTGATTGTCCAAGTTTAAATTTGATCTAATTTTTACAACACAAAATCTAGGGTTGTTAGGAAGGAGGAGTAATTGATAGAGAGAGGGAGAGAGTCCAATGGCAATAAAATCCTCTTATGAGTAGATTTGAAGTGACACCTTCTTATATTTATCTCATCAACATCAAGTAGCAAGTCTTTACACAATCCATAAATTTCATTAGTTTTTCTTTTTAAAAAAGCCTAAACCCGATTGTAGAAATCCTGTAGCCCTTGGTGTGTTGTTTCGTCTAACTATTCTAAAACATTTTCCTTCAAATCTAACCTTTTTGAAGAAGAAAACTCTATTTGGCCTGAAAGGGAAATATTTAAGAAATTTGTACCGATTTCCTTCTTTCCTCTTGTTCATAAACTAAACTGCTAGAGCCGAGGACAATTTTAGAAGTTTCCTACTTTTCCTATTCATTATTTGAAAAAACACCTAGAATGCATGCTAGTTAAACATGATACTTGGGTTCGGAAAGTTTTTTCCCATGATAAATGTTATACATAGGAGGAAACTTTGAAATGCTTGGAATTTTCTTGTTTAAAAATCCAAAAAAATGAATGTCACTTATTAATTAGATGCCTTGTAGACATCGGTATCATTTACTATGACAAAAGTAGGTTTTTATATCATGTATATATTGTGTTGAAAAAGAATTATGATTTACAACTTTTTATTACAAGTGATAACTCACAAGTGCAATTTGGCCCTATAGATATTTAAAAAGGCATTATTAACAAGTTTTTTTTAATGGATTAGACAATTGCTACTTTCTATGCATGGTAACTTTTACCATTTGAAGTTCTTAAAACTTTTTCCTTTATAAACTCTTTTGATGTGTTGATACTAGAAAACAATAGATAATTGATTTGCTTCCCTACTGTTGCTTTTCGCACTGTTGCTTGATGTAATAACATGATATTTTATGGTCAAGATAACTTTTGGAAGCAGTAAATGTTTGATTTCATGAAACTTTGTCATCATAATAATTGCCACCAGAAATGCACCGATTACATTTCTCTTTGGGTGTTGTAGGTTTGGGCACATAATACGAGGACTGGACAGACATTTCATACAAAAAAAGATCTCCTTCGTTATGTGCGTTATGCTGAAAATGTGCTTCCTCTTTTTGCTAGTAAGTCAAAATTTATACTTTATCTTTCACTAATTGATTATTTAATTTTGTTTTTCGTCTGTTCTCAGTGCAGTGCATTTAAAGAATCTATGAGATTGTTATATGTGTGTATCTTAGTGTGTCCTGTGGTTTACTATGCATTTATGTTTCCACCTTAGCTTTTTTGCTCCCATTTTTTTGTGATTACATGGTCATGGGTTCTTTTGCTAAAACCCAGAATGTGATTGTGTCTTATACATAGTTTGGATGCTAGAATGTTCTGTTTATGTTTATCGTGCCTTGCTCAAGAAAGCAAACACACAAATTCTTTCATACCAAAGTAATGATTTCCTGTATAAATGATTTTGCCAAGTCTATTATCCATTTTTTGCGAATGCTAGTTAAATTTATATTATGTTAATACTACATTTTTTTCAATTTTTTTTGGTTAAATATTCATTGTAAAGCACCAATCCACTCTTAGAAGTGGTAACTTTAAGTAGTTTCTCTTACCATACATTATAAGTTTTAAAATGAGTTGCAAAAGTATCTTGTAAGTGTCATTGTGTTGCTAACTTGCTAAAAATTGTTCTTATCAAAAAGTGACTTATATGTTAAGGACTTAGGAAAAGGTGTCTTGTAAAAATATCATATGAGAAGAATGACAAGAGTAATGTTCATCTTCTTTAAAAAAATAATAATAAGTATTAACTAGTTTACCTCTATTAATTTTCTTTCATTTGTATCTTAGTTGGGTGATAACTGATAAGGAAGTTCTCAATTTTATAGACTTGTATAAGAAATTGACGTTAGGAAAATTTTATTATGAGTACAATGAGAAACCTATTGTGAGATCCATGTGGGACACATGAAAGTAGGTGGTGAAACCTTGGTTTAGTAATCATGTTTTCTCATGAAAAAAAAATGTTATTTTCCCATATTTCACTTGCCACTTCTCCACCAGTTTCTTTTGATATTATCTACTTGTGCACATTTATATATCATCATTCACACCTATCAAGAAAAAAAAAAAAAAATCTTTACTATCTTTCACCTTCTTTTCCTGAATTTTTTAAAACTTTGTGGCTTTTCTCTTATTATTATTTTTAATTTCATGTTGTTCCTTGTGATCACTTTCTCCTTAACCAACTATGGTGAATTGATCACTTGAAGCAT
The DNA here is from genome assembly GCF_030704535.1 of Vitis vinifera. NCBI lineage: Eukaryota > Viridiplantae > Streptophyta > Magnoliopsida > Vitales > Vitaceae > Vitis > Vitis vinifera. The sequence goes on from NC_081822.1 coordinate 29,679,907, forward strand.
GTCAACTTGAAAGATTTTTGGGATTTGCAAATACTAACATAGTTTTTGCTAAAGTTTTCACTGCTAAGTTATTCTATAATTCACAGGAGTACTTTGAAGAATGAATAAGATTTTTAATTCTGCCCAACTCTAGTTATTAAAAATAAGTTCATTGTTTTGTACCTTCTTTTTATTAGCTTCTTGGGCATTCAAAGGAAAATTTGTCATCTTATCTTACCATTTCTTCAAATGAAGGGCTGATTTGGTTTGACTTATTATAAAATCGCTATTGTATCCCTTATTCTTTTCCAATGTGTTATGGAATTTAGAGGAAGCTATGAAAAGCTCCCTGAGCTGCTCCCTTCCTTTGTGCTAGTTTTGTGAGATTGAATCACTACTATATATTTTGATACTCAAGTTGAAATTATATTACACCCATCATGTCTTTCCGACTTGTTCCTGAGTCTATTTAGTTTCAAATCACTGTGATTTGAAACTAGATAGCCGTCAATGTCTTGAAAATATAGGTTTAAAAAAAAAGGTATTACCTTGATTGATTGAATTGAAAGAGACTCCCCGGTCCGGGAGACAAGTTGAATTTGAAAATTGTAAACAAATATTTTAGTGAATTTGTTGACTGGATTAGAAATTCTAGCCCAATTTTAAGGGTATTAAATGCACACTATTGATTTGTGGTATTTGTTTCTTTCCAGCTTTCTGAGGCATTGGGGGACAATTCATTCTTTAAGTACATGAGACTTAACTTAGTAGGTTAAAGTCATATTTTTTCTGTTTATTTAACTTAATATTGAAGTTGTCAGAATCATGATTTATATATTAGTTGTTTTAGTTATAGTTTGAAAAGTATTTAAGTCACCAAATGGAGACTTCTTATTTGATGAAATATTTTTTTCATCATATTCTCAGAAACCGGGGGCATATTAAGTGAACTTTTAAGGTATTGGGCTCGTGGTCCTCAAGCTAAACTGGAGCATGTGGTCTTTAATCTAAATTTCTTTAGGTGGAATTCTTTGTTTTTTTTTGGGTGATCTTTCAGCTAAATTTCTTTGTTGAATTCTTTGTTTTATGGGGGTTGAACTCCAAAGCGGTAGAATCTCTCTACTCTGTCTATGTCTCTCGGGGGATTTTGAAGATGAGTTGAATCTTTATTATTTTTTGGCTTGTGGGGTGCATCAATTGTGCTGCATCACCTGCATTACATGTCATTGCTTAACCTTCACTTCAGCTTAAATCAGTAATTTATAGACTTCTGAGATAATGTGGTTTCATTATTTCATTCCTATTAAATAAAAATCATTTGCCCGCATTTTCTTTAGGACAACTTTTTCTCCTCCTGGATTGCTCCCTTCTGCCTGCTGCAGCTTTCTCTCTCATCTCCCCACCCCCCCCCCTTTCTCTCCCTCTCTTGTTGGGGATTGTTGAAATCTAAATATTTTTTGGCTTGCTGTGCACATCTATTCCGCAGTGTCACATTATGCACAATCAGTACATACATTCCACCATATTTGAGACTCATTTGATATAAGAAATAAGATTATCTTCTATTTTAAATTGTGATGTTTGTTTTCAGATTCAACTATGGAATTACTTATCTTTCAAAAAGTGTGATGTCTTATTATTTTATATCCTGTTCATTCATATCTACCTTAATTTTATTCTTTTTATACGATCTTGTTATTTATACGTTTGTTCAATGATGGAGATTGGAAGTTTGTTAGTTAGCTCATATTTGTAACCGATTTGGAAGTTTAATCTTTAACACTTTTGAAAAATGATTTTTGGAATAATTAACAAGTGATTATTCAGGAATGTGATTTTCAAAAGTTTGTCAAAACAATTAATTTTGTTGGGAAGCACTTCTAGCTCTGTTAAAATCTTTTCTTTCTCCTGAGCTGATCTCTACTATGTGATGCAGACAACAATCTCCCATATGAAGATTCTCAAGCTGTAGCAGATTCCAAAGGCAAAACTGTTGATGATAACGCAGGCGAATCTGCAAAAGCTTTTGATGATAAAGAAGGAAATTCAGAGCAACCTTCTGACAATGAAGATGCCAATTTGGGGAAAGGTGATGATGATGATGATGATGACGATGAGGATGACGATGATGACAGTTTGTATGGAGGTTTAGACTTCAGCAAAGGCATTTGGGGCATAGATGATGTTGAGATAATCGAACGCACCTCATCCCATGCTTCAGTTATTGTAACCGATGTCTCAAATGCCCACCATAATCAACTGCCAGAGAGAAACATGAAGGTCCAGGCTGACCAACAGCCAGAGACGAAGATGAAGACGAAGACGGTAACCGAACACTGGAGAAACAAGAGAGCTGGGCCTCCGAAGAAATTTAAAATGCCTCCTAAGCGTTTTCGTGGATCGGGCTCGCGTAAGAACCGTCATCAGAAGCCTTAGAAAGTTTCCTTCCGGCACAAAGGAGTGTTCTTATGTTTGCTCTTCCTGTGAAAACTCCAAAATGCATGTCTAGCTGTGCTGTTTTATTTATGATATTGCTTTTCTAATTAGGCTACTTTTCCTTTTATGAAAAAGAAAAGAAAAAAAAATAGTCAAGAGAAGGTTTTTATTCATTTTGGTTTATTATGGAAAATACAATAGAAAAATTAAATATAATTAATATTAATTAAAATTTTATTCAATTTTAAATTATTTAGTTTTCATATTAAAGAGGAGAAACAGGTTAAATGTACAAATAATTTCTTAACCTTAAATTCAATTTTGTTTTCTTTTACTATTTTTTCTTTTATTTTATTTTTATGTATTTTGTGTTTCTTTGTATCTTGTATTTTCTCTTAATTTTTTTATACAATAATGACGTGGAATAAAAATCTTAATGACAAATGATTTTTAGAACGGGTATATGGCAACTGTAATTATGTTAATTTAATTTAATAAAGAATGAAATATGAAAAATATTGAAAATACAGATAGTAAAATAAATGCCATTAATGAAACTTACCAATTTTTACAAGCCTCTAGCTTAAATGAAAAATATACAATATGAAACTTGAATTAATTGATATATTTGAAATGAATGCTTGAAATTATTTTTTCAAAAAAAGGTTTTATAAAATATAAAAATAAACTAAGAATTATTATACTACAAATGTTCAACAAACTTTCAAGACTATAAATATGGGTTACCTTAATCTAGTAAAAAAATATTCTTTAATTATACTAAAAGGTTAAGAGAAATTAAATTAGTAAAATTAAATATTTCATAAACTACAAATTAAATATTTAAAATTACTAACATGATTATAACAAGATAATAAAATTTGAATGGAGAAATTAATTGAAAGAAAAAGCTATAAAGTTACAAAAAAAAAAAATTTAAACACATTTTTCTTACAATATAATAAAGTTACAAATTAAAGAATTTAGAATCATAAACTATTGCACAAACTTGTGAATTTATTGAAGTGGTTTACATCTAGGGTTTGAATCACTTAATTGAATCCATTGAGTCCTAATTAATTAGTTAACCTAATTAATAAAGACTATTCATAAGCTTTTGTATAACCTACCATAATCAATAGTAATCCAATCTATAAAGTATATATGACCACTTTAAGGTCTTACTAGAGGTCAAAGTTGTTGAAGACCTAATAACTACCTTAATATCCTCTTAAGGTTGAGAGTTTAGGCAATATAGTAATTTGGTGAAATCATGATTATCGGATGACCAATGTCATAGGACTCATTATAGGTCATGTTTAATGTGTAATCATACATACTAGTGCACTCAACATAGGAAACTCATCCTCATGGCAATGACAAGTCATCTTAATGATCAGGATAAGTCATCTCTTCAATTAAAAGGTAGTATACTACAACTTTAAATGCATTGCTTAAATTCATAAATTAGTTATAAAACAACTTATAAACTTGTAAAGAACCTATGACTTGAATCTTACATGCAACTCTTAATGCATTTAAGTCATATGCGATGCAAGTGATACAAGCAGATCCTTAACACAAGTATATTGTATAAATGGGAGGATAATAAATGCAAACCAAAATCATAGTTTAATATTAAAAAAATTACTTATCATTACATCATGTCATACTTTTAGGCTATGTTTGGTTCCCGGAAAGTACAAAGAAAAGAAAAAAAATGCTAAGGAAAATGATTTTCTCATGTTTGGTTGTCCTATAAAAAATATCAAAGAAAATCAAATATAATTAAAACTAATTAAAAACTTATGTATTTTTAAATTATTTAATCTTTATATTGATGAGTTAAAATAAATAAAATGAGTTTGAAGTAACAAAAAAATAATTTATCAACTTTTAATCTATTTTTTTATTTTCCTTCACTTTTTCTTTCCTTCTACTTTTCCTTTGCATTTTCTTTCCCTCGCATTTTCCCTCAAATTTTCCGGGAACCAAACATAGCCTTAAAGATTTTGTTCTACAACACATGATATGTACAAGAAGCGTCAATAGACGAGCATAGAAGAAGAGAGAAAACAAACAATAACTTTCCTTCGCTAACTTAGAGTCAACTAATCTACAAAGTTATTGTTATCCCTTTATCCCCTTGAGCCGAACAATGGCATTGAGGGCCTCATGGGTAGACCTTGCACCAATAAAGACCTTATGAAGGAAGTAAGGAAAACAGGAAAGTTTGGTGGGCATCACTAAAAAGGCAACGTGTTGAGGAAGACTACATTGGGATAGGCATAGTGCCTAGCACACATAGGTGCACACATTAGCACAACACCAGTGGCCGCACCAGATCGCATGAACACCCCCACACATACTAGGCCTCGCACATAACGATGCTAAAGGATTTTTGGAAGAGAGAAATTGAAGAATTATTGCATTATGATTCTCATTGATGTGGTTAGCATATATACAGATTGTATGAGCATGAAAATAGGAAACTGATTACAAAGAAATAGGAAACAAAACAAATTGAGTAACTATACAAATAAATGGTATAACTACATATATTCAAACGTGGAAATCCCTTGATTTTCTCCCTTGACTTTCTCAACTTGATTGTATATCCTTATCATGTCCCCGCAAGATGGACGGCTGTGGAGCAAGTCCAATCTTGGCCTTGAGTGAGTCAAACTGAGGACGAGCAAGAGGTTTGGTAAGAGCATCGGCGAGTTGATCAGAGGCAGAGATGTGGGACACTCGTAGCAAACCATTTTGAACTTGTTCTCGGATAAAGTGATAGTCGAGGGCAATATGTTTCATGCACGAGTGAAAGACCGGATTGGAACAGAGATTTGTTGCACCAATATTATCACAATAAATAACTGGTTGTTGGGGAAGAGTGACCGAGTTCGGTGAGGAGAGAGCAAATCCAACGAATTTCCGCAGCAGTAGAGGCCACCGATCGGTATTCAGCCTCAGTGGAAGAGCGAGCCACAGTTCGCTGTTTCTTAGAGCTCCAAGAAATAGGATTGTGACCCAAATAGATTATGTATGCACTGGTGGAGGTGAAATCATCTTTGTTACCTGCCCAATCAGAGTCAGAAAAGGCATGAAGTGCTAGTGGGGAGGTCCGACGAAGTGTGATGCCGTGGTCTAAGGTGCCACAGAGATACCGCAACAGACGCTTGACTGCATTCCAGTGGTCACTTGTCGGTTGATGCATAAACTGAGAGAGTTTGTTCACCGTATAGGCAATGTCCGGCCGAGTGAGGGAGAGATACTGGAGGCTACCAACCACTGTTCGATACTCGGTCGGGTCAGATAGTGGGGTTCCTGATTGTAAAGTGAGAATTGGACTAGTTGCTAGTGGTGTAGGAGCAGGCTTGGCTTCAGTCATGTGAGTTCTGTTAAGTAGATCGGCAATGTATTTGCGTTGACTGAGGAAAATACCATTGGTGTGGGAGGTAACTTCCACTCCAAGGAAGTATGTCAGGGGGCCAAGGTCCTTGAGAGAGAAACGCTGAGAAAGTTGTTGAATGAAAGTCTGCGCTGCTTCAACATTATTCCCAGTGATAATGATATCATCGACATAGACTAAAAGATAAAAAATGGTGCCATGGTTATTGAAGATGAACAAGGAGGTATCGATAATGGAATTGATGAAGCCAAATTGGAGAAGAAATTGGCGCAACTCATGATACCAGGCACGTGGGGCTTGTTTGAGGCCATAGATAGCCTTGCGTAGCTTGCAGACATGATGAGGATGATCGCGATCAATGAAGCCCGGTGGTTGAGACATAAACATATCCTCAGTGAGAGTGCCCTGAAGAAAGGCATTGTTGATATCAAGTTGTCTTAGTGACCAACCCTGGCTGACCGCAAGGCTGAGAACAAGGCGGACAGTGGTAGGTTTGATGACGGGACTGAAGGTTTCAGAGTAGTCAACGCCAGGGCGTTGGTGGAAGCCTTTAGCAACCAATCGAGCTTTGTACCTGTCTATGGAGCCATTAGGTAAATATTTAGTGCGAAAGATCCACTTACAACCAACCAAATTTTGAGTGGGATGAGATGGCACTAGGTCCCATGTCCCATTACGTAGTAAAACATCAAACTCTGCAGACATAGCTTGTCTCCACTTAGGGTCCTTGAGGGCTTGGGTAACAGTGGTGGGTTCAAGGGTAGGTTGTTGGAGTTGGGCTGTGAGGTTAAGCTTTTGAATTGGTTTATGGATGTTGTGTTTGGAGCGAGTGACTATGACATGAGGTGAGGGTGAGAGGTCGGGTGGTTGATTAGGGTCATTTTGAGTAGGCGGGAGGAGTGGGTTATTGGCACAGTCGCACTTGGTTTCTGGTACGGGCGCACTGGAATGGCTATTGGGCTCTGGTGTAGGTGTGGCACAGGTGGTATTATTATGGCTTGGGTCTTGGGATTGGCTTGGTGCGGTAGAAGTGAGCAGACTTGATGGGGGAGCAGAGCCGACATTCACGGATGGTGTGGCCACAACTGGTAAAGTCATAGAGCACTATTCAGAGATGGTGGATGAAGTGGCACGAGGAAGAGAAGTATGAGAAGTGACAAAGGGAAAGATTGACTCAACAAAGCGGACATGACGGGAAGTGTATAGACGAGCGGTGGATGTGTCAAGACATAGATAGGCACTTTGAGTGGGAGAGTACCCGACAAAGACGCAAGGGGAGGAACGAGACTCGAGTTTGTGGGATGTGTATGGGCGAAGCCAAGGATAGTAGAGACATCCAAAGCTTCGAAGTTTGGAGTAGTTAGGGAATGTGCCAAAGAGTTTGAAATATGGTGAGAGGTGGTTTAGAGTTGGTGTAGGAAGACGATTGATGAGGTAGACGGTAGTAGAAAAGGCAAAAGGCCAATATGATAGAGGCATGGATGCATGGGTAAGTAGAGAAAGACCCGTTTCGACAATGTGACGATGACAACGTTCAGAGTACCCATTGTGTTCAGGAGTGTGAGGTGGAGAAGTAAGGTGTGAGACCCCGTTGATTGTTAAGAATGAGGAGAGAGCTTGATATTCCCCCCCATTGTCAGAGTAGAGAGTTATAATTGGACGGTTAAAGAATTTTTCGACTAGGGCCTTAAAGCGCACAAAGACATCATGCGTGTCGGATTTGCGTTTGAGGGGATAAAACCAGATATATTTTGTAAAATGGTCGACAAAGATGACATAGTATTTAAAGTTATCAGTAGAGTAGACTGGTGATGTCCATATATCAATAAATATAACTTCAAGAGGGGAAGAGGTAGAGAGAGTAGAAGTAGAAAATGGTAATTTATGACTTTTATTGCATTGACACGAATTACAATTAAAATTGAAATTGGATGGACGAGAAACATCTAAATGAAACGAAGACATAATATTTTTGAAGATTGACAAAGAAGGATGACCGAGCCTATGATGCCACTCGGACAAAGTGGTCTTGACACTAGAAAACGCAATTAGAGGACGTGACTGGGTAGTGAAGAGTGGTCATTCATACACACCATCCTTAGTTCGACCCTGCAAAAGGATTGCCCTCGTGTGAAGATCCTTCACATGAAAAGAAGAGGGTAAGAACTCAATGGAAGTATTGTTAGACTTGCAAAATTGAGAAATAGAAATAAGATTACGTTTCATGGTGGGAACACATAAAACATTAGATAAAGTAAAGGAGTGAGAGGGAGTGGTAAGAGAGGTGGAACCAGTGTGAGATATGGGGAGACCAGAGCCATCGCCGATCATAATTTCATCTGTGCCATCAAAAGGACCGTGGAGAGCAAGATTGTGTAGGTCAGTGGTGACATGATGTGAGGCTCCACTATCAAGTAGCCATGTGGTGTTGGGGGGAATGGTGGTTGCAACATTTGCTTGAGCTTGCCAAGGAGCTGGTGGTCGAGATTGTGATGAATTGCCGGGACGAGGAGGTGGTTGCACCTGCGGAAACTGTTGTCAGAAAAGAGGACAACGGGAGACTACATGACCTTGAGTACTGCACCATTGGCAGCGACCAAGGAATGGATGAGCAGGAGGACGGTTGTCACGGGTGTTGGTGGGAGAATTTCTTATGATACCTTGAGTGGGTGCGGATGTGGACCCAGGGAGCCGAGGAGTGCGATTGGTGACAGACCATGGAGTGGAGCGAACATTGGTGGCATGAGCAGATGCCGGTAGGGGTGAGGGGCTTATCTTATTGCGGAGAGACAATTCTTTGTTGATGAGTTTTTCATGGAGTTCATCAAAAGAGATGGTGGAATCACGACCGTTGACAGCATCAATGATGGACTGATAATTTTCATCAAGGCCTTTAAGTACTTTTTCAATCAGATCTTCTTGGTCAAGAGGCTTACCAAGAGCAGCAAGTTCATCGGCCCGGGTTTTAATGGACTACATGTAGTCTATAATGGACTGAGAACCTTTGGTGATGTTTTTAAGATGGTCTTTGAGTTGCTTGATATGGCCACGAGATGGGCGAGCATAGGTGTTGGCCAAAATTTGCCAGGCTTCATAAGAGGTTTTTGATTGGGTGATAAGAGGAACTAGAGTAGGTGAGAGAGTGTCGACAAGGGCTCCAAATAATAGTTTGTCTTGACGTAACCATGTTTGGTATGCAGGGTTAGTAGAGACAACATTATTGGTGGTAATGGTGGTTGGAGGAGCAGGGTGGGATCCATCAATGAATTTTTGTAGATCATAGCCGATGAGAATGGCTTCCATTTGGGTTTTCCAAGAAAAATAGTTGGTGGGTGTGAGTTTAATGGAGTTATGGATAGTAATCATGGTTAGTGGTTTTGTGGGTTCCTGGGCATTAGGAATGATGATTTGAGAATTCTCAGTGGCCATTGGAATGAGGAGGATGAAAGGCTTGCTGAAGATTGAAGAACGTGGCTGGGAAAAAAAAATTAAAGAACAAACCTTGGCTCTGATACCATAAAGGATTTTTGGAAGAGAGAAATTGAAGAATTATTGCATTATGATTCTCATTGATGTGGTTAGCATATATACAGATTGTATGAGCATGAAAATAGTAAACTGATTACAAAGAAATAGGGAACAAAACAAATTGAGTAACTATACAAATAAATGGTATAACTACATATATTCAAACGTGGAAATCCCTTGATTTTCTCCCTTGACTTTCTCAACTTGATTGTATATCCTTATCAGATGCGCCCCTGTGCATAGTAAGCATGCATTGCACACAATAGCAAGTGGCGTGGGCCAAGTTGGCCAAAATTCAAGGTTGGAATTTTGGCTTACTAGTATTTTTCCCTTGAAAGGAAACTTTGAAAAGAAGGTTTGAAAGTGAAAATGTAATTTTTGAATTTTTCTAATTTTTAATAAATCCATTATTGAATTTTTCTATTTTTTAATAAATCCATTATCTCTCCTTTATCATATGTGATATCTTCTTCATAAATTTCTAAAATGGTTTAAAATTATCTTTAAAAGGGGTGAGAGGGGAGAGACAAGTGAGTTAAGGTGGACACCTAGGCAAAGCATGGGTTGCACCAAAGAGGCATCGAGCCATGACCTTGGTTATAACCATGACATGTGGATAAGTAGTAAGCACACACACATGGGCTCTTTAACATGTGTGGTGTGCAACTCGTGGCCACAATGGCAATGAGCGTGGTGTAGCCTCTCCTTCCCTAGCACTAACATGAGGGCACTTAACCCTCTACATCGAGGTGGATTGATAGGCCATAAGCGTAATGTCATGACATGTTGCTACAACTAAGGAAGGCTTTTGACACAACATGACACTACCATGATAACAAGGATGCCTTTAATGGGTGGCTAATGCGTTGCACATGGGTGCAATGCCCTATGCATAGGACAAACAAGTCATCAGTGCAATTTCATGGCATGTTACTGCACCAAGAGGGGTTTTGGACATGAGCATAATGTTGTTGCAACAATGAAGGAGGTTTCAAATGCCATAGGCACCTAGGCAAAACATGGGCCGCACCAAAGGGGCATTGAACCATGACCTTGGGTATGACCATGACACATGGACGAGCAGTAAACACACACACATGGGCTCCTTGACATGTGTGGTGTGCAACTTGTGGCCACAATGGTAGTGAGCACAATGCAACCTCTCCCTCCCTAGCACTAACATAAGGGCACTCAACCTTGTACATCAATGTGGATAGATGGGTCATAAGTGAAATGTCATGACATGTTGCTACAACTAAGGAGGGCATTGGACACGACATGATACTACCACAACAGTAAGGATACTTCAAACATGTGGCTAATGCGTTACACAGGGGCATAATGCCCTATGCATGGGATAGACAAGTCATCGATGCAATACCATGGCATGTTGTTGCACTAAGAAGGGTTTTGGACATGAATATGGTGTTGTTCCAACAACGAAGGGAGTCTTAAATGCATGCTTAGAATAATGGTGCAATGCCTTGTGCACACAGATGACAACCCATGGGCACAATGTCATGGCTCATCGTTGCAACCAAGAGAGACTTAGGCATACCTTGAGAAGCCACAACAATGATCAGACCAATGCAAATATGTTGGTGCATGGCTAACAAGGGCAAGACAAAGGAGTGCCTTATAAACGACTGGTTCATTAGGCATGGACAACAACACCTTAGTGTCAAGGGTGCCTACACATGGTACAAGGCTGAGTATTAGTGCATTGATACACATTGAGGCATCAGAGAGATGGTTGAACACATGGGCAAGGTGAAAGCAAGAGGACTAATGCATGTTAAAAGGCATGCACATAAAGATGTTTGATGAAGGCTTAACCCACATGCATTAAGGCTAAAGACCAAATTGGCATGAGCTTGGCTTGTAACATCAAATTGAATATGACCTTGGGTTGGTGTTGATTAGAAAAAGACTTGTTTGACTAAAATGCATGAGGCGGTTACATAGGCACCTGTTGGCAAGATTTACCTAATGGCAAGAGGCATCTTGAAGGGGTATGACTTAAGGCATGCAAGGAAGCGTCATATAGGTTTGTGGCTACATGTAAGGTTGGGAGACGCCTCTAGCCGAAGGAGTGTGATCAATTAGGTGGTTATGGCAGTTTTATAACCATCACCCTAGGCTTCTATTTTGAATTCAAATTTCAAAAAGGAAGACTCCTCTATAAAAAGTCTCTACATTGCAAGGAGATCGAGAGTGAGTAATTTGAGAGAAAGAAAACTATGTCATTCTCTCGTGGGATTTTTGGATTCTTAAACTTAGACAAATTTGTATAAGTGTTGGGATACTTGTAAAAATAATTTTATAATCTTGTAGTTTTAATAAAAACACAAGTTGGGAAAGTTTCAGTAAAATTGATTGTTGGTTGTGATCATATTGGCTTTTGTTGTGTGGCTTCAAGAAGGTTGGCTAAGATCGGTGTCTTAAGACTGCACACTTCAAAAAATAAAAAATAAAATGGTGGTTGTTTTCAATGGTGTGGCAACTATCATAGTGAAAGAATAGTTATCTATATGTATTTCAAAAGAGATACACATAAAAAGAGACTCGATTTAGACCAAATCCCAAATTTTATGAAGAAGTCATATTTGATAGACTCAATTATAAATAAGTAAAGCACAAATGCGTAACCTAGAAAATCATATCAACTAGCCTTTATTAAGAAGGTAATTAGAATCATGGTCTAAAATGTGGTTTAGGCTATATAGAATGAGAAATAAACACTATGGAAGTACATTGACACACAATATTTAATTAGTGTGTAGAAGAATGACAAAATATGGTATACAAGTGCATTTATTGGTCAATAGAAATAGGCTAAAATGATTGATCTATTGGTGCTACTCCAATTATAAATGTTTGGATTCTTTTTTTTTTTTCATTCTTTTTTATTTTGGGCATGACATGAACTTCTAATTTATTTTATTTTTAAAAAATCATTATGTGAAAAAGTTTTATTGAATAGACTTCTTGACATATTCAACTTTTTTTTTTCCCTACGGCAATTTAAAAAGCCTCATTTTGAGTTTAAATTTTTATTTCAACTTCATTCAAAAGAATGCTTCCAGAATCCATAAGCCTATATACTTTCATTATATAAGAAAAAAAAATTTATTTGAAAAATATAATTAAAAAATACGTCTCATTCTTTTTTTTTTTTAAAAAAAGAAAAAAAAAAGAGTGAAATATCTCTCTAAAGATATGAAAAAAGAATAAGTAGTTGCTTGGAATTTATTTTTAAAAATATTCTTCTACCCCTAAAATAGTTTTTTTTTAGAAAAAAAAAAAAGGTTTTCAATTCAAAAGGGTTAAATTTTAATTTAAAAAATATTTTTAAGAATTTATTTTAAAAATAGATTTAAGATATTTTAATTATTTTTGACAGAGTATTCTAAAAAATAATTTGAAGAGTATTTATGAATTTTTGTCGTGGGATTTTTTAAGAAGATATCCAGTCAAGGAGGGAATATTAAATTAGATTTTACATTTTCATTGTGTAAGTGTGGAGAAGCGCAAAACCAATGACCTTCTTAAACAGATTGGGACTACTGGGAGATCAAACGGTGTGATTTCGGTTTGGTTCCCCTGTTTCATGAGCATAAGCCCTAGCAGTACATTCGTTTGGCTATCGGGAAAAAGAAAAGAAAATTCTGTTTCTTATACCTGGTTTGGGATTTACAGGCAGTTATAAAATCCGGTCTCTCTTTTCTTGGCTCCCGATTTCTCAGCGACAATATTCCGAGTTCATGTTTCGTTTGTCTTTGCTTTATCCACAAGCAAACGAAAGTCAGTACAGAAAGCACAACTTTCTGATGGCTGGAAACCTTAGAGAAAGAACAGGAACGCCTCTCTCGCACTCTTGAATGTTCCAATACTCCAAATAGAATAAGTCTCTATACTCTACACGCGCATTTTCGTTTTCTAGAGCTTTATCTTACTGGTGAATCGATTGCAGCAAAGAAAAATTGTTGTATTGAATTAGTTTAATTCTGTCCATTTATTATATCTGCAGTTTGAATCATGGAATTAATTTTTGTCATTGTATTATATTAATGTTCAATTAATTTTTTGTGGCTTTGATTAAGAATAGATTAAGCTAATTTGCATTGTCAAGAAACAGGTGTTTGAGTGTGGATTTGGATATGAATGGATCATTTTAACAAACAAGCTCGCTTTGTAGTTTGACTAAGTTAGGTCACTCTTGATTTAAATCTGTCTTTGTACTTATTGACGGTTTTGGAATTGATTGCCAAGTTCTCTTTTTTTCCTTCATTTGGGGAAGACATTTGGCTTACAGTGATAATTGTAAACATTAGCTCCTTGCTCTATATCTGCAAGTGATTGTATTGCTTTCAGAACTGTAAAATATCTCTCAATGGCTAGAACCAAAAATATGCTACTTCAAGGAAAGTATTCATGGTAAAAAAAATATATTGCAGAACAAGATTTTTTTGGCATGTTTTGGAACTTCATTATCATATCATGGTTGAGAACTTCATAACTACTCTTTTAATTCATGGCAGTTGCAGTTTTCATGATGAAGGGTATGTGACCTGTGTAAAAGTGTACACGTTTCAGATTGCTCATTGGTAAGTTTGAGCTTCTTATGAATGTCCTGTTTATGTACTGTTTAGTGATTAGTCTGAATAGTCATTTATAGTTGATTAGCTACATAGAGAAATGCAAAAAAAAAAACCATTGCTTTGGATGGAATAAAATTGTCTTCCTATTGATCTTGTCTCACTCAAGTGGAAACTTTCTAATTTCAAATTTCATCACCGTAATGTTATTCAAACATTGTCTTTAACATTCAAGAAGCTTTCCTACACATGTTATTAAATAGAAAAAGAATATTCGGTTTGTATTTTGATTTTGATTTTTGGCATTAATAAATATTACGTGATCTAGATTGGTGTTTATCTAATATGTCCCTAACTTTATTTAGTTTTTCAATCAGTGTTCTAGTTAATTTTTAGGGGGGATTCACATAGAAACTTTTTTGGAAACTGATGTGTATAAGTCTCTTTTGTGATATGTGTCTTTTGGTTAATGTCGATGAAAACTTTTTTGTGACATGCGTCTTATGGTTAATGTGTATTAGTCTCTTTTGTGACTTTTTTTTTGTCCTTTCCCATTCTTGACCAATTTTTGTATTTTTCTCTTATGCATGTGTACACCACACAACTTATGTTATCTTTATATAGAATTATGTGGGCGCTTTTATGAATAGTTATGGAATTGCTTGGATGTTTAATTTAGTGTTGTGAAGAGAATGCAATGGCGGGATTTTTGAGGATATTGAGCGCACTCATTTGGACATGAAAAAAGTTTTCTAAGGTCTGTTAATTTTTATGATCTAGGGATACCTTAATGAAGGAAAATATTTTTTTCTTGGGTTAATTGACTTCTTAAGGAACATGTAAGATAAGGATACATGCATATGCTTTCTTTTACTTTTCTTTTTCTAGTGGCTCTCTTTGCATGCTTCATGTGTAATGAGGCCGTGCCTCTTCTTTTATTTTGTACATATAAAAAAATGGAGAGGAAGAATTCAATCATAAGAAAAGATTCTATACTGCTATGTTGCACTATCTAAGCTGAATTTGATTACTATTGTTGGATTGTCAAGCTATTTGATGGTTCTACGTGGTGGAAGGTTGCATTCAGTATTCACTATGATTGTAGAGCATTCTTACATGAATATTTGTTAATTTAATTCTCAAGGCTGATGTAAAGAAGGAAAGAAAAGACCCAGAAAAAATTAACCATATACAATACTGCATAGTGTTTTTGAATGTTGAGCATAGGAGCACTGTTGGCTGCATTTTTCTAGAGCAAAAGAAATTCTAATGCTCCATATAGGGTAAAGATGTAAAGTCGTAAAAGATTGAAAAGACTGCTGAAGTTAGAAAATGGAGAGGAAAAAATTCTTTATCAGTGATTCTAAGGCATTGCTACAAGGCTATATATTGAACAAAAATTCTAAATCTAGAATCTAAAGAGGGCAACAAAGAATTTAAACAAGGAAACAAATTAATTCTAGCAAAATTTTAGTATCTACATAATATTGTACAACTATACAGTACTTAACCATGGAAACTATATTACATGGTCAATTATATAATTCCAATTCTTCTAATACTCCACCTCAAGTTAGTGCAAAGATGTTTTGCACTCCTAGCCTTTTAGTCATTTTTTGAAATGCCAAACTTTGAAGTCCTTTGGCGAGAACATCAGCCAGTTGATTAGGAGCTCATGTCTATGGTGTGCACACATAACCACTTCTTTGATGGTAGAAGGAACTTCATGAGAGGATATCTGAATGACAAAGGCTTGAAAAAAATGTTGAAAAGAAACAAATTGAGAGACAAGGTGATGAGTGCAGGATTTAACACTTTTTTGGATGACGATAGGCAAATTTCATTAGGGATACTAACATGTCCCAAGATGCTTTGGGTGGCTTTCATCCTTGACATGCTCTAGGAACTTGCCTTCAATGGTCACCTTGAGCATGTACATCACCTTTGTAAGTTTTAATTGTCCATTTTCTGAGGGCTTCAACATTTTATGGACTTAGTGGTATGCTGCTGCTTCCACCAGCTACTTCCCATAAATCACGACCTTTAAATAGGATTTAATTATGATGTCCCAATTTTTATAATTGTGTTTGCTCAATTGACGAGCCCACTCATGCTAAAATCTACCATTGTGATCTTTACTAACAAGCTTGGTCTAGATGTAATCAATTCTACCATCCTAGTTGGTAGTCCACCATGATCTTTGTAGCGTCTTGATCTCTTGGTCCTTTACCACACAATTTCTCAAATCGTGGTCCTTAACCATGCAAGACCTTGAACAATTGGCCTGTAATCTCCTTCTCTAATACCAAATTGTAGATATCTCCTGTGACCTCTAAGAAATAATTACCAAGAAATGTTAAAAATATTATTACCAAATATTGGAGAAATAAGTATACTAAGAAACTAATGCACTCAATATTTCATGTAGAATTTCACCAAATATTCAACCCAAAACCATGCACTGAAGCAATAAGAGGCCCATGTCTTCTTAATTATCATATCATAGTAAAAAGGCCCACAAGCAAACAACCCAAACAAAATAGATTAAATAAAAATACTAAATAGGCCCAAAAACACCAATTCAATAAGCTCGTTGAACTCTAATTCTACATAATCAAGTAGCCTAACCTAATTACCCCTTACCAAACATTGCTTAATCCCTAAGCAGTCTTTTTCTTCTTTTACCCAAACCCTCTCTTTCTACCATAACTCCCGCAATTGAAAGAGATGGAGAGAGAATGGGAACAAGGTATCTTTAAAGCTCTAAGGGTGATTCTCTGATCGTGGTAATGAAAGGTAACAATTGTGATTGGCAAGGAGTGGCGGAAAAAACAATGACTAAGAGGGTGACAACTATGACAATGGTGGTGATGGATTTCGATCGGTGGTTGTGATTGCAACAGTGGTAGTTGTGCGGTGGCCAATTTCAATAATTGTGGTTCCCTCATCTAGAATAGTGTTGATCTCTTACCCTCAAACAAATAGCTCCCCCCACCCACTCTTACCCTTTCTTGTATGAAGCATTTAGGCCGATCTAAAGCTTTGGACACAATTTCAAAAACGAGAAGACCCTTCCTCCTTCGATCTCTTGTTTGAAACAATTTAAGGTTAAAATTTTTTTCACACTAAAAAACTAAGATTTGTTTCCTCTTTTAAGCTTTTTTGGGTTGTCACATATATTCTTGCTCAAGAAGAGAAAATAGATAGTGTGATTAAGCACCATTTCTGGTAAATGGATGGTGAAGATTGGCCAGATCCACTTCCTAAAGGATGGACATTGAAGAAGTATTCTAACGGCAAGGTAATCCAACATTTTCATTGTATTTGAATTGAGATTTTTTTGTTTTCTAGGATTTTATAGATTATCTACTCCTATTAGAACTAATTTCATGGGTTTCTAGATTTGTGTTTATTTGCATTAATTATATCAATTTTAATAATTAGGGTAGTATGATTGTTTTGAATAGCGTTTTTTATTTTTATTTTTAGTAAATTTGGCTTCTCTTTTGATTCATTTAAAAAAAAAGATCTCCTATAATTACTAGTTTTTTGGTTTTATTTAATAGGGGAAATGATTGGAAAATAAGGAAGGGAGAGTAGGAAAGAGAAGAGAAGGGAAATATCTTTCATTTTGTTGGTTTATACAAGGAAAGCATAGGGAAAATCAATATTTTCTTGGTTGAATAGAAAAATTGAGTTTGATGATCCAAGTTTAAATTTGATCAGATTTTAACAATACAAAATCTAGGGTTGTTAGGAAGGAGGAGGAGTAATTGATAGAGAGAGGGAGAGAGTCACAATAAAATCCTCTTATGAGTGGATTTGAAGTGACACCTTATATTTATCTCATGAACATCGAGTAGCAAGTCTTTACACAATCCATAAATTTCATTAATTTTTCCTTTTTAAAAAAGCCTAAACCCAATTGTAGAAATCCTGTAGCCCTTGGTGTGTTGTTTCATCTAACTATTCTAAAATGTTTTCCTTCAAATCTAACCTTTTTGAAGAAGAAAACTCTATTCGGCCTGAAAGGGAAATATTTAAGAAATTTGTAATGATTTCGTTCTTTTCTCTTCTTGTTCATAAACTAAACTCCTAGGGCTGAGGACAATTTTAGAAGTTCCCTACTTTTCCTATTCATTATTTTCTTGCAAAAGAAATGAAACATGTCTTGACTTATTTGAAAAAACACCTAGAATGCATGCTAGTTAAACATGATGCTTGGGTTTGGAAAGTTTTTTCCCATGATAAATGTTATACATAGGAGGATACTTTGAAATGCTTGGAATTTTCTTGTTTAAAAATCCAAAAATATTAATGATGGTTAGTAATTAGATGCCTTGTAGACGTTGGTATCATGTACTATGAGAAATGTAGGTTGTTATATGCAAGCCATGGACTGAAAAAGAATTATGATTTACAACTTTTTATTACGAGGGATAACTCACAAGTGCAATTTGGCCCAATAGATATTTAAAAAAGCATTATTAACAAGTTTTCTTTAATGGATTAGGCAATTGCCACTTTCCATGCATGTTAGCTTTTAGCATTTGAAGTTCTTAAAACTTTTTCCTTTATAAACACTTTTGATGTGTTGATACTAGAAGACAATAGATTATTGATTTGCTTCCCTACTGTTGCTTTTCGTATTGTTGCTTGATGTGATAACATGATATTTTATGGTCAAAATAACTTTTGGAAGCAGTCAATGTTTGATTTCATGAAACTTTGTCGTCATAATAATTGCCACCAGAAATGCACCGATTACATTTTTCTTTGGGTGTTGTAGGTTTGGGCACATAATACGAGGACTGGACAGACATTTCGTACAAAAAAAGATCTCCTTCGTTATGTGCATTATGCTGAAAATGTGCTTCCTCTTTTTGCTAGTAAGTCAAAATTTATACTTTCATCTTTCACTAATTGATTATTTAATTTTGTTTTCCATTTGTTCTCAACACAGTGTTTTTAAAGAATGCGCGAGATTGTTATATGTGCATATCTTAGTGTGTTCCGTGGTTTAATATGCAATTGTGTTTCCACCTTAGCTTTTTTGCTCCCATTTTTTTGTGATTATGTAGTCATGGGTTCTTTTGCTAAAACCCAGAATGTGATTGTGTCTTATACATAGTTTGGATGCTAGAATGTTCTGTTTATATTTATCGTGTCTTGCTACACAAATTATTTCATACCAAATTAATGATTTCCTGTATAAATGATTGTGCCAAGTCTATTATCCATTTTTTGCGAAATACTAGTGGAATTTATATTGTGTTAATACTACATTTTTTTGAATTTTTTTTTTCTTTTTTTTTGGTTAAATATTCATTGTAAAGCACCAATCCACTCTTAAGGGGTAACTTAAGTAGTTTCTCTTACCATACATTATAAGTTTTAAAAGGAGTTGCAAAAGTATCTTGTAAGTATCATTGTGTTGCTAACTTGCTAAAAATTGTTCTTATCAAAAAGTGGCTTATATGTTAAGGACTTAGGAAAAGGTGTCTTGTAAAAATATCATATGAGAAGAATGACAAGAGTAATGTTCATCTTCTTTAAAAAAATAATAATAAGTATTAACTAGTTTACCTCTATTAATTTTCTTTCATTTGTATCTTAGTTGGGTGATAACTGATAAGGAAGTTCTCAATTTTATAGACTTGTATAAGAAATTGACGTTAGGAAAATTTTCTTATGAGTACAATGAGAAACCTATTGTGAGATCCATGTGGGACACATGAAAGTAGGTGGTGAAACCTTGGTTTAGTAATCATGTTTTCTCATGAAAAAAAATGTTATTTTCCCATATTTCACTTGCCACTTCTCCACCAGTTTCTTTTGATATTATCTACCTATGCACATTTATATATCATCATTCACACCTATTAAGAAAAAAAAAAAAAAAAAAAATCTTTACTATCTTTCATCTTCTTTTCCTGAACTTCTAAAAACTTTGTGGCTTCTCTCTTATTATTATTTTTAATTTCATGTTGTTCCATGTGATCATCTTTTTATTAGCTTCTTGGGCATTCAAAGGAAAATTTGTCATCTTATCTTACCATTTCTTCAAATGAAGGGCTGATTTGGTTTGACTTATTATAAAATCGCTATCGTATCCCTTATTCTTTTCCAATGTGTTATGGAATTTAGAGGAAGCTATGAAAAGCTCCCTGAGTTGCTCCCTTCCTTTGTGCTAGTTTTGTGAGATTGAGTCACTACTATATATTTTGATACTCAAGTTGAAATTATATTACACCCATCATGTCTTTCCGGCTTGTTCCTGAGTCTATTTAGTTTCAAATCACTGTGATTTGAAACTAGATAGCCGTCGATGTCTTGAAAATATAGGTTTAGAAAAAAAGGTATTACCTTGATTGATTGAATTGAAAGAGACTCCCCGGTCCGGGAGACAAGTTGAATTTGAAAATTGTAAACAAATATTTTAGTGAATTTGTTGACTGGATTAGAAATTCTAGCCCAATTTTAAGGGTATTAAATGCACACTATTGATTTGTGGTATTTGTTTCTTTCCAGCTTTCTGAAGTATTGGGGGACAATTCATTCTTTAAGTACATGAGACTTAACTTAGTAGGTTAAAGTCATTTTTTTTCTGTTTATTTAACTTAATATTGAAGTTGTCAGAATCATGATTTATATATTAGTTGTTTTAGTTATAGTTTGAAAAGTATTTATCTCACCAAATGGAGACTTCTTATTTGATGAAATATTTTTTTTCATCATATTCTCAGAAACCGGGAGCATATTAAGTGGACTTTTAAGGTATTGGGCTCGTGGTCCTTAAGCTAAACTGGAGCATGTGGTCTTTAATCTAAATTTCTTTAGGTGAAATTCTTTGTTTTTTTGGGTGATCTTTCAGCTAAATTTCTGTGTTGAATTCTTTGTTTTATGGGGGTTGAACTCCAAAGTGGTAGAATCTCTCTACTCTGTCTGTCTCTCGGGGGATTTTGAAAATGAGTTGAATCTTTATTATTTTTTGGCTTGTGGGGTGCATCTATTGTGCTGCATCACCTGCATTACATGTCATTGTTTAACCTTCACTTCGGCTTAAATCAGTAACTTTTTTGACTTCTGAGATAATGTGGTTTCATTATTTTTTTGATAGATTCGTATTTTTTTATAATGAATCAAATAGGATAAAATTATTTTTATTTCCATTTTTTTTTCATTTTTTAGTACTTTTCGAAACCAAACATAGCCATAATAATGTGGTTTCATTATTTCATTCCTGTTAAATAAAAATCATTTGCCCGCATTTTCTTTAAGACAACTTTTTCTCCTCACGTTATGCACAACCAGTACATACATTCCACCATATTTAAGACTCATTTGATATAAGAAATAAGATTATCTTCTATTTTAAATTGTGATGTTTTTTTTCAGATTCAACTATGGAATTACTTATCTTCCAAAAAGTGTGATGTCTTATTATTTTATATCCTGTTCATTCATATCTACCTTAATTTTATTCTTTTTATACGATCTTGTTATTTATACGTTCGTTCAATGATGGAGGTTGGAAGTTTGTTAGTTAGCTCATATTTGTAACCGGTTTGGAAGTTTAATCTGTAACACTTTTGAAAAATGATTTTTGGAAGAATCATCTAACAAGTGATAATTCAGGAATGTGATTTTCAAAAGTTTGTCGAACAAATAATTTTTGTTGGGAAGCACTTCTAGCTCTGTTAAAATCTTTTCTTTCTCCTGAGTTGATCTCTACTGTGTGATGCAGACAACAATCTCCCATATGAAGACTCTCAAGCCGTAGCAGATTCCAAAGGCAAAGCTGTTGATGATTACACAGACGAATCTGTAAAAGCTTTTGATGATAAAGAAGGAAATTCAGAGCAACCTTCTAACAATGAAGATGGCAATTCGGGGGAAGGTGATGATGATGATGATGACGATGACGACGACGACAACAACAGTTTGTATGGAGGTTTAGACTTCAGCAAAGGCATTTGGGGCATAGATGATGTTGAGATAATCGAACGCACCTCATCCCATGCTTCAGTAATTGTAACTGATGTCCCGAATACCCACAATAATCAACTGCCAGAGAGAAACATGAAGGTCCAGGCTGACCAACAGCCAGAGACGAAGACGAAGGCGAAGACGGTAACTGAACACCGGAGAAACAAGAGAACTGGGCCTCAGAAGAAATTTAAAATGCCTCCTAAGCGTTTTCGTGGATCAGGCTCACGTAAGAACCGTCATCAGAAGCCTTAGAAAGTTCCCTTATGTTTGCTCTTCCTATGAAAACTCCAAAATACATGTCTACCTGTAGTGTTTTACTTATGATATTGCTTTTCTAATTAGGCTACTTTTCCTTTCATGAAGGTAATAAGCAAAGGAAAAAAGGAAAAAAAAAATTAGTAAAGAATATTTGGTTTATCATGAAAAATATAATAGAAAAATTAAATATAATTAATATCAATTAAATTTTTATCCATTTGTAAATTACCTAGTTTTTGTATGAAAGAGGAATATCAGGTGAAATGAGTTTCAAAAAACATATACAAATAATTTTTTTATATATATATTTTTTTTAAATTTCACAATTTAAAAATCTATACAATGTGCATAGGCCCATCATTGGGCCAAAGCCCTTCCCACACGCTTTGCTGAGTTCAGCATGATGCATAATATTGGGATTCAATTTATTTATTTTTTTCTTTCTTTCTTTTTATTTTTTGGGAAAAAAATGTCATCCTCTCCCTTGGGTTTGAATTAGGGCTTTGGTGGACAAAAGGGAAGGATGCACCATCAAAACTTTAAAATAAATTTAAATATTTATCTATATTATAATATAATAAAAATATAAATAAAAAAAGTAATAATTTTAAAGATAATAATATATATATATATATATATATATATATATATATATATATATATATATATAACTGTTGAAATATGAACAAATTTAAATAATATAACCTTATTTCATGTTAACAATTAAAACTTACATATTTAATAAAATTCGAAATACTAATAATTTTATAAATCCACATGTTATCCTTAAGGTGTATTCTAATTTTTATAATTATTTTTAATTTAAATAATATTCAAATTATATATTTATAATATCATAGTTGGACTATGGTTTACTCGTGTTGGTTGATCATTGAATTATGAATTAATAATTTTTTTGATTTAATAATTATTCCGATTTTAAAAACATTTGTTTTATTAGATGTTTTTAAATAAAAATTGATAAATTTTTTATTTTAATTAAATGATAAACTAAAAAAGACAAAAAGAAACCCAAATTTATATATCTAAATATTTTCTTATTGAGATATTAATAAATATTAATAGTTGAAAATTTAACAAATAAAATTATCTAGTTTGAATGATTCAAATTAGCATTTACTATTATAGTTACATTGTTCCAAAAAAAGAAATCCATTAATTTTATTTTGGAAACTTAAAAACTTCCAATGTATTTTCAATATTCATTTCCATGCACCAAACAGTCCCTAATATCTTCTCCATTCCCTTCTAACTTCTCCTCCAATTCTTTCTTACTAAAGTTTATTCTAATTCTTTCTTTTTAAATACCTATACCAATTACCAGAGAATTATTCAAATGCCTTGCTTTGAGCCCCTCATAGTTGACCTTTAGATATGGCCCAATTTTATGGGAGAGAAACCTACAATTTATTGAAAAAGGTAGATGTTTCTAGTTAGAATTTTCTTTATGACCCACTCCATTTCTCATAATTGTAAGAACACCTTGATGATTATTAATGACAAGCACTTTACACGTGTCATTTTATTAGTGGATCAAATGTGGATAGTACCCCCGAGATAAACAGTGGGTACCAAGGCATGCGTTGGCAGAAAATGCAAATGTTAGGAAACTACAGCCTCCTTTGAATTTTGTGGTTCTTTGAAAAGCCACCCACCTCCCCACTCATCATTACTTTTTTTATCATTGTTTCACATAAGCACCCAAAGATGGATGCTATCAAGTATTGACCGAACACAAGTTTATAATTTATAATTAAATAATAAAATTTTGAGAATGTATTATTTTATATTAAATTGAATAAGGTATTGAATAATTATTTCTATTAATCTTGAATTTTATTTTAAAAATTAATTTGTATTAAATAATTTTAAACTAAGAAATTAAGTTATTTATTTTTATATTTTTGTTCTTTTGACCGAGAAATGGTTTTAAAATTTTGAATGAAACCAATATATTTTAAGATAAAAAATAGATAATTTTTAATTTTAATGCTTATCTAATACATTAATTAAGAATTTCAAACAAAACAAACTTTTTGTTTGAAGTAGGAGCAACCTCCTCATTTTCCATTATCTCTCTCTAAAGAATTCAACATCAAATGGTGGGACAAATTCAATCATGAGTTTGTATGTCAATAAAAGATTTTGCAAATAATCTTAAGACCGGGATCATCAAATTCAAAAGATTTAGTAAACTCTTCTCAAGGGTAGACTCAAGCAAAATTTCTAACTTTGAAAAGCAAATATCAAGCTTCATTAGCAGCTGCTATTGACACCTTCATCATTTACTTGAAAATGGTAAAGTAATGTAATAAAAGGAGTTCCTAAGATTAAAGGTTCGGTTATATTTTGTACTAACACAAATTGAGTTCTAAAACAATAATTATTTTGACATATATGAACATTTTGAAGTTTGTATTCCATATCTAATTTTTCTTTATTTGCAGCAAAAAGTTTTTGTCCTGTTTTTTCATAATATTGAGTAGAGATTAATCCTTCTTGAATACAATTCATATCAACTCACGAGTCTATTAATGCTATCATTTCTACTTCAAAATCTTCAATGATGTCTTTTACATTTGTATACGATTTTTTATATTGTATTTATAAATGATTTGATATGAGTTTGTTTATCAGGTATTATTATTCCTAGATCTTAATTATCAGATGCTTCAGTCAAATTTTCTTATTTGTATTGTATTATATTTATTATTTGTTTATTTTCTTGTTTTATTTGTTCGTTTTCTTGTTTTAATTGATCTATTTGCTTTCTTATTTCCTGTATTTCTTCTTTCAAATCTTCAATAGTTATAGGTTTTTGAATTTTTTTAATCTATTAAAAATTTCATCAATTGAGTATTGTGCAGGTCTACTTTCTTGAGTTTTATTTGAATTTTATGTGAGAATTAAATTTTTTAAATTTTGTAAATAATTTCTTTGTGTTTCCTTATCTTTTATTTTATCTATAACATCAAAAAAAATACTTGCTTATCTACTTTTGAAGATATTACATTTATTGTTTTAATTATTTTGGGTTTTTCTTTATTTTCTATTTTTTCTTCTTCATTAATTTCTCTTGTTGTTTTTTCTGTTGACAATGTTGCCTCCACCTCTCCCAGGGCAAAAGAAAACAAAATTTGATTAAATTTTGTTTCACTTGACTCTTCTTTTGATTTTTCTTAATTTAAGTTTTGTTGATCTAAATTTTTTTTATTATGAGGAGAATTTTCTATTACTTTTCTTGAGGTTAATGTTGCAATTCTTTTAAGGGGTTTCCTAAATTTGAAATACCATTGGTAAAAGGGAATTGTGGTCCTAACTTGTTGCATATATTTTTCATATTGTTTTCTTGAAGCGTTTCTAACTTGAGGAAGAAGTTGAAAATAATTTCTTTTTGCATTATTACAAGAAGAAAAATAATATGATTTAATCCATTCTACATCAGGAATAAAAAGATTTCTTTTAATCTATCTTTTTCTAATGACATTTATGTTTAAAAGAGGTTTATCATAATGAGAGAGAAAATAGTTGACTTAGATTCTTTTTCAAAAAGAGGGATTTTTGAAACAAAACTTGAAATAGTTGACAAATTTTTTAGTTGATTTTCAATTTGACTCATTTGTTCATCTAATTTTGAATTATTAAATTTTATGTGATGGTTATATGATGATGTAGCTAATAATGATGCAAGTAATGAATTTGTAGATCTGTTTAACTCATATGAAGAATTGGCTAAATTATATACAGAATTATCTGATGAAGATGTAGAACTATCATAGGACCTAAGAGATCTGGAAGAACTAGCTCTACTTAATCCCTTTATAATATTACTCATTGTCACATAAAATAATCACAATCTTGTCCTTAATCAATTCAAATAATTTCCTAAACATGGATCACAATAAGCGGATCAACACGGGACTTACGCTTCTACACTCAAACACCGCTATCTAGGCTGACCAAGTCATTCACAGGAAATTCAATTCGAACTAAGTCAGGACTAAATTAGTGATTAAATAATGTTCCAACTCGTAATACCACTAAGTTTTCAAGTAGAATGTTCCTGTGATACCATTCACACCCAGGATATATAACAGTTAATGCACACAACAAATTAATTCTGTCTAATGAACTCCAAGCATAAAAACATAAATAATTAATGTCTAATTCTGTCTAATTTATTGCTAAAAATTGAGCATAAAAACACAAATATTTGAAAATAACTTTTGTATTGAAAATATACCTTGATTACAAAGATTTGTTGATTATAGACTTGTTGATAACAGAGTGATGACTATAAGGAAATGAATGCAAAGGACTAGATTTTGAAAATAGAGAAGTTACAAAAGTTAAGAGAAAATCTTAGAGAACACTCTTGGCTCGCACTACTCGCTCTTCCACTCTTGAGCTCTGCCTTGTGATGAAGGTTGTGTCTCTATTTATAGAGAAAATTTCAAACTTGAGTCTTGATGAAATCCGCATACTTGAATAATTGTAGAAGACAATTGATTACATTCTTGAAGTCTGCCGAAAAATAAGAGTTTTCTTTTCTTGCGTTAGAGAGGTGTTAAAAGAAATCAGAAGAGAATGAATTCTCCCTTTGAGAATTATATTGGTAGACAAAATTTACTATTGAAATAGTATCAATATTATTTGACACTATTCACTATTATTTGAATGGGTTTTTTTTTGTTCTTGTGTTTTATATGCATTCTTTTTACATTCTTCTTCATATTCTTCTTTACATTCCTTTTCATAATTTTTATTTTATTTTTTTTACTGGATAAATACAAGGAGACAATTGTACAAATATACAAACAAAATTAGAAAAGGCATGACTACTCAAAATGTTATGGCAGTATGTGATTTCAATATGTGTTTCACATTTGCATGGGCCAAATGGGAAGGTGTTGCTCATGATGCGCGGGAATAGTTTTCCTCATCCACCTACAGGTTTGTGAATTACAATATCAAACTTGTTTTGTGATCAAATTTTTATTATCTAATATATATTTTTTGTTTTTGTTTTTGTTTTGTAGGTAAATATTATTTGGTCGATGCTGGTTATCCTCAAATGAGTGGATATTTAGGCCTAGAGGTTTTCGATTTTCGACGAGATAGTTCACCTAGAGGTAAAAAGGAAATATTTAATCATAGGCATTCTTCCTAAAGGTGCACAATTGAGAAAACGTTTGTCATTTTGAAGAATAAAAGAAAAACTAGTAAAGATTGTTATTGCTTTAATGGCTCTTCACAACTTCATAAGGATTAATGCTAGAATGGATATGAAATTTAAACCTTATGATGATGATCAAGGGTTGCTTCCACTTAATGAAGAAGAGAGTAGAGTGGATTCACTTGTTGGGGAAGATGGTTCACATCATACAAGAGAGATGGAAGAAGAATGTGATCAAATCTTCTTATATCTCATTGATGTTTGATTATGACTCTAATATGTAAGAATATAATTCTCCCTTTTTTTTTTGCTATGAAAACATTTGTCTTCTTATTTACTTTTAATTTAAAAAGGTTTTTTATTTTTGAGAAATTAATAGGTAATCATTTATTGTTTTACTTTGAAAATTATCTTTTATTCAATGTTCTTTTTTATTGATTTATATGTCTTTTGTAAATATTTTTTTAAAATTTTATTATAGTGATTAAAAAATTATTAATTTTAAACTAATATATAATCAAATAATTTGTTATATCATGATTGATATTTATTTATTAATCCAATTCTTTTTGAAAACATTTTTCAAAATTTTATTTAAATCATAAAAAACATATTTTTAGTTTTTTTTTAACAATATAAATGTGTGTGTGTATATATATATATACTTTTAAGATAGATGTTTATATATTTTGTTGTAATGAAAAGTTTTTTGTTTATCATACTATTTTCTTTTTGTAATTAAAATTGTATATCCTTTTTAATAATTTATTAATATTAAAAGTGTTTTTATACTTATATAACATATTATCAAAAACACTATTAGAATCATTTTTTCTGATTCTCATAAAAGTGTTTTTCACAGAAACACTATAGAAGGAAGCACTTCCAATAAAAACACTTCCACTAGAATCATTGCCAAACATGCTCTTAGTCTATTCTTGACCTTATAACCCTATTTATGAGTTTTTTGTTTTTTTTTAGCAAACTTAGGAAGGTCTTTTTTTTTACCCACAATCTGCCCATTTTAACTTTTAGTAGTAAATAATATTCATGTTGTGTTGTTTTAGCATGTTCAATTTAACTTCTATGTCAGCATGTACTCTTGCATATTATTTTTGATATATATTAGTTATTTTAGTTAGATAGAGTTTGAAAAGTATTAATCTCAGCAATTGGAGACTTCTTATTTGATGAAATATCTTTTCATCATATTCTCAGCAACCAGCGACATATTGAGTGGATTGAGCTTGTGGTCCTTAAGCTAAACTGAAGCGTGTGACCTTTAAATTTCTTTAGGTGGAATTCTTTTTTTACGGGTGATCTTTCAGCTAAATTTCTATGTTGATTTTTATTTTTATTTATTATTTTTTTTATGGGGGTTGAACTCCAAAGTGGTAGAATCTGTTGAGAAGATCAATGACATATGGCTTTCCATTGACAAAAATATCCAGCCATTCATTAACAAATATATTGTATTAGTTGTATATTTGATTAATTGCCTTTTATACTTAGACTACCAAGAATAGATTAGCATGATTAGCATGATTGTGGGAAATCTCTTGTATAAAGTTACGTCTCCTGATTCAATAGATTTATTAAAAAAGGAAAATATTCTTTTCCATTTCTTTTACACGGTACAGAGCAGGGAATGATACCCTAGCTTTCTGTTTTTCTTTTTGCCTTCTTTTTTATCTTTGTTTCTTATTATCATGGCAAATGAGCAACATTCAGATGGAGGCAAGCTTAATGCTATCAAGCCATATGTTCTTCACCATTCCGATCATCCAGGGATGATGCTTGTTTCCAAGTCTCTCAATGGGGATAATTATTCAACATGGTGTAGAGCCATGATGATTTCTTTGAATGCCAAATCCAAGTTAGGTTTCGTAGACGGGACCACCACAATGCTATCTACTACAACCAAACCAGATGACTATGCTTCATGGAAAAAATGCAATGATATGGTTCTCTCTTGGATTCTTAATTCACTTACACAGGATCTTGCAGACAGTGTCATTTTTTCAACCACCACCCAGGAGGTATGGGAAGACCTTTGGGATTGTTTTTCTCAAACTAATGCCCCTTGTATTTTTCAAATGACTATTGTGGCTTATTACACAAGGCTAAAAAAATTATGGGATGAACTAGGATCCTATAATGACACCATTTGCTCTTGTGGGGTGGATCATAAGAAACGCAAATTGATGTAATTTCTCATAGGACTTAATGAGTCCTATAATGCAATTCGAGGACAGATTGTATTGATGAATCCACTACCTGATGTTACTAAGGCTTACTCTTCCATTGTACAAGAAGAGAAGCAGCAAAGCCTAGGAGCTACATGTGAGACAACGGAGAACTCAACCATGGTTGTTCAAAGGACTAAACCGGTGGCTCTGGCTGTTCGACATGGACAAGGTTCTTCTTCTCGTTCCAACTTGTCTAATCGAAAACCTTTGCATTGCTCTTATTGTGATCGTAACCATCATGTGCGGGAAGCATGCTGGAAGCTGAATGGGTATTCGCCAAGACACCTTAAACATGCATCAAACAGGTCCAATCAAAGAAGCACTCATTTTAAGCGCAACAATAGCCATCGGCCTTCAGTAAACAACGTCAAGGAGGGTCCAATGATGCAGGAAGTGCCATTGGTGACAAATGGGCTCTTTGATTTGCAAATTCAACAAATCTTATCCATCATGCAAGGTAAAGGAACAACACAATCTGCCAATTCTAAAGTTGATGTTGTAGGTACTTCTTCAGGTTTGTTATAAACATTGTTGCACCTCCATCAAGTAATTATTGACAGTGGTGCAATAGACCACATTACCTCATCTCCAACTTTGCTTGTCAACAATAGTAAGAACACCCGTTTGCCACCAGTTGCTATGCCAAGTGGAGAACAGACTCCGATTACATCCATTGGAAATCTACCTTTGAATTCCAATATTACTTTAAAAAATGTGCTTGGTATGCCATCTTTCAAGGTGGATTTGATGTTTGTGAGTCGAGTTACCAGAGATCTCAATTGTTCAATAACCTTATTTCCTCATTGGTGTATTTTTCAAGACTTGATGACGATTGGTTTGGGTGAACAACGAGATGGACTTTATTACTTAGTTACATTGGCATCAGAGAAGCCAAAATCTCAAACTCCATCCATAGCCGCTATTTCTTGTCGTTCACCCAATCCTCAAGCCAAACTCCATCCAAGAATGTGTTTCTACTACTGTTCATATCATTAATTGTTTGCCCAGACCACTCATTTCTCGTCAAACTCTTTTTGAGCGACTCTATGGAAAAATTCCATCTTATTCCCACCTTCGAGTTTTTGGGTGTCTAGCATATGCTACTGATGTGCACGTTCTCCATAAATTCGCTTCTCGAGCCAACATTGTATTTTTCTTAGCTATCTAGCTAGTTAGAAAGCTTACAAGCTGTATGACCTTGCCACCCATAAAATGTTCACTTGTTGTGATGTTGTTTTTCATGAAACTATTTTTCCCTATGAGTCCATTTCATCCATTTCCTCAAATTCAGGCCTTGTGGTTCCTCTTTCTGTATCCGACTCCTCACCACCAGAACCAGTTTCTCCTAACCAACAACCTACACCATCGAATCCAATTTTGCCTCCGCAATCACCTACTAGTCCTTCTCCTGAACCCATTTTCCATCGTTCTCAACGACCTCATCACCCTCCCACGGCTTTATGTGATTATGTCTGCAACCATGTGACGTCTCCCAAGCATTTGCCAACTTTGTCATCAAGTCTAGAAAAAGGTACGCGATATCCCCTTTGCCATTTTGTCTTTTATCATCGTTACTCACCACAACATCTCTCATTTATTGCTACTGTCAGTCAAGATATTGAGTCTACCTCTTATATTGAAGCAACCTCTCATCCCCATTGGAAAGAAGCAATGCAATCTGAATTAGCCGCTTTAGATGCCAACCACACTTGGTCTCTCACTTTTCTTCCTCCTGGTAAGAAGCCTATTGGTTGTCGTTGGGTTTATAAAATCAAACGACACTCAAATGGCACTATTGAGCATTTCAAAGCTGGTTTGGTTGCGAAAGGTTACACACAGTTGGAAGGTTTAGATTATCATGACACTTTTTCTCCCACTGCTAAAATGATTACTGTTCATTGTTTGTTGGCTTTAGCGGCTGCCCAAAATTGGTCTCTTCACCAACTTTATGTTAACAATGCATTTCTTCATGGTGATCTCCATGAATAAATTTATATGACTCCACCTCCTGGTCTTCAACGACAGGAGGAGAATCAAGTGTGTCGCCTTCACAAGTCGTTGTATGGTTTAAAGCAAGCTTCCCGACAATGGTTTGCCAAGTTCTCTACAGTTATCCAAGCTGCTGGATTTACTCAATCCAAAGCAGATTACTCATTATTCACATGTTAGAAAGGCAAATCTTTTACAACTTTGTTAATATATGTTGATGACATTCTTATTACGGGTAATAATGTCAAAGACATATTAACTCTCAAGCAATTTCTTCATAATCATTTTTGGATTAAAGATTTGCGTGATTTGAAGTATTTTCTGGGCATCGAAGTTTCTCGGTCAAAGAAAGGTATTTCCATCTCACAAAGAAAATATGCTTTGGAAATTTTAAAAGATGGTGGTTTTTGGGTGCTAAACCGGTGAGCTTTCCTATGGAACAAAACATAAAGCTCTTAGATTCAGGTGAATTGCTTAAAGATCCATCTTAGTATAGACAACTTGTTGGACACCTACTTTATTTGACTATTACCCGTCCAAATATCACCTATTCGATTCATATGTTAAGTAGATTCATGCATGCACCATGCAAACCACACATGGAAGTTGCCTTACGCGTGCTGCGTTATTTGAAAAGTAGTCCAGGACAAGGTTTATTTTTCCCTTCTCATAATGATTTATCTTTGAAAGTTTTTTCTGATTCGGATTGGGCTAGTTGTCCAATATATCGTAGATCCACTATATGTTATTGTGTTTTTCTAGGATCTTCTTTTATTTCCTAGCAGACAAAGAGACAGAAAGCCATATCTCTCTCCTCAGCAGAAGCCGAATATAGAGCCATGACAAGTGCATGCTGTGAATTATCCTGGTTGTGCTTGTTATTGATAGATTTGAGAATATTGCATCTGAAGCCAACATTATTGTATTGTGATAACACAATCGCATTACATATAGCATCCAATCTTGTTTTCCATGAAAGAACTAGACATATAGAGGTGGATTGTCATTTTATTCGTGACAAAATACAAGATGGTTCAATTGTAACCAAACATGTTGCTTCAACGAATCAACTTGTAGATGTATTCACCAAGCCATTGGGAAAGAAAGCTTTCTCAACTATGATGTGCAAGTTGGGAGTTCTTGACATTCACTCTCCAACTTGAGGGGGAGAGTTGAGAAGGTTAATGACATCTGGCTTTCCATTGACAAAAATATCTAGTCATTCATTAACAAATATATTGTATTAGTTATATTTTGATTAGTTGTCTTTTATACTTAAACTACCAAGAATAGATTAGCATGATTAGCATGATTAGCATGATTGTGGGAAATCTCTTGTATAAAGCTACGTCTCCTGATTCAATAGATTTATTCAAAAAGTAAAATATTATTTTCCCTTTTTTTTTACAGAATCTCTCTCCATCTGTCTTTGTCTCTAGAAGGATTTTGAAGATGAATTAAATCTTTATTATTTTTCGGCTTGTGAGGTGCATCTATTGTGCTGCATCACCTGCATAACATGTATTTGTTTAATGTTGACTTGAGGTTAAATCAACAACTTTTTAAACTTACTGAGATTATGGGGTTTCATTATTTCATTCCCCTATTAAATAAAAATCATTTGTTCACACTTCTTTTAGGACTTTTCCTTCTCTTGGATTGCTTTCTTCTGCCCCCCCCCCCCCCCCCCCCCCCCACACACACACACCCAAACTCGTGGGGATTATTGAATTCTAAGTATTTTTTGGCTTGTTGGGCACATCTATTTTGTTGTATCACATTATGCATAACCAGTACATACACCCACCATATTTAAGTGTTATTTGATATAAGAAATAAGATTATATTCTATTTTAAATTATATAGTTTTTCTCAGGTTCAACTATGGAATTACTTGTTTGTCAAAAAGTGTAATATCTTATTACTTTATATCCATTATTTTGTACCTTGTTTATTCATATTTACTTTAATTTGATTCTTTTTATAGAATCTTGTTATCCATACTTTCGTTGCCATTTATATTTTTATTCAATAATTTAGATTTTTTTCATGAATACTCAATGATGGAGATTGGAAGTTTGTTGGTTAGCTCATATTTCTAACTAGTTTGGTAGTGATTTTGATTAAACCACTTTAGAGCCCGTTTGGTACTGATTCTAGAAAGCGCTTTTAATATTTCTAATAGTTAAAAAAATTTATCATTCAAGTGTTAAAAATACTTGAAACGCTTTTTAAAATCACTCTAAAATGCACTCTTTAATCTTTTCAAAAATGATTTTTGGAAGAATCATCTATCAAATGAATATCCAGGAATCACTTCAAGTGATTTTCAAAAGTTTCTCAAACAAATAATTTTTGTTGGGATGCACTTCTAGCTCTGTTAAAATCTTTTCTTTCTCCTGAGCCGATCTCTGCTATATGATGTAGACAACAATGTCCCATATGAACTCTCTAGTCAAGCTATCTACAAGCTGCACCTACCCACTGGCAAGTGCTTTTAGTAAAAGTATGAGTAGTGTTGGTCTTGGTTCACCTTTGATCTTTCTGACTCTAGTTCTCTACTTCCAAAACAAATACCTAACTTGCTCTCAACCCTGTAATCCCATAGCTTGCTTGCAAGGAACTGGCTTGCTGACTAGGAGAACTAGATCTTCTCAAGCAGTAGCAGATTCCAAAGGCAGAGCTATTGATGATAATGCAGGCGAATCTGCAAAAGCTTTTGATGATTAAGAAGGAAATTCACAGCAACCTTCTGATAATGAAGATGGTAATTTAGAGCAAGCTTATGATGACTGACAATGATGATGATGACGAGGAGGATGGTTTGTATGGAGGATTAGATTTTAGCAAAGGTATTTGGGGCATAAA
The DNA here is from genome assembly GCF_030704535.1 of Vitis vinifera. Lineage (NCBI taxonomy): Eukaryota > Viridiplantae > Streptophyta > Magnoliopsida > Vitales > Vitaceae > Vitis > Vitis vinifera. The sequence goes on from NC_081822.1 coordinate 29,714,413, forward strand.
TGATGTTGAGATAATTGAACGTAGCTCATCCTATACTTAAGTTGCTGTAATTGATGTCTAGAACACCCACAAAATGATGAAAACTTTAAACGACATAGGATCACATGTAGACATTAAAGCATGCAGTAAAATGGCAATTAATGAAATGCTTACCTTGATTAATGCCATGAAAAGTCATTTTCATGCTCCACTGGTGTCTAAGAATATGCTCAGTTTGTGATGGTATAAAAATCCGAGTTCAATGAGCTCTTCCCTTTCTACACCCAAGATTCAATCCATGTGTTCTCTCAAGAGTGCATACAGTGTGTGTCCTTTTCAACCCCCAAGAAGAAGAAGTCTTCATTTGCACTTATGTATATATATAAATAAATATATTCATATATATCACACATTCCACACATTATTTGGACCACTTGACTTAATGGGCCAGTAAAGTGAATGAGGGTGAGCCCATAAAAAAAATCAAGCAACAATATATGTCCAGCCCCATTATGGACCACAATGCAAAAATAAAATAACATTGATTATGTAAGTCCACACATAAAAAATTCCAACACAAAAATCAACAGTCAAAGAGGAAGACAAAGGTCCAGGATGATCAACTGCCAGAGATGGAGACGAAGATGGAGACCAAAACGGTAACTGAACACTAGACAAACAAGAGTGTTGGGCCTCGGAAGAAATTTAAAATGCCTCATAAGAGTTTTCGTGGGTCGGTCTCACGTAAGAATCATCATCACAAGCCTTAAAAAATTTCCTTGAGTCACAAACAAGTGTTCTTAAGTTTGCTCTTCCCATTCTAGTACCGTTTATGATTGCAACCTTTCCTGGTAGTTGGAACTACAATGGATTCCGAAAACTCCAAAATACATGTCTACCTGAGGTCTTTTACTTGTGATATTGCTTTTCTAATTAAGCTACTTTTCGTTTCGTGAAGGTAATAAGCAAAGGAAATAAAGGAAAAAAATATTAGTAAAGAAAAAAAATTTATACATATTTGATTTATCATGAAAAATATAATAAAAAAAATTAAATATAATTTATATTAATCAAATTTTCATCCATTTTTAAGTTATCTCGTTTTCATATGAAAGAGGAATATTAGGTGAAATGAGTTTGAAAAAAAATATACAAATAATTTTCTTTTATATATATATATATATATATATATATATTTTAAAATTTCACAATTTAAAAATCCATCCAATGTGCATATGTCCATTATTGGGCGCAAGCCCTTCCCACACGCTTTGTCGAGTTCAGCATGAGGCTTAATAGTGGGATTCAATTTTTATTTTTTTTAGGGCAAAAATGTCATACTCTCCCTTGGGTTTGATTTGGGTCCTTTGGTGGACAAAAGGGGAGGATGCACCATCAAGCTATTTGGTGGACAAAATTTGGGAACTCGTCTCTCCAAAAATTAATATTTTTTTCTAAAAAAATCTCAAATTATAAAAAAAAAAAAAAAAAAATCCTCTAGGGAAATCGTCTCTTGAAGACGATTTCCCATTAAAAAAAATTAATATTTTTTTTTAAAAAATCCCAAATTATAAATATAAAAAAAAAAATCCTCAAGAAGAGACGATTTCCCAAATTTTTTTTTAATAATTTGGGATTTTTTAAAAAAATATTAATTTTTTTTAATGGGAAATCGTCTCTTCATCTCTTGAAGAGACGATTTCCCAATTTTTTTTTTATATAATTTGAGATTTTTTTTTTTAAAAAAAAATTCATGGGAACTCGTCTTTTTTTTTTTTTTTTTTTTTTTTTTTTTAATTTGGGATTTTTTTTTAAAAAAAATTATTTTTTTTATGGGAAGTCTCTTCAAGAGACGAGTTCCCTTGAGGATTTTTTTTTGAACTCATCTTTTATGAAGAGACGAGTTCTCTTGAGGATTTTTTTTTTTTTTTAAATTTGGGATTTTAAAAAAAAATATATTATTTTTTTTTCATGGGAACTCGTCTCTTCAAGAGACGAGTTCCCTAGAGGACTTTATTTATTTATTTATTTATTTTTATAATTTGGAATTTTTTTTTAAAAAAAATATTAATTTTTTTTCATGGAACTCAGTCTCTTGAAGAGACGAGTTCCCTTAAGGATTTTTTTTTTTTTTAAATATTATTTTATTAAAAAAAATATTTTTTTTTTCATGGGAACTCGTCTCTTGAAGAGACAGTTCCCTTGAGGATTTTTTTTTTTAATTTGGATTATTTTTTTTTCATGGGAACTCATTTCTTCAAGAGACGATTTCCCTTGGGGTTTTCTTTTTTTTATAATTTGTAATAAATATTAAAAAAAATATTAATTTTTTTAATGGGAAATCGTCTCTTCAAGAGACGATTTCCCTTTTGAATTTTTTTTTTTAAATGGAAATAAAATCGTCTTTTGAAAAGAAGATTGTGGTTAAAAAAAAAATTTATCCGTTCACCCTCTCTCCTAGGTGGCAAAAACTATCATATATTTGTAATAACTTCTTCTACTACAATAATTTAAGAATAATTTTTTAAAATTACCGTATTATTGAGAAAAGTCCCACCATCAAGCTATGCCAATATCAACATCTTTAAGAGCATATATATATATATATATATATACTATTCAAAAACTTTAACATAAATGTAAATATTTATCTATATTACAATAAATATAAATAAAAGAAGTAATAATTTTGAAGATAATAGAATAATAAAAAAATATAACTATTGAAATATGAACAAATTTAAATAATAAAATCTTATCTCATATTAAGAATTAAAAATTACGTATTTAATAAAATTAAAAATACTAATAATTTTATAAATCCACATATTATCCTTAAGGTGTATGTATGAATATTCTAATTTTTATAATTATTTTTAATTTAAATAATATATAAATTATATATTTATAATTTCATAGGTAGACTATAATTATTTATCTATTGTTCGATCATTGAATGATGAATTATCATTTTTTTCAGTTTAACAAGTAGTTTGATTTTAAAAACTTTTATTCATATTTTAAAATAAAAAATTGATAGATTTTTTATTTTAATTAAATGATAAAATAAAAAGAAACCCAAATTTCATACATCTAAATATTTTCTTATTGAGATATTAACAAATATTAATATTTAAAATTTTGAAAACTTAAAAATTTTCAATGTCTTTTCAATATTTATTCCACTTCTGTTCTCAATAACCAAACACTCCGTTATATCTTTCTTCATTACCTATACCTATACCAATTACCAGAGAAATATTCAAATGCTTTACTTTGAGCCCCTCATAGTAGATCTTTAGATATGGATCAATTTTACCGGAGAGAAACCTACGCTTTATTGAAAAAGGTCGATGATGATGTTATTTTAATTTAAACTAGAACTGTTAGAATTTTCTTCAGGGACCCCATTGATGACTACAGTACTGAATCGGTATTATACCCAAAAAAATAAAAATTCATGTCTGTTTTAAATTAAAAAAGACAACCTGTTAAGAGAGTAACCTGTTCTTCCATTTTCTCTTTTCATTTGTCTCTTCTTCCTCTGTCCTTTCTCCCTCACGACTTCATTTTATCCGTCTGCTTTCATTTTTTCTTTTCAGATTCATCGTTGTAGTCATCATGGAAGATATAAAAAACCTCCTCTCATCACATAAATATTGTCGTACTTGAACGGCATTTTGGGTATGCAAATGGTAGGAAATAGAGTTGCCTTTGAATCTTGTCACATATGACAAATCACAGGCTCATGCATCGGCACTCCCAAAGAATGGAAAAAGAATCACATGCCTGCATGCGTTGGCAGAACTGACAAATCACACGGTTATGCATTCGGACTCCCAAAGAATGGAAACAGAATCACATGCCTGCATGCTTTGGCAGATCCCATGTTTGCTTTTTACACGTGAATCCAACCCAAAAAACACACCTTAGTAATTTCCCTCCCACCAACCAAAATTAAAACGTATCGGAAAGGTCACGACAAAATTGCCGGCAAACTGTTTTCAACAATTATTTTCTATTATTGAGAATAGAAAAGACTAAAAAACATATTTAAGAAAAGAAGTGTGTTTTTATTTTTTATGTTTTTTGTGTTCTTAAAATTTATTTTTTTGAAAATAATAAAAAAAATATTATTCTTTGTATTTTCATTATTTTTTTACTATTCAAAAAACATATTAATTTTTGTGTTTTTTATTTTTTTTACCTAATCATTTTTTGTATTTTCACGAAGATAAGCTCCACCCAATTACCATAACCTCACCCTCAAACCCTTTCTCCTTCCTTAAATTATTAAAATTAATATACTTACGTATCGTTACAAAGTCATCATTTATTTTAAAAAATTATAATTAGTATAAAAATTTCAAAAGATAATATTTTTTTAATTTAAATGAATTATACATATAAAAATTATTTATATATTTATAATATCAAATTAATTGAAGAAAACACTTTATTAATTAAAAAAAAACAACTTTCAAACATGTTTTTTGTTTTATTTATTCTAAAAACCTTTTTTATTGACTCAATTAAACATGTTTTTTTTTTAAAAAATAAAAACAAAAACTATTTTCCAAAATTCAATTTTTAAATACAATATATATATATATATATATATATATATATATATATATATATATATATATATTTTCTGAAAACATTGAAAATTATTTAAAAAAATAGTTTTTCAGAACAATTTTCAAAAATAACAAACAAATAGGCCCTTCAACTTTCTATTTTATTTCCATCATTTAATTTCCTTCCTATCAACCAAAATTAAAAAGCTTTGGGAAAATCGCAAGAAGCTTCAACTTATATATATATATATATATATATATTTGAAAAGAGTGGTTTTACTATGAATCATTCATCTTTTCAATTTTTCTTTTAAAATAATTACTTTCATATGAAACACTATCTGAAATCCTTTTCTCTAACACTTTTGACTAGCATTCCTTCTTTTGTTGTAGTATTTGGCCTGAATTGTTTAGGCAAAGTATCACGCATTAAACACTCATTTACCACTTTGTTCTCAAGTGTTCCCACCACCCAACTCTTAGGACCATATTAAAAATAGAAAAATGTAAATTTTAAAATCTTCATATATAAAATTCTTTTTCAACCCAATTTGCAACATTTTGCAAGTTTATTTTATGGATAAATTTGGTGATGCATGATATAATTTATCTTGCAAATTCAAAGATATTTATAATATATATTAAGTATGCACTATCCCATGCTCAAACATGTACTATCCGGTTATTGAGAAAAAACTTGTAATCACTTCATAAGTTTGTTGATTGTTTTTTAAAATTTTCATTAAACAAAAGGGCTTCAAATCAAACATGCTTGCGTGTATCGGAAGAATCGATGTTTGCTTTTTAGTTTTTACAATCCAACCCAAAAAAAAAAAAAAATAGTTTTGTTTCGTATATGGACAGAGATGCTGCAGGCATATCAAGTCTTGATTGAGCCCAAGTTAATCCTCAACTCTCTTTAAGCTTTCATCCAGAAACCGTCCAACAATGGCTTCCTCTACCCAAAAACCCTCTTCTTCTTCGACCTCAATCCGTAAACATAAGTTCGAAGTGTTCTTGAGTTTTAGAGGTGAAGACACCCGCTACAATTTTACGGATCATTTATTCGTAAATTTGGATCGTAAGGGGATTAACACTTTCAGAGACGATCGACTCGAGAGAGGAGAGGAGATCACATCAGAACTTTTGAAAACTATTGAAGAATCAAGAATTTCCGTAGTTGTGTTCTCAAAAAACTATGCGCATTCCAAGTGGTGTTTGGATGAGTTAGCGAAGATCATGGAGTGCAAGGAAAAAATGGAACAAATAGTCTTGCCGGTGTTCTACCACGTGGATCCTTCTGATGTGGAAGAGCAAACAGGGAGCTTCGGAGAGGCATTTTCCATTCATGAGAGAAATGTAGATGAGAAAAAGATGCAAAGGTGGAGGGCTTCCTTGACTGCAGCAAGCAATCTAAGTGGTTACCATGTGAAGAATGATGGGTAACTTCAGCTTCCTTAACTTGTGCTTTCGATTTAACTGATAAAGATTTAGTTGTCATTACCGAACTTTCCTGGAAAAAAAAACATGAATAAACAAGTTATTAATTTGGACCAGTGTTAAATCATCAACTTATAGTAGCTTCTAATTCTAATTTTGTTTTGGAAGGAGTTTGATGAGAGATGGATCACAAGAAATATAGGAATTAGCATTCAAACAAAATCTATATGTTACTCCTATTATGATTCATGTGATTATGTATTGTTGAAGATTTTAAAGATTATCTTCCCATAATTGGATACCAAAAACTATTAAGGTTATATTTGATCCCAAAAGTACCAATGAAAAAAATATTAATGAAAATGGTTTTTTTTTTTAATTTGGTTTTATAAGAAAATCAAATATAATTAATATGACGGAAAATAAATACGTATAAAATAATTTATTCACTTTAAATCTAATTTATATTTTTCTTTATTTTCACTTTTCCCCTCTTTTTCTTTCCTTCGTATCTTCCTTCAGATTTTTTTGGGAACTGAACATAGCCTCAAGGAAAAAAAAAAAGAAAGGGGAAAATCCTAAAAGATTTTTATTCCAACTTTTGTTAAAAAAGATGGAAAAAATATGTTTCGTAACAATTTAATTTCTTTCATTCAACTTGTCCGTATATAATTAATTAATCAAAGAAGAAAGAGTTCTTCAAATTTATTCAATGGTGAAGTTCAAATTTGCTCTTCATATATCAAGTTATTTTGATTTTGTACAGTAAAGTTTGCTTTGTGATCTTATTAATACCAGGCTCAAAACTTGTTGCCTTCCCATTATGTGTAAAATATTCAATATATTGGGTTTTTTAAGCTCAGTTAAGTGCCATAGATCAACTTTTTTTTTTTTTTTGCTTTTAATTCTTTTACATATTTTTTGTAATTAATGAATTGATTAATAAAACCATTCTCAAATGCCACTAGTGTTTGCCAAGTAGATATATGGAACTCAATATTTTTACTTCAAAAAGGTGTTCTTTTATAATCATTTTTTCTTCAAAGGTGATGTTTGTTTTTTATATGAATTTCTTAAGTCCAAATAGATCTTAATGTGATTAAGTATTAAGGTATTAAGTTGTTTATTTTTATATATGTTTGAATGTTAAATACTGTTTTTTTTATATATTTAAAACATCTGTAAAATTAATTATTAATTATTTCTTATTTTAATTTGAAAAATAGTAATTGAACATATTTCCAAATATCTCAAAATATTATACTTTATTACCTTGATAAAAAGTTAAAATTTTGATAATTGGGTAATAATTAATATTTAGAAAATTTTCTAAGTTAATATTTTTCATATAGATCTATAATTAGAATATGTATTTTATTATTGAGATTAATTCATTAATTTTTAATTTTTAATTAAGGAAAGAGTATCACATCCTAATTTTTTATTTCTCAAAATTAATTGAAATTAGTGATTCTTATGAATATTTAGATGAGTGTAAATTATCTTTTTGGATTCTAAAATTTTCATTTGAATTTGGCAATCTTGAGTGGAGTTGGCAATCCTTCCGGTGGCATGTCCATGATCAGTAGGGCCTTTCCTTCACCTTCATTTCTGAAATTTCTATTCTTTTAGCTTAATTTATCTTAAATTTCATTCAAAGGTAAGGTTTTAAAAAAATTGCCTCAATTGACCCCGTTTCACAAAACTTTCAACCACACGTTTCAAGCTATATTGTGTAGCCGGCAAGATCTTCTTCAAGACGAGTTACTTGCCGGTGCATACACCAATAAATTTGATTCTATAGGAGGCCCCCTTTTTAAAGCAAGCTAGCATCACATAGGTTCTTGATTAACAAATACATGTGTGAAATTTTCCCCATAACTATAATCTATTCCCCCTAGTGAAGTGAGGACTATGGAGGTGTGAAACTTACAGAATATGTGAATTGAGAAGAAGGTCCTTAGAACATTGTTCATGTCGATGGAACATAGAGATACAAAGGATGGAGAGGGATCCATAGGTCAATTTTTTTGTGAAATAAATTAATGGTAAAAAATTTCAATGAGGGCATAGAGGATAGTTGCAAGCAATGCTCTAATAAATAAAATCATTAGTAAGTTAGAATACTTCCATAGCCAATGAGGAGCTTATACTTAGAAACTAGAAAACGTCTCCACCAATGTTATGATATAGTCTCATATCAACAAAGAGGCAACAACAAACTGCACTAGTTAACTTAGGTTGACCCTAACAAACAATTGAGTAGAGCAAATATAGATCATATTTATGTTTGCTTCATTTGTTGTTCTCTCAAATGTATACTTGACATTATGGAAATGTTCTTAAATATATAAAATAAATTAAATGTCGCTCGATCATTTTAGTTTATATTCTATTCACTAATAATTGCATTTTAGTGGGCATTGCAAAACATGACCAAATTTACTTCACATCAATGATACCTTGCAACTTGTTCTAACCCACTTATTTGTTTTATTATACTTTGTAATTGACAGGTATGAATCAGAGATAATTAAGGAAATTGCAGATGACATCCATAGAAAATTGGATCATAAGATTTTGGATGTTGGTCAGCACATGGTTGGGATGGATGCTCATCTTGAAGAACTAAAGTCATTGATAAACATTGGATTAAATGACATTCGCATGGTTGGGATCTATGGACTTGGTGGAATTGGTAAGACTACCATCGCCAAATATATTTGTAATGAAATCTCATATGAATTTGAAAGCATTAGCTTTCTTGAGAATGTCAGAGAAAAATCCAAAGCTACTTTTGGTTTGCTTCAATTACAGGAACAACTTCTTGACAATGTTCTGAAGTCGAAGAATAAAATAAAATTGAGCAGTATTCCTGAAGGAATCAATGTGATAAAAAATAGGGTCTGCTCAAAAAAAGTTCTTATTGTTCTTGATGATGTTGATTGTTCAGACCAATTAAATGCCTTAGCTGGAAATTGTGATTGGTTTGGTTTCGGAAGTAGAATCATCATAACCACGAGAGATAAGCATGTACTACGTGTGCATCAAGTACATGCATTATACAAGGCCAAGGGATTGAAATATGAAGAAGCAATTCAACTCTTTAGTTGGAATGCCTTTAAAACAAATCGCCCAATAGAAAGTTATGCATCTCTCTCAGAACGTGCAGTTGGTTGTGTGAAAGGTCTTCCACTAGCTCTAAAAGTTTTGGGTTCCTTTCTTTTTAGCAAAACAGAAGCCGAATGGGAAAGTGCATTGGAAAAGTTAAAAAGAAAACCTAATATGGAAGTCCAAAATGCTCTTAGGATAAGCTTTGATGGTCTAGATGAAACAGAGCAGGAATTATTCCTAGATATTGCTTGCTTCTTTAAGGGGCAACCCAAAGATATTTCTACAAGAATATTATATGCTTGTCATTTCCATCCAGAGGTTGGAATGAGAGTTCTTAGTGACAAGTGTCTCATAACTCTTAGTGGTCGATTCATATGGATGCATGACTTATTACAAGAAATGGGTAGGGAAATTGTTCGTCAAACATCTCCTAAAGAGCCAGGAAAATGGAGCAGATTGTGGGATCCTGAGGATATTTATCGTGTATTAACAAGAAATACAGTAAGTGAATGAAGTTCTTAAGCTCTACTAAAAGATATCATTTTTTTTTTAAAATAAGTTATTAATTTATAATTGCATTAAATTTTTGTATAATTTTGTTTTCCTAATTGTTGATTCAAATTGTTTTAGGGGACCAAAACAATTGAAGGGATAATCCTTGACCTTAACATGCCTAAATCAAAACAAATAGAATTTACTGCTGAAGCCTTCAAAATGATGAAGGAACTTAGATTGCTCAAGGTACATCAAGATGCTGAATATGCCGGTACCGAGGGTCAAGCAGTGACTGCTCCTAAAGTTCACTTTTCTGGAGACTTTGAATTTCCTTCATATGAGTTAAGGTATCTCCAGTGGGATGGATACCCTTTGGAATCTTTGCCATCAAATTTTCATGGAGAGGAACTTGTTGAACTCAAATTTCGGAGTAGCAACATAAAACAACTTTTTCAAGAAAACAAGGTATGATAATTAGTTAATTGTTTTACTCTTTAGATTAATTTAATAGTCATGGAATTTTATTTGTTAAAACAAATTTCCATTTGCTACAGCTTCTTGAAAAGTTGAAAGTTATCGATCTCAGTCATTCACAACATCTCATTGAAATACCAAACATATCAAATGCGCCAAATTTGGAGATCCTAATTCTTGAATGTACGTTGTAGACATCTGCTTAAAATTTTCACTTATAATCTATTAAAGTCATCAGCTAACTTCTCTTCTTACTTGAATTTGACAGGGTGCTATAATTTTGAGAGTCTTCCAAGTGACATTTATAAGTTAAATTACCTTGCAAACCTTTGTTGCTCTCGCTGCAGAAAACTAAAAAATTTTCCAAAAATCAAGGAGGACATGGAGAGGCTGAGAGAGCTTCATTTAAATTACACATCCATACAAGAGCTGCCATCATCAGTTAAACGTTTGAAAGGGCTTGAAGACTTGAATTTGGATGGTTGTTATAGCCTCCTCAGTCTTCCAGACAGCATTTGCAATTTGAGATCTCTTAAAACTCTCAATATTAATTCCTGTATGAATCTCAAGAAATTGCCAGAGAATATTAAAAGCTTGCAGTGTTTGGAGAAGTTTTATGCACGATGGGTTAATTGTCAATTGCCTTCCCTCTTAGGTTTATGCTCCTTAAGAGAATTAGTTGTAAGTCATTCCAATCTCAGGCAAGGAGCAATCCTGAGTGATATTTCCTGCTTGTACTCATTGCAAAGATTGAATCTAAGTCACTGCAATCTAGTTGAAGGTGATATCCCTACTGAGATTTGCCATCTATCAATGTTGAAAGTACTGGACCTGAGCGGCAACCAATTTAGCAGCTTACCTGCTGGAATCAGTCAACTTTCCGAGCTGCGAGTCATCAGGTTGAAACACTGCAAGATGCTTCAAGAAATCCCAGAGCTGCCCTCAAGCCTACGAGACATTGATGCACATGATTGTGCATGGTTGAAAACTTTATCAAGTTCCGCATCATTGCCATGGAAGAGGCAGTTATGGTGCTCTCTCTTTAATTGCTTCAAATCAGAAGTTCAGGTATGATTTTCATGGAACATTGGTTTTTTTTCAGACACAAAATTTACTTGGTACTTTCTTGTGCAGGATTTGGAATGTGGGAGTAGGTGGTTAGATGCAAAGTTTTATGATATTGTCTATCGTGGTAAGGGAATCAGTATTGTCATGCCTGGAAGCTGTGGAATTCCAGAATGGATAAAGCATCAGAAAATGGGAAGTGGAGTAACAATAGAGCTTCCTATGAATTGGCACGAGGATAAGAATCTCTTGGGTTTTGTTCTATGTTCTCTTAATGTTCCAGCTAAGGATGAACTAGCCAGTCTACATTGCAGACTGATTATCAATGGCAATCATTTCGAATCTCTTTACTTCATTACCTTTGGCTGCTATGAGTGTGATGCATCTGATCTAGTGTGGTTGTTATATTATCCTAAGATTGGTATTCCGGCGAGGTATCGCTCAAATCAATGGAGGAACCTTAAAGTTATATTCTACTATATCAATATCAACAATCGCAAACCAAGTAAGGTGGAAAAGAGTGGAGTCCATCTTATATATGACCAAGGAGATGGATCAGGAGCAGCAGATACTAATGTTAATATCAAGAGAAGCCTTGAGGATGTAGAAAACAACCCAGCTGAGGACCCATACAATAAAAGATTGAGAGGACCTGACCCTGATCACAGGACTCAAAATAGTCCTCAGTTGAATCAGGAAAGCTAAGTTCTTACCAATTCTTTAATTTTCTTTTATCTTCTTTAATTTTATTTGATGTTTAGCATGACTTAATTTGTAAGCTCTACCAAGCATGATTTTATGCAATTTATTTATATACCAACTTGTTTCTTAGGCCATTTTCTGTCAATATTTTAATCCTCCTCATACTTTCAAGAGAGAGAGAGAATTCTAACACAACCTGAAACCAAGTAATGGCCCTGTAAATCCTGATTAATGGAGGATCCATGCCGCCCCTTTTATCTAGTTTTCAGCATATTAATTTGTTAGTGAGAGGGAATTAGGAGAGCAGTCAAACTTCAGAAAGGAAAGTACATCTCAGATTTATAGAATGATAAGATTTAGATTGTGTTAAGATTTTGGTATGATATATACCTTAAGTTGCTTTATCATGTTACAATTTGAATACCATAGAAACATGATTAAGTTCCATGGATATGAATTATATTTTGATGCTATATAGTAATTCTATATGTGATATACAGTCCAGTCAATGATTTTATAATCCCCAAGTTCATTATATTAGCTTTTTGATAAAAATTGTTTGTTGTGGCATCACTTTTACCACCATGTTTGCTGTCTTTGTAGGAAGGGAGGTTGCAACTAAGTCCAATATATATATATAGATCGTGATTTGATCTGCATATGTTTGGTAAAAAGAATAACCTTTGATTTGAGAATAATAAAAAATGGAATTAAAGTGTTCAATTGAAACATGAAAATATGACTGAATTGGTCCTAACTACTCTTCGAGACGGAGTGGAAGGAGGAAATTCTCATGAACGACGAAAATGATCTAATGACTTGAAAAGAATTGAATGAGGACCTGTATGAGGTTAAAATCTCATGTATGGTTGTGGAGTGGTAGTAAAGTTCACTTATCTATCAATTTTTTCACTCACCCCCAAAAAACCAAACTAAATATATATACAAGGATTGCTTTTGTCATAACTAATTATTGCTCTTTTATATATATAATCATGTATTAAAAGTGATTGTGCATGTACCACTAAGCTTGTGAAAACCATTAAGTTTACCATTATCAAGATTGGATTGAGATAGAAAGCATTGGACGATCAATTTATATCAACATTAACATTTAGAAAGAAGCAAGGTTGCCTAAGAAAAGATCCCTAGTCTAAATTAATCAATGCTTCTTAACTCATGCTTTTGTAATGCATTCAAAGATATTGAAAGGATTTGTATGGTTTAGTGTCTTGTAGTTAGGAAGAGGAGAATATCCATGTAGTTAATTTTCATATGCTTGACGTATTAAAACTTCTTTTTAGAAGTGGCCAACATGAAATCATAGAAAAGATGGTTGAAATTATGATGACCCATATCTAAGACTTCAAACAATTCAGATGAGGTACAAATGATGATAAACAGGTCATCATAATACTTAAACTGTCCATGAAAATCTTCATCAAGCATGAGTTGAAGTTCAATCTTCTTATCCTTGAGTCTTAGAGGTGATTTTTGGAGATCAACAATGATCAATCCTTTTTGTGGATTCAAGGCAATAATGGAGTTAAATTCGTTGCCAACCTAGCAAGACATAAGCTTGAGTCAAATTTTATATATTAATAGGCATAAAGGAAAATAAAAGTGATCTTAAATGAGAGTATGTAAGTTCAACTTCTATCATAATAAAAAATCCTAATATGACCAAATTCTAATTGAGGAGAGCTTGCTTTATGAGCCATGCATGTTTCATGAAATATAAGTAATTCTAACTTCAACTTTTATTGTGGATGGATATTTTCATTTGAAATTATACAGCCATTGAACATATATATTGGTTGTAATAGTTTAATAGTTAGAGTTTTGCTTCAATTACAATATCATAAATCGTATATGGAGCCCTAAGTATGGTCTTGAAAACATCTCCAATATTCCCCTCACAAAAATTTCAAAGAGAGATGATCAAAGCATCAACACAACATATGCCAATAAATAAGCGTATATAGGGCCTTGATCAATTGGCCTTAAAAACTTATCAATTGATCTAGAGAGCCAATTGACCAATCTAAACATCAATCATTGTCGAAGTGATACACATCTATGATGGTCATTTGGTCGTGATCCCATAGTCATGATTCCCCCCAATTTTTCATTAAATTTTCTTTTTATTGAAAAATTCAATGCTTTTGAAACATAATTAATTTAATCTCTCATTGTTAATGAACCTTTGAAACCCTTAAAATTTTGGTCCTCGATCATTGATTCCTCATACCTAGGGATGGCAATGGGGCGGGTCATTTCGGGTACCCGCCCCGCCCCGCCCCTAATGGGGTGGGATATTATTTTTCTAAACGGGTATGGGACGGGTTTGGGATTTTTTTTGAAACCCGGGGCGGGTTCGGGTATTGCCCCACCCCGCCCCGATTATATATAAAATTAAAATTAAAATTAAATTTAATTTAAAATTTAAAATTAATTTAATTTAATTTTTATTTTATTATTTTTAATATATAGATAATAATAAATTATTTTTAATAAAATAAGTTATAAAAAATATAATTATTTAATTATTTATAAAATATATTTATTTTAATATAATTAAAAAATTTTAAAAGTAATTTTTAAAAAAAATTAAAATTAAAATTAAATAAAAAGTTAAACGGGGCGGGTATGGGAATGTAGCATACCCGCCCGCCCCGCCCCCGTTTAATTTTTTAAATGGGACGACATTCCCATACCCGCCCGCCCCGCCCCCGTTTAATTTTTTAAATGGGACGGGGATGGGAATTGATTTAAATAAACGGGGCGGGGTTGGGAGGGGGGCGCCCCGCCCCGAACCCGCCCTGTTGCCATCCCTATTCATACCTTACTTTTCTCATTTTTTCTAACAAACAAATTTTGCTTCTCAATAAAAAATGAAAGGATGATTTTAAATTAAAACATATAAAGTATTATTTTTTTAAAAAAAAAGTATAATCCCTTTACTCACCTTCTTTATTGTTTTCAAACCTAAGTCTCTAAACCCAACCTTAATTAAAATTTGTTCAAAGCTAAAGCTCTAAACCCGATGAGTAAAGTACGTGCAAGAACAAGAGTTTATTTCAAAAGAATTCAAAAATGCTCAAAGCAAATCCATTTATTAATATATTAGTTTAAGTTAGCATTAATTTTGCTCTTAAGGCTACTGGCTTGAAACTAGTTACTTTACTTTTCTTATACTAATATAGTTGAGTTGAACACATAGAAATTGAAACTTAGTTTATTATATTTTGATTTTGAAATTTGGACATGATACTAACACAATAAAAAGTATAATTTAATCATCATTGAGCTTGGTAAGAGAGCTATAGACGCTTAAAATCAACTAGAAGCAATCATATGAACAAAAGTACTCAAAAACAAAAGCGATCACATTAACAAAAACACTAAAAAACAAAGAAAAGAAGTTAGATGCTCAAATATTGAACTTGTGACCGTCATGTGCTTGAGTGTCGCCTTGGATGGTGTTCATGTAGCTCACACTTTTACGCTCTAAAAGGCTTTTAAAATACTACAAAAAGACCTTGAAAATCTAGAGAACATGTTGTTTCACCCTATTGTTAAAATTCTCAAAATTAAAGTTTTGTTCAAAGATTCTTGAAAGTCCTCATGGGAAGGAAAAATAAAAGTCCAAGGTTCAAGCCACCAAACATCAAATATGGTTTGAGGTGATCCACTAAAGAGAATGAGGGGTTGTTATATTGTACAAATGAAGGAATGTACACGTAGATTAGTCGGTATAAGGCCTATTGGGTATAAGCTTCTAAGTTAGATAAAATTAAGTACGCTTCTTTTATATTGGTGAATTGTTGTTGTAGTTTTTGCATCTTTAAAGGTTGAGGCAATCCATGTAGGTGATTTTTCGTTACTTATACTAATTGAATCATTATTGATTTATTTAGTTTAATATTAATTTGAACTAAGCCCAAAAGAAATTAATTTTAGATATCATATTTTTATTAATAGAAATCATATTGAGACCATAATTTTATGGGTTACCTGTTGATCCCCTTCTACCTTCAACCGAACTTTAACACTCCTAAATATGTATTTGAAGTCCAATTAATTAATGATAAATTTCACCAAATTAAAATTTTTATAATTGAATTCTCCTGTATATAATAATAGAAAATCATTTTGGTAAAAGATTAATCAAAGCAACCAATCAAATTTTCTAGTCATTAAACATTCACGACATATGAAACTATGTATTTTTTTCTAATCAAACGTTAGATGAATCAAATTGACCAAAAATAGGAATGAAAAATTGGACATTTAGATCATCATGACTATGTTTGGTTTCCAAAAGTACTTAAAAATAAAAAAACAAAATAAAAATAAAAATAATTTTATCATATTTGATTCAACATAAAAAATACAAAAAAAAAATCTAATATAATTAAAATTAGTTAATTAAAAATTATGTATTTTATCAAATATATTAGTTAATTATTAAGAATATGAATTTTGAAAATATAAATTTAATAATAATATGGGATAAATATTTAATTTTACCAAATATCATTAATTTATACATGAAATTTACATAACATTGAATGAAATACAAATATATTAGGTATAGGTATCCTAAGAAAGATAATAAATGTACAATAAAATTAGTAATAATAATAAAATTTGTGTAGATAACAAAATAGTGAATATTAAATGTTAATATGAAGATAAAAATATTATTTCATTGAATTTTAATATTATTAAACATATTAAATTTCTTACTCAAGTTTATTCTAATTCTTTCTTTTTAAATACTTATACCGATTACCAGAGAATTATTCAAATGCTTTGCTTTGAGCCCCTCATAGTAGACCTTTAGATATGGACTAATTTTATTGGAGAGCTAGAATAGTTAGAATTTTCTTCATGACCCACTCCATTTCTCATAATTGTAATAACACCTTGATGACTATTAATGGCAAGCACTTTACACGTGTCAATTTTATCTTGAACATTAATTTAAATTAAATAATTTTAAAATAAGAAATTAAGTTATTTATTTTTATAGTTTTATTCTTTTTACCGGGAAATGGTTTTAAAATTTTGAATGAAATCAATATGTTTTAAGATATAAAAAAATAGATAATTTTTAATTTTAATACTTATCTAATAAATTAATTAACAACTTCAAACAAAACAAACTTTTTCATTTTAAAATGTATTTAAAAAGTGATTTGATATACTCAAAGAAAATAAAACCCATAATGATTTTATTTTTTAAAATTTGACTAAAATAAAATTTATAATGGCTTTAATATTTTTAAAGCTTTTAAAAGTTTTCTACTTTCATACAATATAATTTAATTTGGAAAAATTTAATATGATATGTTTTCAAATTTATGAAATTTACATAAGATGGAAATTTCAAATTTAAATGAAATTTAAATAATAAGATAATTAAAATTAATTAGTTTATTAAAATTTTGTTTTTTTTAAGTAATCAAGTGTGTGTTTAAAATGATGATATTTATTTAAAATATAAAAGAAATAATGATATATGAATATATTTTTATGTTAAAAAATGCTAACGATTTTATATCCAAGTTTTTTTTTTTTTTAATAAAGAAATAGTCGCTGATAAGTGATAAGATTATTAGAATATTTTTATATTTTTAATAATATATTAAATAGAATGTGGAAAATAAAATAATTAAAGGAGAAAGGAGCGATGGCAATAATTAAAGTTGCTTTTGAATTTTGTGGTGGGTGGGCCCTTTCTCAAAAATTTTCCGAAAGCCACACCGTCACGCTCTAACAAAGGGATGACCATGTACCTCACAAATCACATGCTTATGCACGGGATTCCCAAAAAATGGAAAAAGAATTACGTGCTTGCATGCGTCGGCAGAACCCATGTCGGACTTTTCTTAATAGTACGGTAATTTAAAAAAGTTATATTTTTGTAGTAGAAGAAGATATTACAAATATATGGTAGTTTTTGCCACATAGGAGAGAGGAGAGAGGATGAACGGATAAATTTTTTTAAAACCAAAATCATCTTTCAAACAAAGGGAACTCGTCTCTTGAAGAGACGAGTTCCATGAAAAAAATATATATATATTTTTTTAAAAAAATTCCCCATTTACTCAAGGGAACTCGTCTCTTGAAGAGACGAGTTCCATGAAAAAATAATATATATTTTTTATTAAAAAAAAAAAAACAAAAAACAAAAAACAAGCTCAAGAGAACTCGTCTCTTAAAAAAAAATATTTTTTTTAAAAAAAAATTCTCAAATTATTTTTAAAAAAAAAACATTTTTTTCCTCAATGGAATATATATATTTTTTTTGTTTAAGAAATTCCCAAATTATTAAAAAAAAAAAAAAAGGCAATTCCTCGAGGGAACTCGTGGAATATATTTTTTTTTTAAAAAATTCCCAAATTAAAAAAAAAAAAAAAATTTCCTCTTCCCATGGAAAAAAAAATATTTTTTTTTAAAAATATATATATATATATTTTAAAAAAAATTCCCAAATTAAAAAAAAAAAAAAAAAAAAGAATTCGTTTCTTCAAGGGAACTCGTCTCTTCAAGAGACGAGTTCCATGTAAAAAAAATATTTTTTTAAAAAAATTCCCAAATAAAAAAAAAATTTGCTAAAGGGAACTCGTCTCTTGGAAAAAAAAATATATATTTTTTATTTTATTTAAAAAAAATTCCCAAATTAAAAAAAAAAATCTCTTGAAGAGACGAGTTACCATGTAAAAATAAATAAATTTTTTTAAAAAAATATATATATTTTTTTAAAAAAATATATATATTTTTTTAAAAAAAATTCCCAAATAAAAAAAAAGAAAAAAAATAAAGGAATTTTTTTTTAAAAAATATATATATTTTAAATATATATATATATATATATATTTTTAAAAAAATTCCCAAATTAAAAAAAAAAAAAAAGAATTGGGAACTCGTCTCTTGAAGAGACGAGTTCCCATGGGAAAAAAAAAATTTTAAATATATTTTTTATTTAAAATAAAAAAATAAAAAAATCCTCAAAGGAACTCGTCTCTTCAAGAGACGAGTTCCCATGGGAAAAAAAATATTTTTAAAAAAAAAAAAATTCCTCAAGGGAACTCGTCTCTTCAAGAGATGAGTTCCCATGTAAAAAAATTTTTTTTTTTCAAGAGACGAGTTCCCATGGGAAATTTTTTTTTTAAAAAATATATATATTTAAAAAAAAATCCTAAATTAAAAAAAAAAAAAAAAAAAAAAAACAATTCCTCAAGGGAACTCGTCTGTTTAAGAGACGAGTTCCCATGTAAAAAAAAAATTTTTAAAAAAAAAATATATATATATATATATAAAATTTCCTAAAGGGAACCTCGTCTCTTGAAGAGACGAGTTCCCATGGGAAAAAAAATATTTTTTTTTTTAAATATATTTTTTATTTAAAAAAAATCCCAAATAAAAAAAAAACAAATTCCTCAAGGGAACTCGTCTCTTGAAGAGACGAGTTATATTTAAAAAAAAAAAATTTCCTAAAGGGAACTCGTCTCTTGATTAAAATAAAAAAAAAAAAAAAAAAAACAATTCCTCAAGGGAACTCGTCTCTTCAAGAGACGAGTTCCCATGGGAAAAAAATATTTTTTTTTAAATATATTTTTTATTTTAAAAAAAATCCCAAATTAAAAAAAAAAAAAATTCCTCAAGGGAGACGAGTTTCCATGTAAAATTTTTTTTTTTTTAAATATTTTTTATTTAAAAAAAATCCCAAATTAAAAAAAAAAGTCTCTTCAAGAGACAAGTTCCTATGGAAAAAAAAATATTTTTTATTTAAAAAAAAATTCCCAAATTAAAAAAAAAAAACCAATTCCTCAAGGAACTCGTCTCTTGAAGAGACGAGTTCCCATGTAAAAATAAATAAATTTTTTTAAAAATATATATATATTTTTTTTAAAAAATTCCCAAATAAAAAAAAAGAGAAAAAAATAAAGGAATTTTTTTTTAAAAATATATATATATATATATATATATATATTTTTAAAAATTCTCAAATTAAAAAAAAAAAAAAATTTCCTCAAGGGAACTCGTCTCTTGAAGAGACGAGTTCCCTTGAGTAAATGGGAAATTTTAAAAAATATATATATATATATTTTTTTTCATGGAACTCGTCTCTTGAAGAGACGAGTTCCCTTTGTTTGAAAGATGATTTTTAAAAAAAAATATATATATTTGTTTTTTCATGGAACTCGTCTCTTGAAGAGACTAGTTCCCTTTGTTTGAAAATATGATTTTGGTTTTAAAAAAATTTATCCGTTCACCCTCTCTCCTATCTTCTCTCTCCTATGTGGCAAAAACTACCATATATTTGTAATATCTTCTTCTACTACAATAATTTAAATATAACTTTTTTAAATCACCGTACTATTAAGAAAAGTCCAACCCATGCCTGCAAAAACAACCTTCGTAGCAATTTCCTTCCCACCAACGTACCTGGAAGATCACAAGAAGTTTCAACTTCCTATTTTATTTCCATAATTTTATTTTTCAACCTAATTTTGATTTAAAAAATATTATTTAACTTGCAATTGTAAGTTATTTTATGGATAAATTTAGTGACACACGATATAATTTATCTTGCAAATTCAAAGATATTTATTCTATATATTCTTTAGCCAATGTAAAATGCTTTGACTTAAATATAATTACTTAGTATTATTTTTTATGGTTCTAACAAAAAAAATGCATAATTTATATATTTTTATTATGGAAAATTTTATTATTATGTTATTTATTGAAATAATTATTACATATTTATTTATATTTATTCCTTATAATTTACTATTCCTTTTAAAGTAAATAAAATTTTATGTGAATTTTTAAAATATTATGATTCATCGTTATAAAATTTTCAATGGTATTATTCATTTTTAATGAAAAATATAATAATCACATTTATCTAAAAAATTTATGGTTTTAGAAACTTTTTATAAAAGATAAAATTTTTAAAATTAATTTTTTAAAAAGGATTATTGAGTTTGAAAGGTAGAAAGAATAAAAAATGTAAAACAAAAAACAGAAGGAGGGATACATTTAGCAACATACAAGGGTTTGTAAACTTAAAAGTAAAAAAATAAAAAAACCTTAATAATAAAAATGGGGCGAGTTAAGTAACATAAATAATAAGTTTATAAAGTATATTACAAGTAAAAATATATATATGGTTTTTATTAGAATATTGATGGTTAGATTTTATGGATTTTAGTAGAAATTAAATTTGGAAATAGGAATTTGGAAGAGTTAATTAAAGATTGAATTTTAAAAATAAATAAATAAATAAGGTAATAATAATAAGGAAAATAATGATGATTAAATAAATATATGCGAAAATTGGAATTCCGGAAATTAGAAATTAAATTTGAAAATCGAAAATTAGAAAAATTATTTAAAGATAGAAATTAAAATTAAATTTGAAAATAATTAAAGTTTGGGAAGTCAAAGTTTTTTAAAAAATTAAACTTAAAAATTGGAGTTTTGAAAAATTAAATTAAAAATTAGGGTTTTGAAAATTTATTTGAAAATGAAGGTTTGGAAAATTAAATTTAAAAATAATTAAAGTTTGGAAATTTAAAGTTTTAAAAATTAAACTTAAAAAAATGGAATTTTGAGTAAATTAATTAAAAATTGGAATGGAAATAAGATTATTTAAAAATTCGAAATTTTGAAAATCATTTTAAAGAGAATTTGCAAAAAAAACAAAATATATAAAGTTGGCATGTGAGGATAAAGAACAATAAATAAAATAAATAAATAAAGGCACTTGCTTGCCCATAGGTTTGTGGTGTTGTTTTCCCAACAAAAAAAATAAATTAAAAATATTAATAACAATAATAATCATTTTTCTATGGTCATTTCTAAGTGCAAGTGGTGCGGTAGCAATTCATGGTGGTCAACAAATTCAAAGAACCAAAGAAAAGCCATGATATCTAATAAATGTACTTCCAGTGGTAAGGTCCACTAAAAACCCTTGAGACCATTTCCTTTAATGTATTTTCCATCACACTAGCTTCTGCAGCCTACATTATGACATGTCCTCCAACATCCTCGGGACTCATTTTTTTTTTTTGGGTGTTAAAGTCAAATAAATCGTCACCTCACAGCCTTTCCATCATCTCATCGACATCTTTATCAATCTGCTTCTCCCTCAGTTGCAGTTTAGCCTATGCTCTCTTAAAGAATAAAATGAAATCGCCGTCTGCAAGTTGCCCAATACACCATCGAATCCATGTAACACCATATCTCCTTGCTTCTGGAGTGAAGTCTTGAAGTGGAACACAATCAAAGTTGGTTGCCTTGTGCATATCCAAAAACATAGGCTTTCTATACGAACCGCTCAGAGAAAAGTGTTTTAAGGAAAGCCTCACTGCTCTGAACACCCACATCATTCACATGGTAGTATCCACCCAACATACCATTCACCGATGCGTCCACACCTTCCTAGTAGCCGACGCTTTTACGGTACCCGTCAGTCTTCTTGTGAGAATCTATTCCATCTCCGATTTAAGCTCTCTACATCTCCTTCACATTCTTGAATTCTCGACCCTCATGATCTAGCCCACCATCCTCCATTTTTTAACTTCATTAAATGTCTAGTAGCCAATCTCTAACCTCATCTGTCGATGATACATACAATGCTATGCACCCGGAAAACCCACAGAAAATAGAGGAGAATGGCAAGAAAACAGAGCATGAAGAAAAGAAACAAAAATAAACCTGTGAATGCTACATTTCACGTTTCGTTTCAAGGGACTCAGGTTGGTGGGAGGGAGGCAAGCAGATTGAAACAGAAAAAAAGGATAAACAAATCTCCAAATAAAGCCAAGTGAAACAGAGCTTCATTGGATTCAAATAATGCTAAAAAGAACAGTGACTGAAACAATAACAAATAGCATATTGAACAAGTCAAAAAATCAGCAAAACTATGTTAGCTTTAATCAAATGTGCACACCAAAACCTCAAATAGCAAAAGAAGAAAACAATAGGCATAGGAAATGAAGGTGAACAAGAAAATATCCAACAAACTCACCCGAGGAATCCTCTAAGCAACAAAACTTTTTTAAGCTTCACCCCGTTCCCCCTTTTGTACCCATTCCTCCATTTTTTTTCTTTTTCCTTCCTGCTTTTGTTCCCTTCCAGCTGACTTCCTCTCCAAGGAAGAATACCCTTAAAAAAAAAAAAAAAAAAACCCCCCTCCCCCTCTAAAAAGGAAGCCTCCTCTATAGATAACCCCCAAACGCACTCCCTCCCTGTTTCTTTCTGTCTTCCCCCACAAGTCATCACCTGTTCCATTGTGCATCATTCCGCCAATGCGTCACCCTTCAAACCACCACCATTCCCAACCATACTTTTTAGCCACACGTCCATGCAGCTGGTTTTTTTCTCCAGAAAGAGATCCCCCCACTTCAAAAAAATGGAAAATTTTTCAATTCCCGGGTCGTTCCCAAAGAGGGTCTACATTATGTTTTTTACTTTTTTGCAATATGTTAAATGAAATATAAAAATAAGATAATTAAAATTAATTAATTTATTAAAAAGTTATTTACTTTTAGTAATCAAACATGCGTTTAAAATAATGACCGTTATTTAAAATGTAAAAAAAAAAATGATATATGCATATATTTTTTATGTTTAAAAATGTTAATAATTTTATATTCAAATTTATTTTTATTTTTAATAAATTAAAACTAATATTATTATGATATTTTTATTTTTTAATAATATATTAAATAGAATATGAAAAATAAAATAATTAAAATTAATTTAACTTAAGGCTTGGACTGGTCAAAGGAATATTGAAAAGTGGAAATTTTAATTTTAGGCTTCGATGGGTTTTGTGGTGAGTGGGTTGTTTTTAAAAAACAAGCCACCGACCTCCCCACTCATAACTCTCTGACATCCAACTGACAAATCGCATGCTTATGCATTGGGACCCCAACAAATGGAAAACACGCTTGCGTGTGTCAGGAGAATTGATGTTTGCTTTTTAGTTTTTACGATCCAACCCTTTCTCATTTTATTTAATAAAATTGAATTAAAATTTTGTTAATTGATATCAAGTTATCAACAATAAAATGAGAGATTTTAAAAATTAAAAATACAATTAAAACTAAAATATATCAAAATTAAATACAAGTAAAACCAAAAACACTTACAAATTAAAAAATAAAATATTTACTTTCATTATATTTTCAACTTTTTCTCGATATTTATATTTTCTATCGTACTAAAGTTAAGTAAAAGTTAGTATTTTATTTTTATATTTTTAGTTTTAATTGTATTTTTAATTTTTAAAATTTTTTATTTTATTAATTTCAAATCAGTTTTCGCGATAAAAAAATTATTAATGGGTATTACTAACATATAAAATGATCATTTTAAAAAAATAATTATTTGAATTATGAAAAAATGCATATATTTTAAAATATTTTTAAATTAATAAAAATAAATGTGATTTATAAAATTTGGATTTTTTTTTACATTTTTTTTAAATTAGTAAGTCAAAACCCACTTTTTTCATAATTTTATATATTTTAAAATTATTTAATCTTTACATTTAAGAAAAAAAAAATTAAAAAATAAGTAAAACAAATTAAAACTATTATTTTAAAATAATTTATTAAATTTAAATCTATTTTTTATTTTCTTATACTCTTTCATTTTTAGATTTTTTTTACCATTTTCTTTCCTTCGTATTTCTCCTCAATTTTTTTTAAGAACTACATAAAAATTATAAGATTAGGTAACAATATAATATGAATGGATAAAAATATTAATTTTAAAAGTATACATTTAATAATAATATTGGATAAATATTTAATTTGATCAAATATCATTAATTTATACAGTAGTAGTACCATAGCATAATACAAATATGTTAGGTATACTTTCTTAGGAAAGATAATATATGTACAATGAAATTAATAACATTGATAAAGAATAGTAGCATTCACATTATAAGGGAAATGGGTTCAGACTTTGGACTTATGACACAGCCTATTTTCAAGCCATTTGCCATATTTCTCCAAATTGGCATCCCCATCCTTGTTCAAGAGAGGGAGAGAGAGAGATAGGGGTCTCTCTCTCTCTCTCTCTCTCTCTATATATATATATATATAAAGTATTGAATGGATAATTGCTCTATAATTGGATCCCACTTTAAGGAAGGGCTAACTTTTAAGTATGGTAGCATGAATCAGATAGAGATCAAAGAAAGGGGTAGTTATTTTATTGCATACACATTCACTAAACTTTATCTTGGCCGAAAGTGGAAGATTTCTTTTGTCTTAAATTATTATTCCACCACCCTTTTAGTGATTTTCACACGCAAGCCATGATTCATGCATCTCATACAATTTTCATATTTGGGTAGCTAGGAAAGTTAGATATTTTTATCCATATGGTAGGTAGTATATAGAGAAGGGACTTACTCTAAGAAGTGTGTGACCATTTAGTGCCTCGTGGAGCCATTGGATCTTCCTTCTCTTTTTTTTCTTTTCTTTTCTTTTCTTTTCTTTTCTTTCTATTAAGTTCACAAAGAAAAACGGGGCATTATTTTTTACCAATATAAAATTTAAAGCATGGTTGACAGTCAAAAGTGGTGCCTAAAGTGCTACAATTTTCATTTTCAATATCCCTAAATCCAAGTCTTTCTATGGCTGTGAATGGAAACTCACCTCAAATTATATTAGAAGGATTTAAAAATATCTGTTTGCTAATTGTTTTTTAAGGTCGAAAATATATTTGACAATTTTTTAATAGAAAATAGGTTTTTGAAAACTTGTTCTGAAAATAGGACATTTTATAAAAATATGTTTTAATTGTTTTCACGTGTCTTTTAATGGTTATTTAAAAAAAACATTAAAATTGTATAAACATGAAGAATGATCGAGAATAGGGATATATAAAAAATATTAAGAAACATCAAATATGTTGAAAAATATTTTTATTTCAAAAAACCTTATATAACTGGTTTTCTCTTAAAACAATCTTTAGATAATTGTTTTTTAAAGCATTTTCAAAACTATCTTTTTAGAATTATTTTTGAAAACATTCTCAAAAAGCGTTTTTAAGAATTATTTTTGAAAACATTCTTAAAACATACTCATAAACTTTCAATTCATTCTCAAAGCAAGTGTCTTGAGAATTATTTTTGAAAGCATTCTCAAACTAATGTTGTAAAATTTTAATATTCTCAAACATAATTGTATTGAGATTTGCAAGTCTTCCCATGTCTATCCTATGTCATCAATTTGTTTAAAAAATAAAATAAAACCTATTCTCAAACATAATTGTATTGAGATTTGCAAGTCTTCCCATGTCCATCCTATGTCATCAATTTGTTTAAAAAATAAAATAAAACCTACTTTAAAAAAAGAGAGAGAGAGAGAGAAACAAGAAAATTAATTTAACTTCATATTCTACTCAATCAAATGGAAAATAGAAAAAAAATCAAATATAATTAAAACTAATAATTAACTTATATATTTTAAATTGTTTTATATAAAAAAGAAAAAAATAAATTAAATGGGTTTAAAGTAACATATGAAAATATTTTATTAATTTTCTACTTTTTCTCTTAAATTTTTTGAAAATCAAATCTAGCTTTAACCTACTGAAATATCAACATATATCGACATTTTTATCTTAATTAACTTTATATTCTACTCAATCGAATGTGACCTTAATCACACAATACAAATCTAGAAGATTAATTTAGAAGATTAGATGGGATAATGCTTTTATAAATCCAATTAAGTGGTGAGTCCATTCTTGGCTTTTTATGCTTATAAGGTATCTCTATAATGCAATAATATGCTGTCCCAACAAATAATGTTGTAGCCTTGTATAGCTTTTTAGCAACAAGTATTAGTGTCCCTCTTGCTACATGACACCATAAACTTTCACTTTCCACTCAAATATTGCAAGATTTTATTTATTTATTTATTATAATCTGTATCTATATGTTTTTGTGCTCATGCAAATTCCCTAGTGAGTTGTACATAAAGGGCCATTCCTTACATATGCCTTTTTATAAAGGAAATTTGGGTGTTTGTTATTCTCTCTAGAGAGATTCTTGCAAGGTACTTTTGGCTCAAAAATCTTTTATTTGCTTTCTAGAAGTTCAAATTTTATTTTTAAATCCACTAACCATTTATTTATATATTTAAGTAATTATATTAAAGTTATACTGATAAAAATATTGGTTTTCAAGGATAATTTGGGGATTGTACAGATATATTATCAGAATGTATCATAAACAAAAAAATTTAATGGAATGGAAATTAATCAAAATTCATAAAAATATAGATAAAAACTCTAAAATTTAAAAATAACAATAATATATATTGTATTGAAGTTATTTTATTGAATAAAATGATGTATTTAGATTGAAATTAGTGACATTTATGAAGTATAAAGGAATATTAGTGTTAAAATAAAAATTAAAAGATATTATATTTATATAAATAATTAAAATCCTTAAAAATTATATTCATAATTTATCTTATCAAATAATTTTTATTTAAAAA
This sequence comes from Vitis vinifera, assembly GCF_030704535.1. Taxonomy (NCBI): domain Eukaryota; kingdom Viridiplantae; phylum Streptophyta; class Magnoliopsida; order Vitales; family Vitaceae; genus Vitis; species Vitis vinifera. The sequence goes on from NC_081822.1 coordinate 29,741,816, forward strand.
TGTATTTTATAAGACCATAGAACTTCATTATTGGTTTTGATATTTAAGTCAATTTTTAAATAAAATTTTCTTTTTAATATCTTAAAATAAAACTTCTAAAAATTAGACAAAATTATAAGGATAAAAGTATAAAAAATAAAAAGTGGAGTGAAAGATAATTTTTTAATTTTATAAAATAGAATTAATGTGATAATATGAAAAATAAATAAAAATAAAAGGATAATATAAAATAAATATAAAGTTAAAATAAAAATAAAAATAAAAAATAAAGATGAAAAGCATTTTTTAAAAATATCTAATTTTTCACCGTTTTTAATAGTTGATTGTTTTGAGAATTTTTCATCTTGGTAGCGAATTTTTCCACCAAATTCATGCCCTTTGTTGAATTTTCATCAATTTTATCTAATTATTATAACTCATTTCCTTCGTTTCCCTTTGACCACTTTTAATGATATTTCGAGAAAATATCTCAAGATTTTCATCCTTAAAAATAAATAGTAACTAAATATAATAAAAAATTACTCTAATTAGAGAAATATCAAATTATTTTAAAAGATTAAAATAGTGTTTATTTTTTGGCTAAATAAAAAAGTCAAAATATTTTATTTTTTCTATTCAACTAAAAGTAATTTGTTGACATATTCCAACATAATTAAATTAAATATATTTATAACAAATTCACTTTAATTGTGTTGGATGTTGTCAACATATTACTTTTAGTTAAATAGAAAAAACTAAACATTTTGACTTTTTTTATTCAGTTAAAAAATAAATACCACTAATTTTTTATTAATAACTAACTTATTGTTTAATAATGTATTATTATTTTTATTTCATTTTTAATATAAGAATGTCTATATGTGTTATATTTTAGAATAGACAAATTATGTAAAGCTTCAAGCCTAACTAATTATTTATTTTCGTTTTTATATGAAATATAAATAGATTTAATATCGAAAACGATTTAATGATATGATGCATATATTTGGTACCTTAATTCCACAAGATAAAACTATTTTTGATTTAAAAGGCTTAGAGTCTATTATGGGATGATTTTCTAAAGAGGTTTTTTTTTTTAAAGTAGGTATTTAGTAAAATTTAAGAAATACTTTTAAAAGTCGAAAAAATCACTTGAATTATTTTTTGAAGAAATATTTGATTAATAGTTCTTTTAAAAACAATTCTAATAAAAACAGTCTAACCCACTATTACTTATTCACTATTTTATTTTCATTCATTTTTATTCTAAAAATAAATTCTAAATTTAATTTCTAGGAAAGTAATTACCCATAATTATTGTTACATTAACTTTTTGGATGTAGAGAATCATACCTAATAAAATAAGTAATTATTTTTATCTTGGCTTTTTGAAAATAGAAAAAATTTCCTAACAAAAGTAATATAAGTTATTATTTGTAACATGACCATTTTAGGATGAAGCTAATTTTAGCAAAATGTTTATAAATAATTATTTGTACCATCGCAAGATCCAAAGTGGGTAAATCCTAAAAAAAAATAATTATAAGTAATTATTAATTTGGACCATAACTTTTCATAGAGAGAGTACATACTGTGCATTGTCCTTTTGGGAGAGAGAGAGGGGAAAAATGACAAAGTCTTTTTTAGAGAGAGAAAGAGAGATTTCTAACAAATGAGGGAGAGATTTAGAGATGTGGCTTTTGGGGGAGATATTTTTTTTTAATATTATTATTTTTATAATTAATCTTATTTTCCTTTTTATTATTTGAAAGAATAATAAAATTAGAAAAAAAAGTCGTTATTTTTTATTATAAAATAAATAGAAAATAAATGTTTTTTGTTTTCACATCTCTGTCTTATATAAATGAAGTGGAGGTGGACGGAGGTGGCTTTGTAAAGGTGATCAAAATGAAGAGCGAAACAGGTGAAGATTACAGGACGGAGCTCCTCCATCAGGCGCGGCCGGAGGCTAAGTCATGGCGGCTCAATCTCAGAGAGTTCCGGCTGCCGGAGCGGAGGTCGGCCGACCCGCCTTTCAGTTTGAAAGGCCTTCTTCATCACATGACTCCAAGTATGTATGATTTTGCTGTAAATCTCTTGTTATTTTATGTAGTTAGTTTGATGCGATGGTCATGAGCTTCTGCATTCAAGATGATGAACTTTCTTTGATTTTTTTGGGAGTTTCAGAGACGTTATTTGGGAGTGATGGAGACTCCTTTTGTTTGAAAGAAAATGTAAACTTACAAGAGTTTTCTCTCTTTTTTCCTTTTTGGTTTTCTTTCCATGGATTCCATCAAAATTTAATGAAGCTATATTTCTTGATGTCAACCTACATCCTTCCTTCTTCTTCTTCATTTTTTTTTTTTTTTTGCATTTTTGGTTTTCATGAGATGTGTACTTATTCAAAATTTACTCCAGTTATGTTTTAATGTGGAGATTGAGGGTCTTTTTTCTTTGAAGAAAAAATTGATCAATTCTGTAGATCCTTAGGCTATGTAATTTAGTTTAGAGAAATAAAATAAAGAGGAAAATAGAAGAAAAAAAATGAACTAAACGTAATTAACTTTAGTCTTCTTCAACCTCTGAATATTAGCATTTGTTCACATTCCTATTCCTATGATATGAAAACAAATATCATTTCTAGCTAAATGATATGGTGGGTTATTTTTGGATTCCATATTCGAATATCGAATGTTTTTTAGCCCTGAATGTTGACGTTTTTTTACCCGTCATTGTTTCCTTTTTTTCTTGTAGTGTTCATTCTAGAACGAGATAAGATGCTGGGTCAGTGTTAAGTAATTATAAAGTATGTTATTATTATTATTATTATGGATGTAATTAAGTAAAGAATTTGGAAAATAATGGCCTCATTTGCATCTCAGATTCTCTGAATTCTGTACTATGTGACTCAAAGGCTTAGAGGCTTTAGGAAACTTCCTTCCCCCCGCCCCCCCACCCCCACCCCCCAACCCAACTTTTGGGTACAAAGAATAACTTTATGTCTACTCCTTTAGATTTGGAAATTTGGGAACAAAGGAACTCTCCCTGTGATTTACTGAACATTTATTATGGAAAATGGTAGTCCACAACCCTCCAGACAGCAGCAAACAACCTTCAACATTGGATATTGCTTATTTTTAATCCATCTTGATGGAATGTTGTTGGGTCTGTTTCTTCATTATTGTAGGGAAAAAGGGCAAGGTTGCAGAGTATTACAAGAAGCAGGAAAGGCTCCTTGAAGCATACAATGAGATGGAAACCATTAATTCAATGGGTTGTTTGCCTGGCCGTCTTACTGAGGTTCATCATCTTTCTTCAAATTCAAGCTGAGATTTGGGAGAACCAAACAGGGCATAATTGTTGAAGACTAAATCCACAATTTGTGAGCTTTTCTTATGTTTTTTTTTCCCTCTTGTAGGATGAACTGAAGCAGCTTGAAATGAATGAGAGGATGGCCATTTATGCATCCAACATAGCTAATCTTGTGCTTTTTACTGCAAAAGTTTATGCTTCTTTTGAGAGCAGATCATTGGCGGTTATTGCATCGACTCTCGACTCCTTCTTGGATCTCTTGTCTGGGTTTATTCTCTGGTTCACTGCCCATGCCATGAGAACACCGAACCAGTATCGCTATCCCATTGGAAAGAAGCGGATGCAACCGGTGGTAAGTCATCAAAATGCTAATTCATCTCTTCAAAAATTTTTTAAAATAGCACTTCAGAAGATTAGATACACTAAATTTTAGTATATGATTTTAGTTCTGAGATACCTGTGAAAAGAAACTTGTGAAAGAAATTCTAATCATGTGGTAGGAGAAAGGATATGAGCCATGGAAATGAATCGAGTCTGTAGATTTCTTTACCAAGCAATTCAATGAACTGCTCATTTGGTAGAAGATTTTCCTCTGAACTGGAAGATGCACATTGGATTTTTCTGGTAATGCTAATTGATCTATGAAAAAGACGAAGAAAAAAATACCGGGTTCAAGGCCAAAATGGAAATCCAGTCAAAAGAAAGTATGAATTAAACCCCTAGGAATTTGTTCTTGAAATAATTTTGCAAAATAGCAATTGGGTTTTGTGTATGCAGGGGATCATTGTCTTTGCATCAGTAATGGCAACTCTTGGATTACAGATACTGCTCGAGTCTGTTCGGCAACTCATTTCAGGGGTACGTGCCTCTAATCTTTCTCTTCTGTTCTCTATATAGGGCTGCAAACTGACTTGAAAAATCTGAGTTGAGGAGCAAATATTCATAGGCAGGGCAAGGTTCCCACTCTGGTTTAATTGGAATTTTATATGATTCTCAGATGTGCTATGTTACATAGGCACAACTGTTATGCAACATAGAATAGCAGGCTGTCAATAGTCTTATGCAAAGGCCAGTCATGTACTGATCTTGGTCAGTCAGATTTTCTAGGGAAGCAAACAGTTTATGTTATTTACTTTGGAAAGAATTTTAGCCAATGTGCATGAAAAATTTGTGCTGTTTAATTAATGGTTGCTAATGCTCTCTACAGTCTCGTTCAAAAATGGATGGTGAGAAGGAAAAATGGATGATTGGGATTATGGTTTCTGTCACAGTAGTGAAGTTTGTGCTCATGGTCTACTGCCGGAGGTTCAAGAACGAAATAGTTAGCGCCTATGCTAAAGACCATTTCTTTGATGTCATCACAAACTCCATCGGTTTAGCAACCGCAGTCCTGGCTGTTCATTTCTACTGGTGGATTGATCCTGTTGGCGCTCTAATAGTGAGTTCACAACCATTTAAATGTCCTCCACAAATGCTGCTTCTCTTTGGATATGTTTGGTTACCGAAAAGTACAAGCAAAGAAAAAGTTTTTTTTTAAAAATGATTTTCTTATGTTCGATTGTATTGCCGATAAGTATAAAACTTACATATTTCCCTCAAATTTTTGAAGAACCAAACATAGCTTTAGTGATGGTTCATGATGATATCTTTTATTGTCAACCTAGATTGCAGGATATACAATTGGTACCTGGGCGAAGACCGTCATTGAGAATGTGTGGTCACTGATTGGAAGAAGTGCACCACCGGATTTCTTGGCAAAACTAACCTATCTCATATGGAACCACCATGAAGATATCAAGCATATTGACACAGTGAGAGCATATACTTTTGGTTCTCATTACTTTGTGGAGGTAGACATAGTGTTGCCAGAAGACATGTTCCTTGGCCGAGCACATAACATCGGTGAGACTCTCCAAGAGAAGTTAGAGCAACTACCTGAAGTAGAACGTGCATTTGTACATATAGATTTTGAGTTTACTCATAGGCCCGAGCACAAGACAAAGGTATGATGATGATGATGATGATGCTGAGCCAAGTTTAGGATTTTTGGATGCATAGGAGATCTTAAATAACTTGCTAATGGAGTGCATATGCATGTCATGTGATGGTTTTGTCTTTACTACGTAATGATGTCTATATATACAAATTTTCACCTTATTGTTTAGATATTGAGATGTATCAAAGAAGCTTCTTAAATGTAGAGTTTTATGCTCATTATTGACAACTTTTGTTTGTGATAATCCTCCCCATGTATTTTGGATTTTCCTCTTCATTAATCTTTATCATGTGAGATGATGAAAGTGTTTGTTAAGAGCTATTGCTCTTACCTTTATGGAAAAGAAGAAGACTGTTTGGTTTTCGGAAAAATTTGAGGGATAATGCAAGAGAAAGAAAATAGAGAAGATATGCAAAACGAAAAAGAGTAAAGAAAAATAAAAATAAATTTTAAATCATTAAATTATTTTTATATACTACTTCAAATTTATTTAACTTATTTTAATTGTTTGATATAAAGATTAAATAATTTTAAAATACACAAATTTCTAACTAATTTTAATTATATTTGTTTTTTTTTATGATAAAATCAAATATAAGAAAATCATTTTTTTTTTCCAGTTCTTAGTAGTTTCTAGGAACCAAACATAACCAAAAGATTTATGAAAAATATTTTTCGGATGATCTTGAGATTAGCCATTGTTATTTGATAGTTGGTAACGAGAGCCCATCAAAGCACTTTTATTTGTAACATTTTTTAGAATCATTTAGCTGATTGCTTAATTATATTGGTAGAAGCAAAAAGTATTGCATGGCAGTTAAACTATTAAGTGTTATATTGGTAGAAGCAAAAAAAATTATGTTATATTAAGTTTAAATACTGAATTTAATTTGATCATTTTAAAGAGAGATAATGATCTAATTTTTGTAAGAAAGCATTTTTCAAAAATAGGAAGTGTTTTTAAACTCCTTTCAAAATCAATCCCAATCAAACTTCGAGTCAAATTATGACTAATCATTTGAATGATTACTTTTGTGTTTTAACTACACAAATTTTATCCATTAAATTTTTTAGAAAACTAAAAATCTTTCTTTTTTTTGTTTGTTCTCTTATCAATGCCATGGTTAACTTGATAGTAGGAGAGGGGTTGGCCAAGTCGGCCTAACCCTTATACTAATCTTCTACTCATAGCTTCATGAACAAGGATAGTTGAGGATAACTTCGAGTCAATAAAGGACAAAATAATATGCACTTTAAAAGTCGGATTTGTTATAAACAAATGTCATGTTATTAGCCAATACCTCTAATTTTACCTTAGATATCTTGTTTCAATGAAAACAAAAGTAGTTTACTTTAGTCATTATTCATTGTTTTATTATTTCTCAAACTTTCATCCAAAATTTTCTCTCTCTCTCTCTCTCTATATATATTAATGATATCAATATTCTCTTTGTTTCAGGCTCGTTATTTAGAGGAAAGAGCAAAGAAACAAAGAGAGATTAATAAATAAAGAAATAAAGTATAAGAATATTATGAAAGAAAATCAAAGTAATTAGAATAATTTCTAGTGTATATTCAAATGAGATTTGCTTTTTCTTTAGTGAGTTTCTAGATTTATTAATGAAAGTATTATAATGGTGTAAAAATATAATAACATAACAAATTTCGATGATGAAATTTTTGTGAGGAGGGAAGAGTGTAACATTCCCACCTTGAAGTCAAGGATATTTATGTAATTTGCAAATTAATTTTTTTAAAAAGGAAAAGGTGAGGGAAGAGTGTAACATTCCACTTTGAATTTAAGGATATTTATGTAATTTACAAATTAATTTTTTTAAAACGAAAAGATGAGTGAGATATTTTTGGTTTTGTAACCACTCACTATTTTTATCCCGCTCTAATTTCTCCTCATTATCAAAAATTGAAAAGACGAAATAGTGTATAAAAGCAAAAACCAAAAAGGAAAAGAAAATTTTAGTATAAAACGAGATTAGGTTTAAATATTAAATTAAATTGAACATGCAAAATGTTATAAATTGAATTGAATAAAATAGGATAATCATTGAATTTATTTTTGAGATATTTAAAAACTTATAATGTTTTAATTATGCTTTAATTATTTGAATCAATCGAGGACATGTGAAATAATCTTATAGCCCTTGGCTTCTAAGTTCAGGGTGTCACATTTGGATTGTTAGATATACAATGAGGCTAATAAACAATATATAAATTAAATATCAATTTCCCTAAATATTTTACTAATAGACCAAAAATTAATAAATAAAAACTTATCACTAATATTTATTTAATTATAATTCTTTTTCCAAAAGAAATAAAAAAAAATTCTACATCGCGATTACTTTTCAAAATAGACACCAAATTAATTTTTTAAGTCACATCAGTTTCCATTTTATAATTTTGTTTATGTTAAAAAAAGTTTTAACTTTAAGGTTAAAATCATAATCACCAACTATAACTTTTATATAAAAAATAAAAAAAATAATATATAGACCCTGAAGTGGCATGAACGTACTACTTTGATGAATATTTTCAAAATAAATCAAGATTAATTTTTTTTTTTTTTCAAAAAAGATTACTTTGATTGCAAGCTCAGATCGAGAAGTATATCTTAATATAAATGAAATGGATATTAATACAATACCATCAAATAATATATGTTTATATGCATGTGCATTATAACTTAAGTTTTATATAAATATACAATGGGTTTGGGCTTGGTTCTGTTACTTTAGCCCTTAACCTAAGCTCGACCCAAATTTATATTGGGTTGACATTTTTTTGCTTAAGACCGGCCCAAATTTCAATTTAAGCCCAACACAAGAAAATCCGGCCCATCCTTGGGCCTTAAAACCCAGATAGTAGAGCAGCCGTTCCGCAGCGACAAGAGAAGATGTCAATGAGCGAAGATGAGGAGGCGGAAAGACGTCGCTTAAGGCGCCAGAGGGAGATTGAAGAAGCCCTCGAAGTCAAGTCTCTCAGACGCATCATCAGCGCATATCTCAAGTACTTTTCATCTTTTTCTATTTTTGCAATTTTATTTTATGTTTGAATTTTTCTGAAAATAATTCATTTCTTACTTTGATTTCTACTTATCCAATCAGAGGTTTCGATGCTTTCATTTTTCACTTCAGTTGTTTTTTTTAATGAGCTACTGATGCAGTAGGGGCTTTTGATTCATTTGTTTTATTTTTTAAGGCTACGTTTGGTTGGTAAGAAAAACTGAGGGAAAGGAAAAAAATGGTACTAAACGGAACTCTCGTTTGAGCTTGATAAGATGTTTGTTTTTCAATTGGCTTAAATATGTATTTTGGCCTTTTAAAAATAAAATAAAATATTCTTATCAATGAAATTGAGAAATTTTGATTTAAATATTATTTATTTTTTCCTTTTTTAGCCTATTTATTGATTATTTTTTTCTAGAATTTTCTTTTGGTGATTTGGCAATGGGGGAACGGTTGGTTCTCTCCCCCAGAGGCTGCTTTTAGTTCTCGGGAAAATGCGAGGGAAAATAAAATGCAAGTTTCGGTCAAATAATATTTTTCTTAAAATGGTAATCATTTGAGACTTTGGTTTTTTACTTTTCACATAAAGTTCTTCTATTGCTTCAGTTTTTCAATTTATCTACATTGCCGGTTTTTTTTTTATCAAACATGTGGGTTCTGATGAACTTGAAATGTTCTATTTTGATTTTTAAAACCATAATTTTGGTAATAAATCACTTTATTTATTTATTTATTTTTTTATCTCTGGGTTTTTTATTGTTGTTCGTTTGGGTGGTTTGATCACTGGGAAAAATGTTGGTTCTGTTTGGTTCTCAAGAAACTGTGATGGAAAGGAAAAAGAAAATAAGAAAAGGCGAAGCTTCAAAATTGCTGAATTTTCTACCTTTTTGTTCTTTCCCTTGTTGTTAGTGGGGTCCAAAAGGAGCCTAAATCTTAATTCTGATATTAAGTTCCCAATCTTTCTTAGATAAAGTTGTCATTGATTTGTGTAAAGTAGAGATGGAATCAGAAAGTTGGCATTTGCTTGGTGCTGATTATCTTTGCAATTGATACTTTTATTATTTTTTGTATAGCCAAAAAATTTCTCCTTTCAGTTTATAATTTTGCAATTCTGGAAAATTTCGGGTTATGTATTTTGTGAATAGAGCTTTGGAAATAAATGTATAAATATTCTATGAAAATTGACTGTATGAAATAAGTTATGAGTAGTTTAATCATATGGGATCTGCTGGGTTATGTATTTTGTGAATAGAGCTTTGGAAATAAATGTTTAAATATTCTATGAAAATTGACTGTATGAAATAAGTTGAGTAGTTTAATCATATGGGATCTGCTTGTTGTTTTTCTAAAGAATCAAACTATTGTTTCTTATATTTTAAAAACTGAGAGCTCAAGGACATTTTTCAAAAAATCGTATCCGTTGTCAAACAATCTCTTAGCTTTTGAAATTTAAAATCACTGCTATTATTCTTTGTTTCTTTAGTTTGTCATGTTGAAAGTTTTTGTATTTTAGGAGATAGTTATGTCCAGGCTGAATTCTAAAACAATGGCTATGTTATTTGTAGAGAGTGAAACAAACTGCAATGCCAAACTGCATTACAGAATGCCAGGGGATGTACCAAAAAAACCAAAACTACAAATAGAACTATGATTAATTGGATGGGCAGAGTGAGAACATACTGGGATGATGAAAAATCAATTGTCTCTTATAGTTAGACTTTTAAATTACCTTCCAATCTGGAACCTGATGTTTGAATTACATAATCCTTAATTGATACCAGTACCACAAAGAAGGATGCATTAAATATTGTGATACAGATGATATGATTGCCATTAAAATAACTCATCTAGCATTGGAACATTGCCAAGGGGCACTGCTCTTTGTGCCTTCCTGTTATCAGATCAGACTGTTAAGCCCATGGAGATGGGTTGTAAGAGTATGCTCCAACCTTGGTGTATGGTAATGAACCAAGTACAGGACATCTACCAAACCAGAAAGCACCTAATAACTCATCATTGCTGGATATATATATATATATATATATATATATATATATAATTAAGATAATAAGGATGCCAAGGTGGAGTACCAATATGTGTCAGTTGCAGGGAATAACTGGATGCAAGGTTTTGTCAGAGTGATACGAACCTGGAGTCAAGTTATTGCTGTTTTGGAGGCTATTTTGAGAGTGGAGCTTAGCAGGGATAGAGTGTGTTTTAAGATGGAGGTTAGCTAGAGATGGTTGCTTCATTGTTAACTTTTTCCTGTAGGTTGAGGATAGGGGGAGAATTGCAAAATTACAGTATCTGGATAGCAGGTTATCAAACCGAATATTCGGGTATCAAATTTGGTTTATTTTACGTTGCTTCTTATCTAAATCTACTAGTTTCTTCATTATTTGTAACAGTTCTTTACTTGGGAGGTTGGGATCTCTCTATTCCGTACATATTTGTTCCTGAGTTTTTTGAAATAAATAAAGCGGGTGAAGTCTTTGGAACGACAATTGGTATCTTTATTACATTAGCCAAAACTTATTTGTTCTTGTTCATTTCTATCACAACAAGATGGACTTTACCTAGGCTGAGAATGGACCAACTATTAAATCTTGGATGGAAATTTCTTTTACCTATTTCTCTAGGTAATCTATTATTAACAACTTCCAGACATTTCGGGTTAAGAAGATGTGAAAGCGCATTTTGCCGAGTTCCTTAGAGAGAGTTGTCTCGCGCCCCTAGGTATTCTCTACCTACCCACTTGTGTCGGTTTCGGGTACTACCTGGAATGAAAGAACAAAAATGGATTCATGAAGGTTTAATTAATGAGGAGTAGTGATATTAGACAACCCGCCCTTTCTCTTTTTTTTTGACTCTGTGGGGGAAAAATTTGACTATGGTCTAGGTTATGTGCAGAGGGCAAACTTTGTTTAACTGTGTAACTACCCTACTTCTGGAGACTTGTGGTCCATGCTTCTTTATTCTCTTTGATATTGCATGGCTCCTGCTGTCCTGAAGTCTTCCCAAAGAGGAGGAAAGAAGTTATGCTCAGACGGCATGATAAGTTTGTCCAATGGGATGGGATGAAGGTTTTATGTTCAGCTCCCTTTGCCTGGCATGATGTGTTTGGCTTGAACCAAATATTGTGTCTTCATTGAAGGGATTGAGAACTTGGAAAGGAAAGCAATTATTATGCTGCACCTCTGTTTATCTGGAATGGACTTTTTCTTCGATTTAATTCTTAGTTTTGGGGTGTTTGGGCTGTAGTGGGTGATGAGGATTGTTCTGTTGCGTCTGGTTGTAGGTTCACATTCCTTCATGGATTTTTCTATTTTACACTTTCTTTTTTCAATTTTTTTGGTGTAATTTGATATTTCCTGAATTTTGCCCCTTGTGTAATCTTTCTCTTCGTTATTCATGTGTACTTAAGTCACATGATGCTTTTCCCTGTTATACTAATATGTTTTTTTTCCTGTTCTGTTCACCCTTCCAAATCTAGTTCCTGATTGTGCTGGCTTATACAGGTTTATCTTAATTTTTATCTGTAATCACGTTACTTTCTGGTCGTTATACTAATCTAGCTGTCTAAATCACTGGTATGTTTTACATATGCCATTCAATGAATTTTTCCAGTCTTGACCATATCTATTCTTCTTGTATATACAGCTATCCAGATGCTGCAGAAGATGATGTCAGAAGATATGAAAGATCTTTTAGAAGGCTTCCACCTGCCCACAAGGTAATTTCATTCTCCTAGTGGTCTACATTTTCTAGTAAATTTCTGAAGTTGTAATTGGGAAATTGAACTTAAAAGAGTTATTCATCCATATGATCATCCTGATGATGACAGCAATGACAGACTAGGATTATGCATTAATCAGTGAAAGAAAGAACTACATATCAATCCTAAAAATCTGGGAGAAATTCCATAATGACCCTTTTATACCTGTTGTTTTTTGCCTGCATCAATAACCCATTGCATTAAGTAATGAAAGAATTAAAGTACATTTGGAAGAGTGAGCTGTCCTCCAAAGAAAAACGAAGAACTAGCTATACAATCTTAAAAATCTAGGAAAATTTCCATTCCCAAAAGAGCCACTAGAAGAATTTCACACCCTTTTATAACATGCTGTTTTGTGCTTTCAGTTGTTCTATTTCCCACACAGAATGATATAATGCTCTATAGATCACTGCTCTACAACTGAATGACCATTGCCTCAAAAAAATATTAACAATCTCATTGTGATCGTATTTTTTATCAAAGAAAACACATAAGGCTTTTAAATATGTTTTTTGTCTGTGTAAAGAAAACAAGACCCTGGAAGAGGTAGAGTTGTAAAATGAAGATATGAGTTTGTGACCAAGATTCTTTTTGTGATTAGGACATCCTTGGAGGGCTAGGGCTCATTTGAGATTGATTTTAGGCCCCCTAGAATTGTTTTTGTAAAATTAGGTCTTATAATCATTTTTATAATAATTTTTACAACTAGTATGTTTGCTAGAAGTAAAAAACTTATTGTTGTGAATATGTTTACCTTAAGTTGGTGAAAATATTAAGTTGAAAGCATTCATCTTTCCCTTAGGTTAATTCAATTGATGATCAAATCAAATTGTCTTCCATAGATCTTCAGGAATTCTTGCTTGCCTTTGCAGCTACTTTACTAGTGGAATGGCATATATACTGCCTTTAACGTTCTTCTTTTGATCCACTGGCAGCATTTTCCAACTAGCTAGTGGATTAGCAATTCATGCCTTTATTGACTCTTCCTTTTCCAATCCACTACCATTGAATTTGGAATCAATAAGTGTGGTTTACTCCTACCCTCAAAGAAACTTCCTTCTCTCTTTCCTCTTTTTAATGCATTTTCCTTAAAAAATGTCTTTAACACTCACATTAATTGTCATATTCGGGACTTCGCATACTTTCAGTCAAATAAGACATGGATAACTGCTCACAAGTACAAAAACTATCCAAAATGTATGAAACTGATATCAATTATTCAAGTTAGATTGTGATGCAAATGGTTCAAATTGTTGATTTAGGTCTTGGATTCATGGTGTTTTTGCTTGACTTGGAATTGGAGATACGATTTGGTTTTGGATTAAATCTAAATGCTATGTAATAAGCAATGCCAAAAAATCCAAAAAATACCTCAGGGAAAAAAAAAATGAAAAGATAGGAAACACTAATTGAGTAATTTTATTTTTATTTTTATAAACTGTTGTCTTTCTAAGTCCCAACATATTTGGATGGGGATTTCAAGCTTCTTTCATTGTCTCTACTCTGATCCAAGGATTTTAAGACTCTGCATTAAGGTGGTTGTTTTAAGAGCTATTGATGAATTGTATGGAGTAGGCTTGGAGAGTGTCTTAGCTGCATTATCTGATCTTTGGGAGAAAAACACTTGTCTTCTTTTCAGAATTAGGATTTTTGATGCTAAGAACTTTGCCTAGTGTTTTGTTGAAAATTAAAATATTTATATAATTCATGCCATTCTTTTTAAATAAGTAATTGCTTGTTGTAAATATTTAAATAATTCATTCCACGATCTTTTAAGTAATTAATTTCTCAAGCTATCTTATTTTTTAATACCATTTTTTACTTGTTTGCAGGCTTTATTGTCTCACTACCCTTCAAAATTTCAAAGGCTGAGACGGTACAGTTCCCTTAACCTAATTCTTGAAATATAAAGATAAAATTGCTAGCAAGAGCAATATAAATTCATTTATTTTTTATGCATATTTGGTAAGGAGTATATCATGGAGCAATTCAAGGGATTGAATAGCTGTATATTAGACTTTTTTCCCCCTCTAATCATTGTACAAATTGTGTATTTATACCTTGTAAAACTTTTTTGGTCTAATTAAGTGAGAAATCATTTTCTTCTCTCTTTCTTTCTTCCACTCACTTGGTATCAAATCCTAAAAGGATATTTTAATGTTTTTCCTAACTTTTTACTAGCCTTCATTACGTTCATTCATTTCATTGCCTTTATATTCCTTCTCCTTCCTCTCCTTCTACCTTTTGTTTCTTCAATGGTGGGAATTTCTAAAAAAACTCATACTGAAACAACCCAACAACCTAGATCAGCACCATTGTGATATTCAAACCCTTCATATTGCTCTGGAGTCCTAAGGGCTTGGCTATGGAAGGTTCCTTGGTTATCAATAAAATAAAATAAAATAAAATAAAAAGAAAAAGAAAAAACCTTCATATTGCTCCTAAAAAAAATTAAATGCTTAGATTTTTTTTTTTTTTGGTGGTCACAAGCTGTGCAATGTTTCCTTAGAGTAGAGGAAAGATGAGGTATTTTCATGGTACCATTAAGAGACCAAAAAATTCAAATCGTTCTTTCGAATTATGGGAGGTTGAAAACTTTTAGGTCATCTCATGGTAGATCAATTCTATGCAACCTGAGATCAATAAACCTTTTCTATTCTTTTCTACTACCGAAAAAGTTTGGGATGCAATATCGGACATAGGGAAGTCATCTCATGGTTGATCAACTCTATGCAACTTGAGGTCAATAAACCTATTCTATTCCTTTCTACTACCAAAAAAGTTTGGAAGATGCAATATCTTGAGCATATTTTAAGAAAGGAAATGTTGCTCCTATATTGGAATTGAATACAATATTTCACAATACAAAGCACGGAGATCTCATTTTGACTACCTGCTACAATTTTTAGGTCATCTCAAGGTTGATCAACTCTATGAAACCTAAGATCAATAAACCTTTTCTATTCTTTTCTACTACCAAAAAAGTTTGGGATGCAATATCTCGGACATAGGCAAGTCATCTTATGGTTGATCAACTCTATGCAAGTTGAGGTCAATAAACCTTTTCTATTACTTTCTACCACCAAAAAAGTTTGAAAGATGCAATATCTAGTACATATTTTAAGAAAGGAAATGTTGCTCCTATATTGGAATTGAATACAATATTTCACAATACAAAGCAGGGAGATCTCATTGTGACTACCTACTACAACACTGACGGTTTTATGACAGGAATTGGATTTGTATCTTCATTTAGAGATGACAACACCAGATGATGCGATGATGTTGGAAGAAATGTTGGAATGAGATAGAGTTTTTTAATTTTTAGTGGGGCTTAATACTGAGTGTGATGAGGTGAAAGTTGAATGCTTGGTAATGAACCTTCTCCATATTTAGATGAAACTTTCTCTTATGTGAGAAGTGAAGAGGATTGTACGACTCTGATGATGAAGCCCATTTCACAAGAAAGCTTAGCACTTAAAATAGTTCAAGTGACTGCCAACTTTGTTGCCACTTGTCAAGCAAACTAGGGATAGAAAACCAAGACATAAAAGTGAAGCATGCTGGAAACTACATGGAAAACCTCTTCCTCTTGGTGACAAAGGAGGAAGGTAGTCTTATAAGAAGATGAATCAAAGTGTGACCATCTAGAATTCTGAACCTACAGTTAACACGCTTAGTGGGACAACTTAACACTTAGATGATGCCCTTTTCACCAAGAGTCAATTGGAAGCCTGGTACAAAATTTCGGGATAGATTGGGAGCTTAAACTCTTGTAATATTGCTCAATTAGGTAATACCCATACAACTTTGAGTGCCTTTGACAATGTCTCATCAAATCCTTGGGTCATTGATTTAGGGGTAAGTGATCATATGATTAGTGATTTACCTGCCTTTGTGATTCATATTCTATGTTTAAGAAAAGATGAAAGTCAAGGTTGGCAATTGCTGTTTTATTCCCATTCATGGGAAGGGTTCAATTTCTCTGTCTTCTTCTTTGACATTACCATTTGCTCTTATGTCGTAACTGTTGCTTGTAATTTGTTGTCCATTAGTAAGGTTACAAAAGAACTAAATTGTTCTGTAACTTTTTTTTTTTCCTACTCAATGTGTTTTTTAAGACCTAGCTACAGGGAAGAGGATTGGAATTGCTAAAGAGAGAGAATTGTATTACTTACATCTTGAAGTGCACAAAAGTGCTCAAGTTCATGTCACTAAGGCACTCAAGAATAAAGAGAAGGAGATTTGGTTGCTGCACTAACGACTAGGACATCCAAACTTTGTTTCCCTTAAAACTTTCCTAAAGGTTTTTTGTTCTAGACTCTTATAAATTCTAGTATGAAATTTTTGATTGTGTTCTTTCATGCGCAAAATAAAAAATCTAAAATCCCGTTTTCTATCATTCACAGTGACATATGGGGATTGTCTCATGTTACTTCTTATTCTGGTCTTAAATAGTTCATAAACTTCATTGATGAGTGCACTTGCATAACTTGGATTTACATTATTAAAGAGACATATGAAGTTACTACCATTGTCAAATCATTCTACACAATGATTCAAAATCAATTTCATATTTAATTTTTTCGGATAGACAATGGGAAAGAATATTTTAACAATAGTTTGAGATCTTATCTTCTTGAAAATGAGATTGTTCACCATTCCTCATGTTTTGATACACTCAAACAAAATGGAGTAGAGGAGAGAAAAAAGAAGTTGCTAGAGCCTTACGGTTTTCCCACAATGTCCTTAAAATTTATTAGAGTGATGTTGTCTTGGCTGTTGCCTATTTAATCAGTTGCATGTCCTAAGACTCTAAACTCCAAAATCTCTTGTCTAGCTTCTAAAAACACTTTTTCACTTCAGGTCCCTTCCTCTTAAGGTTTTTGAGTGTGCAACCTTTTTTCATCTTCCAAATAGGTATGTTCTAAAAATAGATCCTAGAGCCATTAAGAGCATATTTCTGGGCTAATCACCTAAACAAAAGTGTAAAAGTGTTTTCACTCTCCTAAGAAAAATTTTGTCACTATGATTGTAAAATTCTTTGAAGATTTGTTGTACTTTTCTAAGATAGATCTTAAAACTACATAAAAGATCTATCATATCCTCTGTCCTATCATTCATATCCTTTGGATCAATCTAATCTATTTAGACCATAGAGCCATTAAGTGCATATTTTTGGGTTAATCACCTAAACAAAAGGGTATAAGTGTTTAAATTGGGGCCTAAATAACCGATGAAGATTTATTGTGATAATAAAAAGCCGCAATCAATATGACACATCCAATTCAACATGATTGTACCAAATATGTTGAGGTGGATAGACACTTGATCAAAGAAAAATTGAGAGTCGACAAATTTCCATACCTTTTATAATAACCAAGTTTCCAATTGCATATATTTTCACAAAAGAAATCTCAACAATAATGTTTGAATCTACAGTTGACAATTTAAGAATGTATAACATTTATGCACCAGCTTGAGGGGGAGTGTTAGTAAGAACAACATAGAAGCTGTCCAGATTCATAGAACTTGGTTCAGTAAATGTTTTGTGTATCTTTGGTAGGGAGTAGATCATGAAGTAACTTTAGGGATTGAATCCTCATTGTTTTGGTCTGTTTTTGCTCTCATTGGGGTTGCCACCTTTCTGTTTCCCAGGTTGCAGATTTCTCCCTTTGCTTCTCTTTCATTTCTCCGCCTCATACCTCTCATTTCTCCACCTCGTCTCTCTCATTTCCCCGCCTCATATCTCTTGTTTTCTTTACCTGTTTCTGTTTCTCCTTCTCATCTGTCTCATTCCTTTTTTTTCCCTTTCATTTGTGTGGAAAGTCAAACTGACCATTAGACCATCACAGGCCTTTTTAATGCATCCAAATCATTATTTTCAATTTCCTATGGTTGAATTTCCATCCCTAACCCCCCTTTTTTTGTATAATTTAGTTTGTTGGAAGGAAAAATTTTCCTTTCCATTAAATCATTATCAAATTTATAAGGATATTCTAATGGAAATAGAAATACATGTCACTTATTTTTTAAATTATTATTTTTTTCTTTTTTCTTTTTGTACTATTTTTTCGATGTGTCAATTATATAATTTATTTCTTATTTTTTCAAATAAAAATAATTATGTAACTCAATTATTATTATTATTATTATTTTTAAATAGCAAAAGATAGCCAATTATTCTTATTTTTTTCATTTATGTTATGGAATTATTAATATGGTTTTTGTGACAAATGAATTTGTTATGAACTTTATCATTTATTTTATTTTATATTTTTTAAATTTAAATATTTATTAACTATGAAAATTAGAGTCTTCTAAGGCTTACTCCTGGCCTCATGAGCACTTAAACACTTTGCCTTTGAAAACTTTGTGTGTAATGACATCTTACCAGTTAATAACTAGTTGGATTTTTTCTGTTGCAGGTGTATTTCAGTGAATTCTTTTTTCATATTTAACATGCTTCAGGTGATCTGCAGCTCCACCTCTTCAGCCTCCTTTTGTTTTTGCTGTTTTGGGTTTGGTTTGGTTTGGTTGTTTATATGATCCAGTACTTGAATTCCTTGCGGATGGGCTCTTTGAAGATTATCTGGAGTTGGTTACATCTTAATATGGTTGGTTGATGTAGTATTTTGATTGCAATTTCTTAATGAATTGCTCTGCAGGCATTTGAGCCCCCTCTTGATATGAGCCAGGACACAGATATGTGTGAAAACCCACATCTGGAAAATGCTCTGGATGATCATCTTGACTCTGGAGAGAGAAATATTTGCCCTTGCGAGGCTGCCTCAACGAGTGGGAGAATATCTTTTCCCCAATCTGATCAAGCCAGTTATGGGAAGAGCGATATAACATGCAAGTCACCAGAAGGGGTTAATAATAAGGTCTATGCAAGCCAGTAGTTTTTGTTTTTTGTTATTATTATTATTATTATTATTATTATTATTTGGCATAAATGTGAAGTGGTGAGACTGCTGTGTCTGGTCAGGTTCCATTTATGTCTTTGTCATCTAGAAATTTGACTTCTACTGCTGGTGTAGTCAGTTCCATTTATATCTTTTTCATCTAGAAATTTGACTTCTATTTGTAACAACAGGAGTTGGGAACTGAAAGTTGCTGTGAGTCTGGTCCTGGGATCTGTAATGCGTACCCAGGAAATAACAGAGAGACGGATCAAGCTGGTAGTAGTGATGTTAAGATTAATAATGATGAGGCGACACCATATTCCTTTGCTGATTCCAATGGAAATGTAAGGTCCTTTGTTCATTCTGGTATTCTATAAAATAAAAAATATTAGATGAAGGTTTCCATTGGAATTATAATGGTTGAAAATGGATATCTCTGCATAATCAGATATGCCAAAATTCATATGTTATGGTTCAAACCTTCATTTTTAGGCTATTTCGTACTTACCTGGTTAGATTTTCTTGTTATCCACCACCGTTTCTATTTTTCTTTTCATGGATTATTCTTTCTTCAGAAGTTGGTTTAATGCATTCAGATTGATTTTATGGCTAGGATACCTCTCAGATCAAGCTGTTTCCTTGGACATAGGATGTTTTTGGATAGGATATTCTCTGTGGTAGAATGTTAGGCACTAAGCCTGTGACACATATAAATGGAATTAGGGAGAGACTTGTTGCATGATCATCTCTATTACTTTTTTTTATTTGTTCTGCCCAATGTATACTTGTACTTTTTCTAATTTCCGACACAGAGGTGATTGTGATAGGATGCATGGTATAACCGGCCCCCGCCCCCCTGCCCCCCTGCATCCCCCCTCTCTCTATATCCATTTCTTTACAACCCCTAAAATCAGTGGTTCTGCTTGGATAGAATGTAGGCACAATGACTAGTGGAAGGGAGAAGTATTTGCTCAAGGTTTTAAACTAAATAAGTATTTAAATTGTTCTTTGTACTAATGTATCATATCTTGTGAATAATCTTGGGACTATATTTGAATGATTCTAAAGTCATATACAGCTGATATTTTTAAAACTGTAGTTGACTAAATTTCATTTAATTTATGATGCTGGATCTTTAGATTTCCTGCACAATAGGGGCTTTTGTGTGTTGTTTGATGAGATGAGATATCAAAGAAGATAGAAGGGACAGAAAAGAAATGAGAGATCCTTGGCAATCATACCAAGGGTCTGATTACCTAGGGTTTTCTAAACAATCTGACTTAGGGAAGACAATCATATTTTTAAGTAGCTAGATAGCTACTAAATTCTCACTTATCAAAAAAAAAAAAAAAAGATAGCTACTAAATTCTCAATAAATTTTATTAAGAAAATTAAAGATTACATATGTTTCTTAAAATCATGAAACACCTTTTTCTGTTATGATCAAGACTTTATTTCTTAATAGGAATATGCCTCTTTTTCCTAATCAAATTAGAAACTAAAAAAAATAGAAATTTGATAAAAAATAAACTGTTAAAACCATATTAAAAGAAAAAAAATCCAACTAAAACTATTCTAAAATTACCAAACCATTCTTGCTGAATATTTTCCCCTCTTTTTTCATTATTTTTTAAAGAGTATTTCCAACATTGTTTTGCATTATTTTGCCTTCACTTGGAACAATTCAACTCTAGCAAGTAAAAGGATTGATAAATCTCATAAGGGTCATTTTTTCCCACTCAATTTTTTTTGGATGTAATCCAAGTGCAATAAAAAAGAGGACAACTTTTCTATTTGACCAAATACTTTTGGTAATCACACTGTCATTAAGCACATCTTCGACCCCTTCCTTTATGTTTAATGTTGGTGGCAATTGAATAATGGCTTCATCTTGAAAGGAATGGTCGTAATGACCTATATGTAATGTGGTGGGTGATGGGGAGAGAATTTGATTATGGGAAGATTTGTGGTAGGGTGATCAACCATTGTGTTCACAATTTTCAGGTCTCTATAGAGTTATCATGGTGAAAAATTTCACCATTTAAGCCACCCTCGGTAACTCCTCTCCGTTTTCTTGGAACTTCAACTTTCGCTGTAATCTTACTGATATAGAAATTGAAAATCTTGAAAGCCTCATGTCTTCACTTACTTCAGTGCACTTGTCTCCCTTGCTACATATTTAAGAGTTTGGTCTTTATCCTCCTTAGGTTTATTCTCAGTAATTTTTTTTTCTTAGCCTTGTCCAATTTCTCAAGCCCCTTTCTGTTCCTTTTAGCCAAATTTTTATAGAAATCAAAAGCTCCTTCAAAGGTTAAGGCCTTGACTTGGCTAGTGGTGCACAAGAAGGTAAACACCAATGAGATGCTACAGTTGAGAAGACTCTACAAGTCTCTTTGTCCTCATTGGTGCATATTATGCATGAGAAGTGGAGAATCGGTTGACCGTCTTTTTCTACATTGCTCTTTAACATTGAGGCTTTGACACAAGCTCTTCAGTTTAGCTAAGATGGATTGGGTTCTACCCAAGAGTATTGGTGATATGATGATTATCTCATTTAGAGGGTCAAGGACTTCCATCAAAGGTAAGACCCTTTGGCAAATCACTTGCCTCAATATACTTTGGATTGTGTGGTAAGAGATATATGTTAGGATTTTTAAGGAAAGGTGGAGAATGGAGATGTGGGATCTACTTCACTTCTATTCCTCCCCATGGGCCTTTCATACCATCGCTTTTAAAGGGCGTGGATAACATTGAGAGCAGTTGAGTCTGGTTTTAAGGAGATTTGTGTATGCCTATGTGTATAGTTCTCCTTGTATAAAAGAGGTGTCTAATTTTACTTTGATCAGGTTTTGTATATTAGGGGGAGGACCTCTCATCCTTTTGTTGTACTTTGAGCATTATTAATATATCTTTTGTTTCTGATAAAAAAAAAAAATGACTTCTATGTAATGCGTTCTCAACATTGAACACATTACTAATACCCATATCATCTATTAACTCAAGGACATCAGTTTTAGAACTAATTTTCTTCACAATCTTATATAGAACAACCTTTTCGGAATGTAGCTTCTTATCAGCACCTGTAGGAAAATATTGTGGTCTTATACAAATCATCACCATATCCCTTTCTTTGAATTCATCAAACATCTCCTAAGATCATCTCAAGCCTTGTATATTCATTGCTAAGTGTAATCTTCCTTTGGACTTCCATATGAACCTTTTTTTTTTAATAGGTAAAAACGCAAAAGTATATTATATATAAAGAATAAATTCCTTCCTTATGAACCTCGCTCATGTGATTTGCAAAAGCTTCAGTTTCAACACTTGATCTTGCACTTGAAGGGAAAGGAATTAAAGCAATGTGCTTTTAGGGCTACAAATTGGTAATAATTTCAAAAAGATGCTACTGTCGTCCTATTTATGTAACTATTATAAGCTAATCCTGCCATGGGAAATAATTGGCAACATAGTCACCCACTTAGCATCTTAAAAGATTGTCAATGCTATGATTAACCACTTCAATTTGCCCATCTTATTTATGGGTGAATGAAGATAAATTAAGTTTAGCATGCAACAGCCTTCTTAGCTTTCTCTAAAAATAGCATGTGAGCTTTACATTCCTGTTTGTAGCAATACGCTTAGACAACCCATAGAAGTGAATGACCTTTTGAATTTTATTTGTTTTTTTTAGCAATGTGGATATCTAATGTCTTTACACAAGGAATGAAATGTAACATTTTTGAGAATTGGTTAATCACCACAAATATGACATCAAAATCCTTAAAGGTCCTTGGTAGCCATTGGAAAAAGTCCATGTTAATGTCTTCCCAAGGGGCATATGATACAGGTAAAGGTGTGTAAAGTCTCGTTTCTTCCTTTTGCTAGTTGGCAAGTACAAGAATGAGAGATAGTCCTTGCAACATCTCGTTTTAAGCCAGGCCAATAGAAACAATCTCCACCATGGTGATTGTTTTGCCACGCCCAAAATGACCTACCATCCCTTCAGCATGTAGTTCCCATAGCACTTGTTCTCCAAATGAAGTGTTAGAAAAAGACAGTCAAATTCCTTTAAAGGGATAATTATGAAGGGTCGTGAAATTTGGATTATATGCTTGCTGTCTAGACATTAAATAGGAAAAGGTAACACAAAAATCTTTGCAAGAAGGATAATCCTTTATGAGTTAATAAAATCCAACCACTTATACAACAATAAAAGTAAGGATATAGGACACCCAATTTGTTACATTGCTTGGGAATAAAAGAGTATTCTTGTAATTAAGGAACTCATTTTCCATGATGATAATTCAGCTTCTTCTGGGTGCTAATATGCTTCAATGCTTTATGATTTTAATATAAAAAAATCCTTATAGGTAAGATAATTTTGCAAATAGCAAAATGCTTGCACCACCAAATAGAATTCCTGTCATAAGTTGAATACTGTTGCTTTGCATCATTTATTTTCTCACTAAAGAATGCGACCAGATGCCCCACTTGGCCATGGAAAGTACAAGATTGCAATTTATGTGGGTTTAGGCCATTCTAAAATGGTTTTGATCTTTGAAGAATTAGATTCCACATCCTTGGATGATAGAATAAAGCCCAAAAATATAACATGATTAGTATAAACAAACATTAAAATAAAAAAATGATGTGCAACTTTTCCTTTCAAGGAACTCTCATTGCCTGTTATATGTGTAAAATGTGATCCTCCTTGGACTTGCTATGTTTGAGTATATCATCAAACTAAATAACAAGAAAGCAACAAATAAAGGACTGGAACCCATGTCATGACCCTCACAAAGGTGATAGTTGCCTCATTGAGACTGATTGACATAACTAGCTACTCATAGACCATCCTTTGTCTTGAAAGTAGTTCTCCACTCGTCTTTGGGCCTTATCCGTACCTAATGATATGCAGTCTTCTAGTCAATCTTCAAGAAGATTTTAGAATCCACCATCAGATCCAACATATCATCCAGTCAAGGTATTGGGAACCTGTATTTGATCTTCCTATTGTTTATCGCATGACTATCAACATACATACACCAACCACCATCCTTTTTAGGCATAAACAAAGTTGGTACAATACATGAGCAAAAACTTATATGAATGAACCTCTTTGAAAGTAACTCTTCACTTGCCTCTTAAGCTCAAACAACACCTTAATGGATTCATACAGTTTGCTAGTAAGTTAGGTAATTGAGAACCTATAGTGAAGCAAACATGTTGGACATCACACTCATCGGGTAAAGCCTTTGATGCAACATTTCAAAAAATCAAATAGCAACTTGGAAGATTCTAGAGGCACTTCTTAAGGTGATAGAAGGGTTGGATCTTTGTTTTCTTTGGCTATGATAGCATTAATAATCTCATTTTCCTTAGCATTTTTTCAAACTTCTTAGTGAGAACAAACAAAGGCTTCTTTTGGGTTTCAACAACATCCTTTTATTTCTCTTCTTGATGTTTCTTCATTTGTTCCTTACTCATAGGCTTCAAAACTACTTCCACTTTGCTAAAGGTAGAAGAATATGTGTTTGCCTTTTCATGTTGATAGACATCTTAATCTTTATAGCTAAGGAAAAGCAAGCAAAAAAATGTGTAATGTTTGTAGGAGTCGCATCTCACCATATAGAATCATTGTAACGTCCATGAAAACAAGGAAACCAAATGCTGCTTTGTCACCACCTTACCAGAATAGGAGTATTATGATTTATGCTACCTTGTATGGTTAAGGATGTGGTTTCCTTGGGAACTTCAATATTGCAATGGTTGTTTCATTTACTACACTCATGCTGCTGCCTCAGTCAATGGTTAGTTTATGTGCACCATTCTTGCAACTTACAATGGTTTAAAATATTGAAGTATGCCTCAAATCTTCACTTTTTTTGTTTTGGTGCAGTGAGAACATGTCTCACAAGTGATAAAAAAAGAAAGAAAAATCCTTGCTTCGTGAAGATCATCAATATTTAAAATCAACTTTACCTAAGAAATCATCATCTTCAAAATCTAGATGTCGATCCATCAGTTTTTCCCCAAAATCCGACTGCTTCAAAATGTAATGGCGCTGTCCATATGCTCTGATATGAGATCTGATGCTAGATTCTTAGATTTCTAGCACTATAATAGGTTTTTCTTTTTTCCCCTTCTTAATCTCTCTCTCTCTCTCAATGTTGTATAACGAGATGACATATCAAAGAAGATATTTCATTGTTAACAAGCTAGATAGCTACTAAGGTTCCTTGGCAATCACACTAACATTCCTAGGCAATTACACCATTAATAAGCTAGATAGCAACTAAATTCTTAATAGGTGGAGTTGCTGGAGCTCCCTTTTTTTGAGACTGAGGTCCATGCTGCTTTAATGGATATGAATGGGGACAAAGCCCTAGGTCCGGACGGCTTCACTGTGCGTTTTTGGCAAAGCTGCTGGGATTTCGTAAAGGAGGAGATATTGGATATGTTAAGGAGTTCCATGAGTAAAATTCTTTCCTCAAGAGCCTTAACAATGCGTTTCTGGTCTTGTTACCGAAGAGAGGGGGGGTTGAGGACCTTGGGGATTATAGACCCATCAGCCTGTTAGGGGGGTTGTATAAATTGTTGGCTAAGGTGCTGGCCAATAGACTCAAGAAAGTGATAGGAAAAGTGGTTTCCCCCGATCAGAATGCGTTTGTCATGGGGAGACAGATTCTAGATGTCTCTTTAATTGCAAATGAGGTGATTGATTCATGGCAAAAAAAGGGAGAGAAAGGCCTAATTTGCAAATTGGATATCGAGAAGGCGTATGACAGCATTAACTGGCAGTTTTTGCTAAAGGTTTTGTAAAAAATGGGGTTTGGGCCAAAGTGGTTGGAATGGATGTGGAGTTGTATATCTACAACCAAGTTTTCAGTCTTGGTGAACGGAGTGCCAGCCGGGTTCTTTCCAAGTTCTAAGGGGCTGCACCAAGGGGACCCTCTTTCCCCCTACCTATTTGTCATGGGAATGGAAGTGTTAAGTGTTCTAATTAGGAGGGCTATTGAAGGGGGTTTTATCTCTAGGTGTAGCATCCAGCGAGGTAGAAGATAGGTTGTCAATATTTCACACTTACTCTTTGTTGATGATATAATCGCTTTTTGTGAGGCAAAGAAAGAGCACTTAACGCATTTGAGGTGGATTCTTTTTTGGTTTGAAGCTGCTTCAGGGTTAAGAATTAACTTGGCCAAAAGTGAAATTATACCAGTTGGGGAGGTGGAAGAGGTGGACGAGATGGCAGTGGAACTAGGGTGTAGGGTGGGATAGCTGCCTGCAGTCTACTTGGGGCTGCCATTGGGGGCGCCTAATAAGGCCTCTTCCGTGTGGGATGGGGTGGAAGAGAGAGTGAGGAGGAGACTTGCCCTTTGGAAATGTCAATATATATCCAAAGGTGGGAGAATTACACTTATAAAGACCATGATGGCTAGTATGCCCTTGTATCAAATGTTCCTTTTCCGCATGCCAAAGATAGTGGCAAGGAGGTTAGAAAAGTTGCAAAGAGATTTTTTGTGGGGAGGGGGTAACCTAGAAAAGAAAGCCCACTTAGTCAATTGGGAGGTGGCTTGTGCGGATAAGGAAAAGGGGGGGCTTGGCTTAAGAAAGCTAGCCCTCTTCAACAAAGCCTTGCTTGGAAAATGGATGTGGAGATTTGCTTGTGTTAAGGAGGATCTTTGGAAGCAGGTGCTTGTGGTGAAATATGGGCAAGAGGATCTTGGTTGGAGGTCAAAGAAGGCAAATGGGGCGCTTGGAGTAGGGGTTTGGAAGGAGATCTTGAAGGAATTTGTTTGGTGATGGGAAAATATGGTGTTTTAAAGTGGGAAAAGGCACTAAAATCATATTCTGGACTGATCTTTGGTGTGGGTGTACAATGCTGTCCCAAAGATTCTCACATCTTTATGCTATGGCTGTTCATAAGAATGCCACAGTGGAAGAGATGTGAGACCATAATTTTGGCCAAGGCGGCTGGAATTTAAGGTTTCTTAGGGACTTTAATGAATGGGAATTGGATATGGTAGGCAATTTGCTTTTTGTTTTGAGGGGTCACAGGATTACTTTGGAGGAAGACTCGGTTTTTTGGAAGGAAGGAAGAAACAGGCTGTTTAGAGTCAAGAAAGCGTACAGCTTGTTGGTAAGCCCCATTGCCGCCGTTTTCCCAAAAAGTAACATTTGGGTGGATAGAATTCCAACCAAAATTGCGTTCTTCGCGTGGGAAGCCGCTTGGGAGAAGGTGTTTACTCTTGATAGACTCCAGAAAAGAGGGTGACAGCTTCCTAATTGTTGTTTCTTGTGTGGTTGCTAAGAGGAAACTGTAAATCATATTCTAATACACTGTACAGTGGCCAGAGTGCTGTAGGATATTGTTCTTGGTTTGTTTGGCGCTCAGTGGGTTTTTCCAGAAACTGTAAAGGAGGTTTTATTTAGCTGGAGGGGCTCTTTTATGGGGAAAAAAATGGAAAAAGATTTGGAAATCCATTCCACTGTACATTTTTTGGACGGTTTGGAAGGAGAGGAATAAACTAGCTTTTACGTGCCGGGGGGGGGGGTTGTGTTAGCAATTCAGAAGCTTAAAAATTCTTTTGTTTGTAATTTATGGGGTTGGCCTAAATTATATATTGAAGAGGAGCCGCTCTCCCTTATAGGCTTTTTAGAGTGGTTAGCTTCTAGTTAAGGGTTGGTGAGTTTTTTGTTTTTTCATCTTTTGGTTGCGAGGCCTTAGCTGCCTTGTATACTCCTTATATGCTTTGTGACTTTTTTGCCTCACATTCTGCGCTTATTTATAAAAAAAAATAAAAAAAAAAAAAAAAAATTTCTTAATAAGTACTATCAATAAAATTGAAATGCTACATAGGTTTATATAGACTAATGGAACTCTTTTTCTTAATATGAACAAGGCTTTAGTTCTTAATATGAGCATGACATTTTTCCTAATCAAATTAAAAACTAAAACAAATGGAAATTTGACTAGAAAAGAAACTACTAAAACCAATTACAATGAACATAAAAAGTAAAGACTTCAGCTCAGACTACGAAATGCCAACATTACTAAAATATTCTTGTTGAATATTTTTCCAATTTCTTTCATAAGCTAGACTATTGTTGCTGAATATTTTTCTGATTTCTTTCATAAGTATTGAAAGGGTATTATAATGTTGTTCCCCATCAATTTATATGTTCTTTCCCTTTATCATTGGAAAATAAATGTTGTTTTAAGAAGTGGTATCAATCTTTTCGTAATACTGAGATTGAGAAAAGCTAAATAGTTGCCCTGGTAATGGAACATGAGGGTTGTTACCTTCATTCCATGTTGATCCAATTAGCAATGCGGTTCTTTGTACGTGCAAAGTTTATTTATTTATTTATTTTTTTCGATATTATATTTGTTTCAATTGCAATCATTAGGGATTTCACAAATTTATATGTGAGATTGGGAGGTTTTTCTTTGCACTAGACATTAGAAGATTGTTTTAATTTCCTTCTATTTGGTTTACTCTTTCCTATTACACCTACTTGTGCATCTTATCTTTTAATCAGTCTAATTTGTTCAAACCTACCTTCAATGAATAGATATATTGATTTCTATTTGTTATCCAGGTATCTTCATCAACTCATGAGTGGTTGGATCCGTCATTTCAGTTGAATGTTCCTCTAGTTGATGTTGATAAGGTATATTTATTCCCCTGTTGATGAAAAGTGATTCTCAATTGTTTAGGGACGTGTTTACTTATCGAAAAGAAAAAAAGAAAAAAAAATTGTTTAGGGCTTATGTTTTGCTGTAATTATAATCAGAATCATTCTGAAGGCCTTTTCCCTTGTTGTTTAAAGGTTGCCTTGAATTCATGATAGTTGGACATGAGAAGTTTGTGTACAAAAGTGTGGTACACTGTTCATGTTGGAACCCACATGGATAGAAAGTGTTGGATTCAGAAACTTCAGGATACTAGGACTGATTGACACATGTACAGTTATTTTGGAAAACAATTAAATTTATATTCTAATTTAGATTAACATCATTTTGTTACATGGATTGCATGGTTTATATTTCCACAGGGGCTTAATGAACTTAATAATGCTTGTAGTATTCACCTGCAAATTAGGTAATCTTAGAGTTCTGTATTGGTGTTTGATTTAGTGGCAGTTCTGGCATGTGAATTACATGGGACACTCAACTTGTTTTGAAGTATTCATATTGCTTAGTTTTGTAAGCACCATTTGATATTGATTCTAATTTACAATACCGCTTCTATTATATGCTTGTGAAATATTTTCTTCTTTGATATACTGCGTTATTTTTATTTTTTCTTTTTATTTTTTAGGTTTTGTTTTGTTTTGTTTTTTGTTTTTGATTTTTTTGGTAGTTAAGAAAAAGATGCCAAGAAGGAGCATGCCCAGCTCACAAGAGTTATATAAGAAACACCTAAGGAAATAAAAGAGAGAGAACAAACGGTCCTTAAATTAATAAAAACTTACAATAAAACCCATGAAACACAAATTCCCTTTGTCTAAGGAATTCCTTCAATTTTTATTTTTTTAATTAGGTAACATTTTTTTTTTTTTTATATATTTACTTGTGGGACTTGAATGCTGGAATAAAAATTTCCCGTAAAGGTCTTCTTGTCTTAACTCTTGAAGTTCCACACATTAAAGAATCCTACAAATCTGGTCCTTATTGATATATTAGGATGCAGTTTCCCACATCTTTCTGTTTAGTCCACGAAGCTGCTATGCCAACTCACAGAAAGAACTCAACATTGAAGAACATTGCATCCAGAAGATTCCAAAATCTGAGAAGAGTGGAGTGAGGAGAACTTCGTCAATTCTTACAAGAACTTTGTTTCCTTCAGTGAGTACTTGGGTTTGCCTGTGGAAGGCTTTGAGAAAGAAGTTGACTCCCTTTTGAGAAAGTTGGAAGCCCGAAAAGATCGAAGAGTGGTGGGATCGAGAGCCAAGAGGAGGCCTTCCTCTGCTTCTTGGTTTGAAAGGGAACTTTGAAAGTTGGATTGCTCTGTTAATCACAACCTCTCAAGCGGTAAAGGAAGATAAAGTAGGAAGTGTGGGTTGGATTTGGTTTCTGAGTGCCCAGGATAGGGCCTTGAATGGGGATGGGAGGTGGAGAGGAAAAGGTTGTTTTCAATTTCTTCCTTGTGTGTTAGACTTTCATAGTGGGTGGCTTCCTTGGCTTTCTTGGAATTGTGGGTTTGGGAGCGAGGCAGCGGCTAAGTTTTGATGGTCTTGTACTCCTTAGCTTTGTTAGGGCTTGGTTTTTTCAGTTTGGGAGCCCTTTGGCTTGGGTTGTGGTTTGTTGATTTCTCTTTTTGTCTACTTTTTGGCACTCTTTGTATACTCCATGTGTACCTGGTGCACCTTTTTTTGTGCTTTGAATCTATATGCTTATTTACCTATCAAAAAAGGAAGAGTGAACCACCTCAAAATGGAGTAGTGGCAGATGGGAGGAGAGTCAAGTTCTGGAAGGAGGTGTGGAGTAGAGACTCGCCTTTATGTGATTCTTCTCCCTTTGTTTTCTTGATTGCAGCTTCTAAGGAGGCATGAGTTGCTGTTGTCTGGGAGGCTTTGAATGGGAAAAAGGGTGTTGGAACCCCTGGTTTGTTAGAAACTTCCAAGATTGGGAGTTGGGTGTTGTTTGTCTATTAAGGAGACTTCATGAGTGACCAAGGATCATAAAGTGAGTTTATAAGCTATACTGTGAGTGCTTTAAGTGGGAATTGGATGTTGTTTGTCTATTAAGGAGACTTTATGAGTGAGCAAGGACCATAAAGTGAGATTATAAACAATTCTGTGAGGGCTTTAGGGAGGAGAATTTTTCTGTTAAGGCTGTCTATGTGACTTTAGAGTTGTTGAATGATGGAACCGTGTTTCTTGCAAAAGAAGTGTGGGGTTTGGTGACTTCACAAGGGTGATATTTTGTGGGGAAGCAGTATATGGAAAAATTTTAACCTTGAATCAATTCAAAAGAAGAGGGTGTTCACTATCAAATTGTTGTTGTTTGTGCAAAGCCAAGAGGAATCAAGGAATCATCATCTTATTAATCAGGGGAAAGCAAAGAATTTATAGGCTCTTTGTTCTCTATATTTGGGGTTTATGGGGTGCTCCCTAGAAGATTTGCGGGCAAAAAGAGTGTAAAAGCTTCGAGGACTGCCTCATTATGCCTTTTTTGGACTATTTGGCAAGATTGTAAGTGTATGGCTTTTAAAGGAGTGGAGTGGTTCAATCTTGTAAAGCTTGTTTTTTTTTCAACCGTGTTTCTTTAGTGCAGTTAGTTCATAAATGTCTGCCCTTTATTTGATTTTACTGATTGATTGGAGCTCCTTAATGTTTTGGGGCTTTGCAGGTGTTTTTTTGTTGAACCCTCTTTTTTGTTAGGCAGTTTTGTAATAAATTTTTATTTGACTCTATGAAAAAAAGAAAAAAAAAAATCTGTTTATTGTCCACGCTTTGGAACTCCTAAACAACTTTCTTACACACACCTCAACCTATTAACAAGAACCTCAACCAAGTATTTATGTATGCTAGCCATTGTGAGTTTTGAGTGTTAGTTTGTATGTCACATGTTCAATGAAAAACCCTACTCATACAACACGTCATTCTCAAATAAAAAGCCTTATTTCCAAAACTTTTCAGGACTTAATTGTTGTTCTTATGCCTTTTTATTTAAAAAATTCTGAAATTTCTTATGGTAGTTTGTTTTTCCTCCCTTCTTTGACTTCTTCTTTTCCTTTTAAATAAAAATTTTCTAAATTTTCTATTGAAATTTCTTAATGAAATTATGCATTTGTCTAAAATTAATTATGTATTTGAATGAAGATCAATCAATGAATGATATTGGTTGTATTTTATATATATTCTTGCATTGATAACACGGTAATTAAAATTTAAGAGCTCATTGAAGACCATGTAAACTTATTAGGAAGTTTTATATTTTAAGTTTTTATTCGCTGGGAAACTTTAACTTTGATTGCAATTTAACTGTTGAATATAATGTATTTATAGTGTATAAGTTTCTTTCCTTTCTTAATATAGGTCACATATATGGTAGTTAGTTCAACCTAGCCTTGTATATATATTTCTCTATTGTAAGAAGTTAAGAATATGAATGAGAATTAAGGTTTTCTCTCTCTCTTTCAACATGGTATCAGAGCCAAGGGAGAAAACTTTATTTTTTTTCTGGTTTACCCATGTAATTAATTTCGGGAATCCGTCCAGTGACCGTGTTTCATTCCGGTCACCTTTTCCATCTCCCAAAGCTTTCCGATCAGTCATATCGTGGTCAGAAAACCCTCATTACCGTCAACATTTTTTCGGCGATATTTTCCGACGTTTTTTTTTTCTGGCGATATTTTCCGATACCGACCACATCATCAGGAGCGCAAAGAGGAGATCTGCAACTTTTCTCAAAGCACCGGAGCCAAAAACCCACCCACGCGCCACTTTTCTCCAGTGGCCTGAATCCCACGTGTCGGCGCGTGGCCCACTTTCTAGTGCCGAGCTTCTTCCATTAGGCTCGTCCGGCGCCGTCTTGCACTTCTAAGCCTCCGTCAATCCTCTTTGAACCATGCTTCTCCATTTTTTTGGCATTTCAGCCTCCGCGGGTCTTCTTTCGGCCTCCGACGGCAGCTCCCTTCCTTGGTCGAGACTTGTGTGTGCCTTGGGAAGGCCTTTTCTTCATCTCCAGTCACTTTTCTCCTTTGTTTGGGTCCCGACATACCAGGTTCTTCTTCCACAGCTGTGATCCGACCTCCTTTTAGGGCTCTCTTCGATCCAAACGTGATTCAATCTTAGGTGAAGTGGATATGGTGACTAAAAATCCTATTTTTACATCCGTCATCTTTGGATCTCCTACTATCACATCGGAAAAATTGATTGGTAGTGAGAATTATCTCTCTTGGTCAGTGTCCGTGGAACTCTGATTTATGGGAAAAGGTTATGAGGATCATCTTGTTACACCTGAGGATGCTATACTTGATGTTGACAAAGTGCAATGGAAGAAAATCGATGCACAATTATGCAGCGTATTATGGCAATCTGTTGATCCCAAAATTTTCCATCATCTTTGTGCCTACAAAACTTGCTTTAAATTTTGGACTCAGGCTAAAGGATTATACACGAATGATATTCAACTGTTTTATGAGGTGGTTTCTGATATTGTTTATGTGAGACAGCAGGACATGGATTTGTCTACTTATATTGGCCGGATTGTGTCTCTTAAGGAGGAGTTCTTAACTTTGATGCCCTTCACTAATGGTGCTGAAGCTTAACAAATACAGACTGACAGGTTCTTTATGGTGTTAACCCTCATTGGCCTCCGTCCAAATCTCGAGTCTGTCCGAGATCAGATTCTTGCTAGTCCATCAATACCATCTTTGGATGATGTGTTCGCTCGTCTCTTATGCCTCTCCTCTACTCAGACCTTATCGACTAATGGTCCTTCAGATTCATCTATGTTAGCTTCTCAGACTAACTCTCGAGGAGGACGTAGTGGCAATCGGGGTCGAGGACAACGTCCTCAGTGCACTTATTGTAATAAGCTTGGTCACACTCGAGATCGTTGCTATCAGTTATATGGACGGTCTCCTCGCACTGCCCACATTGCTCAGTCATCTGATCCTCTGCTATCTCGACCTAACTCCGTTGCGAGCTCCACATCTCAGAGTATCACCCTTACTGGTAGTGATTATGATGCCTATCTCCGATATCAGGCAACCACATTGGCTTCTGTTGCTTCTATTGCCCAGATCGATAATGTCTCTGTCTGCTTTACTCAGTTTCCTTCTCTTGGCCCGTGGATTCTAGATTCTGGAGCATCTGATCATATCTTTGGTAGTAAACACCTTTTCTCCTCTATTACTACTACCTCTGCCTTACCTACTGTTACTTTAGCTAATGGTTCCCAAACTATAGCTAAAGGTATTGGTTTGACTCATCCTCTCCCTTCCCTACCTCTCCATTCTGTCCTTTATGCCCCTAAGTGTCCTTTTAATCTTATTTCCATCACTCTTAACTGTTCTATCACTTTTTCTGATAAATCTATGATGTTACAGGACCGGAGTACGGGGAAGACAATTGGCATAGGGCGTGAGTCTCAAGGCCTCTATCACCTCACATCACCTTCATCTCTTGCAGCTTGCATTTCCACTGATGCTCCTCTTCTTATTCACAGTCGTCTGGGTCATCCTAGTCTCCAAGTTCCAGAAGATGGTTCCTCGTTTTTCCACTTTGTCGTCGCTTGCGTGTAAGTCGTGTCAGCTTGGAAAACATACTCGTGTCTCCCAAAGCGTTTGAATAATCGGGCAATGTCTCCTTTTGAACTTGTCCACATTGATGTTTGGGGTCCGTGTCGGACCGTGTCTACTTTAGGATTTCAATATTTTGTCACTTTCATTGATGACTATTCAAGATGTACTTGGTTATTTTTAATGAAAAATCGAGCTAAGTTATTTTCTATTTTCCAGAAATTTTGTGTTGAAATCCAAACACAATTCAATGTTTCTATTCGAGTGTTACGTAGTGACAATGCTCGGGAATATTTTTCTACACCTTTTACTTTTTTTATGTCCCAACATGGGATCCTCCATCAGTCATCTTGTGCTCATACTCCTCAACAAAATGGGGTTGCTGAACGTAAAAATCGACATCTTGTTGAGATAGCTCGTACCCTCCTTCTTTATAGTCATGTTCCTTTTCGTTTTTGGGGGGATGCTGTTCTTACAGCCTGTTACTTGATTAATCGTATACCCTCATCTATGACCAAATCCTTCATTCTCTCATTTTTCCTACCCAACCTCTTTATTTCCTTCCTCCTCGTGTCTTTGGTTGTACTTGTTTTGTTCATACTCTCACACCTGGACAGGACAAGCTCTCCGTCAAGGCTACGAAATGCATCTTCTTGGGATACTCTCCACTTCAGAAGGGCTATCATTGTTATTCCCCTGACACTCATCGTTATTTTCTCTCCGCTGATGTCACCTTCTTTGAGGACTCTACATTCTTCTCATCCTCTGAATCTCTTCCCATTTCTGAAGTATTGCCACTTCTCTATATATCCCCCCCTTCAGATGCACTCTCTCATCCTCTTCAGGTTTATCATCGTCGACATCGTGCTGTTGCTCCTCCTCTCTCTTCAGTTGAGGTACCTGATGACTCACCTCCTGTCCCACCGATTTCTCCTACCCCAGCCCTGTCATCTACTGACCATTTGCCTATTGCTTTTCGGAAAGGTAATTGATCTACTCGTAATCCTCATCCTATTTATAATTTTTTGAGCTACCATCGATTATCTTCATCCTATTCTGCCTTTGTCTCTACTTTATCCTCTGTTTCTCTTCCTAAGAGCACTCGTGAGGCACTTTCTCATCCTAGGTGGCGACAAGCAATGGTTGATGAAATGGCTGGTCTACACTCCAATGGCACATGGGATCTTGTCTCTTTACCTCCTAGTAAATCTTTAGTTGGATGTCGTTGGGTCTACACTATTAAAGTTGGTCCTGATGGTTAGGTTGATCGCCTTAAGGCCTGCTCGGTTGCTAAAAGTTATACTTAGATTTATGGTTGTGACTATGGTGACACCTTCTCTCCTGTTGCCAAGATTGCTTTTGTTCGCTTATTTCTCTCCATGGTAGCTATGTGTCATTGGCCTCTTTATCAGTTGGATATTGAGAATGCTTTCCTTCATGGTGAACTTCTCAAGGAAGTGTATATGGAGCAACCACCTGGTTTTGTTGCTTAGGGGGAGTCTGGTTTAGTGTGCAAGTTATGCCGCTCTCTATATGGCTTGAAACAGTCTCCTCGGGTATGGTTTGAGCGTTTTAGTTCAGTTGTTCAAGAGTTTGGAATGCTTCGGAGTGAAGCAGATCATTCAGTTTTCTATCATCATAACTCTTCGAGCCAGTCCATCTATTTGGTAGTTTATGTGGATGACATTGTCATTACAGGTAGTGATCAGGAGGGTATCCAAAGACTAAAACAACACCTTTTCAACCACTTTCAAACCAAAGACTTGGGCAAACTCAAGTACTTTCTGGGACTTGAAATAGCTCAATCCAGTTCAGGTGTGGTTATGTCACAAAGGAAGTATGCCTTAGACATCTTGGAAGAAACAGGTATGTTAGAATGTAAACCTATTGACACTCCTATGGATCCAAATGTCAAACTTGTACCAGGACAGGGGGAGCCTCTAAGAGATCCTAGGAGATATCAACGACTTGTAGGCAAACTGAACTACCTCACCATCACTCGGCCAGACATCTTTTTTCCTGTGAGTGTGGTTAGTTAATTTCTACAATCACCATGTGACAACCATTGGGATGCTGTGATCCGCATTTTTCGATATATTAAAGGAACACCGAGCCAAGGTATGTTGTATGAAGACAGGGGCCATACCCAAATTGTTGGTTACACAGATGTAGATTGGGCTGGTTCACCCTCAAATAGGCGTTCCACCTCAGGGTATTGTGTTTTTATTGGAGGTAACTTAATATCCTGGAAGAGTAAGAAACAAAATGTAGTGGCCAGATCAAGCGCCGAAGCTGAGTATCGAGCTATGGCTTTGGCAACATGTGAACTCATATGGTTGAGGCAACTCCTTCAGGAATCGAGATTTGGAAAAGATGAACAGATAAAGCTAGTCTGTGACAATCAGGCCACATTACATATTGCATCCAATCTAGTCTTTCATGAAAGAACCAAACATATTGAAGTTGACTGTCACTTCATTAGAGAGAAGATTGCATCAGCGTGTGTTGCTACAAGTTTTGTTAATTCAAATGATCAACTAGCAGACATCTTCACTAAATCTCTTAGAGGTCCTAGGATTAAATACATTTGTAACAAGCTTGGTGCATATGACATATATGCTCCAGTTTGAGGGGGAGTGTTGAATATAATATATTTATAGTGTACAAGTTTCTTTCCTTTCTTAATATAGGTCACATATATGGTAGTTAGTTCAACCTAGCCTTGTATATATATTTCTCTATTGTAAGAAGTTAAGAATATGAATGAGAATTAAGGTTTTCTCTCTCTCTCTTTCAACATTAACAAATGAGAGATTGATGAGGTCTGTTTCTAGTTAGAAAATAACTCATGCTTCCCACTAGCTGTTTATTTCTGCACCAACAACTGACCAGCTGCCTGAATCCTCTTTAAACCTCATATTTCAAATCTCAAACCAGTGTTCCATTGTCTCATACCACCACCATCAAGAAGGATGGGAAAGTGATTTGGAGTAAGTCTAGGGAGGTTGCTTTCAGGCACATTTGAGAAGTGTTGTTTCTGATCTGTGAAGAGTAAAAATGGATCCACCACTGGTCACAATGTATTGTCTCGATGGCTTATCTTATTATAATCTTTATGTAAGTGGATTTTGTGACTATAAATTCCACTATTCAAGGGGGTTGTTTCTTATTATTAGTTTTTTCTTTCAGGTTCGTTGTATTATAAGAAACATAGTAAGAGATTGGGCTGCAGAGGTACTTGTTAATTCCTTTTGTACTTCAAATTCAATGTTTATTGTCATTTATGATCTCTGAAACAATATAATACTTGTTCTTTTTTAATCCAGGGACAAAAGGAGCGTGACCAGTGCTACAAGCCTATTCTTGAAGAGCTTGATGGTCTATTCCCAAATCGCTCTAAGGATAGGTATATTATTTTCTCTTGTTGCTTTCTTTATTTCTTTATTTTTTTAAATTTCTTTATAAATCTTAAAGAGTAGTATCTTAGTGGTGTATCTACCATCACATCTCCTGTGATCATGATAAATCCTGTTTTTACTAGAATTATGTCCTGTTTTTGTAATTACTGAAAACATAAACTTTGTTGAATAGGCCTCCTTCCTGTTTAGTTCCTGGTGCTGGACTTGGGCGGCTGGCATTGGAGATTTCCTGTCTTGGTATGTATTTGATGTTGAGTTGTTAACACATCTAATCTGATGTATTCTTTACAGAGGGCTTGACAATTCTATTTTATGTCACAGGTTTCATAAGCCAAGGAAACGAATTTTCATATTACATGATGATATGCTCAAGTTTTATTCTCAATAAGTGAGAACTTCATGGCGACCTCTAGTTTTGCCACCTCTATGCATATTTCTACCTGTACACAAGAATTTATTTCTCCATACTCAGGCTTTGTTATCCTTACATGCCCTTCTTTGGGTTTACTTATTTTTAACTAGTGCTCAAACTGCTGAGGAGTGGACAATTTATCCTTGGATCCACAGCAATTGCAATTCACTATCAGAAAACGACCAACTTCGTCCTGTTTCGATTCCTGATATGCATCCAGCCAGGTATTCGTGCTTATGTTTATGTGATTTTTCTTTAATTTTCTGTTCTCATTTTACTCTTCAAAATGATTTATGAGTCACAAGCAAACAAATCAGATTTTCTCATTCAGATCAGGCTCTAGTTGTTCACCATGAAAGCTGGATAAATCGTAAAACATAACATTCAATGTATCAGTGTTTTAAAAGGCTATTGAGTTGAGGTGAGACTGTAAATTAGCTTTGAGACTATAGCCTCAGTTAGTGCAATTAAGGCTTATAACCTTGAGGCTGTTGAGGCTTAAGGCTCAAATATTCAAAGGGTTTTAATGGATTTGGGGCCATTGTAGGCTTTTGATATATATATGATACGCTTTTGTGGGCTTTGTTGGTGTAGATTTTGTAAGTTTTATTTTATGTCCAAACTTGGGTTAAACTTTTTACAAAATAAGGACTTAGTTGACTTTTAATTAATCTTTCAAAGGGAGTGGAAAAAGGGTGATTGAAAAGAAAAGAATAGGGAATCTGCTCTAGTGGCTAAACTTATATATAATCATTATCATACTGTTAATAATAGATAAAGAAAAATGCCACTACGATTGATGGATCAAGAAAAAGAATGGGCAGGCATTAAAACTCATGAGGAGAATAATGCAATAATTAGACATAATTATGATTCCTTGGAGGATCCCATAAGTGATAGTGACGGTAGTACTAAAGATTGTTTGAAGAAACCATGGGAATTGACTTTTAGAAGAGAGAAGAATGAACTAAATCGGAAACTATTGACAATGACAAACTGTTAATTTTGTTATAATGAACTTCATGTGATTTTATTAGTATTTTTCTGATTTGTTGAGAATTTATTTATTTATTTGTTCAAGTTGAGACTTATGCCTTGTTCTACCTCAAGTCTTACGGCTCGTCTTATTTGGATAAAAAGCCTCAAGACCACTTTTAGCCTTTTAAAACATTGCAATGCATAGTTTTTAGAAAGCAGATGGAAGCATTTTGTCATTCCATAAGGCAAATTATTAGGTGTACATATCAGTGCTTAGTAAATGTTGAGTTTATTAAACAGAACTGTCAAATCTTGGCAAACAAAAAATTAAAATAAAAGAGAAGGAATGAAATATAAATGAAAACTAAGACTTTTAGGTTCATTCAACCATGTATCACCAGTTTAGGATTGACAAATCAACCATTGATGTGAAAATTTAGAGATTACAAGGTTATATAGACAGAAAAGAGAGAGAAACTGAATTCAACCATCAATTGATCATTTGGTTGATGTATGGGGTGAATATTTCAAACATAAGTGAGTCTGAAGGTAAGATGTGAATATACAGTGAGACCTTGATGCATTCCAGTACACAGAAAGCTTGTATAAGAGGTTTTGCAGTATTTAAGGAAAGTCCTTTGAACTCAAGGTAGGGGATGGCATTGGGGTGGGGATGCTGGGATGGGGATGGCAATAAGAATCATTGAGAAGGGCAAAGGTGAGCCTAGAACTTTAAGGTCTAAGGAGTACAGAGGCTGATGGAAAAAATGGATGGACAGCCTGAACCAGACATCATGTCTGGAGCTTCTTGAGAATGATCAGAGGGAGAAGCAGAATGCACATACTGGATCATCAGCAGCTGAAATTGGGAGATTTGTGCAGACTGCAGAGATTTGTGGGTAGTTAAGGTTTAGCTTGTGATTGTTCGGAGAGAACTGCACTGGCTGGGTGAAAATGGGTTTCGTGCTGAGATCTTTCCTCTACTAGGTTCTACACATTGCTTTGTATTCTGCAGTAAATAACAGAGAAGAGATGTGTAGGAGTATTAGATTAACAATCTAGCACCAAAGTTATATTATTTGCAGCAAGAAACCTAGCCCTACCATGGTTGTGGGCTGTTCATAAAAAGGGCTGGAATGAGGTGGATTAGCCTACAATAACCAAATATCTTAGGCCAGTACTTTGGAGCAGAGGAATTGTGTTTTGTTTCCCTTCTCATCAATTAAATGAATTTTCTATGTTGTTAAGTGATTGAGCAGCAGAGTTCAGTAGACTTAATGAGGTGAAACCATATCAAGACTTCAAGAGTGAAGATT
This sequence comes from Vitis vinifera, assembly GCF_030704535.1. NCBI lineage: Eukaryota > Viridiplantae > Streptophyta > Magnoliopsida > Vitales > Vitaceae > Vitis > Vitis vinifera. The sequence goes on from NC_081822.1 coordinate 29,782,191, forward strand.
CAACTATGGTATGGGATTCTTCCGTGAATACCATTGATCTGTTGTTGAAATTTTATAATGTTGTGGTTTGAAACAGCTGTTTACTTGAACTGAGGTGGTCGTCTCTGCAACTGGGGAGAAATAAGGGGGGGTGTTGGCCTCTAAGGCCTGATTCATGCAGCAATGGGTTAGGGTGGGGACGTGGAGGTCCCAGGTTTGATACCCTGCTGTGAAAAATAAAAGGAAAAAAATATGCCTATCATAGAAGGAAAAAAAGAGAAGGTACTGGAGAATGATTGACAAACCATTTCACTGATGGATAAAGCACTAGAGTTAAAGGTGGAGACTTAGATGGGGAAACACCTGTACACCCTTTTGAAGTAATTGCCAAAGTGGGTGCAACCCATGTACACAATGCATAGAAAAAGCAAAAAGACAGAAATAAAAGAAAAAGAAAAAGGTATTTCACTTCTTAAGTAATATCCAAAACATCAATAAATCTGTCAAAGAGAAGCTTCCATTTCATAATGATCATTCAGTCCATTCAAACAAAGAATTTATGAAAATGTTTTCATAAAAACATTTGTCAGCTGCAATTCCAATTGATCCAAGCCATAAAAAATCCTTCTATTGTGTTGCTTCCAAATTCACCAAAATAAATATATTGGGTCTGTAAGCCATACTTTCTTTTTTGCCTTCCTTTACCATCCCTCCACACTAACTACTCCTGGTATCCTCAAGTGTCTCAAGAAGCACCCAACTAATAAAAGGTTCAGAATAATAAAGACCTTAATCTCTGTGCTGTAATAAAATGGATAAGTTAGTGGTTGACCAATTCTTGTTCCTGCTTGCACAAACAACACCAGTTGGAGAAGTGTTTTTCTATTTTTATTTGCACCTGCAATGGTTTACTACTCAGTAATCATTGACTTGCCTTGCGTGCAGTGCAGGGATCACTGAAGGCTTTTCAATGTGTGGTGGTGACTTTGTTGAAGTCTATAGCGATCCAAGCCAAATAGGTAGGAGAAATAGTATAGCTTCTTTCTTTCTTGTTTCTGTATATTTACTTTATTTGATGCATATAATGTGATTGATTTTTTGTGTCTTTGTTAGGAGAATCTTTGGCTGATATTATCCTGTATACATTGTTACCTTCCTAAGGGTCATAGTCAGTTACTTTTAGCACACAACTATTGCATAGATGATAATGGCACTTAGGAGAGGAGGTAACTGAAAGATCATCCATTTCATTATATGGTCTTCTATGCATTCTCCTATGATGATAGGGAATTGGGGATCCAAAATGTGCTTGATCTTGATAGAGTTCCACTGGGGAAGGGTCTTTGGAGGTTTGAGAAAGAAAATGATGGATTTTGGAGGAAAGTTCTAATGGCTAAGTTTGGTGTTGGGGTACTATAAGTTGGGGGATGAAATGGGTGGGATAGTTCTAATGTCTGAAATGGTGAGAGAATGCATTTTTGGGTTGATATACGGTGTGGAGAGATTGCTCTCAAGGATGTTTTTCCTTGTCTCTTTTATTTGTCAACTAATAGGGAAGCTAAATAATTGAGTTTGGAAGGGAAGAGTAGGTGACAGAGTTTGTGTATCATTAATTAGGAGGTTTCATGCTTTTGTACCAAAGAGGACAGGGAGGAATATTTTGAAATGGAAGTTGAGTACAGGAGTTTCTTTTTTGGTTATCTCCTTGAGGCAGTTCTTAGGCCTTCTCCTTCTTTACAAGGTTTGAAGTCTTGGGGCTTGCGTGTCAAGTCTAAGGTTTGTTTCTTTGTGTGGGAGGTGGTTTAGTGCAAAAAATCCTTACAATTGATCAGTTGATTGAAAGCCAGTTTGTCCTGGTTAAAGGTTGCTGCTGGTGTTGTCAGTATATGGAGGCATCTAGGATAGCCTCCTTATTGTACTGCATCTTGAACGTTGCAGGCATTGCTCTTCTCCATCTTTGGGGGAATCATGGGTTTATCTTATTTTGTGAATGGTTCCCTTATTAGTTGCTGAGGTGATTTTTGCAGGCAAGGTGAAGACTAGAACTTGGAAAGTTGCCTCTCTTCACCTGTTTTGAACATCTGGGACGTGTGTAACCAAATGAATCTTAAAAGGGTGGAGTTGTCTTTGTTGAGGTTAAAGTGTCTGTCTCTAAACTTTGGTTCAATGGTTCAAGTCTTTGTTAGAGGATGAAAATCTCTATGCTAAATTTAATTTGTTTTTTTGGATTGTCTGGTCTGATTTTGTTTGGAGGGCTTTTTCCTCCTAATTATTTTCCTTCTCGTTTATTTTCAGATTCTCCTTTTATACCGTGTATCAGGGACATATCTTTTCAATAACACTAAAAGTTGTGTTTTGGACATTGGAGAATTATGTATATGCATTTTTGCTTTGATGCTGGTAAAGGTTGCTTTAGAAATATCAATTCTGGCATGTGCATGTGCATTGCTGGTACTGTAGCTTTATACTGAACCCGGCATTATTATTTGTTTTCTGTTTTTCAATGATAGACTATAGTTGTATTATGTTAGGTAAAAGAAAGGATTTGAACATAAGAATGAAAAGTGAGAAATCTTTCAAAGGAAGGAACTATGCACTAATGTATAAAAGAGAAATACAGAAGTCCACACAGCAGAAAGCCTTTGGCTTTCCACTCTTTAAGGAAATAGACTGTCAAAACTCAATGGGACATAAGTTCCCTGACCAAGTTAACTAGTTAACTTCGTCATAGTCTTTTTCATCTTAAAAGTCATTGTTAAGGGAATTTTTATGGTAATTGCAGGAGTTTGGGATGCAGTTGTGACCTGCTTCTTCATTGATACAGCACACAACATCGTGGAATACATTGAAATCATATCAAGAATCCTCAAAGATGGTGGTGTAAGTTCTCTGTGGCTGTTTGGATCAATTTCTTTGGAATACATTACTTGATCTTGTTCCATTTTTTTTTTTTTTTTTGATGAGTGTTACTTGATCTTGTTTCATAGCAGGTCTGGATCAATTTTGGACCCCTGCTGTATCACTTTGCGGATATGTATGGACAAGAAGATGTTAGACTCTTTCCCTTAAGACACACAGTTTAAATGACAGTTACATGACGTTTAAGATGCAATAGCTGGTATGTTTGTTTATTCATTTTTTTCTATAAATGTTCCTCATTTTTCTTTTTCTCCTTCTAGGAGATGTCCATTGAACTAAGTTTGGAAGATGTGAAGAAGGTTGCTTTACACTATGGATTTCAAATGGAGGTAATCTCAATCCACATGTTTTATGTTGTCTTGCATCTGTATACAACGACATGAAATTGTAATTGGACTTAGTTCATGAATTACAGAAAGAAAGGACCATTGAGACGACCTACACAACGAATCCTCGATCCATGATGCAAGTAAGATTCTTACCTGGTGCATGATTTACTTTTCCCAGTTGTCTGCATCCCCAACAGGAGGAGGAAAAAGCAAAGGAGGACAAAAAGGAGACGAGAGAGAGAGAGAGTTTCTTTGACATTTGATTTAATTGGGATGTTATGATCAACACATCCCTAGATATCTATGGAAGTGGTACAGGTACAGGAACCGCTAGCAACATAGTATTGGAGCTGGCAAAAGGTCAGGTTTAGATGGGTTTACGTCAAGATGGCTTTCAGGGGTTTTAGAACTGCCCTAGCCAGATGGAATCTTCAACCAGTCTATATTGAAAATTATGTTAAATTAGTAAAAAAAAACACATTAAAATATATCTATAAGATGGTTTTGAACATTTAAAATTTGAAATTTTTTTAGTATAGATTATCAGGTTTACGCAAACCTTAACCCATTTAGACCTGGTGGATTTGGTTAAAAGCTTGCCAACTAGACCTAATTGTTTACTTCAGCAAGTTCCACCTGAAATCTCCTGCTTGAGAAGCTGCAGCTTTTACTGAGTTAATAGTATCTGAAAAAAGAACAAAGAAAATTGTTGATGTTTTGAACATGTTAATTCTTATCTTCTTTTAATTGCAGAACCGATACTTTGCTGCATTTTGGACAATGAGAAAGAAACCAGTGGCAACCTGATACACCATAAATACTGAGCTCCTCAGATTACAAGTCTCTGGCCAATGGTTCTTTCTCAAGTGGATTGTTGCAAAAGAGAATCTATTTTGTCTTCAAACTGGTAATTTTTTTGTTTTCTATTTTCTGCTGAACTTGGGTGTAGGACTAAAGTCAATTTAGGGGATTTATTTTTTTATTTTTTTATATATAAGCAGCCTCAAGTTAGTCACTCATATGTCAACCTACTGAAAGATTTCAAACTTTTTTGTTCTTCTATGTACATTTACAGTTGCCTCAATGTGTTTCTAATGTTCTAATTGCAAGTAATTTAATACTTACGTAAGTGATGTGCTTTTTGCCAAGTTCTTACCATGTAATGAAAAACATTTGGTTCTAATGTTTTGTTTGGGTTTCCTTCTCTTTCTTTCAATTTCCCCCCCTAAAAAATCATGTGAAGTGAAGAAGGCAGGTAGTTTATTCCTTTGTTGCAATTTTGTTTATGTTTGTTTTGTTTTATTTTTAACTTCTTGTTATTAGGAAGGCTGGAATGTAGGTGTACCTAGGAAGTCTCTTGACACAAGCACATCAGCAGTTGGAAACCTCAACTTTGTGCACAAGACACAATCATGGCTAAATATGCGAAAGAGGCCACTTGTAGAGAGCTTGAAATTCATTAAACAAAATGATAAGGGAACCTTAGACAGAAAAAATTATAACCATGATTAATGAGAAGGAACTATTAAGATATAGTCTCCTAGCTGGCTAGATCAGTTTAGTGGGGTGATTCAAAGAAGGCTGCTTTGTCTTGTTTCTGACCACTTTCCCATTCTTCTAGAAGGAGGCGGGCTAAGGAGAGGTCCATCTCCCTTCAGGTTCGAAAACATGTGGTTAAAAGTTGAGGGTTTTCTAGACCTTATCCGGAATTGGTGGAGGGAAATTGAGGTCAGAGGCACTGCTAGTTATAGATTGGCAGCAAAGATGAAGGAGCTCAAACAGAAACTAAAAGCTTGGAATAGAGATGTCTTTGGAAATTTGGAAGGTAACAAAAGTGCAGCCCTGCAGCAAGTGGATTATTGGGACCGTGTGGAAAGCGAAAGAAGATTGTTTTTGGAAGAGACAGAATTAAAAAAGGAAGCAAAGGAAAGCTATAAAAAATGGGTCCTTTTGGAAGAAAGTCATTGAAGACAACTCTCAAGGGAGGTATGGCTTAAGGAAGGGGATAAAAATACGGGATTTTTTCATCGGATGGCGAATGCCCACCGTAACAATAACTCTTTGGACAGAATTAAAATTGATGGGGTTTGGCTGGTAGAGGAACAGGAGGTAAGGGAAGGGATTGCAAATGCTTATCAATAGAGGCTCTCAGAAGACTTGGGGTGGAAGGCGGATATTGAGAGGATCCAATTAGATCAAATTAGCCAGCAAGAAGCAGAGAATCTTGAGATTCCGCTCTCTGAAAATAAGATTCATTCAGCTTTAATGGAGATGAGTGGGGATAAAGCCCCTGGGCCGGATGACTTTACTATGGCGTTTTGGCAAAGTTGTTGGGGTTTTGTGAAAGGGGAGATCTTGGAGATGTTTAAGGAGTTTTATGAGCAAAGCTCCTTTCTCAAAAGTCTCAATAACACTTTTCTGGTTCTGATTCCTAAGAAAGGGGGAGCGGCTGATTTGGGAGATTTTAGACTCATTAGTCTCCTGGGGGGGCTATACAAATTGATGGCTAAAGTGTTAGCTAATAGACTCAAGAGAGTGTTAAACAAAGTGGTAGCCCCAACTCAGAATGCATTTGTGATGGGAAGACCAATCCTTGATGCTTCTTTAATTGCGAATGAGGTGATAGACTCGTGGCAGAAAAGAAAAGAGAAAGGGCTCATTTGTAAGTTGGATATTGAGAAAGCGTATGATAGCATCAACTGGCAGTTCTTGTTGAAGACACTTCACAAAATGGGATTTGGCTCAAAGTGGTTGGGATGGATGTGGAGTTGTATATCTTTTGCCAAGTTTTCAGTTCTAGTTAATGGGGTTCCAGCTGGATTCTTCCCGAGTTCTAAAGGGCTTCGTCAAGGGGATCCATTATCTCCTTATCTCTTCGTCTTGGGAATAGAAGTGCTAGATGCCCTAATTAGGAGGGCGGTTGCGGGGGGCTACCTCTCAGGTTGTAGTATTCAGGGTGATAGGAGACACAATTTAAAAATCTCTCATCTATTCTTTGCTGATGATACAATTGTGTTCTGTGAGGCTAACAAAGAGCACCTTACTCATTTGAGTTGGATTCTTTTGTGGTTTGAAGCAGCTTCAGGCCTAAGGATTAACTTGGACAAAAGTGAAATTATCCTAGTTGGTGTGGTGGAGGAGATTGAGGAGATGGCAGTGGAATTAGGATGTAGGGTGGGCTCACTGCCTTCTCAATACTTGGGCTTGCCATTAGGGGCTTCTAACAAAGCCCCTTCAGTTTGGGATGGGATGGAAGAGAAAGTGAGGAGGAAACTAGCGCGGTGGAAACGGCAATATATCTCAAAAGGGGGGAGAATCACTCTCATAAGAAGCACTTTGGCTAGCATGCCAATCTATCACATGTCTTTGTTCCGGATGCCTAAGTCAGTGGCTAGGAGATTAGATAAAGTTCAAAGAGATTTCCTTTAGGGAGGGGGAAGTGTGGAAAGAAAAGCTCATCTAATCAAGTGGGAGGCGATTTGTGAGGATAAGAGCAAGGGAGGACTAGGCTTAAGGAAGCTAGTGCTCTTGAACAAAGCTTTGCTTGGTAAATGGATCTGGAGATTTGCTTATGATAAAGATAATCTTTGGAAGCAAGTGATAACAACGAAATATGGGCAAGAAGGTCATGGTTGGAGAACAAAGAGGGCTTATGGGGCGTTCGGCGTGGGGGTGTGGAAGGAAATCTGGAAGGAAACTGATTGATGCTGGGATAACATGGGGTTCATAGTTGGGAAGGGAAGCAAAATCAATTTTTGGACTGATGTTTGGTGTAATGGTACAAGGCTGTCCCAAAATTTCCCCCACCTATTTGCTATGGCTTCTCATAGGAATGCGACGGTGGAGGAGATGTGGGATCAGAATTTTGGTCAAGGGGGGTGGAATCTAGGATTTTTGAGGGACTTTAATGATTGGGAGATGGATATGATAGGGAACTTGCTACATGTTCTGAGGGATTACAAGCCCTCTATGGAGGAAGATTCAGTCTGTTGGAAGGGAGGAAGGAATGACAAATTTAGGGTCAAAGAAGCTTATTGATTGGTGACCAGACCCAATGATATTGTTTTTCCTTCTAGATGCATTTGGGTGGATTCAGTTCCAACCAAGGTTGCATTCTATGCTTGGGAGGCTACTTGGGGGAGGGTGCTCACTCTTGATAGACTTCAGAAAAGAGGATGGCAGCTTCCTAATTGATGTTTTCTATGTGGTTGTGAAGAAGAAACTGTAAATCATATTCTTATTCATTGTATAGTGGTCAGAGTTCTGTGGGATATTGTTCTTGGGTTATCAGGTGTGTAGTGGGTCTTTCCAGAAACTGTAAAGGAGGTCTTAACTAGTTGGAGGGGCCCTTTTGTGGGAAAGAAAAAGAAAAAGATATGGAAATCCATACCGTTGTGTATTTTTTAGACGGTTTGGAAGGAAAGAAATAGGCTAGCTTTTAGGGGGGGAGTGTTAGATATCCAAAAGCTTAAGAATTTTTTTGTTTGTAGTTTGTGGAGCTGGGCTAGATTGTATATTGGTGAGGAGCGTGTGTCCCTTATAGGGTTCTTGGAATGGTTGGCATCCAACTAAGGGGTGGTGAGCCTTGTTGTTCTTTTTTTGCTTTGAGAGGGGGTTGTTGCTTTGTATACCCCCTGTATACTTGTAACTTTCTGCCTCTTCTTTAATATATCTTGCTTTACTTATCAAAAAAAAAAGATATAGTCTAAGAAATCAATTAGTTTTAATATAGAGGACAAAATGATCGAGCACCCAGATAAATCAGTATGGCACTACTGGTATATTCCAGGGATCACCTAAAAGGTGAAAGAGAATGATTGAGGAAAGGGAAAGTCATGGCTGAGAAAACTTGCCTCTTTCCTCTCCTTTTTGCCATTTTCTTGGAAAATCTTTGCAAAAGAAGGCTCAAGTGATATGGTTTCCATGAAGAAATGATTTGTCCAAGAACAATGACACAGAAACTTTCAGTGGTTTGGCAATTAGGAAAGTTATGAGCTTGGGGGGGGACCCATTCTACTGGATATAAAAAATGGCCATTGATGTGCTCTTTGGATTTTAGAAAAGCAGAGTAAAAAACACTCTAACAGAGAGTTATGGAGTGCCTCCAAAAGACTAAGCAAGTTCTTGGGGGAATTTTGTTATACTGCTGAGAATGAATCAAATCAGGCCATACAGCCTATATGAGTTTGTTATTAAACATAAGAAGTCAAACTTGTTTGAATAACCTAAAATTCTGGGATGTATTAGGTTGATTTGTTCCTATATTTAGATTATTCTATAGTTGTAAATTATCTATGGGAATTTTATAGATATTTTTTCCATTTTTCTTCCTTGTTTTTAGCCTTGATCCTGCCTTACTCCTGTATATATTTTGCAGCAGTCATGTACACATTTCATTATGTCAGATTAATAGAAATTCTTTTCATATTTTCCCTCATGGTACCAGAGCCTTTTCTGGGTTCTAGATTTGTTTTTAAGTGGTCCTCATTGCTGGTGTCGCTAGAGGATAATGTCTAAAGCTATATCTAATGGGAAGGAAGTCACTATGGGACAAGTTTCTGGTTCCACAAAATGCAACACTATTCAGATTACAACTCATAGGCTCAATGGGAACAATTTGTTACATTAGGCACAATTAGTAAGGTTCTTTATCAGAGGTCAAGGTAAGATGATATATTTAGATGGCTTAAAGGAGGCTCCAAGTGTGATTGATCCTAATTATGTTTGGGATGCTGAAAATTTCATGGTGATGTCATGACTAGTCAATTCCATAGAGACCGAAATCAGCCAGCGGTTTATGTTCTTCTGAACTGCAAAAGAAATATGGGATGTTACTAATATTGCATTTTCATATATGGACAACGGCTCAATGTTGCACAATTTGAAACGTAAGGCCCATGAAATCAAGGAGACTAGATAGTGACAACTTATTTCAACACTACGAATCACCTTTGGGAACAAATAGATCTTTATCAAGATCTTAAGATCTTAACTAGAAGAACATTGAGGATAGCACGCTATAAAAGAATGTACTTGAAAAAGGAAGTGTTTGACTTTCTTTCTGGTTTGAATGCTGAATTTGATCAGCCCATTCCATGAATAAAAGAAGTTTACTCAGCAATCAGAGGAGAAGAAAGCTGGCTGATGGTTATGATGACAAAAGAAAATCCAGCAAAGGAGGGTTTATTGCTGAAATTAGAAATTGCACTTGTCTGTAACCAATGGAATTTTAGTATGAAAAACGATGACAAGGACAAATTGTGGTGTGATCATTGCAATAAACCATGCCACACCATGGATATGTGCTGGAAGCTTAATGGGAAGCTGCAAGGATGTGGGAGAGGAAACAACCAACAAGCAAAAACAGCAGAGGATTTCAGGTGGCTGACTGGTAGAAGATTGAATAAACTACTACATCTGAATCTCTAGTTTTCAGTAAGAAAGAATCAGAGTTTCTCCAAAATTCATGACTCCATCTACAGGAAATGTGGCTCTAGTAGTTAATTTTCTCTTTGCCCTACACACATCTAGGCCTTGGATCATAGATTCAGGGGCTTCAAATTATATGACAAGTCTTTTCTCTACTTTTCTCCTTGTTCAGGACATCAAAAGGTCAAAATAATAGATGGCTCTCTTTCATCTATTACTGAAAAAGGAACTATTGTCATCTAAAAAAACCTCGTCCTAAAATTAGTCCTACATGTTCCCAATTTATCTTGCAATTTAATCTCCATTAGTAAACTCACTCATAATCTAAATTGTTGTGCTAAATTCCCTCCAACTCACTATGTACTTTTTTTTTTTTGATAACCGAAGAACCTTCCATAGCCAAGCCCTTAGGATTCTCCATGGGGACCCAAATCTCGGGGTGCTGACCGCCCCACAATAACCAGCATCCGGTAAATTCAGGGTATCATTAGTGGCAAGATTCGAACCCAAGACCATATGCCACTTACTGGGACCACACTTCCTAGTGTTCGCCTTGACCAACTGGGCTATTCTGACGGGTTCCAACTCGCTATGTACTTTAAGAGTTGTGTTCAAGGAAGAGGATTGACAGTGTTGGGGATTTGGAAGACTTATGTATTTTAGAGGAAGAGGTTGAGAAGGTTCCAAAGGCATTATAATGTGAAAGTTCCTTCAAGGGTGAAATTTTGTTGTGGTATTCTAGACTAGGCATCCAGGCTTCGCTTAACTAGAAAAGTTGTTTCCTTCTCTATTTCTAAATAAAAATGCCACTAATTATGAATGTGAAGTGAGTGAACTGTCAAAACATCATCAAGCTACGTTTCCTATTCATGTTTATACTCCATCTAGTCCTTTTTCCATTATATATAATGATATGTGGGGTCCCTCTTGTGTAACCTATCTATTCGAAGCTAGGCAGTTCATTACTTTTATCTATAATCATACTCAAGTGTGTTGAACTATCCAAAATTAGTTCCAAACCAAAATTAAATCCTTATAATCAACAATGGGAGAAAATATTTTGCAGAGATTTTATGGAAATATCTTGATGCCCATGGGGTTATACACTAGTAGTCAGGTGTTGAAACACTCTAACAAAATAGAGTAGCCAAAAGAAAAAATCGATTTCTCTGAGGTTCCTTGACAATATCAGGGCGAAGCTATTTTGACAGCCTCATATCTCATTACGAGAATGCCATCCCACACTCTTGCATTTGAGACACCTATGAACGTCCTTAAGAAATTCTTCCCTCCTGTTAGCCACATTTTTTCCTCCCTTACACCAATGGTTTTTGGTTGTGTTGCTTTTGTTCATGATGATAACGATACTAAAAGTAAATTGGATCCAAAAGCCCTTAAATGTGTCTTTGTCAAGTATTCACCAACTCAAAAAGGCTACAAATGCTTTCATCCAAAGTCTTTGAAATTCTAAGTAACAATGGACATCATATTTTTTTGAAAACCAACCTTACTACCCCAAACCTTCTCTTTCGGGGGGAGAGTTTTAGAGAGGAAGATGGATTTTAGGAAGTCCTACTAGTTACTATTCTTGAAAACTCCGTTCTTATTGGCCCATCTCAGATTCTGAAATACTAAATAGGGAAGATCAGATAAGAGGAGAAGATTTAAATAATGGACTAGGAAAACAAGTAGAGATAGTGTATTCGAGAAGGAATATAGGAGCTAACAACTCTCCTCAGTCATTACTGATTCCTGAATAGAACATGGAAAACTTAGACGACTTAGGTGAGTTCCCCAATTCCCCAACTTTCCCAAATTTCCCAAGTTCTGAATTTTATTATGACTCTTCATCTGATTTGAATTTTCCTATTGCTCTTAGAAAAGGGGTTTGGACTTCATGTTATCTCCAAATTTGTTTCCTCAGTAGGCTTAGTCCATTTTTTTTAAAGTTTTTATTGCTAATCTCTCTAGTGTGAGTATTCCAAATTGTATTTAGGAAGCCTTGAAAGATTAAAAAGGGAGAGAAGCAGTTTAAGAAGAAATGAGAGCCCTACACAAAAATAGGACATGGGACTTGGTGGAACTTCCTACTAGAAAGAAAGTTGTAGGATGCAAGTGGGTGTTCACAATGAAATTTAAATCAGATGGAACAATTGATAGGTACAAGGCTAGGCTAGTTGCAAAATGATTCACACAAACTTGAGAGTTCAACTACCTAGAAACCTTCGCACCGGTTGCAAAGATAAACACAATTCAAGTGTAATCACTTGTTATTGCTCAAGACTGGCCCCAACACCAACTAGATGTAAATAATGTTTTTCTTCATGGAGACCTAAAGGAAGAAGTATACATGGACTTGGCTTTGAGGGAAAATTTGGGAGAAAGAAAGTTTGCAGATTAAGAAAATCTCTTTACGCATTGAAGCAGTCACCATGTGCTTGGTTTGAAAATTTTATCAAGTTAGCCCATGATAAAGTATACTTGCAAAGCCAAGTTGATCACACAATGTTTCACAAGAATGTAGGAGGTAAGGTGACTATGCCAATTGTATATGTAGATGATATAATCATGGCTGGAAATACCTTGGCTGAAATCAGAAATTTGCAGGATTCCTGTGCTAAAGAATTTGAAATTAAAAACCTGCGGGATTTGAGATACTTCCTAGGCATTGAGGCAGTTAGATCAAATAAAGGGATCTTCTTGTCATGAGTAAAGTATACTTTTAGACCTATTAAAGGAAAGTTGGAATGCTTGGATGCAAACCATTGGACACTCCAATTGATGTCAATCACAAAGTGAGAACATCGACAATAAGTCCAATTGTTAATAAAGAGAGTTACTAAAGGTTAGTGGGCAAGTTGATGTATTTGTCCCATATTGCCAATGAATGTCACCAAATGAAGAACATATGAATACAGTGGTGAGAATTCTGAGATATCTCAAAGGAGCAATTGGGAAAGGACTTATTTTAAAAAACGAGCAACCTAGAGGGAGGCATGCATGGATGTTGACTGGGTAGGTTGTATCAATAACAGACAATCTGCTTCTGGGTACTGCACATTTATTAGAGGCAATTTGCTGACATGAAAAAGCAAAAAACAGTTAGTTATTGTGAGATCTAGTGCAAAAGCTGAGTTTAGATCAATGGCCTTGGGAACTTGTGGACTTCTATGGTTAAAATTTATCCTAAAGGAACTAAATATGGAGAATGATAGACCTATGAAGCAGTATTGCCGCAACAAGGCTGCCATAAGTATAGCTCACAATCAAGTGCAAGATGATAGAATGAAGCACGTAAAGTTGATCAACATTTCATTAAAGTAAAGATAGATAACAGGCTCATTGGTAAACCATTCATGTCAATTGAAAAACAATTATTGAATGTGCTGAGTAAGGGTCGAGTGAAGCCACAATTCCAAGGAATTCTTGGTAAGCTTGTACTGAATAATGTCTACAAACCAGCTTGAGGGAGAGTGCTGAGAATCTAGAATCAAATCAGGCCATACAGGCTGGAGTAGTTTGCTGTTAAAGATAGATAACAAGTCAAACTTGGTTGAATAGCATATAATTTTGGGATTAATTAGGCTAATTTGTTCCTATATTTAGATTGTTGTATAGCTGTAAATTATTTGTAGGAATTTTATAGATGTTTTCCCATTTTTTCTTCCTAGTTTTTAGCCTTGATCCTAGCCTTGTGCATATATTTAGCAGCAGTCATGTACACAATTCATTGAGTCATATTAATAAAAATTATTTATCATCTTTTCCCTTGCCTACTAAGCTTGAAGAAACTTCTATTAACGAAGAATGGTTGGGCATCCTATATACCCAAGATAGATTGGTATGGAGTATCTCATTTTACAAAAGTAAAATGTATGGGATTTGTCTTTGTAGCTCAATGAAGGAGATGAAAAACATGCATAAGCTGATTCCAGGATTTAGGGAACTTCATTCCACCTGCAAACTAGTGAAGTGGGCGGCTAAGCAATGGAACAATAGATAGTCTATCAATTACTTTACCTGGTTGAGTATGAGCAAGTAGAAAGATATATTTCCTTTGGGCAAGCCACATTCAGTTCAATATGGAGCGGAGTTGGTGGTGAACCATCTATTTGGGAAGGACAACCCTTGTGGGTGTGGGCTGAGATAAGATGTCATCTAGTGACCCTGTTATCTTTGACTAAGGTTTGTAATAATTAGTTCTTGCATCTCAGTGATTGAGTCCAAGTAGCATAGCATCTGGGGGAAGAGATCAACCATTAGTTTCCTGATGGCATTATCTCTATCTGTATATATAATTGAAGTAATTGGGTTGGTTCGCATAATGTAACAAATGCTTAGAACCATGTCCAGCTTTCAGAGCAGGAAGGGCCTGTATGCAGTATGGTGTAGGAGCACACCTGGTAGGGTTAAGTAGAACTCAAACTGAAGATAAGAGGGCCCCCATGGGGAAGTGGTGGTAGTAAAATTTTGATAATCCTTGATGAGAAATCATTAGAAAATTGAGGAAAGGAACTCTTTTTTTTTTTTTCTTTTTTTCTCATGTGGTATTTTATCATATATGTTGCAACTAATAAAATGCACCGTGGGAGGTGAATTAGGTATTACAACCAAAGAAAATATAACAGGAAAGAATCTGTTCTGAAACCTCATACATGACAAGTGACTAAGATGGTATTCATTCTGAGGTATTCAGGGTTGAGATTCTAGTGTCATCACAATTCAGTTCCCTCCCAAGTTTATATTCTTGAAACCTTGCCTAAGCTTATGGTTAGGGCTCCAAAACACTATGCCTTGCTTTAGAATTTACAAGTTCATGGAAAAATTGGAGAACATCTAAGATGAGGAAAAAAATGGAAAGAAAAAAATTATCTTAGCACCAAATAAAATGATCCCACCACAGAAACATTAAGAGAGTTATTTTTAGGATCAATCCAGAGTTGTTTTCTTCTCTAAATCTGTTTCCAACAGCCTCAATTACAGGTCGGGTAACTAAATTTGTACTGTCAAGTGTTTCATATTTTTCTAGGGAGTTGGTAGGAGTTACCAACATTATTGGATACCATACAACTTGGAAGTGCTATCATGATAGCATTAAAGAAAAGTATTAGGCAATTGAAATTCATGAATCTCTGGAACCATTGTGACTACATATACTGCCTGGATAAGCTCCCCTCTATTATTTGGCATTCATCACATTGCAAAAAACCCATATCTTGATCATTGGAATCAGATTAGTTAGGTTGGTATCAGAAAAATGCCATTACTTATCCGTTTCTATGATATTACCACTTTAATTTTCTGGGTTGTGAGCTCATTCTGTATTTTATTTTATTTTATTTCAGGAAAAATATGGAAGAGGGAAGATAAAAGGTGAAGCACACTCTTAATTGGGTTATCAGTCAATTTGCTCAAAGAAGATGATTTGATTAAGCACTGTTAATTTAAGTTCTAGCCTGGTCATGTAGCTATGGCTTTTGTATTTTGGTTTTCTGGTGATGGGGTTTGTCCCTAATAATCATTTTTGGATTGAAACTTTTGTTCAATCCAAGACTTTTACAACTATCTCTTGGAAGCATCTGGCTTTCTATTATTACATTGAAAACGATTATGTCCAGGTTTGGTGAAATTTAAGGCAATCTGCCATCATGTTTTGAGTGGGGCATTAAGACTCTGTTTGGGACTTTGGTTGGAAGAAGTTAAAATTGAAAGCAAAATCATAATTTTGTAAGAATCATATTGGTATTGATATTGTAAAATTTTTATTAAGCTATGTTTGGCTCTTGGAAAATATTAAGAAATGTGATTTTATGATTTTGAACACCATGGAAAAGGTAAGAGAAAAATATCAAGGAAAAATGGAGTAGTGAAAAATTTTTTGTTTCCTATTTTTCTTTAAAAAAAATGTTAAAAAGGTGTATTTTTTAATAATTTAATATTCCATTTTCCAACTTTTTCATGGATGAGTAAATAAAGATAAAAAATTTATAAATTTCTTTTCACATTTTTTTTATATTTTTCTTTTCAATTTATTTTCTCACATACATTTTAGAAACCAAATATTAGATAAACATATAAAAACCTTTTTGGACAAGTGAAATAAAGTTGCATTTTTTGTGATTTGAATATTAAACTTATTTTCAAGTTATAAACTTATTTTCATTCTGGTTTTATACCACCAGAATGATTAAAAATAATTTTTTATCAAATTTAATTATTTAGACGAGGATTTGGGTGGTTTGTATGATAAATTAGAAGACTAAATTTGGTTTTTAATTGACAAAATTTGAAAATATAAATTGCTTATATATTATGTTTTTCAAAGTTTTTATTCAAAGATTTTATAATGAATGCTATTAAAGTCGATTTCAATCTTGGGGTGGGACTTTACACAAGTGTTTGGTTGATCATACACAAAGATGTCGATGGTTGCATGGAGGATGATTATGATATTTCATATCAAATAAATAAAAACCAAGGATGATTATGATATCTTATATCAAATGAAAAAAAAAATCTTTAATTATGTATATAATTGACCCTATTTAACCGTATACATGGAATGAATATTTGAGTAATTATACAATCTCTTGGGACATAAAGGGGATATCAAAGTTGTGTTAACCATATACTTTGAACGAATGTTTGAGTAATCATACATTCTCATGGGATAAAACGGGATGTTAAGATTGTGATATCCCAGGTTATGATATCCCATATCGAATAGAAATAGTTTTTAATTTATGCATATAGTCGACTCTGTTGAACTATACAATTACATGTATTTTTATGCCCTGACAAAGGGAACTGACTTGTTACAAAAGCTAAACTCGTGCATCATTGCAACAAATATCCACAGCAGAGTCATGAAAATTTTCTTACACTTTCCAGGAAACCAAACGAGCATACCACTTTCAGTAGCATGGGTTCAGTCTAAACAACATCAAAGATTAATATTATTAATTTGCAACCAACAATCACCTAAACCAATAATAGTATTCATGCAGCTTTCTAGGAAAATGGTTTAACTTTTCATTTACAACCCACTTAAAACCATAACTCGGGTCTCAAACACACCTAAACCAAACTCAAATTATACTAAATTGGCAATTATCCCCTGAAACTTTCTCAGTAAATCTCCGTAATTCTCCAGCCTGCCTAACACCACATTAGGATAAGTCATCTCAACTATGAATAGTCCATAGCACAAACACCCCAATTCACCATAGATGGATCAGATCTCAATTCATCAATTATATGTAAATAAATCAATAAATCAGGTTTCAATTTTTGGGATCATATTTGAGAGTTCTATCCAAACATCAGTATCTTCTAATATTTGCTTTTAGCATATAAAAAGCTCTCTCAAAGAGGGTTGAAATAAATCACATGAGAAAAATTGTCCAAATTTAATCCAAATTCCATTTACATTAAAATTCAAAATTGAATCATTAATACATTTACAAGCAACAATTTCTCTCATAATAGGGGCATGAAACATGGTACACAAAATATTATAGAAGGGGTAAAATGACAATCCCTACTCATCTAACAGCTGAAACTAAAGTCCAAATCTCCACTTATGAGAACAAACCAATTATTATTGAATTTGACAAATGGATTTTGAATTTTGGTTGAGAAAAGAATTTGAACTTTGTACATTATCCATCAAATTGAGAAATTGCCATACATATATACAGAAGCACAAGAAAGAAAAAGAAAATGAAAACAAAAGAGAGGGCATGTGAACATTTATAATGTTGTATCATGTAAGTTTTATGGGAGGGCATTGGCAAAGCATTCTCCTCTTATCTGCCACACACATCTCCAATGTAATCTAATATTGCTTCCACCCTATCCTCTTTGAACTCTCTGAGTCTGCACACAAATATTATCCATTAAGGCATGAGGCAATTATAAATTTCTCTCTCTCTCTCTCTCTCTATATATATATATATGTGTGTGTGTGTGTGTGTATAGAAAAAATAAATAATAATAATGCCTACATTTGAACAGATTGCATGGATATCATGGGGATTTTGCTTGTAAAATGGCTGAAGGAGGCAAGAAAGGGGTAAAGATAGACAAATAGGAGTTTTTCTAGCTATTGGATCATGTGTGCAACCAGCCAATGCATAACTTAGGAAGCTCCATTTAGCTCTTATAAAGTTTAAGAGGAAACGTGAAGGAAAAATGGATGTGAAAATTAAACTAGGAGAAAAGAAAACATAAATAAAAAAACAAAAAATAAATTCAAACCTAATAAGTTTTCTTACCTATTTCTCTAAATTTATTTATTTATTTTTTGTATATGAAGAAAAGAAGAATTTGAAAATATAAAAATTTTTAAATAGTGTTTATTACAGCTGATTTTCCTTGGTACTTCCCATTGAAAATCAAATATGAGAACTCGGATATTTGTTCTTACTTTTTATACTTCTTTTTCCTTTTATTAATACTTTTTGTAAGAGCTCAAAAATTGAGTTGGCTTAAAAGGTTCTTTTTCCTTGATACTTCTACTTGTTTTATAACTTTATTTTAACAAGCTCAAATTCCCACATTAGCCCCATTGCTCCTAATTTCTACCTAAGGCAATAATGGATAGTTATTCTATCTAGATGTCTTTCTCTAAGAGTAACAAATGTATATGTTTATTACAGATTCATTAAAGCCTATCAAAGTACTCAGACACGCTATTTCAGCACTTTGTACATCATTTATCTATCCAGAATCTTTGAATTGACCATTTGAAAAGTAAATATATTTCCACTAATATCTTGTGTCCTACTGATGACTAGCACATTTGATGGAATGGGGTCATGCCTTTAAGATCTGAGAAATGTGAGCCTAACTTAGTTTTGACTAGCACATCGTTAATACAAGCCTCCATAGTCTTCCCTAGCAAGATAGAAAACACTCATAACACAAGTTTGATTGGTTGCACCTGTGTTTTTCAATCCAAAGGACATAAACAACTAACAAAGTTCTCTAAGTAATGAAAGCATTTTTTTTACATCACTTGGCTCCATTTTATCTTGTTATAATCAAAATATGCATTGATAAAGAATAATCTTTGACGACCCTTGTCATATCTACCAACTGACCTATCCTCAGGAGTGGGAAAGCCTTATATATATATATATATATATATATATATATATACGTATATATAATCCACAGAAAAATGTCACTTCCCATCCTTCTTTGAAACCATCACAATATTGGTGAACCAAGTTGGATTATGTACTGCCTTTATAAACCTTAACATCAAGTAACCATGAGACTTCTTAGTTAACAATCTTCTATTGAAACCAACTAAGAAGCTGCTGCTAGAAATTAGCAGCTCTGTTCAGATGCCTATTCGTTGGTTAGTAGAAAGGAATAAGCTATTAACAGAGGAACCAGAGTTAATCAATATCTGTTGGACTTCACAATTGGCCATCAGTAGAGTGATGACTAAAGCGCCATTATGGGGTTGGGAAATCCCACTCTCTTTAGGTAATTAAAATATGGTATCTCCCAATCCAGGTTACTGGATATCAACTCTCACCATGAATAACATAACTCACATGCCTTTGACTCTCAGTTAACTCCCCTCCCACATTTTGCCCAACTTTTTTGGCCTCCTCAATTCTGTTATTGCCTATATCCAAGAACTACAATAGTTGCCCCGTGTTGGTACATTTCAACATGTTTCAGGCATCTACAACCTCTATTTTGCGACCAGGAGTGTGATGATAGGAACAAAATGTATTTTTATCCTCTTTAATTTGGTCTTTTTCTCCTCTTTAATTTGGTCTTTTTCAGCCCAAGGCAGCAAACTGCAATCCTACAACTCAAATAGCTCCTGCAAAAACTTGGGAATAAGGAGCATTTAACTTGGAGAAGACAGCTTCAATGTCTCTACCTTGTACCCTGAATTTCCAATTATCATTCTATCAAGCCTGTTTACCATGTTGGTATACATCTTGTCTACCAAGTTGCTTCTTACTTAATTACTTGGAGGTTGACACCACCTTAGGAGTTGCAATGGCCGTATCCTCCTCCAAACTTACATACTTATAGGCTCTTATGAAAGATTCTTCCATCATGGCAGGTTTTTTCTTGTGAAAGAACTTTTACAATGAGTGCTATCCAAGTAGTTAAGTTGTTATAAGCCTACCCTTAAACTAACATTGTGCTAAAATGCCAGACGTATTCTCTTACTCCATTCACTTCATTCATCCAAATATTGAATAAAGAACCCATTTCTCTTCTCTGCTGAGAGGAACACATGTACTGTGACATGGACATTGTATACAAACTAGCAAAAGAAGTTATGGTTCCACTTGGAAGATTGAGAAGCCACACAAGGGTAGGTCTCTGCAAACTTGATAGAAAAGTTTTGCACAATTGAAATCTCCATTGAGGAGGTAAATGGCAGATTGCAAGGGAAAATTGTGGAGGGAGGTAGGATTTGGGGAGTTTAGCTTGTCTCAGCTACTGGAAATAGTGGAGTTGTGCTATCGGGAGGAGAAAGGTTTTTTTGCTTCTTCGGAGTGAGAGGAAGGGGGGAGAAGTTTTAGGTTGCAGTGTTGCAGCAAAGGTGCTGGCAGGTTTCTCCAATGTTCAGTGGCCTCTGTGGAGGTAAAGAAATTCATTCTTGTCTTTATAGAAAGTAGAGGAGTTTCAAGGGTTGGTGTATGTTGATTGTGAAGCTTTGTAGCCTTGGGGTGGTTCCTCCCTCTCAATGATCTAGGGAAGGTGGGAAGGTGTTCTTTGGAAGTGGTCGGAGGAGGGGAGCAAGAGAGTTATACCTATGGCCAAGACTTATGCAGACAAAGCTTGGAAGGTTTTGGGTGAAGTGGGGAAGGCAATTTGGATTCAACTCAAAGAAAGGGAGGTTCTCTCAGGGGTCCAATCTTTAAATTCCAGTTTGGTGGGTAGGTGGTGGGATCTCACAGACCCAGTGCCTTACCTGGGTGCTGTAAAGAAGTGGGCTATTCAATGGCAATTAAGAGGAGGGTTGTCTTTATTTTTGCTTGGGAGCTCTTTTATTTTATTTGACTTTGAAACTTCTTCAGAGGCAGATTCAATGCTTAACAAGGGGTTGAGACTGTTTGAAAACAAGCATTTGTCCTTAAGCAAGTGGGACCCTCCAGTGGGTTGCTTTCGAAATCGGTTTCATGACAAAGAAGTTTGGGTGAGGCTTTTAGGTCTTCCATTGCATTTGTGGAGCATGAAGCTTTTCCAGCTTTTAGGAGATAGGTGTGGTGGTTTTGGGGCGGTGGATGAAGATACTGCCCAAAGTCGCAACAAACAATGGGCCAGAGTTCTTGTAAAATCTGATGGGAGAAAGCTTCTTGGCTCTCTGAGAGTAGTGGTGGGGCCGATTTGCTTTGCAGTGCAGCTATGGTGGGAAGTCCCCTCATGGATGTCGCAAGTGGTCTCAAAAGGAAACTGGCGAGAGATAAGGGATAAGGGTGACGGGAGTTCATGCACCCTAAAGGAGTTTAAATTTGGTTCTCTAGAAAGTCAAAAAGTTGTGGGTGAGGTGGCTTCTCAAGGTTGGAAGGGGAAAGGCGTTGTGCGAGAGGGGGAGGCATGCTATGATGTGTCTGAGGGATCTGCAAGCCTGTGCAGGAGTGATGCAGCTGGCACTGCAAAGAGTGGTTTGGGAAGTGGGATGGACCGAGTGGTTGATAGTTTAGCCTAAAAAGAGGAGAACAAGCCCTTAGTTGGGAAGTGAGTTGATTATGTTTCTAATGAGGGCTTTGTTGGGCCCTCTTAGTATGCCCTACCCAAGAGTTGTGAGGGGCAGTCTTTAAGAAGCCCTTGTGTTGGGCCAGAGAGGTGCATAAGGCAGGCCTCACCTCTGTTGAAGGAGTCATTGCTCCTATTGCTTCTTTTTCCCTTGAAACAAGAAAAGTGGGTATTGTGATGAAGCGGAGCTGCAAGATTGGTGATTTGAGTATGAAGGAGAGGTTTTTTGGGGAAGATGCTGACTTTGTGATGCTCACTTCATTACGGGGCTGGGTGTCCTCAAGGTCTGGCTTACAGATGCAAATAGGCCCTCTGCTCTCTAACGATGCCCTGTTGGAGGAAGCCATAAGATTTCTAGGTATTTCTCCCCTTTCAGTGCTTCCTTTGGGGGGTTTAGGTGCCTTTTCTTCTTCTTTGGGTGTTTCTGTGGTTTTAGTGGATGGGAGGAGTTCCATGGGACCTAGGATTCTAGAGAGGGGCAGTCTTGTTTGGAAGTTGACTTGATTAAAATGGTTTGGGTGGATGTAGTGAGATCGTGTAGGAAGGTTCAACAGGGTTAGTTGGTGATGACAAGCAGAAATTTTTTTTGGGAGAGATAGAGGACAGTGGGAGGAGTGATGAGGATGGTTCTCATCTAGATGATTGGGCTGACAGTTATTTGACAAATTTTAGCAAGTGTTTGGGCATGCCAATTGTAGGTTACGAGGTGAAGATTTTGAATCTCTTAAGGAAATTGAAGGTGAGGAAAGAGTTTAAGAGTCAGTCTAGCGCTCCTAGGAAAAGGAAAGTTGGCTTGTCAAAACTTGAAGAGGAGTTGGAATGCTCCATCAATTTTCGTAAAGCTGGAAGGGGTGGGAAGGATGGAAAGAAGGGTCAGGAGTTAGTTTCAGTTAATCAATGAAGTTGTGAGCACTTTCCTGGAATGTTAGAGGGGCCAATGAAAAAGAGAAAAGAAGCGTTTTTCAGTCCCTGATCAAATTGCAAAGAACGGGCTTGGTTTGCTTAAAGGAAGTGCTTTTCAAGATAAAGAACAAAATGTCCAATTGATAAAAGTTTCATTCCATTGTATTCTTTTAGGTTGGGTTTGCGTGTACTTAAGTGAAGGGTCATTGTCCTTGTTTGTTCTTTCTTTCCCTTTTTCTTTTGCTTGTATTCGGTTGTATTCAACTGCTACTTGTATATTTCGTGTGTACTTTGTGTGCCTTTTCCAAGTGCTTTTAATATATTTGCTTTCTTTACCTATCAAAAAACAAAAAAAAAGAAAAAAGAAAAAAGAAAAAAATGCATAATTGCCATGCACAAATGCCATTAATTCACAGAAATGGATCACATGATCCATCAGATCCCCATACCATTGTAAACATGGAACTTAGGGAATAGCAACCTAGAGGACACTTTAGCCTCTAAAATATGTGAAGAAAACGAACTACCACTCAGTTGAATTGCAAACTCTTCACCAATGGATGGGCATTCCTTCCCCTCATGGAATCAACATGGGCCTTCAATTTGTCCAATTGCATCTCCAGAAAGCCTTTATCTTTGAAAGACAGAATGATTTCATTTCTTATTGACTTATCCTCCTCCAAAGACAAAGGAGACTTTTCCCAGTGGGATCTCTCAACAGTAGTGGGAGTTGAAATGGTCAATGGCAAAGGAGAGTGCCTTAATCTCACCCTAGCCCTCAACTCTGCATTATTGTTTATTAACATTTCATTCTGTTACATCAAAGAGCATATTCGTTGATCAAACTACACTTGTTTTGCTAGTCCATACACTCTTACAGTCGATGGAATGAATCTCCTTCTCTGACTTGATCTCCCCCATCCAATCTACCCAACTGCTCCATTCCTTGAGACATCCTCTTCAATGCTTCTTTCCCATATATGGCATCAAAATGTAAGAGCTCCAAAATTGAGTTTTCCAGAAGGTCCTTTTTCCTTCATCCTTTATTCTATTTATAGCTATATTCTAACAACCTCACTTTCCCACATCAGGACCAATTCGCCTGTTTTCTAGTTAAAGCAGTAGTGTGCAATTACTTTATATATGTCTTCCTTTGAGAGTGACACTACATCTATTTTTTATGAAGTGATTAACCCTATCCAATTACCCAGATAAAGATAGACAAAGATACTTTAGTACTTTGTATATCATTATCTGTCCAACATCTTTGCATCAACTATCTGACAGTTAAAGCCATTTCTAGTAGTCTCTTGCATCCAATTGATGACTAGCACAATTGACCGAATGCGATGTTCAACACTTCCTATGATTCAAACAAAGCCTAAATAAGGGATTTTTCTGTCTTTTTTTCTTTTTTCTTTTTTCTGTAAACTGATACATTAGTGGGAAAGAATAACAGCATGGTCATGAACAGTGATAAGAGCAATCAAAAGAATTTTTAATATGATAATTTCTTTCCACTGACTTCACAAGAACTGTTCTTAACCCAAGAAAATTATTGAAACTAAGTGACCTTCAGGCAGAGTGATTGAACTTATTTTTATCAGAGAAGTTAAACCAAAGCATAATCTGACTTGAATCTTGATTATGTAACAATGATATTTTTCCTGACATATTAACAAAAATTTGTATTTCAACTGAGTGGCTAGGGATTTCAAAGTTAGTCAAAATACTACCTAGTTTGGTGGGGGAAATATGTGTCCATTAACTAAAATTCAATCCTCCAAAAATTTATTACTTTACCCAGAAACTTTTTGTGCACAATTTTCATTTTCAATGCTCCTGAAAACATGAGAAATCATCATTTTTACCAGCAAAACATGCCTTGACAACTTCAGTGATAGTATGCAATTACACAAATCATGAATAAAATGGTATGCTTTTCTTCATACAAGGAATAGTGAACTGTGGTGCATAAGATTATATATATATATATATATATATATATATATATATATATATTTTATAACCGTGGATGTCCGGGCCAGCTTACGCACACCTCGACTAATCCCACGGGGCCCTGAAGTTAACGACCGGGTAAACCTCCAGTGGCCCTGAGGAGACTCGAACTGGTGACCATTTGGGAATGGTGCATAAGATTATATAAGAGCTGGAATAATATTTAATAAAACAGTTCTAACTCATGGGGTCCTTAATGATATCATAATAATTGGGCATGTCAAGAGAGTCTACTGGTTCCTTGAATGGCCAATCATCTAGGTGATTAAGGGTGTATACAAAAGCAAAGGGAACTAATCTCCACTATTTGTGTTGATGTTACACAACTTCTGCAGTGATCTTCTATCAATTTCCTACATGTCAGTTTCCATCACTCCATTAAAGAAAAAATTCCATATATAAGCTTCATTAAAGAAAATCTTTGTTATGATAGTTTTAAAAGTACAAGCAGAATCTAAGAAATAAAGACTTCCAGAAACATGCTCCGCATGGAAGCAGAATTTAAGGCATAAGACATAAATAAATAAAACAGTAAAGAATTAGAGACCCAAACAGTGCAGAGAAAAACTCGGTTAAAGTACAAAACAAACAACTGTAAAATGCCACATCGAGTATGCAAAATTTGATTTATCTCCTTGACACAGTTCAGATGGCAAGGGGTTGGGGAAGGAATGTTTGAGGTTGGAACCTAACAGTGAAAGAAAAAAAGTAAATAAAAGATGTTTATCAGAAAGAGAAATTGATTTTACCTGCCTCTGATGGCAAAATCATAGTCTCTTACTGCATGGGAGCTTTAGATGGATTTTGCATTCCATAAGGATTCATCTATCATGGTCTTTAATATACCTGAAATAATGTAAATATCAAATAAATTTCTCTCATAGGATAAGATAAATGCCCACAAAATAGACCACTCTCAGTGGCTCCGCTGAATAAAACTCAACTGACAAATGCACTTCCTTGTAATTTAGCAAATATGAGATCAATTTAAAAACTACTAACCACCAAACAAAAAGGTCACACCATAAAATCTCATTAAAGGAAAATGTGTACTCATTAAGGTATATCTGGGCTGTGTATAAAACGTATTCTTCTTGGAAACAGGCTCTGAGTTATTATAAATATTGTATGTGTTCTTTAGAATAAAGAAAGAAACAGTGATCTCTTTTGCAAAACCGCATAAACAAATAAATAATGAAACTATGAGGAAAGAGAGTTACAAAATTTACATTGTGTACTGACTTTTAACCATATAAAACTAATGGTTAAAGATGGTTTTCTACAGAAGAAATGCCTTCAAGGCCTCCAAGTGGATGGTCGTATCAACCTTGAGGCCTCAATGTAAATGTTCAACCTATATATCAAATATTGATGTTTTCACATTGTCCCATCATTTTTAGAGAACACCTAATCTTAACTACAATGGCACCATCAAATTTCAAAGCTTATTCTTTTATTGCCATCTATAGCCTTATATTATTATGTTCTTGTTTTAAGCCTTTTTTTAGTCAATTTTTACTGCCATTTTTTTTCTAGTCCCAACAGGAGTCCTTTTTCATTAGTCCATCATTTGGAGGTTCCATAGCGGACGCCCATGCCCCAAGAGTGTTGATAATCATGTTGACCCACAGCAACCAACTATGCTGAGAAGCATGCAGAAATAAAATTTATTACAAGGGTAACAACATCAACTGTGACCTGGAATTTAGGACTCTACCAAGTAGGATGTACAGAAGCCCTAGGCGAGTAACACTGGGGTGGTTGTAGATCCTGAATTGGTGTTTCTCTAGAAAAGATGATTGCTCTGAAATTTTTGGCTAAACCTTTAACATCTAGGACTACCTTGTTTTTACTCTTAGATCACTGGACTAAATCATACAGGTTATACAAACTTTTGAATGCTTTATATATGCTGTGCAGCCCCATCTAGCCAATTTACTATAGTTGTAAGTTTTCTGTTCATTATGATGCCTCAGCAATTTCTTTGGCAACCTCTAGATGGCATACATGAATTCAGTTAAGTTCAGGAAATGCAAAAGTAGGAATAAGACTAGATAACTGGATTAACATGCAGAAATAGTGGCATCCATACAAATACAAAAGTGAACTAGATGAACTCCATTATCGATACTCTTCATACATCGGAAAGCTAATAGAGCACTTATGACATTCAGAAAATTATTGTGAACATTCTTTTTCTTTGTTCTTTTCATTCTATTTTTTATTTTTTGGTAAAAGCCCACTTATATGTTTACAGCATGTATTTCAAGAACAGCATGTATCACTGCATACAAAATATTCTAGAGTAGGAAAAAAAATTCATATCATTAAATGGCCTCCAACATTAAGCAAGTATAAAATAACACAAACAAGAGATGTGCAAATAACAACACAACAATAGACCATGTCAGAAAAAACAAAAAGACAAAAATGAAATATGATAATTTGAAATTTAGCTCCACAGGTGAACATAATATGAAAAGTTAAACAAAGTAGGATGATTGGATGAACACAATGAAGGAACTTTCAAAATAGTTCCTCCAAGAAGAAAAGCAAACCTTTGTTCCAGCTAGGCTCAGGGCAAGTCAAAAATCATGCAAAGCAGGAGCATCGTTGGTCTCATCACTAGTCACTGAAACAGCTTTTCCATGCATAGTATTTGGATGGGCTGCTGAGGTTTGCTGGTCCCCCCAAGCTAACATGTATCCATACTGAGCAATTATGTAAGTAAATGCATCTCTGGGTCTTCCAAACCACGAATTCAAAGTTTAAAGTTTTCATTATAATCAGTTACAAACCTGAATTCTTGATATTATTTCCTTCATCTCTTCAAGATGCTT
Source organism: Vitis vinifera (assembly GCF_030704535.1). NCBI lineage: Eukaryota > Viridiplantae > Streptophyta > Magnoliopsida > Vitales > Vitaceae > Vitis > Vitis vinifera. The sequence continues at coordinate 29,809,351 of NC_081822.1, forward strand.
GTGAAGTTTAGATTCTTATATGACCAAAACCATCATCTTAAGTATACCAAATTCTACAGTATGCACAACAATTGCAGCTGCTAAAATAGTTTGACTTACATCCTTGACTCCAGACACACTAGATCCTTAATTCCTTTGACCATTATCAATGAAGAACCATTGCATAGAATATTGTCTCCATTGAAGGTTTCATCTTATCTTTGTAAGCCAAACATAATGTTCTTAAAGCTTCAGATGCAAAACCATTTCCAATGTCAATAACATTCCTTACCTGTTCTTTAGTTTTATTTTAGTTTGTCAAATTTCTATTTTAGTTAGGTATTGCTTGTTTTTTTAACTTTTTATTGACTTGCTTTCAAATTTTAGATAGTTTTTTTTTTTTTTCCTTTTTTTTAACTTATTACTTATTTCTTAAATTTTTTATTGAATAGAAAAATCCAAAATATTTGGCTTTTTCTGAATGTGAAAAGTAACCTATTGGTTTATTTTTACTTCTTAATACTTAATAAAAATAAAATATTAAAAAAACAAACAACTTAATACTTAAAACTATTAAGCACTATTTAGTTTTAAGTTCTATTTAAAATTAAGTAAAAAAAAAAACAAAAACCACTTTAGTGGTTGACTTCTTGACAAGCTCCTATTTCTTTTAGTCTTCTTCTTACATTAAAAAAGTTTCTATTTCTTTTAGTTTCAAAATAACATTGTTTTTCTGTCTCTTTCCTATGCTTACAAGGTAAGAGAAGGAATTATAGAAGTTATCCTAATAGGGAAAGGTCATAAGAGTCAATTATACATGCCTATGTAGTCTTTCAAAGTGGATAATCAGAATTTTAATTAAAGTTTCAGCATCTATTATGTTTCTTTTGAGGGTGTGATTGTCTTCTTCCTAAGTATTGCCTGTGTAGGAAACCCTAAGTGTGATTGCCTAGGAAACTTGATGTGATTGTCGAATGTTTCTTTTCACTTCATTCTATAACCCAAGAAAATTATACACCGCTGGGAATTTTATTTTTTTTTATATATAAACGCACAAAGATATATTAGATAAAGGGTGCTTGAAAGGCGATCCAAAGCATACAAGGAGTATACAAGCGTCACCTAAAAAAAAAAAAGGGACAAGCACTCACCGGCCCTCAACAAGAACCCAACCAGTCCACAAAGTTAAACAAAGTTAAGGGGCCTACAACTATAGAAGATTTAGCCAAGGAAAAGATATTACAAACAAAGGAATTTTTCAATCTTTGAATTGACAAGACCTCATTATAAAAAACTATCCTATTTCTTTCCTTCCAAACCATCCAAAATAAACAAAGAGGGACTGCCCGTCAAACCTTTCTATGCTTCTTGTCCTTAAAAGAAACATACCAACTTAAGAGAGTGTCTCTTACACCACTGGAAATTTTAAGATCCCGCGTCACTTAAGTGTACCTTAAACTTCTAACATTGAGCATCAAAATCACCACCCATAAGGAAACTTAACTCTGACAATACTGATTCAGTTTGTTTTCCTAAGAATTCATTCCATCTTTGTCCTTGACCACCTCAGCACCAGTATTTTGAAATATAACCTGCAATGGATGCTTGAAACTCTTTTAGATATAACTAATTTTAACACATCTTCAGTTTCACTACCTTTTATCTCTTTAGCTTGTCTAAATATCAATATCTTATGAGCTACCAAATGATTTGTGAATAATGTTCCTATCTATGAAAAATACACCAAGCAAAATCCGTTCTCTCACATGCACATAGATGTCTTATGAGTGTCTTGTCATTCATTAATTTCTTTAGTATAAAGGCAAGGCTCAAATCATACAAATTATACCTATGCATCAAGAAACTGAAAAAGGCAAAAGAAGAAACAAGCAACAAAACAAATAAATAAACAAATAAACATCATGCTAGGCTCCAGTCAAACTGCTAAGAAGCCCAAGGAAGTCTTCCCAACAAAAGCAATTATAAACATGACTAGAAATTTGTGAAGAATTTATCTCAATGTAGAGAAATACAAAGTAGACTAATATCATCATTGATTTCAATGGAAATGGGAACCTTTTCATTCATCCATGTATGATGTACATAAAGCTATTTGTTTTTTCTATTCTTTTTACACTTTATCAAAATGGCTTTTCGCATTTCTTTTAAAACAGGGGTTAAATACTCACCAAAATTTTTGAGGATTCCCTATGAAAACTATGGATGTTGGTCTTGGACTTTGTATCGATTAAAGAAGTCCTGATATAAGTCAAAACTTCTTGATTTCAAGAACTGCCTCTTTAATGCTTTGTACGCTTGCAATTCCTTTGCTTCAAAGTTCATAGCAGGAGCATCAAACTTCAATTCTACTGAGGAAAGGTCATCAAACAATTCTAGCCCAACCCTTGTTTCCACCTCACCATCAACAAGAAGTTCCTTAGGCTTTTTGAAAATCAAGGTATCAAATCTCTCATCCTTATAACCAGAGGTATCCTGCCTAGGATCCAGTCTAGAGCATTTAGCTGAAAATGGTTGCTGATCATATAAGTAGAAAGGCTTTAGATTCTGAGTGTCAATCCATGTCTCTTCCCTGTCATTAGCAAGGGAGATAGCATGGTCACCATGAAGTTCAGAGCTAGAGTCTGACACAGCCATTTCACTAGTGACCTTCATGACTTCATTGCATTCTAGGGAAACTTCTTCCTGAAATGAAAACCCATCTGCTTCTTCCAAATCAAAGCACCCAGTATCATGAATATCTCGAAGCAAAGATAAAATAGGAAGAGGAAGTACTGGACCCACAAGAGCATCATCACGTTGCACTTTGTGAGACCACTTATTGCTACGGCATGAAGGCCTTCTTAAGAAGAAAGGAGGCAACTGGGGTGAGTCTGGTACAATTAAGAATTCCAAGGATACCTGCTTCTTGTCCACAAGTACTTCAAGGAATTCAGAGTAGCTTGAAAATGCCCACTGTAAAAGACCAACAGGGAGTCCTGACCATAGTCTCCTCCAAGTAACTTCATGTATGCTTGTCGGAATGCTAATATCTCTAAAAACATCAGAAACTGAAGATGATCTTGAGAACCCACAAGCCTTCAATTTTTCAAGAATAAGATCACGAAAGTCTACATTAAAAGATGGCTCTTGTAGGGGACCCCCACAAGGCTTCTTCATATTCCAAATGAGGAGTTTAGCAAGATCAGCATTCCAAAAATATTCGTATAGGTAGGCAAGTTTGAAATACTTAAATTTCTTAATATATTCATATTCCAAATCACCCATACTGTACATATAATCTTTAAAATCAGACAAGGAGTTATTGTGGGCTATTTCTGACTTCTTTACAAGATCCCATGAAGCATAATATCTCTGTGATTCAAGCTTTCCTGAGGACATCAACCGAATCAATGTAAACCCACCAAAACTATCTGGCTCATATAATAGGGCAGACAGATCCTTGTCAAGTATTCCAAAACCCACAACTATGTCCTTCTTTTGTTGCCAATTAACCCACACAGGAAGGGTACCCTTCAAAAACTCTTTCCTTGAAAGACAAGTTCCACAAAAACACTCATTACCAAGCAACGAAAGCTCTGAAGGGAGTTCCCATGCATAATAGGATTTGCAAAGTTTCGAAATTTCATAAGCAGTTGACCCTTTAGGATCTTGAAAGGAAGATCCATAGCAGAACATTCGGCACTCACATTTCCAGAATGATCCCATTATAATACAAAATGCCGACTCTGAAGCCTCTTTATATTTGTCATCCTTTGAGTGTGACCTCAATTCAGACAATTTAAACACACGAACATAACAAGGTTTGTCAATACCATGCGACCATTGCAACACAGGTATCAATGGATTACGAATATCATAGAGAAACAACAAACTATTAGACGCCACAGTAAAGTGAAAGCCATTAGAACCTGCCATAGAAAATGAAATGAACGGCTCCTTATGCACCAATTCACCTACACTTGGCATCCCAATCTTTGCTAAACAGCTCACGCTGCATTCATCAAACCTCAAGTCGACTAAAAACACAGCATCTGATCGTGCAACAATCAAAATTCTAGGATGCCAGCTAAATTCACAACCCAACCATTTACCATCTCCTGAACAATCTGCATTGTGCCACATGATCTTCAATCTATTTCCTTTAAAATTTGAATTTGAACAACAATAATCCAAATCGAACAAGAACAATTCACCACTCTCCAACAGAACTAAACACTCTTCGGATAAATGCGGACTCCAACAAGCGCTCACAACAGCACAACTCTTGAACACCTTACCACCCAGATAAATCAACCCCGGCTCGGAGTCGATGTTATCATTTCTAACACTAAACCAATGAACAGAATACATTGTACAAGCCAAGACCAACCCAACAGAATCAGGATTACCTGAAAACGAATACCCAATTGGGGTGGCCAAAATCTGAACAATCCGATGATTGAGCCGCTTCTTTGACACAAAAACATCGCCGTTTCGATCAGCCCTAACATCCAAGCAGGAGTCCTTTACGGACAATAGCAGAAACCCAATTTGGTCGGAGTTGACGCCGGTGGGAAAGAGGGCCAAAACGGCGGCATTTGGGCAGCGGAGGAGGTGGAGGCGGTCGTGGAGGAGAGAGGAGCGAGGGAGGTGAGGAGGGAAGGAAAAGGAGGGTTTGGAGAAGAGGGGGGTTAGGGTATTGGGAGAAGGATTGAAAAAGAGAGGACCGAGAGAGGGTTTTGAGGAGATGAGGAGCGGGGGAGTGAAGACTGAAGAGATTGGCCATATCGACTTCCATTCTTCTGAGAAGTCCATTGTGGAGCAGAAGCAGAACAACAAGCAATCCGTCACATTAGGGAAAACAGAATCTGGGGTTTTGGAAAAACAAAACTAAGAAGAAGAGCAGGGGCAAGTGATTGGAGAATGAGAGTAGATGGAAACTAGAAATTAGAAATCAGAAATTAGGGGAAGAATCAGAAAATAGTAATAAAAATTGAGAAGAAGAAGGTCGGTGGTCTTGAGTAGAAGAAGAAGATGCGAAGGCACTCCAACAGGGGCTGAAGTCCCACATCTCTCCTTGGCGTCGTCCTCCATGAATGATGTTTGGCGCTCTTCATACCTTTCACATAGATTTGTAGGGTTTTTTGAACTTCTACAGACTAAAAGTGTTTTTTTTCTTTTTTTCTTTTTTTTTTCTTTTTTCTTTTATGTAAGAAGTTGATTTTTAAATTTATAATTTTAAAATATTTTTATTTTATTTTTTTATAAAACATTTAGAGAAAATTTTAAAACTTTCATGTATATACATGAAAGTTGTTTGTTAGAAATACAACTTCTTTGAAAATAAAATTTTTTATTTTGTTTCTTTGAAAATATTTTTTTTTCAGAGTCAATGTTTAGTAATTGTTTTAAAAAATAGTTTTTAAAAATTGTTTTATAATGTTTTGTAAAATAAAAGTTTATTTAGAAATTTGAATGTTTTTAACTTATTTTTAATATTTTTAAATATGTTTTAAAAATAATTGTTATGTGTAATATTTTATTTTTAATCATTCTAAATATTTGTATAATTATTTTTTAAAACAACTCTCATAAAACAAGTGAAAATAATATAAAACAACTAAAAGATATTATCTGAAAAAACCTTATTGTTTGTTTTTAAAAATAGAAAATAAAAAATAATATTTTATTATCAAACAAGTCTTTTCAAGTTTTTTGTTTTTAAAAACAGAAAATTGTTTTAAAAAATAGTTGTCAAACAAACCCTAAATTGTCCCTTCATTTTTTTTAAGTTGTCTTATTAAAAGACAATATCTATGTAATTACATAAAATTATTTAAATTTATAAATGATTTATTTTCTAAATTATTCAAATGCACTAAAAGAATTTAATTTTAATTTATTTGGTCCATCAAGATAAAAATTTGTATAAAAAATTAAAATATCATATAAGTTGTTACTTGAGAAGATAACCTTAGTTTAAAAAAAAAATCCAAAACTTGTACATTAAAAAAAGGTGGAATTTAAAACAATAAAATTTGTTTCAAGTTGTCTCTTTAAAAAAAATTAAAATTTATCTCTTAATTTGTTTTATCTTAAATACAATTAAATTTCTAAATTTTATCACATGTATATATCATAATCAATATTTTGATATTATAATCCAATATTAATCAAAATAAATAAATCAAATTTCAATTGACTTGACATCTTTCAAAATAATAGTAATACTATCTTGTCTAAAATAAATCCAAAATAGTAACAATGCTATAAAACTTATGTTAACCAATAATTACTAAATCAAAAAATGTAACAAGTAATAGACATACATCATGACATTTGTCCAAAATAATGACATGCAAAATACTAACAATATCCAAAATACAAGTCATATATATATATATATATGATAACATCCTTAATGTATACCACATAAAGAAACCTTCTGCTTCTATATCATTTAAAGAACTCTCAAAATTATCATTTTTAGATTTTAATCAATGAAAATTTAAATCCATATCCTACTTCAAACAATGACTCATACCATTTAAAGGACCAACAAATTTATTAATAATAAAGTTTAGGGAGAATTGTGTTTTGGGCCCCTCTGGGCCCAAAAATTAACATTTAGTCCTCCAACCACCCATATTTAAGCCCAAGACCCAAATAAAGTATGAAAATTAAGATGAAGGATATTGTCTTTCATTAATTCCTAAAATACCCTTATCCCTTATATGCCTACAAGTGAGTGTGAATTTTAATTTTTTTTTGTGTTTTTTTTCCTTTTCTATTCCCTATTAAATATTACTCATTTCTAACTTTTTTTTTCCTTTTTATTCCAATATATATTTCTATTTTATGTCAAATAAAAAACAATAATATTTTTTTATTTTTCATTTTTAAAGATATTGAATCTTTTTGCTCTTATTAAAAGCAATGATAAAAATTTTGGGATTTTTCATCCAAATATTTTTTATCTTTATGTATTTATCTTTTAGTTTAATTTTCATTTTTTATTTTAAATTTATATTACCCTTTCATCTATATTTTTCTCTTATTTTTTATATTTTCTACATTAACCATATTTTAAAAAAATTTAAAATTAACTATCACTTCACTTTATTATATATATATCTTTTTAGCTTTTTAATTTTTAATGTTTTTATTTTAAAATTTTTAAAAAGATAAATTTGTTGAAAAAAATAATTAAGATATAAAGTTCTAATATTATATTAATAATTTTTCTTATCTAGATAGACTAATGCAAAGTATTTTGAGTCACAACAAGAAAATTGTCAATACAATTTTTTAGTTAAACTTTAAAAATTAAGTTTCAAATAAAATATATTATATAAAATTTTATCTAAAAATTATTGAAAGTGGTATTTAATTTTTTTATTTATTGACTTTGAAACTTATCTAATTTTTTACTTGAAAGGTAATAGAACATGTTTACAAAAAAAAATTAGTTTTTCATTTTTTAAATAAATGAGTATAAATATATTAAAAAAAATTAAAGATAATCTTAGTAAAAAATTTGATAAATATGATTATAATTTTAAATATAGATTCATGTGGATAAAATTTCACAAAAAAAATAATAATAATAATGGAAAGAAAGAACATTGCTAAACCTACAAAAACAAAATATGCAATTACAAAAATTTGATGATGAAATTTAAAAATAAAATTCGAAACAATTCTTGAGTGAGAGAATTTGAGTGGGGAAAAAATATTTGAGTGGAAAAAAATGGAAAAGTTTTTCGAAATCACTTTAAATTCTTAACAAAAAATAGTCTTGTACACCCTTGTACAATTAGTAAATTTGTCTTGTACAGTTGGTGTAATACCCTTGTACAATTAGTGTAATACCCTTGTACAATAACTCAAATTTCATACATCATTTTATGAATATCTAACAATAGGTCAGTTAACCATGTTTGCATCGGTTTGGTTTTAAAAAGGAAAAAAAATTGTTGTATAATTTTGTTTTACAATCATCATAAGTGAGGTACCTATTAAAATGACCATATACAAGTTAAATAAAATACATGAGATGAATGTATGTTTAACCAATGTGTGTAAGGAATGTCATTTATCCTTAGTTTATCCTTGGTTAAGGGAAATAAACAAACAAGTTTTTTAGAATCACTTAAAATCCTTTACAAATAATAGTCTTGTACACCCTTGTACAGTTAGTATATTTGTCATGTACACTTAGTGTAAATACCTTGTACAGTGACTAAAAAAAAAAGTTATTTTATTTTATTTTCAATGCAAAATGTAATTAAAAATAAGACAAAGAAATTACTTAAAAACTATTATTTAAGTCAAATTTATTTATTTATTTCCTTTTATTTTTGGAAATAAAGAAAAAAGAATAAAAAAATCATTTAACCATAAGAAATATGAATATAAGATCAGTTGGAAAATTCTAAATTTATTTATTTATTTCATTTTATTTTTGGAATTAAAAAAATAAAAAATAAAAAATTTATTTAATCATAAAAAATATTGATATAAGATATATTAAAAAATAGAAATAACCCCAAATTTATTTACTTATTTCATTTTATTTATTAAATTAGAAATTAATTTATTTTAATAGATTAAAATGTGCACAATTGATTTATTACTTTGTTAATTATGGATATATTAAAATTTTCGATAAAAAATAAATAAAGAAAATAAAATTAAAAAGAGTAATAAATATATATAATTTAGTTATTTAATTATTTTTCATATAAAAGATAATCCCACAAAAAACACATAATTGATCAATTTCTTTGTTTAATGGTAAACATTTTTTATTATTAAAATAACTAATGAAAAAAAAAATGGATAATCAATGAATGAAATTTAGTTCTTTTTATTATTTTCATATAAAAAATAGTACTAAACAAGGTTTTCAATTTTTATTTTTTAAAATAGTTTTCATTTTTTAAATAAATGTTTTTTCAAAAAGAAAATATAAAAAATATAAATCATATTACTATTTTTTAGAAAGTATTTTTTAAAATAGCTTTCGAACATAATTTTTCTTTATTTATAATTTAAAATAGAAAATAATGTTGATTTTCAATTATTTATATATATAAAAAAATTTTAAATATTGAAAAATCCAAATTGTTAAAATAGAATTATTATGGTTGCATGAATAATGGTGCAATAAAGACAAAAAAAAAAAAGTTTATGTGAAAGGTCATTGGGTATTTTAGTCCATCACTATTTTATGTCTTTAAAGGATAATGTATAGAAATTTGAAGGATATATTGGTCTTTTAACATCTCATATCCTTTTCATCAATTATGGAAGTTATATGGACCAAATGTTAATTTTTGGGCCCAGCTGGGCCCAAAACACAATTCTCCCTAAAGTTTATTGCATTCACAAATTTATTAACAATAAAGTTTACAACAAATGCATTAATAATAAAGTTTACTACACATTTATTAATGGTATTCAAAGAACTAAAAAATTATTAATAACTATTTATTAATAATAAAGTTTACTACATTAACAAATTTATTATCTAAAAGGTGGATGCATGCAATGTCCTCTTTAGATTAAGATCAAGTGGTGACTTAGAATTTTTTACTTTAATATTTTTTATTTGAGATAAAACTTTTAATTTTGATTTTTAAATTTCATTTTCATTTTAAAGTAGTTTTAAATTAATTTTTTTTAAATAAAAAAATTAATTTTATAGTTTCACATAATCATCTTATTTCATAGTCTTAAAATTCAACTCTATTGACTATTTTTAGACAAAAATAAAATAAAATAGAAATAAAAGTTCAAAAATATATTTAAATTAAACAATAAATTAAATTCATTTTTTTTTAACCATTATCTAATTTTTTTTATTTTAATATTTTTATTTAAGATAAAAACATTATTTTAAAATTTTTAAATTTCAATTTCATCTTATAGTATCTTCAAAATTTCTTTCTTTGGTTTTCATTTAAATAAATAATTGATTTTAATTTTCATATGGGTCAGCAATTATTATACAACTTCTAATTTTCATATGGGTCATGAATTATATTAAATAAAAATATATTAAATTATTAATGTAATACAAGATTATGATAAGCATACATGTTAAAACTTGTACAACTTAAAGTCTTATATTATTTAAGGTCTCCGATGACCATGGGGTAAGTTCGGGACGAGTCGCCCTGATCTTAGCCCTACCCCGTCTATTTAAAAATTTAAATGGGGCGGGACAGGACGAGTATGAGAAAATTTCATGTCTGTTGGACCCGTTTAACTTTTTTTTGAAAAATTTAAAATTATTTTTAATTTTTTTAATTACATTAAAATAAATTTATTTTATAAATAATTAAAATATTATAAGTTTTTATAACTTATTTGATTGAAAATATTTTTTACTACTACTATTATTATTATTATTATATATTAAAAATAGGAAAATAAAAATTAATTTAATTTAATTTTTAAAATTAATTTTATATATAATTCGGGCAAGGCGAGGTTGGATAAGGTATTACTCGAACCCATCCCGGGTTTAAAAAAAAAAATCCCAAATTGCCATTCTTAAACATTTTTTAATTAAAACTTAAATAAATTGAATAAAAAAAGAGGCACAAAAATAAAAATATATAGATGATAACATAATAATAGATTGTGAGTAGCAACCATGTATATATATATATTATGATTATAATTCATTTATGTAGTTTTAGTTTTTATATTTTTATAGTTTACTATTGATAAAATCATGAATTTTAAACATAAATCAATATTTTCTTTTATTTTTTGTTTATTGTTTTTTATTATATATTTGTTTAATCATTTTGATTTCATTATTTTCATATATTATTATTAAGAAAATGGAATAGAAATCGAATATCTTCTATCATTCTAATTAATTATTTAGTTTTATTTTTATTTTCTATTTTTTATAATTATACGTTTAATTATTATTAATCCAAATTTTTTTAGTTTTATTTATATCGTAGATGGTAGTTAATGAAGTTCTATTAAATTCAAAGTATTAATTGATAAGAAAATGATTTATTTTAATAATAGGTCAAATGAAGGATTTTTTAACTTAATCCTCTGTCTAAATTGACAACATCAATTATCCAAAATAATAAAATCCTAATGAAGAGAAGTACCTATTTACCACAATAGAATAACCTAAATTTTATATTTTGTTTGATATTAAATTTATATCATTACTAAAATCACCATCTTTATCAAACATAATATTGTCATTTTTATTGATTTAATTTAAAGTTTTTTTAGAATTCATAACAACACTCAAAAGAAGTTTTCAAGAGAATAAAATTTTCACACATATGGAATTTGAACATAAGAACTTGATTGTTAATTAGATTTTTAATAGTCTTATGATAAGAACATAAAAAAAAAAAAAAAAAAAACTCTGCAAATGGTCTTGTGAACTTGATGGTTAGTCAAATTCTCAATAGTTTTTGAACACAAAATGAAAAGACAAAAATAAAAAAATAAAAAAATAAAAAATAAAAAACCTTGTCAATTTCCCGTCAAAAAGAACTCCCAAAATTACTTCAAACTTATCTAAAAAAAAACTCACATAATTACTCCAAACTTATCTAAAAAGAGTCACCTGACTTCATGATTTTCCTTTTTTTTTTTCTTTTTTTTTTCAATTTTCTACTACCCTCCTAAAAATTATTTTCAAAACCTAAAAATAAACCTTTAAAACTTTTAAAATATGAATAATATTAAAATAAAAATAGATGAAAAAAAAAAGAAATAAGAGAACAATTATACAAATTATAAAACAGAGAAAATGATTAATCAGGGAGAAAAAAATCAATACTATTAGTTTAAAGTTAAACTAAGATATATAAAGGAGATGAAGCTTATATGAAAAAAAAAAGAATAATAATAATCAATAAAAGATGAGAGTTGTCCTTCTTCAACATTCAATAATTTAGGATTTGATCAACATTCTATATTAACGTGTTTTAAAGCCATACAGATCCCTTTATCCCAAAATAAATAATATCTATATGTGAAGGAGCATGTCATCATTACACTTATATTCTATCTCCCTATTAAAAATTTGCTATATCTTTTTTTATAAACTCGTAAATTTGCTATATCTATCGAATGTTATTATATATAGTATTACCTCGTCAATTGAAGGTGATCGATTCAAATTCATGGAAATAAAACCATATAAAATGGTGTAATGATGGACTATACTATTGCCTATTACTACCACCTCCACTATCACCAACATCTGCGCCCCTACCAACATAACCATTCTACTAACCACAATCATACTTCCCTCCAAATCTTAAGTCAACAAATATGTGCTGATGAGAAACCTGGAAATACATAAATGTTTTGCTTTATTATTGGTGAGTAAAAATTAAAGTTTCTAACCAGCTTAAATTTTTCATTCCATCAAGCAATCTTGAAAATATCTTAGAATCGTAGCTCTTTGATTTAAATTCAAGTTTGAATACGACTGATTAAAAAGAAAAATGATATACATGAAAAATTTAACATGACATAAATATAGCAAATCCCTCTTAATACAATGCATGTTTTTTAGTTTGAAAGAAAATTGCTTTAATTGGTTCAGTCTTACCTTCCAACAGATTCTAAAAACTTCAATCCTATGTATTTAGAAAATGTCAATAGCACAAATATGTAGAATAACACACTATGATCAATTTATTGCTCCACCAAACTCCAAAACATGATAGCCACATCCATCCTGCAAAGGCAAAGGGAAGGCCAAACGCACACATGAGAGAATTAGCTTGACTTTATCATTGAAATACAAAATAGAGGGCACAAACAAGCTTAAATATCTCAAACAAAAGTATCATTCAATTTTAAAGAGAATGAAAAAGATTGAGGGAGGAAGAGAGAGAGAAAGAGATACCTGATTCAATAAGTTTTAAGTAAACCAACTTGTTAGCTTCAACACTAGCAAACTATTAAAATCATTTAAACACACATTCAATCGTAAAATATTGATGCGGATTAGATTGAAAAAATCTATACATGTTTTCCTTCATTTTCCTAAACCACCCTATAAAAAATAACAAGAAAAAGAAAAAAGATAAACTTAGGTGGTGTTTGCTTTTTTAACTTAATTCTAAATAAAACTTAAGACTAAATAGTATTTAATAATATTAAACATTAAGTTATTTATTTTTTAAATATTTTATTTATATTAAATATTAAGAAGTAAAAAAAATCCAACATATTCACTTTAGTTATACTGATTCGTTTTAAAAAGTTACTTTTAGTTATTAAATTTAAAAAATAAATAATAAATTTATAAAAAGTAAAATACAAATTATCTGAAATTTGAAAGCAAATTATTTTTAATAAAAAAAATTAAAAAAATAAACAACACCTTACATATAATCTATTTCCATCATTGTACTTGTTTGGGTGATAATTAGAGATCAATTTAATGAATAGTTTATCATTTCCCAAACCTTCCAAGTCTAACAACTTGCCATATGCTTCTTCTTGTTCCAACATAACAATTTGGAAATCAATTAAAAACTATGAGATTAGATTGATTTGTAAACTCACCTTTTATATTAGAAGTTGTTGTCCAAAGAGCACAAAGTTACTTGTATAATATCAACCTCACACACTTGAGATCATTAAACAAATATAGATTTTAAAATAATATTTTCTACAATTCAAACTCATAGAAGGATGCATTCACCTTATTTTTTATAAGAGACTTATACCTAAGAAAACTCCTCGATTTCTCATGATAGTCTTGCCCTCTCTAAGATTTCTTTTATTTTCCCACTCATTCTCTAACACATAATTAATGCTACCCAAATATGCGATATAGAAAAAATATTTTAAACTAATTCAACAAGTCAGACTAAAAAATTATCCTTTTTCTACCCCACCAAGTTAGGATGCTTTTATTTATTATCCCTTATTTGCCCTTTGTACAGTGAGGATACAACTTTTAAGTCCTTAATGATTATCTTAATTTTCCTAGCTCTCACCAAGCTAACATTGCTCTTAATTGTTCTCTCACATGAATGACTTGAACAGGATCTTAGGGCTTTTTCCATGGGTGCCATAATTTTTAGAAAACCATTATCCTAAAAGTAATTCTAAAGCTACAGCATTTTATTATTTCACATGGAACTCGTCATTTCAAAAGATAAGTTATACTAAAATAAATTTGTCTTTTGAAAAAACGAGTTCAATATAAAAATAAAATAAATGGCCAAAAGTCTCATAATTTTGTATTTATTTTTCTGTGGAGCCAACATTTTGCTTCTCGGGGGTGGGGCGACCATTAAGTTATTTAGCGTAATGGTAAGACTTTCATATGGCTTAGGGTGGACATTGCTGGTCCAGGGTTTGAGGGGCATAATAACATTTCTTTATAACCTTGGATCCTAACTATACTATTGGAAAGTTCCCAAAAATTTAAATTTGATTTGGTTTCTAAAAATCAATTAAAATATTTTTAATTTAAATAGTTGATTTAGTTTTTCCATCTAAATCACCAAATTTACAAGGTTTTTATGTTTTTCATTATCAAGAGTTGTTATTTCTTAGGTATGAATTTCTACAAATAAGGTGTCAATGTAATAATTGAGCAAGAGTGATAAAAGACGGTAAATTTTAGAAAAAAAATGGAAAAAGAATGAAAACATTTGAAAAACAAATGCTATTAATTTTTCATTTTGTTTTTCAAATGAAAAATATTATGACACATTTTATTTCATATAAATAGACTTATTTCTCAAAATTACATTATCAAAACTTTTGTGAGATTATAGATCTTTTTTTTTATTTGTAAACATAAAATATCACATAAGTTTTTAAAAGAATTTGATTATGAAAATGAGAATTCTAAAATTAAAATTTTCAATCCGTTAATTGTATACTTCTAAATAGCTAAATGAAGTACTTAAAACACTTAAAAACATATTGAAGGGGAGTGATTACCTCAAATGAGGGTATCCGATAGAGCTCCATCGAGGTTTTTCAACCAGAACCACCTTCAAACTTTTCAGTGCAGCCTGACAAAATTAAAACATTTTTTGCTAAATTCAAATGAAATGATTGAAATGATTAAACCTAATATGCATTCGTCTTTTAGCCACTAAAGGCATTTGGTTGACTAATTCCTAAAGTAATCTACAAGAGTATATTATATTTTTCTAGATTTTTAAGAAATCAAATAAAATAGAATTTCTATTTAACTAGAGATGGTTATAAATAAAATATGAAGCCAGTAGTTTTTAAAATTAATTAACAAATTTTTATTCATTAGAAACATTGAGGGAGGAAAAAGATATTTAATTGAAACACTGTACCAAAGATATTTAGTCCTGAACAAATAAGTCTCTTATACGGTTCAATATTAATATTAAGAAATTAAAAAATTTTAAAATTAGGAAATTAGTGGTGAATAACATATTTTCAAAATCCAGGTATTTGATTCCCAAAGGTCAGCTTTATTATCAGTGGCAACGCAGATGTGATTGAAGGAATATGAGAAGGTTCGGAAGAAGCTTACATGGGGGCCAAGAAGGAGGCGGTAGTGGCTCTTAATCTGAAAAAGAATCTGATTATGGATAGACTGAATTTGATTGGGAAAGGTCAGCTTTCTCCTTACTGGTAACACAGATCTGCTTCAGCAACATGAAAAAGTTTGTAAGAAGGTTACAGGGGGAACAAGTTTGCCTAAGTTCTTTTCATTCTGAATCTGAATTTGATTGTCTAAGGTCTTCTGATCCTGAATCTGATTCATCTCCTTCTCCTGGAAAGCTGCATTCACTATCTGTCTCCTCTCTTTCTTCCGGCAACATGGCACCGCAAGGAAAGCTGCAATGGCTATCTTTCTCCTCTCCCTCGTATACAAGACGAACCCCACACTTCTTCACCTCTAACTTCTCCTCCCAGCTTCCAAATGAAACCACCATAGAGCCTCTGCTCTTTCCAAAGGGAGGAGTTCGTCCATGCAGCCAACAAAGGGATAGATACCTAAACCACGTGTGGTCATCTTTCATTGAACGACTCATGATAGCATCATCGCCTTGATAAATCACAGAAGAACATTTAAAATATATCTGAGGCCTCCACTCCTCAATGGTGGGGTCAATGACACCCGTGGCGCCGATAACAGCACAAACAGCCATTCCCATCAACTTGGTATTATACCAATGTGGAGGCAGCTCTACTGTTACTGAAGACCCCGTGCTCTGATCCACGAACCACTCCGGAATTCTACTTCCAGGAACGATTGCATCATATAGATTATGCGGACCGTCAATAAAACCCCCCTGTATCATGAAAACATTGTTTGCATGTAAGGAAACAGTCTACGATTGTTTTTTGCACAGAAACATATGCACACAGAGAGAGAGAGAGAGAGAGACCAAAAATGGTTGCAGAAATTTTGGTATTGATGCGAGAAGCTGAATTCCCAGTAGGATATGTTTCACACTGTCATTGTGTTCATTCTCCATTAGTCTGAAGCAATTAGAAAATTCGAGCCGGAGTCCCCCATACCTCTTCGATGTGCATGCACTTGGTGAACATGAAAAGGTTTCCAGGGATGTGCAAGCTTCGGCATTTAAATATCTAATACTTGATGGAAGCTCTGGCAATGATTGAAGACTCTTGCAGTATGGCAGCATGAGCACGTGTAGCCGAGAAAGTCCACTAAGGTTAGCAGGAATCGTAATGAAACTGTTTCGGCTCAGATCTAACATTTCCAATGAAGATAGGGAGCTGAGATCAATGGGCAATGCTCCTTCCAATAGGTTGCAGTCACTTAAATTCAAAATTTTCAAGGAGTATAAACCTGACAAGCGAGGCAGTCGCAATGGTTCTAGTGTTGGCCACGAGCCGAAAGAAAAAGCCAGATTCCATGACTTAGATTCCCATCCCTTACATCCTGCTAATGATAATTCTTGAAGGTTTGTCAAAAGATTAATAGAGGATGGCACCTCTTTTATACCAGTTCCATCTACATGGAGCTCTACTAAACATTGCAGTCTCCCCAGGTCATCTGGCAATTTCTTTAGTTTTGAGCAACCAGAGAGAGTTAGAGTCTGAAGAGATATCAGTTCACAAATGCTTTGCGGAAGACTTGCGAGTTTTTTACAATTCCTCAGATTCAACAAAACTAGCCTATTTAGACCTCCAATTGATGAAGGCAGTTCTCTTATAGCAGTCCCTTCTAAGGAGATGCCTGATAGATCTTCCAGGTTTCCTTGGACGACCTCTGGGAACTTCTCAAGTTTTGAGCAGCCTTCTAAATTCAGGAAAATAAGCTCCTTGAGAGCCCCAATGGATGGGTGAAGCTTGACCAAACTTGTACAACCATTCAGAATTATTCTCCTAAGTTTTGGGGCCGCAGAGAAATCTGGAGTTTTGGTTAGATGTTGAGAGTGGCTGAGTTTGATGAACTTCAACTTCTCGAATGCCTATCAAAGAGAGAGAGAGAGAAAAAAAAGAACAAATCCACTTTCATGAACTTTATAATTATTTTAAAGAAAAAACAATGAATATAAATTATAATTATAATCATACCTTCTTTCCTTCCCATAGTTGTTTAAGCAGACTATAGCACATGTTTAGCTCAACAAGCTTCTTTGGATGAAAAATTGATGGAAGGGACTTCAAAGGGTATCCATGCCAATGGAGAGATCTTAAGTTGTTGGATGGAAATTTAAAATCTCTAGATAGATGCAATTTACTATCATTGTATGGAGAGTTATCATAGCCCATCCATCTCCAAGCATCACGAGTACTAGCAATTAACTCTTCCTCGGATAAGTATTCAGAGCTTCCATAAAATTGACAATTATAGAATCTGAGCAATCTTAATTTGTTCATCTTTGCAAAGGCATCAACACTGAGGTTTAGCTCTTTTGATGCAGACAAGTCAAAGACCATGCCTTCAACTGCTTCAGTCCCCTAAAGTTAACCAAGACCAGAGCATGAGATAGAAGTAAGAATGAAAAAATTGGGAAGAAAACAAGAAAAAAGAAAGTCCAGAAAACAACTTAATGACCTTTTTTGCCTTTACATTTTTTTTTTTCAATTTTTAAGTGTTATTGTAGGAATGAAGTTTGAACACAAGAAAACACATCTTTTAAGGTGGCAACTCTTATTTGTTAGTAAAATTGTAAAGATTTATGAGTTTTCAAAATAGATGGAATAGTATTCTTCGAACTTAGTCTTCAACTAGAGCTTGTACACACGCCAAAAAAGAAAGTTGATGCATTGGGGTCTTACCTTATTTGTTGTTAATACATCATGGATGTCCTCATGAACCCGCAATCTGCTGCGTTTGCCAGGGTCTTTAATAGATTCTTGTCGAACAATTTCCCAACCCATTTCTTGTAGTAAATCATGCATGTACAACTTATTATCTGAAATAGTTATGAGTGATTTATCGACAAGATTTCCTATTTCACTCACAGGGAAGAAATTATCTAGTACTTCTATAACAAAATCTTTGTCCTCCCCTTTATAGAAGAATGCAATATCAAGAAACATATTCTTTTCATTATCATCTAATCCATCAAAACTTGTTTTGAGCACATTTAGAACTTCCTTATTTGGGAATTGATTGAGTTTGTCCAATTCACTCTTCCATTCATGTATGCTTTTTCTATATAGACAAGAACCCAAGACTTTAAGGGCCAAGGGAAGGCCTCCAGTATAATCTACTGCATGGTGGCACAATTGCATAAAATCTTCGGTAGGATGCTTATATCTAAAGGCATATTGACAAAAGAGCTTAAGAGCTTCATCATACTCTAATTTCTCAACTTTGTATATTTCATCCACTTCTTGCTCAATTAGCAAACGCTTTTCTCTAGTAGTTATGATGATTCGACTTCCCGAGCCAAACCAATCATGATTTCCGGCTAAAGCCTCCAACTGTTGCCGGTGCACCACATCATCAAGAACAATAAGGACCCTCTTAGGGCGGAGTCTTGCTTTTATAAAATTGATTCCTCTATTGAGATTGTTGATTCCCCCTAAAACTTGTGAAAGGAGTGTTTCTTGTAAATAAGTTAGACCATGTCTTTGTGAGTCTTCTCTAACATTTTTAAGAAAGCAGCAACCATCAAATTTAGTGTAGATTCGGTCATAAATAGCTTCAGCAATGGTAGTCTTACCTATGCCAGCCATGCCCCATATTCCAACAAACCGAACATCATCAGAACCAATACATAACCGTGAAAGCAAGTCCTCCATACGAGAGTCCATTCCAACTAGAGCATCCATGTTGCTTGAGAATGCATCAATCGGCTCATTCAAAATCCTGGTAACAATTTGCTCAATAACCTCGGATTCATCTCTACAAATTTCAAATTGAGAAAAATCGCATGTCATTTTTTAAGCCAAAAAGGGACAGAAAAATAGATAAACATACATAGCAGTACTTTGCTTTGTTCTTTATGACTGAAAAGAGAGGGCAAACTAAATGTAACTTGACAAGATGAAGCTAAAATTGATCAAATCATTGTTAATCCCATATTCATGTTGTTATGGCGAGAACATATAGCAGCCAATAAAAGAAGAGATATGGCGTTAGGAATACTATCAGTCAGTCTAGCACCAGAACATGGGAAAAACTCCTTTAGCTTTTGGAGTTTTGTGAAATAATTTCTCTTCTTGAACAAGTGGCACTGTCTCATAACTTCACCATATACTAAGCTGCAGCCACAGGTGTTGCCACAGAGGATATTAAATTACATATATTTAAAAAAAAAAAAATCCAAACGGTTGCAATAAGAGCAATATGTGTATTAATTGGCGGTCAGTGGTCAAAAGCTTCTTCCACCCATGAAGTTTCCAAGCATTTTCCTTCATTAAATTTTTAAAATTTTTGACACGTCTCCACCTTCACCATGCCCCCACCATAAAGAGGACCACCTCAATTTCGACTTGGACACTAACTTAGCTGTGAAAATTTGCTCACCAGCTGTAAGCTGCTAAAAATGCCAAATCCATTTATTTTTCATTCAATTGTTTATTAGATATGAGAATAAAAATAAATAAATAAATAAATCATTCTTATTCAAATAATCATACCTTTTTATTAAATTTCAATAATTTTTTTTTTAAATTCACAGTGTTGTGATTAATCTCGAACTCTAGTTCCATCCTCATTCTTATTTTGTAAAATTAAATAAAAATTTGTCTTAATGAAGCTTAATAGAAGTATCTAACTAAGAGGAATGGAAATTGTGAAAACTTATTATTGATAACAGGAGGATGAGATCCATCTTTCTGGATGAATCAACAGAATATGATTAGAGAAAAATATTGCAGATAGAAAGAATTACCTATTTCGTGTATCCCATCCAGCAATTGTAGCTGCTTCAGTCAAAGCATCTCTCCACTTCACCACCTGCTCCATCTTATCCTTGTAAACTTGTTCATGCTTTGCAAATGCTTTCGCAAAACTCCCTTCTTGCTTTCTTACATTGGAGGGATCCACGTTATGGAAAACCGGTAGAGCTGTATGTCCCCCCTCTTCGACACACTCAAGAATCTTTGTAAGTTCCTCCAAACACCAACTTGAAGAAGCATAGTTTTCGGATAAAACGATGATTGAAAACCTCGATTCTTCAATTGCCTGTAGGAGTGCTGGAGATATT
Source organism: Vitis vinifera (assembly GCF_030704535.1). Taxonomy (NCBI): domain Eukaryota; kingdom Viridiplantae; phylum Streptophyta; class Magnoliopsida; order Vitales; family Vitaceae; genus Vitis; species Vitis vinifera. The sequence goes on from NC_081822.1 coordinate 29,829,987, forward strand.
TTTTCGCCTCTCGGGAGTAGGCTATCTTTGAAGGTGTTGATTCCCTTTTGGCTGAGGGCCGAGTGAAGATGGGCAGTAAAGCTTTGGCGGGTGTCTTCACCTCTGAAACTAAGGAAGACATCGTACTTCCAGCGATGGGGGGAAGAGGAAGAAGGCACTGAGAGAATGGTTGAAGAAGAAGCCATTGCAAAATTGAAAGAAGGGTTGGAAGACCGGTAGCTTGACTGAGAGAATTGTAACTTGAGAGGGTAGGTGTGGATGAAGACCAAACTGAAGCAAGACACCACTACATAAAAGAAAAAAACAAAAAAGAAATGGAAAGAGAGAGATAGAGAGGCCAGACCAAATATATTTATATCTTGGGAGAATTGTGTTTTGGGCCCAGCTGGGCCCAAAAATTAAGAAATGGTCCACCTAACCGACCCATTTAAGCTGAAAACCCATAGGAAGTGTCAAAATTAAAAAGAAGGATATGCACTTTTATTAATTCCAAAAATAACCTTTGCTGATTATGAAAAAAAAAATATAATAAACAAAAAAAGCCAGGTTGGAATTTTGCCCTATGTCTCTTCAGATTTCAAGCCTCCGTTTTCTTCTCTTCGTCTGCGGTTCTTGGGAATTTTGCCCTAATTTTGCTCTCCTCAGCATTTCAAGCCTATAAGCCATTTTCTTCTCTGCCTAGAAGTCGTTTTCTTCTCTGCCTAGAAGCCGTTTTCTTCTCTACCTAGAAGTCGTTTTCTTCTCTGCTTAGAAGCCGTTTTTTCTGTTCCTCCCGAGTTTCTCCATCGCTTGCATCTCAATCTCTGTGGCTTTTTGGAATTTTGCCCTAATTTTGGTCTCTCTTCAGCATTTCAAGCCTAGAAGCCGTTTTCTTCTCTTCCTCCCGAGCACTTCCATCGCTTGCATCTCAATCTCTGTGGCTCTTTCATTTTTTCTCGCATTCGGCTCTCTCGAAAATTTGAATAAGGTATGGATTTCAGTTGGGTATCTCTTGTTGCATATTTGAGGTTAGTAGATTACCTAAATTTTGGTCTCTTCAGCATTTCAAGCCTAGAAGCCGTTTTCTTCTCTTCCTCCCGAGCACCTCCATCGCTTGCATCTCAATCTCTGCGGCTCTTTCATTTTTTCTCGCATCCGTCTCTCTCGAGAATTTGAATGAGGTATGGATTTCAGTTGGGTCTCTCTTGTTGCACATTTGAGGTTAGTAGATTGCCTAAATCTCGACCTAAATTTTCTTAGTCCAAATCTCTAAACTGTGTTCAACTTGATCTCCGGAGTTCAAGTTAGTGTTCCCATTCAATAATTGACTTCTTGGTTTGCTACTATTATTCGGATGCTGAGAAAGTAATGAGAAAAAGAAAGGAAAAATTTTGAACCATAATTTTTTCTTTAATCCTTGAGAATACAGAAAATGCACTTTACCTGCAGCTCATGATTCATGGCTTAATCGATCTGATTATATTTTTGTAATTTTTTTTAGATTTTTTTTTCATGCTATTTGTATATTTTAAATTCAAAAAAATATTTGTGAAAAATTTTCATATATACTTGAAAAAAATTTATAATTGTTTAATTGGTTGCTAGAAAACCAGGAGAGGAAAAATGGAAAGGGGAAATGGATAACCTAAAAACCCTAAAGTTTTCTTATGGTGCATTGGCTTGAGATGTAGGCACAAGTAACAGATTTATCTCTTTTTATCTATTAGTTTTTTTGACCCTTAAACCTTAAATGTGTTAAACTATTACTTATGGTTTTGTATGAATCATCTAAAGTAGGACATGATAGTTTAGAAGAGAATTCTGTATTTGTTACATTTTTTAGGCTATTATCTCTTCATATTATTTTGAAAAGCAACGCTTTATAATTAATATTTAAATATCTCCATTCTCTTTGAATAAGTTTGTAGGCATGTCTGATATAGTAGTACCAACAGAAATTGTCTAAGGGTTTGAGTGAGAATGAGAATTTGTTTTCTACCTAGTGTAAGTATAGGTTAGAGCTTAATAAAACGTGGGGGATTATTTCCTATTGAATGTCTTATAGTTCCATAATTCCAATGTTTTTGGTGTATATATATATATATATATATATATATATATATATATATATATATATATATATGTTCTGCAGTATTATGTCGAATCGGACACAAAATCCTCCTACTTTACTAGATATTGTTGTGATGTTCTGTCTTAAAGTTCCAAGTATTGACACGATTAGATTATTAGCATAGGTAAGTAGTAGTGTCAAATTGGGTAGCACTAAAGTAGTTGGAGAGAGAGGTTTTTGCTTATAAAAATGTGAACTATGAATATATAAGTAATGGGGAATGATAGGGAAAATAAGTTAGAGATTTGTTTTTTTTCCTTTTAAAGCCTTTCTTAGTTTTTAATTTAATGATTTTTTTAATCTATTAATTTCAATCTTTTAATTTCCATTTTAGTTTTACATTTCTCATTTTTGTTTTTTATTTTTATTATTATTTTTAGTTTTGTTTAGGTTATGTAGTATTTATCAGTCCAAGAGAAGAGAGAAGCTCGGTCTTCATATTTTAGTTCAACTCATCGTTTGTTTATTAGTGCCTATCTTAAAATAATCTTACCGTTGACAATGGTTAGAATAATCAAAAGGAGCAGCAAAAATTATTTTTTAAGACTTTAAAGTTACATTTTTTTGTATATACATTTTTTAAAATATAACTTTTTTGTATGGGAACATAGTATATTGTGAGATGAAAAAACTTTTAAGATCACATTGAATATGCATTATTGTTTGTTCAACAATATAAATTTGTGCTTTATTTCAATAGGTTGATGGATGCCACAAATAGAATATACTGTTATATTTTCGTGGGAGGCAAACTTGTCCAAAAAAATGATGGCCTTTGGGAATATGTTGGTGGAAGAAGCAAAGGTATTCACATTTATAAAGGAATGACATTTGAAGAATTCACTCAGAAGGTCTTAGAAAAATTCGACATTTCCCTTCATGTGATGAGGATGCACTACACCCTCAAGTTTAACCCTAGAGTCATCCAAGATTTAGAAGATGATGATGACTTGGATAACGTGGTTTTCCACAGTGATGACTTTGCAAATGTGTACATAGTCGAGTCACCCGGTGTGGAAGCCATAGAGGCAAATATACCGAATACACAGTTGGCACTTGGGTAATGCGTTTTCACTTGGATGTCTATTTAAAATTTTATGAATATCAATTTTACGCATTATGTAGTCTAATTTTGGTTATGAATGTAAATGCAGAGGTCCACATCCTACGTTTCCTTCGTCTAATGCATCATGCGATGCAAATCCTAATACTATGATGTTATCAAGAGGTTTTGCATCGTGTTGTGCAGATACTGAGTACACCCCTTTGGAATTGAATCGGTTTCGTGAGGCAATATTAGGTTCCGGACATACATTTAAGAATGCAGATGAGTTTCGGAATGCAATATACCAAATGTCATTAGCTGGAAGGTTTCAATACAAGTACAAGAAAAATTCACCTACACATATGTCAGTAAAGTGTTCGGTTGAGGATTGTCCTTGGAAGATAACAACTCATGCTGTTGAAGGAAATGAAATATTGCGAGTTTATACTTACCAAGTTAATCATAATCATATAGCTCAAAATGAGTGTTCATCTAAGGTGCAGGTTTCTTCCAAGATAGGTGCTGTTGTTGTTGAAGACGTGTTTAGAACAACTCCAAAATACCTTCCTCGACAAATTTGCAAGGATTTTGAACGTGATCATGGAGTTCAATTGACTTATAACCAAGCATGGTATCTTAAAGAGAAGGCAAAAGAGCGTGTATATGGATCTCCACGTGCGTCCTATGCGTATTTGCCTTGGTTATGCCATAGGCTAAGGGAAATTAACCCTGGAACTATTGCCGAGTACACTTCTCATGAAGGTCATTTCAAGCAATTGTTCATTGGCCACGCATTTTCAATTCAAGGGTTCACCATGGGGTGTCGACTGGTATTGGCTATTGATTCTTGCCACCTAAGTGGTCCATACAAAGGAGCTCTTTTGTCTGCCATTGCATATGATGCAGATGATGGAATGTTCCCTCTAGCCTTGGGTGTGGTTGGTTCAGAAAATTATGAGGATTGGTATTGGTTCTTGGAGAAATTGAAGGGGATCCTAGATGATCAAGAAGTAATTATTATATCAGATAGACATCAAGGGATATTGCGTAATGTTTCGGAGTTGTTTGGGGTAGAAAATCACGCCTATTGTTATCGACATGTGAAAGAGAACTTTTCAAGCTTCTTCAACAGGCAAAACATTAGGGGAAAGAAAGGGAAAGAAGATGCTTTGTTGCTTTTAGACAACATTGCATATGCTCGGTTGGATATAGACTACAATAAGGCGTTTGAAAAACTTGTGCGTTTTAATGGCGACCTAGCAAGGTGGGTTGCGGAGAATAGTCCGGAGCATTGGGCGATGTCAAAGTTCCTTAAAAAACGTTGGGATAAAATGACAACTAATATTGCAGAGTCCTTCAATGCGTGGTTAAGAGAGGAACGCCACCAAACAATTTATACGTTGCTGATGATGCACATGGATAAGCTTGTAGCCATGTTGGACACCCATATGCGTGGTACAGATAAGTGGAAGAGCGTGGTTGGACCCAAAACAGAGGAAAAGCTAATGTCAAATATCACGAGATCTGCTCCGATTACTGTGATGCCTTATTTGGGTGGGACGTTCAAGGTTTTTACTAGAGAAGTTTATTTGGTTGTGGATATGCAGCAACATAAGTGTACATGTCTAACATGGCAAATGTCCGGGTTGCCATGTCCACATGTATGTGCTGTGATCCGTACATTGAGACACGATGTGTATGACTATATCGACCCATGTTTTAAAGTCTCCACCCAACAGTTGATTTACTCGGGTTAGTTTCAACCATTACCAACACACAACATGCCTAAAGTTTGTGAGGCTGGGACTTTGTAAGATGGCCAAGGCAACGTATTTCCTAGTCTCCAACCCCCGCAAGTGAGACGTCCTCCAGGAAGACCCCGACAAAGGCGTATTGAGTCACAGTTTAGCCATAAGAGAGCTATTCATTGCTCTCGATGCAATGGCATAGGTCACAATCGGTCTAAATGTAATAATCCATTGCCGTGACATGTTCATTTCTTTGCTTGTAAGGTTTTCATTTTGTGTACGATCCCTCATTGTTCCATTATTTGCTTTATGGTCATAGGGTTGTTGCTTTTGGATGTTATGTATTGTCCTTATTATAGTCACGATGCACTACCTTTTCATTTTATTTTTTATAAGACTACTTTTTAATTTTCATGATTTGGAGTTGCTTTCATTACTGATTTAATTTGAAATTGCAGTTTCAATGTGGTATCCTTTAACTTGATGTATACTTTCACTTCCCTATTTTAAGTATGTCCTACTCACATCATTGGATGCGTGCATTTTTCTTATCACTTAGCTGAACTTTCATAGTATTGTACTATACTTGCTGTCTAGTTATTCAGTTGGTCAGTTTATCTGTGCATTGCATTCTACTTTTCTATGCCCAATGATGTAGTTATAATATTAACAATGGCTGGTAATGGCTTAGATGGTTCTGCTGCCAGTTCACTCCCACTCTCGGTATGGTTCATCATACTTGCTTATCTTTGTTGTTTTTTGCATTCTTCCGTTGCCAACATACTATTTGAGAGGTTTTCGCTTCTCTAGTACAGTGCCACAAGAACTTATAATCTATAGTCATGCAATTTTAATGTATTGTCAGAACATAAATCAGAATGCATGTTGGTATCAAAATGGGTGAAATTTCATTTTATGATATTTTACATATTTGAATTGGTGTGAACAAATTACTCCCTTATTTATATATAATCTGAAATCATTTTATGAAATTTTCATTTTCAGATACCTTTTAAGTTAGTATATATATATATATTATGCATGAAATTTAAGTGATTTCTTCATGTCCCTTATTATAGTTACCATGTATCAGTTATGTTGGAAAGTTCTCTAATATTGAAGTTTTAACAATTCAACGTTTATTTATTAAATACTATTATATCAGCTTTGTAAGTTGTCAGGTAATATTTGTGTTCAATTTGGTAATATAGAAAATGTGGTTCACTAACACCATATACAATTATGCTTTAGGGATCTAATGGTCTTCGCTATACAGCTGTGGGGATAGGCAAAAACCATGTCCTCTAGGATGAGGGAGGAGGGTAGAGGAAGGGATAAAGAGAGGTGTTCTGGTAGGAATGGTGATGGGGATGGGATTAACTCTTTAGCCACTTGAGTTATAGGTAACCCTTACCTCTGTAGCCACTTTAGCCACGTCCCTAGGGTAAAATGATCACAATTATTTATGGGGACCTCAATGGTATTGAGACATTAGGCTTCTTTTTGCTTCACTTTCTAAGTGATTTAAATATGAAGGTGGAGAGCCATGCCTTGCCAATTTCTCAGTGCCTTGGACTCTGGACATACCTTTTTTTCGGGTGGCAAATTCTGTATTATTTTTTGTTTGTAAGATTCAAACAATTGACTTAAGCAAGGTGCATAGCTCTCTAGACACTTCATATACCAGTATTTTGAACCAGTTACAGAAATTCAATTACGGTCATTCACGCACTGACCAAGCAAACTGATGTGGCAAACTTGTACCCAATGTGGCTTTTGCCAGGAGCAGTACGGACATTTAAAATTGCTCATGTATATCTTCTTGCAGAATCCTTACAACAATGAAAATACTTCTATAAGTTAACAGAAAAAAAAAAACATAAAGTCATAGCACATAACTTTTATTCTCCAACATAAAGTATGGTTTCCAAACTCCTCTTCATTCATTTAATTCTCCAACACTCATGGATTCATCTTATTTATTCTTGTTTTCAAGCGTAAACATACTCTTTGTTTACTATTCTACAAAAAAGTATGTAGTAGCATTTCATAGTGTATCATTACCTTATTTTAAATGCCCACTTCCTCTTTTCTGCAAATTTTAGATTATTATGCCCATTGAATCAGATTCAAGCCTCAAAACTTTCACAAGTTTAGATTAATAGTCCTAGATTTCATTTATTTTCCCATGAATCCTCACTCAGCTAACAACTTAGGTATGAATGAACTTTGGTCAAACACATGATTCGTGGTATCAAATGATAGTGTACAATTCTTCAATGATAGTTAGTACCATGTGGGAATACTCTCAACAGAAACTTGGATTCCAAACCTTGTCCATGTTCAAAAGGAGCAGGTTAAATAGGATTATTCATTGATTTGTTGATGGTTTCTTTCTCTAATATAATTAGTCAATTTATTTCCATAAATTGATTTGATTTCTTTCTTTTATATATCATGTAGTATTCTCATATTTATTTTTTTCTTTTATAGTCTATTCTGTACATTTTTACTGTTATTGCCTATTCTATATAGCCTTATTCATAAATTTTCAATCCTCCCTCTTACAGGATATCTCACTGTTAGTAGCACCCAACCCCATCTAATGTCTTACCCTGCTGTATATTATTTCTAAATACAAGTAGACAAATCTTTGTAACTTTGAGAAATGATAGCTTTACTTTTTCACTTATTTTATTGCATTACCAACTGCAAGAATGTTGCTATTCCTAACATGTCCATGTTTTCAAACATTGCATGCAGGGCACATCAATGTTTACACGATGCTCAGCTGCAAGATTTAAGAAACTGTGCAATCGATTACCAGAGGCAAAAATTCAAGCCATAAGAGACCTCCAATTTGAAGGTCTCTTAAACTTAAACTGCACAGAGGTGCGCCACAACCTCTGTATCTTTCTAATCCAACATTTCAATGTTGGATTTAGACGGATAGAGTTCTCAGCCCAGAAACACTATCCTGTTACAGCCACCGATGTTGGCCTCATTTTCGGCCTCCCAACAGAAGGACGGAATTTGTAGGTGACCTCTACATCATCAGATCATCCATTTGGGACTATTCGGGCATGCGAGGAGAAACTCCTAGACTTACCTGTAGGCGAGGAGTTCTGTAGAGCATTCATTTACTACGCATGTGCCACATTGTTGGCCCCCACATCTAGGCTCAATGGTTGCCGTAACTTGTGGCATACCATCCATGAGGATGGATTCCGAAATGACGTTAATTGGGCCCAGTTTGTGCTTGACCAACTGGTTGAGGGAATTAGGCGATACCAACAATCTAAGACCTCTTGGGTACATGGCTGCGTTTTATTTCTTCAGGTAGTGAACTTATTCAGTCTTTGTCTTCCATTTTGTTATATAATTTTATTGCACAACATATTCACATTTGCCTACTGATGTTTCTATTTATTTTGCAGCTGCATTATGTCATTAAATTCCAAATTCCTTCAGTCCAAGTCCCCATTACAGTGCCCCCAGCATTGGCATGGACTGATGATTTGATTAAGCGATGACTAGTCGCTGAGATAAAGGAGTTTGGAGCATTCGGACATGCTGAGATTTATTTTGTAAGTTATGCATGCATAAATATATTGTCATTACTAGCATAACACTCATTATTTAAGTACTAATCTTCAGTGCTAATTATAGGCGTCCCAGAGATCTCCAACCGTAGAGAGAACTATGGAGCCAGAGACTAATGTGGACCATGACACAAATGTTGATGCTGAAAATAGTGATGTAAGCTGTGAATTTTTCAAAAACTTAATAAATGTTCATTTCATTGTCATTGTAATTTATTTTTACTTCTTAACTACAAAGAAATATGTTGTTGTCACATTTTATTCTCAAAGATTGACATCAATATCATGTCATAGGAAATATGGCATCAATATCATGATGCAGAACGAGCAATCGACCAATATCAACGGGGCATTCAGCAGCAGCTGAGAATAATGCGTGGCCTTATGCATAAGTTAGGGACTCGCAGACATAGTGGGGTAAATTCAGATGCGGGTGGTCACTCTAGCTATGCACCAGCCAGCACTCCCACAGTCGATGACCATGCATTTCCTGGTGATGAGTACATGGCTTCGCATGCTGCATACCATGTGCTAGACACACCAGATCGCGTTGTCGCCCCTGAGTATGAGTTGCAGCCCAGTGTACCCATTAATGTAGTAAGCGGTAAGTGATACAATTTATGCAAACACCCATATGGTTAACAACCCAAGTACCCAATCATAATGTATACCTTTGTTGACTAGTTCTAAATCTCGTATTGCAGATGGTGAAGAACAACCAGAAGGTAATGTTGTCCCCACAAATAGAAACGTCCGGAGACGCCGAGTGCGTCGAATGGCTCCAAACCTGTTGTCCCCATACATATCCCAACCACAAACGAAACAATCTGCCATCAAAATCGACCTAAAACAAGGAGCTGCACTGGTATTTGGAGACGATTTGGATGCAAGGTAACATACTTGAGTGACACTCCTCTCATTGTATGATAGTGAAAACACAAAAACTAAATTGTATTTTTTTGTAACAGTGAGGAACTAGTGTCTATGCATGACACTATCCTAACCAGAGGCAATTTGGGTTGCTTCGAAGGGAATGGGTGGATAGGAAACGACGTGCATATCATTTCTTATCCCTCTTTATGCATTATTTTAAGTTTGAAAATGAAAGTGTGGTTCTAATATAATTTGTTGCTTACACTTTTATGATATACGAAATCAGGTCGTCGATGCCTACTGTAGATTGTTGCAGTATCAACATGAACCGAAGTCGAAACTTTTTCTATCCCCCTACATAGCTGTAATGATGACTATTCCATTAAATCCTTGCTTATCTTTATTTTTTGTCTTGAACCAGGCATCACCTACAATGACAAACCTGATATTATCCCGTATTTGACATGCAGGAAATGGTAATCCACTCCCAAGCAAAACACTTAGTGAGGGAGGCAGTTATTGGACGCTTTGAACCACATCTGTATCAGATTGATATTCCATATGTCAATGTTAACGAGGTGGATTCCTATGTTTAATGCTTGGATTTGTATTTTTATTGCATGAATGTACAATATTTAGATGTATGTTTAATGGCAGTCTATTGGTGCAGGTCTTCTTACCGGTTCTCATAAAGAACCATTGGACATTGTATGTATATGACCTAGAAAACAGGAGAATCCAACTGCTAGATTCTCGTCCTGGTAGAAAGAAGACAATGTTGAGTGGAGTTCAACAAAATCTGGTAAAGTAACAAGCAACAAGTAATAATTTGTTAGGTATGTCTTCCCATAAAAATTTCAATTGTTGCGTTAATAAATGTTTCAGGCCAAGGTTGTCCTGTGGTTGGCTGCCCACAAAAAAGAGGTATCACCTTATGATTTGAGGACATTCAATTTCATAACACCTGATGTACCCCTCCAAACTAATGAGTGAGTGTTGACCTTGCAGTCCGGGATATTGTATAGGATTGCAATTTATTTGAAGTTCATCTCTTATTTATAATTCCACACTTAATAACGTTTTGGTAATTATATTGACATAGGCAAGATTGCGGAGTTTTTGTAATGAAATTCATGGAATTGTGGTCAATGGGGGGGGGGGGGGTTCTCCAAATCAATCGATGTGGTACGTAGGAGGAATTATCTATGACTATCTCATTATTGTTAAAATAGTTAGAAAAGCCTAATTAATTAATTTGCTGATTTGTTGCTATCAACGTGAATGAACGCAAGGGAAATTGAAACATTATAGGTTGAAGATCATGGGGAGTATGTTGTTCTCAGCACAAAATGCACACCGAGACCGTGTTCGGAGAGATTAAAGGGGATTGTAATTTGTGATAAGACTGTATAAAGTTAGCACATTTGTATGTAATTTATGGTGGACAAATGTAGTTATTTATTTATTTATTTTTGGTGCCATATGCGGAAATGAACACTGGGATTATGGGATTAGTCAGAGTTTGATTGTTTTTTGACTTAAGTTGATTGTCATTGCATTGTAAGTAAATAGGGAGAATTAAAGATGATTGTACATTATACACGAAAAACCAACTCCTGACATTGTATTGCCAATATTATGGCTTATATATTTAATGAAGGTTGTGATGAAGTCGCATTTTCCCTCACTATCTCAAAACATCTAATAAAAGGCACCGACATTACAAACTATAAAAAACCTTTGCATCAACAATCTCGTACATATCGTTTACAATTTATTCCGTACAATGCAGGTGTATATATGGCGATCCCATGAACTGGTCTAGGAGGACCCGTGGACCGGAAAGCATGAAGTGTTCGACCGGTCGATATTTTGCTTCAGCCGTTGATCAACCGATCGAACCATTCTTCAGCCGGTGGCGCACACGCTACTGGATGAGAGAGGGTGGATTTTGGCACCCTCGTCCGGAAATAGACCGGTCGATCAGTTTCGGTCGACCGGTTCCTGGAGGATAGGACACGCTACTGGATGAGAGAGGGTGGATTTTGGCACCCTCGTCAGGAGATAGACCGGTCGATCAGTTTCGGTCGACCGGTTCCTGGAGGATTGGACATGCTACTGGATGAGAGAGGGTGGATTTTGGCTCTACATCCGTCTTGCGACCGGTCGACTATATACTGTCGGCCGGTTTGCACGATACACTTGCAACCTAAAAAGTGTTTTTTTTTTTATAAATATGTAATAAAATTTAAAAATCTTTTTTAAAATTTTTTTATATATTAAAAAATTATTTATAATATTTTTATTAGATAAACATCATAAAAACACTTGAAAAGTAATTATATTAAAAACATTTTTTATTAATGTATTAGCTCGTATAAAGAAGGGGCTCAAATTAAAGTAAGAGGTTATTTTTAAATTTGGACAAAATTTTAAGAAATGATAAAACAATATACAAATTATTAATACTTAATTTTTTTAGAAAACAAATGATTTCTTTTCTTAAATGCTAATTTGTCATATAGTGGATTTTTTAACTTTGGAAAAATTTAAACAATAAATCAATGGAAAAAAAATTAACTTTTGAAAATTTGATGTTTTCTCAAATGCTAATTTCTCATATATAGTGGAATTTTGAATTTTGAAAAATAAAAAAAATACATAAATGGTAAAAATAAAAAATGAAAAAATATAAGATTTGATGGTAAATATTAGCTAAGTTGAAATTTGAATAATTTTATTATTATTGTTATTAATTTTATTCATAAAAATGAGTTTGTAAATATACAAATGATATATGATTATGACTGCATTCAAAAAAAATATATTTTATATTTCTTTGTAAGAAAAACCAAAATTAAAAATTTGACATTTTTGTTCCTTTGTCCCATAAATTTTTGGACTTGAATGGAATATAAATAACCCATTTAAAAAGACATAATCATAATGGAGAGAAGTGAATAGACTCTCCAACTTCAACATATATGAATACAAAATTATTATTTTTTAAAAATTACCATTAAAATCAGATTTCTCTAAAACCTACAAATCAAAATGGATTTTCCGGGGAACCAAACAGACCTAAGGACCACCTGATTCTATGTTTCGACTTATTGATCATAGAATGGATTCCCTTAGCCAATATATCTTGTAGCACCTGTGGGGAGGGGATGGGTTGGAAGTATGTGCCAAGGGAGAGGTACTTTTATCTAAATGTCATACCAATTCTTTATATATATAGCCTGAAATGCCCATTTCATCAATGGGTGGGCCAAAAAGCCCATCAATTCGGTGAATTTAAAAAACACACGTGCTACAATGATCGGAATAAAGGGTCGTGATCTTGTAAGGATAAATTAACTTCAAAAACATTTGGATAACAAGTTACAACTTATCTGCATGAAATTGGAATTACTGGTAATCACTGATCCGTAATACGACATTAAACTAGATTAATTTAAGACAAAAAAATATTTTAAAATTCATTGACTTAATTGGATGAAAAATTAATAGACTAATTTGAATCTAATTTGATTGAAGCATAATAATTTTTTAAATAAAACTAAGAATTATTTAAATATAAAAAAAAATTCCAAACACAAAGGAATTAAACAGGTTTCCTAAATGTATATTTTTTTTTTTCCAATGAATGAAAAAAAAAAAAAATGAATGCATTATATTAAAAAGTGCAAAACACCGTGGAACATGTTACTGAGTCAACCGGTTCATATCCGGTCGGCCGGGGTGACGTTTAAAAAACCATTCCGCGCTTAATTTCTTCAGTGTTATCCTTTGCCAGTCGAAGGGATCCGCCGATTGAGCTGCCACACACCCACTTTCGACGCGATTCCAGCTGTTGCAAGCCTTCGGAGTGAGTTTTGAGGGGTGCGGCTTCACATTTCGGACCTAGGGCGTGAGGTTTGGCAGTGGTCCTCCTTCATCGCGCGTCACAGGCGATTTGTCTTCTCTTCCCGCGCGCGTCACAGGCTCTTTGTAGTGTTTTGACATAGGTGTGGCCCTTTGTAGTGTTTCATGGCGCCTAGGAGAGATAGGGGTGCGTCGAAGGCACTGGGTAAGCGCCCTGCTCAGGCTTCTCAGGACGGTTAGTCGGAGGCTCGCCGAAAGGCGAGGTTCGACACCGACCTTTTCACTTCGGTCGACGAATACCAGAGGTACAAGCAGCATTTCGTCTAGAGGAAGGTGGTTGCAGGGAGAAATATAAATTTCGCCCATCTACAACATTTCGGGTTTGAGAGCCTCTTTGCACGCATGGGGTGGCTGCCCTTAGTGACTATTTCAGAGCCCATTTTTCCGACATTAGTCAGGGCATTCTATTCACGCATGACATATGGACATGGAGGACCGATCACTTCGACCGTTAGAGGGGTTCAGATCCATCTGGACCCGGAGAGCATCTGCCGCATTTTGGACATTCCTCCTGGTGGACTCAGAGTATATGATGCCAAGGCCTGGCCGACGGTAGCGGGTTTCAATCCGAGAGAGGCAATTCAGAGGATGTGCGGCCTTACAGATGCCCCGGGGTTGGGCAAACCATCGGCACATAGCCTGACAGTGACCTGCCGAGTCCTTCACCACATGATAGCGTACATCTTCCTACCACGTGGCGGTCATCGAGATGAGGTTTCCTATCTGGAGGCATTCCTGATTGATTCGATTATGACGGGGAGATGTATTGACGTCGGGTATGTCATGATGATGCACATGATGGCATGCTGCGAGAGGCTCAAACGCATTCTCCCATATGGCCACTTCATGACACGAGTGTTCAAGGATGCGGGGGTGGATTTGAGCAGGGAGCAGGAGGTCGAGGCGCCCAGCAGTTATGACACATATGATGAGCAGTCGATGGCGCGGATGAAGTTGGAGAAGGCCCCAGATGGGTCATGGATTAGGAGGGTGGACCGACCAGTACCACAGCCACAGGCAGAGGGGGATGTGCATCCTGCAGGAGACGAAGATGAGGAGATTGGGGAGATGGAGGGTGGGGTACACCCTCAGACTGATTTTAACCATAGAGAGCCTGAGTTTGATATCCCTCCACTCCAATCTAAGGGTGGCCACATTGACCCGACTATTTCAGATGCGATGATGACTAAGACGGGTTACACAGCGGGACCATCTGGTCAACCATCATTTACTGAGCCTCATTACACCCATACATCACCTGGCCAGGCTCCTGACGCCCATGAGCATGCGCCTTGGATGGAGTTGTCTGCGCAGATTAGCTCACTTGGGACTCGTATTGAGGAGCGCATGGATCAGCAGCAGGCTACGTATGAGCATATCCTACAGAGGCTTGATCGCCAAGAGCGTCAGCATGAGGAGTTGATGGCGTACCTCCGCGCCGTGTTCCCACCGCCACCCGATGCACCTTGATTGCATTGAGACCACGTCGTTATTTTGTTTGTGTTGCAAAACTGGGACATATATATTTTGTATTAGCATACGTTTATTTAGAGTAGTGTTAGCATGCAAATGTTTTTGATTTCGTTTTAATTTGGATTCAATATATATATATATATATATATATTATGCTATTTACTTTATTATATGTTGTTTAGTAATATTTACAAGATCGCCAAGTCATCTCATCCATATTAGGAGGTACTGAACTTTAACCTTCGGCGAATTACCTAAGTCCATGAGTAAGCAATGAACAACTCATCAACTTGGAAGGAGTTAGACCTTTTATGCAATTTATCACACACCCAAATGTGTAATGAAAGTGAAGTAGACTTGAATGTTCAAAATAATTAAGACACATAAATATAATAGTAAAGGGTTACCAAAATCATAAATATAAATGAAATAATATATTGTTTCATAATGTCATGTTTTTCAAGGCTCCATTGTAATGATGTATTAGATAAGTTTGAACTAATCCCACATTACCAATATTAGTCATGTCATTGCATTGTTTAACAAGTTGATTTTCTTAGAACATCCAATATAAGAAAAAATATTTCATTCTCTCATGAAATGTGAGTTCTCAAAATAGTTTTAGAACTGATAAAATTTTTGAATTAATAACTTTGAAAAAAATTAACATATTTGCATATTTTGTGTCTCTTTTAATAGTGAGATGGCATAAAATTTTGGAATTAATCCGGTCGACCGGTTCCCAGCGACCGGTCTACATTAGGTCACCGCAATTGATATGAAGGAAAATTTGCAACAACCGGTCGACCGGTTATGATAGTCCGGTCGACTGGTTACCTGTATTACTCTTTAATTAGTAAGTTAAAATTCTTAACAAACATGATTAATGTATTTAATGTCTTACTAGAATTAGCAAGTACAGAAATTCTTCAGCAAACTTGGAGAACAACATGAAATGAGAATGAACCATTATTTGTCCAACAACCAATATAAACGGAGGAAAAACAAAATTTAGCCTCTCTCACCAGGGAATAGATCCTCCCTTTTTCTTTCCAGCCCTTCTCCCATCTTCCATCTTTCCCATCCTTCGTGCACATTAAGCTCGGTTAATAACCAAGCTTAATGAAGGTATTTTTCTGGGTCTGAGACTCTTCTACCCAGTCCTACAATTAATAATGTACAATGATTTCAAAAGGGGTTTGATCACCTTACGGATAACTGAATTCGGTAATGTATTCATGCATTTTCAGATCTTTAATAGACTTGCTATTGTCCTAGCCTAAACATCTTATTACTTGATGTATTATGTTCTATATAGCCTAAACATCTTATTACTTGATGTATTATATTTTTTTTAAAGTTTAAATATAATTAAAATTAGTGAAAATATATTCATTTTTTAATTATTTACCTTATGTTTGGTTCTTTGAAAATTTAAGGGAAAAAAAAAAATCCAACATGAAAGGAAATAACCATATTTTCAAAAAACAGCCTTCAATTAAAAAATTGACAAAGTTGTTTTTGAAGTTGAAAAACTATTTTCTATTTTTTTGAATTTTGTTTTTCAAAACAGTTTTCAAATTGACTCTAAAACCCTATTTGTTAATTGTTTTCAAAACCAATTTTTTATTTTCTAGAAAAAAAATGACAATGAATAAATAATTTTCTACTCTTAGATTTTTAAAGATAGAAAATTTATAAATAATATATTTTAATTGTTTTTACTTGTTTTTTAAATATTATTATATAAATATAAAAAATATTAAAAATAAAACATTACATATAAAATTTATTTTTAAAATATATTTAAAATTTTAAAAAAATTAAAAAAAAAAGTTAAAAACATTTCAAGTTATCAAACAAAATGTTTTACAAAACATTAAAAAACATTTTCAGAAACTCCTGGTGTTTCCTCTTTGGACTTCTGTATTGATCACTTCAACAGGGATGGGTTCCACAGAACTCGAGATTTCACAATTTTTATATGTTCTGCACATTAATACATTAATGGGAAAAATTATTTTCATTACAGATTTCTCTATACACGAATACAGATCGACCCTTCTTATAACTTCAATTTCATTGTACAAAAACATCAAAACAGTAATAAATAAGCCAACAAAACTGTTGTAAAGCACATTCCTAAGCCTCATCTGAAGATACAATCTTGCTGCATTTCACCTTTCTACTCAAGAGTCAGCTGACAATATTCAATAGCTTCAGCATCTAAGAACCAGAGCATTGGTGTCAACAGCCGAGTTTTTTTCTTCTCCCAGGAGCCCTAATCAATGTATAGCTTGGACTCAGATAGAGGGCAGCCAAACTAGGATCAAAGACAACATGCTAGGAATTGAGAACCCTGCGTCGTTCCGTTAACACTTTTAACATATGTGGAGTGGAGCAGGATATAGGTCCAGTGGCTGATATCTCACCCGATCGTTGTGAGGCAAGGGTCCCTCCTGAAGAAATTGCAAGGCAATAGAAGTTTATTACCATCACTACTAACAATAGAGCTAAACTCCATGGAAGAAGGTTTCAAAAACAGAAACAAGCACCATGCAAAGTGAGAAAACATACAGGATCCTGATTTCAGTAAAAACTTGATTCCACATCAGGAATTGATGAAAATATAGCAAGAATAACAGGCTTGGAGACACTACAAAATGATACAAAGTTAACAAAGTGAAATGAATCTACAAAATCAATGGAAGAGCAACCAACAAAGGATTTGATGATGAAGCCCTTGAAACCATAAAGATTAGGATTCTGTTGTTCCCACCAAATGATTTCAGTGTTTTAATCATCAATGGTTCGTGTGTGGGAACTTTACACGTGAAGTGAATATGATTCAATTTGACAGGGGAATCTAGCAATTGTGGAAATATATCAACAACAAATAGAAGAAAATTTTTATAGTAAAGGTATAGTTCATTCAATTATCAAAGGTTGTAATTTGATTATATAAACAAGAAGGGTGAATGAGAAAAGAAAACGTATTCATTTACCAATCTAGTTATCCTTGAATTTTCCAACAGTTCGTTTGTAATCATATCCAGTATGTGCCTGTTCACCTTCAAACCACTCATTGCAATTTCTTCTGTCTCTTCAATGTACTGCATCAATACCAAATGTCACTACTTGCATATTACAATGGAAAAAGCAATGCCAAAGGGACTATAATGTAAGCCTCCTTATGTATCATTTTACATTTTCCTTTTTGTTACAACTTACAATTGGTTGCAACTGGAATAATTTTTATGGTTTGATTTAAATGATCATTCAGACTAAAATAATGGTTGTCATTCTGTTCATTTGTTCAATGAAAACCTGGCAAAATGACCCAATTTGCTGGGCTTTTATGTACAAAGACAAAGCATTTATCCTTCCTTTTCCATGCTGACACATGTTATAGATATAGGGATTAGGCATATGTCCATAATCATGCATGGTTGCAGGTTTCTTTAGGTCACAACATCAAACAAGTCAGCAGGCATTGAGACCCATGATTGTCTCTGTCATATTGAACACACCCATATATGAATGGAAGAAATTATACATACCCTTGTTAATTCTCGACTGAACAGCTCAGATACTTCAAGTGTCATGTTGGCAGGAATCACAAAAAGGTCATCCCATTAAGATGAAGAATGTTATGTAATGAGTTAACAACAAAGATATATGCAGAAAATAATCTACTAAGCAACTTGGGGAAAATGATAGGCATGGAATAAAAGTAGAATATACCATGTACTTTATCAACTCGCCATCTGGACTATCAGGTCTATCCATTAACCCCACTCGTTTTGTCAAAGCAGTAAGCCCCAACCTTGAATTTGCTGGGCTGATTACCATCTCTCTAGCAATCTGAACAAACAACTAGCATGAGGGATTGGAAAGACATATAAACCAAATAAGATCATCCACAACTCAATATACCAGTATCTTGCAAAGAACACAGAGAACATTTTGGTTAATTCCATGTTTGTTTTAAACACCAACAGAAGTTACTAGGAGCATAAAAATCCATTTTCTACATAAATCTAAACACATCAAATTATAAAGTGCATTCATGATTAATTTACATTGTGATCCTATTAGAAAAAAAACCTAGCCTGCTTCTGTAATCAATCTAGATAGAAAGAGAAGTTGCATTTTTAGTGATACTTATGGGTACATACCAAGTATGAAAGCCTTTTCTCTTGAATATAAACACTTGATTTATAAATAGAAAAAGACCCAACATAATCCTTCCCATATGGTCCTTGAGGATTGTGGAAATCCGTTTCCCATCATCAACCACACTGACATGTAATGAAAAAGGCATTAAGAAAAACCATGTAATGGGTTAGTTGCTCTGGGTCAATTTAATACCTGCTCTTGAAGTAACAATGATACTACAGATCCTTAACAGGGCTTTGAACATCATAAGAATGTGTCTAAATAAAGTGCAAATCATAAAGGTAAAACAAGTCTCATAAAATGAGCATTACTAGATTTGAATTCCATGTCCCAAAGAATTTTCCTAAGCCTTGCTTCCAGCTCATCTCAAGGGCGAGGTTGAGGTGCCTTAAGTCTACTGACAGACAGCCAAGTTCAAAATGCAACTGTCTTCACTTCTATTATAAATTTCCTCATTTTATTTGTACTTTGTCTTTTTATCCTGATGAATTCTGCTTTCCTGAGTGAAGCTTTTTTTCCCCATTTTTTCATTTTAAATCAAACACATAAGAAATGCAAATAATCATGCACCAAAGCATGCAACTCCTTAAGTGCTGCCTCAAATAGTCTTGTGTCTTCTAAATATAATTTTTTTTAATCAATGGAGCATGTCCTTGAAGGATCAGTTTGAACTTATAACAAGTTGATGTTAAGTACAATTACTTTCGTAATCTTTTCTAGGTCATCTCTTCCTCCATCAGTTATCTCATCGCCAAACACAACACGTTCAGCACATCGGCCACCATGAGCAACCACCATTTGCATTTGAAATCCTTCAAGATAGGCACCCTTGTACACACTTGTACAGTTAGCACATTTGCTTTGTACACTTAGTGTAAATGCCTTGTCCAGTCACCAAATCCCTAATAGGTACATATTTCCAAGTGAATATGGGTGGGTAACCAATGTTTCCATTACTATGGACTAGGGAAAATGACACAAAAGGTTACCCTAATTTCGGTTCATATTCATCATTACTAGGGAAGCTAATAGGATGAATGAACATGGTAGACATCAATTAAATTGCATGCAATACGTGTGTTATCAAGCAACATGTGTGAGGATTGTTCCCCACGTTTGGAAAAAGTAAGATACACACCCTTGTACACCCTTGTACTTTTAGTACATTGGCCTTGTACACTTAGTGTAAATGCCTTGTACAGTGGCAGAAATTCAACCTAGATCATACAACATAACTAGTGCATATGGCTGGGTTAACCACATTCCAATGTCATGGCTCACCGAGTTGGGGAAAAATGACACCAAATCGAGGTTCCTATTCATCATAAGCGCGCTATCTCATCCAATGAATGTGTATGAAGGGAAATGAGGAATGTCCCCCTTGGAAAAAATAAATGAGCAAGCAATTTTTTCAAAAGCATTTGAAATTCTTCAAGATAGGCACCCTTGTACACACTTGTACAGTTAGCACATTTGCTTTGTACACTTAGTGTAAATGCCTTGTCCAGTCACCAAATCCCTAATAGGTACATATTTCCAAGTGAATATGGGTGGGTAACCAATGTTTCCATTACCATGGACTAGGGAAAATGACACAAAAGGTTACCCTAATTTCGGTTCATATTCATCATTACTAGGGAAGCTAATAGGATGAATGAGCATGGTAGACATCAATTAAATTGCATGCAATGCGTGTGTTATCAAGCAACATGTGTGAGGATTGTTCCCCACGTTTGGAAAAAGTAAGATACACACCCTTGTACACCCTTGTACTTTTAGTACATTGGCCTTGTACACTTAGTTTAAATGCCTTGTACAGTTGCAGAAATTCCACATAGATACAACAGAACTAGTGCATATGGCCAGGTTAACCACGTTCCAATGTCATGGCTCACTGAAAAGGGGAAAAATGACACCAAATCGAGGTTTTTATTCATTATAAGCGCACTATGTCATCCAATGAATGTGTAGAAATGTAAATGAGGAATGTCTATGAGGAATGTCACCCTTAGAAAAATAAAATGAGCAAGCAATTTATTCAAAACCATTTGAAATCCTTCAACATATGTAGCATTGTACACACTTGTACAGTTAGCACATTTGCATTGTACACTTAGTGTAAATGTCTTATACAATGGCAAAAATTTGACATACCTAAAACTAATAGCGTGCATATGGGTGAGCTACCATGTTCCAATGTGATGCCTAAGGGAAAATGGGGAAGGGAAAAGGGGGAAGTGAAACCCAATATAGGTTCTTATTCATCATTATTGTCGTTGGTCATCCAATCAACATGTATGAAGTAATAAAATTGAAGGGGATGAGTGCGTGATCAAGGAATGTGTGTGAGGGAATGTTCCTCATCCTTTCAAAATGGAAATGATTTTAAAACATTGCAAATACTTCAACATAGGTACATTTGTACACCCTTGTACATTAAGCACAGGTACCTTGTACACTTAGTGTAAATGTCTTGTACATAGACATAAATTCCATACAACCACTACTGAATGTATACTCATGCATAGGTTAATCATGATTGCAATCTTTTGGTTAATAAAATAAGGAAAAACTGAAGTCTCAATTTGTTCCCTATACTTTTGTAACAATACAAGGAAATTAAAAAATAGCAATTTGTCCATTAATGTGAAGTTATTCGAAGTTAATTCCAACTTTCTAGCTAGAATTCAAAAGAAGATTATATGTTAAGCATGGCAAATTATTATTCAAACATATATTTTATTCAGTAAAAAGCATGCCTAAAGATGGGTTCCATTCAACTAGTGAACAACTTTTTAAACATCACATGTGGCACCAGGCCTAACAATTGTCTACAATTTACGAGGAAACTCTGAAGAAGACCAAAATGCTTCTAACTGTGGCTCACTTTTAGAGTACTCACCATTTTCTCATCCAAGCAATTCTTCAGAGCCAAACAGGGAGACATTATTTTCTTCTGTCCGCAATTCTCCTTCTCATCCATTCTCTCCTAATCCAGAATTTTCATTTCTAAACCTGCTTCAATTTAATGCCAATGATTAGCAATTTCAAGCTTCCTGTTTATTCCCATAAACACTAAATATTTCCAATTAAAATTACATGAGATAAATGTGGATGACATTTACACCAAACTAATTGGGCACAAATTAATTTTTTAATTCATTTTTTGCAAGAATATACATTGCTCAACGAAATAAGAATTGTTTCAGATACTAATAAAAAAAAAAAGAGAAAGGAAAAGTTGGGTAGAGTGGGCTAAGACAAGAAAAATATTCAAAAAGAAAATTTAGGAATTCAAGCAGAAACTAGTAAAACAAAATCAATGCCATTTGTTTTACTTGTTAATAGGAAATTAATACATAGTCAATAGTAGTAGGTACTTGTTAGCTGTCCAATCTGTGGAGTGTATCATCTCCACCCCTTCTTTCCTTCTGTAACATCAAAGATTAGGCCAAAATTTAGATTACATTCTGAAGGACTTTATTGGTAGAATCCAGGTGGTGTGTATGATTAACCCCCCCCCCCCCCCCCCCCCCGCTAACATTCTCAATCCCAGTAAATTTCCAACCTTCACTGCTGAAAGAAAGGACCTCTCACCTACCTAATCTATACCCAGAAACCAATAGAAAATGACAGGGATTAATTGTTACCAATATAAAATTCTGGGTTTAGTGTGAAAGGGGGAGAAAGAGGACATTTTTTCAAGTTGGATGAGCAAACCAATGTTCTGAGTACATTCAACACATAGAGCATATGCCAAACATAGCAACAATTATTCTTTTTTTTTTTTTTTTGGCAATCCAATAGAAATACGGAACTTAAATTCTAGAAGTGAAAAAATGGAAGAATGCAAAACAATCTCAGAATAGGGAATGGATATTAAGCTGCTTCCTTGAGCTTCTTTGTGATGCCAGCAATGTACTTCCCCTGGTGGAAACCTTGCTCCAATTCGAGCTCAGATGGTTGTCTTGAGCCGTCTCCAGCGTAAGTTCCTGCACCGTAGGGACTCCCACCTTTCACCTTCTCCATCTCAAACGCTCCCATTTATTCTCTCTGGACGATGATGATAAAATAACTACAAACGCCTCAACCTGATAAAATCAAAATATCAGCAAATAATTCAGACCCCCATCATTTGGATTTGGGAATGATCATTGATAAAATACCTACAAAAGCTTTTCTGAAATGCTCACAATCCTTGGCTGCTGAAGAAAGCGATTGGGGGACAGTTAAGGTCGGCATCGTTTGTGCGTATGTTGTTTACAAAGGGAGAGAAAATGGTAGGAAGATTCAGAATTTTCACTCTGGTGACATGGCATTTCACGTTTACCAGTTGTGAAACCCATTAATTTACAACAATTTGAGTTGGAAATGTAAAGGGCATTTTCGTCTGTTAACATTTGATATCCTTATCATTAATTAGGTCAGTTAGATGGACCATTTCTTAATTTTTGGGCCCAGCTGGGCCCAAAACACAATTCTCCCTTTTTTTTTTAAAGCACTGACACTACCCATTTTCACTCAAAGCATCCAACACCATATAGAAAGCAAATACACCCATGCTAATCTCAGAACCCTTTCCATCTACCTTCTGCATAACATTGCATCACCTTCGTCTCCGTGCCCCTCAAAGAACGCTCCTTCATCAGGGTCCCTTCCACAGCCAGTCCCGCGCATAGTACTTCAAACAACACCACTCCGAAATCAGCAAATTTGGCCACCCGTTTCTCATCTAACGAAATATCTGTGGTCTTGATGTCCTGGTGAATGATTTCGCATTCCGAGCCTTGATGTAGATGTTTCAGTCCCCGAGCAGCACCGATACCGATCTCGAGCCATTGCTTCCATGTCAATAGAACCTTATTTGTTTTATAAAAACGATCACGGAAGCTTCCTTGGGCAACGCTCGTATATGAGGATCCTTGCTTGGGGATGGTCGCGACAGCCTATAAGAGGGACTAGATGGAGATTGTGGAACCTTGACGGCCAAAACTCATGGTTCTTCCCCGCTGATGATACCATCGTCAAACGGAGTTGAGGAGGCGGTATAGACAGTGGCATTGCTGGTGGTCCGCGTGAAGGTTGGCATTTCTGGTGTCATTCCGGCGGCGTGGTAACCATGCAAGCTATGGGCAGCGGCTGTGGCGTCATGGAACTATGGGATGGTGAACAATGGCTAGTCCAAGGCGGTTTCATGGAGATACAAAGATGGTGGCTCAACTGTGAGGGATGTGGCGGCGTTGTAACGTGGAGATGGTGACTCCGATGGCTATGTAGTAATGTAGGCGAGGAAAGACTGCGTGGTCAGTGACCGGCAATGGCGAAGGCGAGCCGAGAGCAAGGACGGCCTTCCATGAGAATGGAGGAGGGAAAAAGTGGAGATGAATGAAAAGACAATGAAGAGGATGGTGAGAAAAAGAAAAACAAAGTAGTGGCGGCTGTGTGAGGAGTCATTTCATAAACTGGGACTACAGGGTTGATAGACGGATTCTTCAAACTGAGAGAAGATAAACAACTCTAAAATCCAAGTCCCTATTCGATTCCCGCGGACTAGGAGTGAACTCACCAACTCAAAATGATGTATATGAAGGAAGAAGGAACAGAGATTGAAATGGTGTAAAATGTTCAAAAGGAAACAAACGGGAGAAAACAAATAGCAAATATATTGAGCCTCTTTCCAAGCATTAATCCCTGGGCTATGAACCAGGTAAATATATATATATATATATATAAAGAACATCAACATAATCCATACAAACCCATATACGTAATATTCTCGAATGAAATCCAAGAGAGTGAAAGAATAGCATAGCAAACACGTCTCTTTAATGAACGAAAACTACATAAAAAAAAATGAGTGAAGAAGCAAATGCGATAGGGGAATATGAATCAAAAGTCTATAATACTCGTACCTGAGAGCACTCCTCCCCGATGAAGCTCACTTATCTTACCGCCCTCACTGCCTCCTCTACCAGCCAGATTTTGAAAGCTCATCTGTTTTCTCCCCTTGCTTCTCTGGTAACTCCCTCTCTCTCGTAATCTGTCGCCCTTCCTACAACTGTGTTTTTCCCCCCAGATATTTTTTTCCTTTTCCCGCCTTTCTTTCCACAGCCCTCACCTCCTCTCTGCCTCCTGTCTAATCTGGCCGCCCCATCCTCTCTAGCTGCCCCCAGAGCAGCCCACTTGAGAGGTCCGTCAGAAAAACAACCAAGAATAATAATAAAAAAGCTCCAGCCCCTCGGGGGGTCTACAGAGAGATATAGTATTAATTCCAGAAGTGGGAAGAATGGTCTATGGTCTACAAGAATAAGTTTATGAGTTCCATCGGTGCATGGACATAAGGTCTTGTAAGGATTAGCCAACTAATCCCTATTTTGTGTGAATCTGATTGTCATGGCTGGAGGTATGATCTTAGATTTTCATTTCATTACTTGTAATTATCAGAGATATTTATCTATCACACCAGTCCATGATTATTGACTGAAGGCCTAAGACATAAAATTGTAGTGAAATCTTTTGGGAGCCAACATAACCAATTATTAAATTTAAACCTCATTCCACATGAAATTAGAAATTATTATGACCCAAACAGTTTTTAAAAGCCAATTAACTCTTTATCTAATGCTTAAAATAATTCTCCCCATGTCTTTTACCATACAAATACACTACTATTTTTTATCTTATAAAATTTATATCAATCATTATAAAAATAAAATATCAAAATATCAAATATTCATCTAAATTGATATAAAATAAATATTTTAAACTTATAAAAGAACTACATCATATCCTCCTATTGATTTATTATACAAAAACATTTTGAAAAACTAGGGACTTCATTTAGAAGCTAGCTTTTAAAACTACATCATATCCAAATCATTCAATTATAAGTTTCATAATTTTTTACCAATTTATCAAAGTATTGTGCCAATACTTGGAGGGAAGAGAGAAATTTTATATTAATTAAAATAGTATGTAAAGGTTGTTTAAAAAATTCATGAATAATTTCATTCATGAAAAGAACTACATTGTATCCTGCTATTGATTTATTATAGAAAAACTAAGACTTTATTTACAAGCTAGCTTTCTTAGATAGTAACATCAAAACTATGGTTTTAATTACACTGCAGTTTATTTTAAGTTAAAATTTTTGTATTTTGCTTTTTGTACCACATAAAACTAAATTCATATTCAAATTATTATATATAGCTCCAAATCATTCGATTATAAGTTTCATAATTTTTTACTAATTTATCAAAGTATTGTGCCAATACTTTGAGAGGAGGGAGAATTTTTATAAAAATTAAAATAACATTTAAAGGCAGTTTCAAAAATTGTGAAATTATATCATTCTACTATAGAAAATATGGTTTAGATATTTATTGATATGGATATAAGATTAATATTTTAAAATCTATAAAAATAAATATTTGTATGTGTTGTTGTCCAACTGCCATAGCCCCATCCCTCACTTGCTCTACCACTTTCTTACGCTCTCCTCCTTTTTCTTTTTGGGTTTTTCTTTTAAATTATCTTCTCCTCATCTTCCTCCTTAATTCCACTTGCTCAATCGTCAAACATAACTTGACATGGAAATCCATTTTTATTAAATTAAATTAAACAAAGAAAAGAATTTTTTTAAATCAATCTAATATATTATTTTAACAAATATTTTATTAAATCTTATCAAATGCAGTTCTCCAAAATCAATGAGTTGTAAGAATATATAAGAGAATAATGGAACAAGGTAGGAATCAAAGTGGGATCCACACGAATGCATAGGGTCGGGGAGGTTGAAAACTTGAAAGTGGGATTCACATGGTTGAATAATTGTTGTTTAATGTAAATTCGGTAATGGGATATTACATCATCTTACTTAGTTGCTTAGTCTCAAAGCATTATGTGGTAAGTTTCATGATTATTTTTTTCTAATTTACCATATTAAAGTATCAATGCTTTGAGGAGAAGATAGAATTAATTCTTGCATAAATTTATGTATGAACTTAAGGAAAGATGTGGCATAATATCATTTTTGTTTCAACCGTAGGTTTTAGAAAATAGGACTTCAGTATTTATTGAAATAGGTATAAAATAAATATTTTAAATTCTATAAAAATAATTATATTATATTATGCTACAGTGATAAATTAATCATAGAAAGAAAGATCTACTTGCACTACTATTTTTATTATCATTTTCCTTGTATTAATATTTATTTTATGCTATATATATATTTAAATCAAATCATAAGTATAATATATAATATTTCATTTAGTATCCAATTTTATTCTCTACTCAAATTTAACTCGTTAACTTAGTTTTTTAGTGCTAACTCGATCAATTTGAGCTTAATATAAGTTTGGAAAAATAAGATTAAATTATTCTTGGATTAACCACGTTAAATTAAATATTATATTGATTTAGTTCAAATTGATCTATCACCTTCTTGTAGACAAATATTTCCAAAAGCCCTGTACACTTGAAAGAATGATGAACGTGAAGGCAACATGGTAGAAAAGGATTGTTGAACTACGGTTTACACGGTTGAAAAGTGTTGTTCAAAGTGGAATCCACACGATGGGTGCACCTACCATACCTCCATTTCCCACTTGCCCCTTGTTTTTTTCTCTCACCTTTTCCTCCTTTGTTTACTTTGGGGCTTTTCTTCGAATTTACTGCCTCACCTTCAAAATTAATTATTTTAATAAAAGTATTTTAAAATATAATGTTTCTATTATAAAATTTATTTTATTATAATTACTTCTATTTTGTTTCTTTTAATGCTAAACACATAAAAGAGTTTTTTTATAAAAAAAAATAATTTAATATTTATATTATTTTGACAAAAATTTCAATAAATATTCTAAAATATATTATTTAATACCAACCACCATTTCCTTTTCTCAGCACTTCAATTTCAATTTCAACGTGAATTAAATATTGGGATACTAAATCATCTTACTCAATTGCTTAGCCTCAAAGCATTTAATGATATGTTTTACGATTTTTTTTTTCCTGATTGACCACATGTATCAATACTTTGAGGAGAAGATACAATTCTTCCACAAATTTTTATATAAACTTAAGGAAAGTTATGAAATATTATTATTTTTGTTTGTATAGGAGGTTTTAGAAAATAGGATTTTGGTGTTTATTGAAATAGATATAAAATAAATATATTAAATTATATTAAAAAAAATATATTGCATTATTTTGCTCAATTATATTAAATTATATTGCATTATATTAAATTATACAATTCTTTCTTTCTTTCTTTTTAATTTTTCTTTATTTATTCATCTTATTCAAATTTAAGCAAATAGAAAAATTAATATTTTTTTTCCCTCTAAATATAGATAAAGAAGTTATTTAAGCTTTAAATTTCAAATGAAGTTTCTCATCTTTTACGGAAAAAGATGAAAGAGAAGATACAATGCCTACGAGTAAAAATGAAAATGAAACTTGTATTGAAAAGAGTGGAGATAAATTTGGAAAAAATGTTAAAAAAAAAAAATGGAAGAATCAATATTCTCTTTCCTTTTTTCCTCTTTTATTTTTTATTTTTTTTTATGTTTATTCATTTTGTTCAAATATGAAAAAGTTATTTTTTAGTATCTTTTTTCTTTATTGATAGGAGGTAAATATATTTAAAAAAAATTTAAGTTCTAACCCAAGTTTCTTAGCTTTGAAAAGGAATTTGTAGAGCAAGGAGTTAAAAAGGCAAAAAAAAAAGAAAGGGAAAAATGACATTAAGATAACTTCAAAAAAATTATGGAATGACATCATTTTTTTTCTTCTACAAATTACATTAAATTATGTTATACATATTATCACAAAGGAATAGGTTTTGGTATTTATTAATCTAAAAATAAAATAACTATTATAAATCCCAGAAAAAGTCTATGTTTATCATTATTTTTGGTTGGTGGCATTGAAAGTGGTGTCCATACTTTGAAAATTACCATTGACATAACAGTGGGATCACATGACTCCAAAGGCATCACATCTTTTTCCAACCCTCATTCCACATTTTCTCGTACCTTTTCCTCATTTTCCATTGGGATGAATTTATCCTTCGTCACCTTCCTCCTTATTTCCATTTTGTTGAGCATGATGCAATCAAACAGAATTCCAATGTGGATCAAAACCCATTTTTATTTGACTAAAATTTAAAAATAATAATATTAATTATTTTAATAAAATTATTTTAAAATTATAATTTTAAATATAAAAATAGTTTTTTATAATTCTTCTTTTTTAGATCTTATCTTACTAAATAAGAAAAAAGAAACCTTTTTTTTTAAAAAAAAAAAATTTAATATTTAATATTATTTTAACAAATATTTCATTAAATATTCTAAAATATATTATTTTTTTAAAATTTATTAGTTGTAAGAAAAAGTCATAATAGTTTTGAAAAAATAAAAATGTAAAATCATCCCAATAGGTGAAATATACTAACTATTAGATACAATAATGCTCCTCTTAAGTAGGAAGGGATCCAAATGATGGTAATATTGAATATCATCATGTTTGGTAATTAATAAATTATTAAAGAAATATCAATAGATGTTAAAATTTTTAAAATTTTTTTAACTAAGTTTCCCCTTCTTTATGAGGTAAATATAGGGGAAAAAATTTTTAAATACCAAAAAATAGAAAAATAATATTAAAAGATGTTAAAAGTTTTAAATTTTAAACAAAATGAGAGAGGGATAAACAATTAAAACCAAAAGGAAAATTGATGGGAGTAGCACAAAAAAGAAAAAGAAAAAGAAAAACCAAGTTAAATAAAGAAAGACATATGACAAGATTGTAATAGAAAAATAAAAAGATATGAAAATAAAAGGAAGTAACTTTTAAAATTTAAATAAAGTTTATGATTGTGAAGATGATTTTTTAACGAGGTTTAAAGAAAGTTAAATAAAGAAAGACAAATGATAAGGTCATAATAGAAAAATAAAAGATAGGAAAATAAAAGGAAGTTACAGCTTTTGACATTTAAATAAAGTTTAAGATTTTCAAGACGTTTTTTTAAATCAGGTTTTTAATCTCTTCAAAAACACCAATACAATATTATAGAATAAACAGAGAAAACAAAAATAAAAGGGAAAATGATATATAAGATATGTTGTGCAAAGCCATTAGTCAAAGAAAAGGAAACTACAAGGAAAGACTATAAATAATAAATAAATAAAGCGTATAGGCAATAAAAAAATGAAAATGACCAAAAAATGAAAGAGAAAGAATGACAACAATAAAAATGAAAGATAGGTTAACAAAGAGAGAAAAAGAAGCAAAATATTAAATTTTATGAATCTTTGATCAAATAATAGTAAAATGAAAAAAAAATAAACAAAAGATAATAAAAATGAAAAAAAGGAAGATACCAAATTTCTCCAATCTTCCAAGGTAGGAAAATGCAAATAAGTGAATAACAACAAATCAAAAAGTAGAAAGAATATGAATAGGGGTATAATTGGCTCTCCATAGAATTTTAGGCCAATTCTAAGGTCAAAGCCCAACCCAAGCAAAGCCTATTAGGTAAGCGGAAAAGAAAAAGAAATGCAACATGCACAAGAGGGTAAAGGTAAAAGGAAAGTTTTTATTTTATACTCTTTTTTTAAAGACAAATTTTTAAAGTCCAAAAAAAAAAAAAAATTGTTGAGAAAGATATAAAAATGGGTGTCATTATTTTGTGAATTCACTACTTCAACTATATTATTTCAGGAACTGTATAAAATTCTCTGGTAAGTAAAGAAATTTTTACCTTACATAATTTTTTACCGAAGTCCGAGATCAACATCCACAGTTTTGACACTACTGGAGAGAAGGAAACATTGAACCGCAACACCATGGTTAGTTGCCCAAGGCAAGAAATGGGAGACCCGTAAGGGTTTTTCAGATGATGAGAACATTTCGTCTTTTGGCTAGCAGGGAAAGGCAAAATATATGACCTCATCCACCAAGCCATCTTTGGCCTTGTTTGTATGAAGCGATATAAATATATATTAACTTATGTCATAACATTAGTTTTATATTTAAAAAATATAATACAAAAATTAAAACTTGTAAATAAAATTATGGACGTTTTTAAACAAAAAATTATCATAAATATAACACCATTTTTTATATTCTTAAATACATCCAAACTACATAAATAGATCATCATTTTAGTAGTAAATATATGTAATTTTTAATTATGAAATATTATGATCTACCATCATAAATTTTATCATACATATTGTTCTTTTTAATAAAACAATTCTTCAATATATGTTGTTGTTTGTTTTATCTTTTTATTTTTTCCCCAAAATTTCTATTGAGTTTTTATCAATTTCCGTTATACAATTGTTTTTTAGATTAATTTCCATCTAATATTTTTTTTATATTTCCCAATATTTTGATAAAATTCAATCATTGATATTTATGTAATTTCCAATATTAATGAGACAAAGAAAGAGGAGAAATTATATATATTAAATCAAAGGCATGAAAAGGTTAAAAAGAGAATGAAAAGGAAGAGGTGAAAGTTAATAAAAGGAATATTGGTTTAATTGCAATCATCAACCATGTAGAAATTTCTTAAGAGGAAAAAAAGAGAAGTAGCAAAAGAAGTTAAGTAAAGGAATAATCCCTCCCTTCACTATAAATATAAAAAATAAAAAGTACAAAGGAAAATGGAATGAAAGAGAGTGAAAGTTAAGCTCATCAAAATCATCAATAGCACAAGATTACATAGAAGAAAATTTCTTATCAAGAAAAAAAATAAAGAGAAATTTTTATGAATTATATTATAAACCACAAGGATGTGATGGGTAATGATTTGGATGAAGTAGATCATGACTAGTAGAGAGTGTTAATGTATAGTGTGGAAGAACCTTATTAGTGTCTTAATGATGAGATTTTAAAAATTCTTTGTAACGACCTAACTCCCTGTGTAAATCTTTTTTGCTAGGGCTTGAAAGGTCCTCATGACTTTAAAATAAGTTTGCATAGTTAAGAGAAACTCGTATATATAGAGCTACAATAATTTTTTCTCATATCCGATGTGAAATATCACAATCTCAATCATTAAGAAACTAATAATCCTCGAGTCTTAAATCCTCCTATCTGCAACATGTAGACTCTACATGGATCGATGTTCGTAATCTAACGAGATAGATGCTATCAACCTCTCAAGATTGCCTCTATAATCCTTGAGTCTCAAATCCTCATATTTTGTGATCAATTGACATATTCTTGTCCACAAAGAGCTTATTTCAAATTCTACTTAGGTCTTCACAAGTCATTAGAATCACCTAATGGGACACACAATCTCAATCTCATAAGATATCATGGTGTGTATCTTAAGAATTATTGTTGTCACCTGCTTTATCAATCGTGACCCAATCTATAAGGAATACATGACCATCTTAAGGTCTCACCATAGGTCTAAGCCAATGAAGACCTTAAAGCTAGCTCAATATTCTCTTGAAGTTGACAACTCCTACAACATATATAGTAGTTTCATAAAGTCATTACAATCCAATAGCCAATGTCATGACTCACCATAGGTATTGTCCAATGTGCAACCATACACACAAGTGTAGTTACCATGGGAATCTCATCTTTATGACCAAAACAAATCATCCGTCTAATTAGAAGATAGTGCACTACAACCTCATATGGATTGCCTAATTCCACAAACCAACTGTGAACAACTTATCATCTTATAAGGAACACATGACTCAAAACTTATATGCAAGTACTTCTAATACACTCAAGTCATATACAATGCAATTAATATAGACATGAGTGCTTAGATAAATAATAATGCAATCATTGATAGACAATGGAAACAAAAATCATAGTATATAAATGTATTAATGAAAACTTATTTAGTTACATTATGTTATGTTTCAAAGGTTATATCCTAACACCAAGTGTTTCATAGATGTCTTGAGAAAGACCTAGTACTTTATTGGGATAGATGTCACTTCATGGTGAATCGAGAAATTGTAATGGGGCATGATAATTTCTAAAAGAGGAATTAAGGTGGATCAGGATAAAAGTGAGTTAATATTAAAGTTTCCAAATCCCTTTACATTGAAGGAAGTTCATCAATTTCTTGGCCATGCAAAGTTCTATAAAATTTGCACCAAAGATTTTTCTAAGGCCGCTCAACCCTTATGTGCACTTCTACTTAGAGAAGTCAAATTTAAATGGTCTAATGGATGTCAGAAAACTTTTGATACTCTGATGGAGAAACTCACTTTCACACCTACATAACTAGAGGTTGCCTTTCAAGTTGATATGTGATGCTAGTGACATTGCTAGTGGAGCAGTTTTGGGATAAAGGCAAGAGAGGACATAATATTTTTTTTTCTATGATAAAAAAAAATGAAATAGAAAGATTTAAACAATATATTATTGAAAATGTAAAACCTTTTTATTGCTATTTGATTTTCTTTATAGTGTCTTTGGATTTTAAATTTGTTTCATTGTAATGATGAAGTCTTTTTTATTTTTATTTTTTAATTTAA
Organism: Vitis vinifera; assembly: GCF_030704535.1. Taxonomy (NCBI): domain Eukaryota; kingdom Viridiplantae; phylum Streptophyta; class Magnoliopsida; order Vitales; family Vitaceae; genus Vitis; species Vitis vinifera. Next base: position 29,863,469 of record NC_081822.1, read on the forward strand.
TAATGTTGATGATGTGTGTTCACAATGTTGCTTCATAGTTACTTTTGCATATACCTATGAGGATAAGCTGAATGCTTTTATTTTTTTCAAAAATAACATGGTTAATGTTTATTTTCTATGTTAAGAAAATGAAACAAAAAAAATTTACAAAGTAAAAAATATATCAATTTGAAGGTTTATAATCTTATTGTCCTTTTAGATAAAGAATAAAGCGTTTCAAGTTAAACTATTATATTTAAACTTATTTTTTTTTGGGTTCTTTTTCATTACAATTAAACAATAAAATACGAGACTATGTTTTTTAATTACTTTAATAGATTTTGAGTTTGAAGCATATATCATTTCTTTTAAATTAATAATGTTGATGTATTAGGACTAGTTGGCAATTTTGTTTCAATTTTTATTGACTTTGATTCGACATATTTCATTAGGCCTTATCGATCTCAAATCAACTTTAAACTACTTCAAAATTAGTGACTTACGAGCTATGTATACATTTAAGGTTATTAGGACAAAAAGAATGAGTAATACAAGCAATTAAGATGAATATTATGAAAAAATTTCAAAAAATAAAATTCACTACACAAAACAACAAATGGAAAGCATTCAAATGCCCCTTATGATATTCAAACATCCCTTGGGGTTGTTCAAACAATGTTCAAATGCCCTCTTTGGGGCATTCAAATGTTGGATTTTCTGTTTCATGTTTTTATTTCTAAAAGTTATTTTTTGAAATTTTACAAAAGCAAAATTCTTCATAATTAAATCCTAGAGTTCTCCAATAACAAATAAGTATGTTTTATTGGAAATTGTAAACATAAAAGAATAGTCTTTCTTAAAGGAATAAGAACTCCATCTCTTGAGCCTTTCAAGATGATTCTTGAAATAAAGTTTCAAACTATCTAGAAGGTCGAGGATTCACTCCACCTAAAACCTCAATAATGGTTTGAGGATTCTTCTAAGAAACACATAAGAATGCTACATTAAAGACATGAAGAGTAAATGTTCTAACAATGTAAAATGATAGGAAGTAGGTGCATCCAATTAAATAAGTCTATGTACTTTTTTCTCATATTAGTGGATAATTACTAACTAGGGGCTTTTAAGTGGTTTTTTCAAGTTATTCTTGAGTCATAATTATGCGATTTTATTATTATTGTGCATGTGATTGATGAATTCTTAATCTTCTTTAAATATTTGATATTGATTAATAATTGACATAAAAATTGGGGAAAATAGCTTGAAACACCTATTCAACCCCATTTGTACGTTGAGACAAGATAGTTCAAATTTTATTTTTTGGGATATATATATATATATATATATATATATATATTTTAATATTTTTGGATTTAAAAAAAAGGACAAGTTAATAATATTTATTAAAAACATATATTTTCATCATATTTCATCTTATTCTAATTTTTCTCCATTAGTTATCTTTTTATATATTGTTTGTGTGGTTTCAATCCTATTACACCAACACATATTTTTATTTAATTTCTTCAAACTTTAACAGTTTTTTATTTATTAGAAATATTGGTTAAGGAAAAAGATATTTAATTAAAGAACGTCACCAGTGATACTTAATTGTCAACAAATAATTATGATAATATTCGGGTAATAAAGAAAACAAAAGCCATGATTGTAATGGATATAGAATTCGAGTACCTTCTTTGTGTGCTCGTGAGCATGAACTTCGAGTATATGTCCCGTTTGCACGAGAAAACGAACCATCCATGTTCACGAGAACACGAAAGTTTGAGAAGGAGTGCAAAACGAAAAGGAATGTTTTCTAATTTACCATGTTAAAGTATAAATGTTTTGAGGAGAAGACAAAATTAATTCTTGCATAAATTTATGTATGAACTTAAGGAAAGATGTGGCATAATATCATTTTTGTTTCAACCATAGGTTTTAGAACCTAGGATTTAGGTATTTATTAAAATAGATATAAAATAAATATATTAAATTATATAAAAAAAAATTATATTACATTATGCTATAGTGATAAATTGATTATAGAAAGAAAGGTCTACTTGCACTACCATTTTTATTATCATTTTCACCACATTAATAAATTTTAGATTAGGCTCCAACTTGGACAAATTGGTCCAACTTAAATTGAATCAAATCCAATTTTTCAATAAACTTAGCCAATCATTATTTAGTATATGAATTAGGCTCATCTAGATTTTTATTTTATTTTTTTAGTATAAACTTAATTCAAGTTGGATTTAAGTCAATGCTCAAACAATTTGAGCATAACTTCAACCTAATTTAATATTTTTATACTATTTATAAACTATATTATTTATTTTATACGATATTTATATTATTTAAAGAAAAAAATCAAATTATATTTATAATATTTCATTTAATATACAATTTTATTCTCTACTCAAATTTAACTTGCTAACCTAGTCTTTTACTGTTGACTTGATCAATTTGAGCTTAATATAAGTTTAGAAAAATAAGATTAAATTATTCTTGGATTAACCATGTTAAATTAAATATTATATTGATTTAGTTCAAATTGATCTATCACCTTCTTGTAGACAAATATTTCCAAAAGTACTGTACGCTTGAAAGAATGATGAAGTGGGACTGAATGGAGATGGGGCAACGTGAAGGCAACGTGGTAGAAAAGGATTGTTGAACTAGGGTTTACACAGTTGAAAAGTGTTGTTGAAAGTGAAATCCACACGGCTAAAGAAAAGGTCATTCAAGATGGGTTACACCTATAGGAATGGCAATGGGGAGGGTTTGGGACGGATCATTCCCATCCCATTCCCGCACCCGATTATACAGTTATTTCCCATCCTCAGCACAAACCCGTGTCGGGGCAGGTCGATTGGTTCCCATCCCTATTAACAAAAGAATTAATAACCCCATCCCCGCCCCATCCCGAATGTCCATTGAGTTTTAACCCTAATTGGCGATGAGCAAATCTCATACCCAAATGTACTTTCCTTTCACTGATTATGATAATATACCAAATATGAACAAATAATATCAAAGTTGAAATTAACACCACAACAATTGATAATTTTAAGCCCATAGTTAGCTTAAACGATTTATTCCATTCTAATACATGCATGCGATTATTCTGTGATTGTTTGCTAACATTTGTTTTCCTTGAAGTAAACCGGTTCATCACTCAGGTATATTCTTTGCCTCTCTTATTCATTTAGTTATTTTGTTTTGAATGATATTCATTTGGTATCCATGCTCGATTAATCAATTGCTATGATTGCTTCATTTTATTGGTAGAGACCCGTTTTTAGGGACTTAGAGGGGTGTTATAGTCTTTACCGTACCTTCCTGATAAGTAACCCGACCCCCGAACTCGATCCGGTTTTTCACAGACCACCTTTTTCAAAATAAAGAGTCACATTTAGGGTTTTCTTTCTTATTTGTTTTACCCTTTAAAAATAAAATAAAAATAAGTGGTGACTCCAAGTCATTTTTCTAAAAAAAATAAAAATAAATCATTTTTCAAATAAAAATCGAGCTCACCATCGAGTGAAAGCACATGAGCCGAAATACGGGGTCCACAGTGGAGCATAATTATTATCTTAATGGTGTTCGCCCTCATGCAGATCGAGTCCATGTAGAGACAATAGGTAGATTCCAATCGGATTGACGAGGATTGCACGCGAATTGACGAAATATGTAGAGACAATGTTTGGTATCACATTTTTTACTTTTCTTTTGCTTTTCTTTCGTTTTCTCATCACTGTGTTTGGCAAATAATGTGGACATTTGGGCCCACCACTATGAATGATTCCTTCTAGTCTTTTGCATTTTGGTGGTATCGTTGGCTGAATTCCTATTGGAAAAAATATTTAACTATTAAATCACAAGTGTTTGAATGGTTATCAATGGAAGTTTCTTTTAAAGAAATGTCTTTGGAAGATGGGTTTTTAAGGAAATATTGTAAATAATTTTTTAGATTTTTTTAAAATATATATATATATATTTTTTAAAGTCTAATATTCATTTTAAAATATTTTTTATATTAACAGTGCTTTAATTTAAAAAATGTGCATGTCTGAAGTCACGGTTGAAAAGTCAACAATGTATATCTAACTTTTAGGTTCATTGAACTTTAAGTGCACCACTGCCACGTCTGTCTTTGCACCTTTTTATTTTTTATTTTTTTTGTTTTGTATTGTTCTGGTTGTGAGGTTGGCAAAATAGTTTAAAAAAAAAATAGTTTTAAAAATTATTCGACGGATGTTTTATAAAGCAAGACTCTGTCTGATCATGACATGAAGTATTCTAAACTAATTTTCTATATTTTAAAAATAATTTTTATTTTAATTATTTTATTTTTTATATTTATATAATTACTTTTTAAAATAAATAAAAATAATTAAAAAAAATTATTTAAAAATACCTTATTTTCTATTTTCAAAACAAAAAATTATTTTATATTTTATAATAATTATCAAATCATTATAAAATATGATAATTTATTTGAGAACGCGTGAATGATCATGACATGAAGCAAGACTCTGTCTGATCATGACATGAAGTATTCTAAACTAATTTTCTATATTTTAAAAATAATTTCTATCTTAATTATTTTATTTTTCATATTTATATAATTATTTTTTAAAATAAATAAAAATAATTAAAAAGAAATTATTTTAAAATACCTTATTTTCTATTTTTCAAAACAAAAAATTATTTTATATTTTATAATAATTATCAAATCATTATAAAATATGATAATTTATTTGAGAATGTGTGAATGATCATGTTAATATTTTTTTTGTGACTCTTATAAAAGGGAGACTTTTAAAAAATTTATTCCATTTTCTTTTTACATTTTAATTTATCTTTTTCATTTTCTTCTCCCTCCATTTTATTATTTTACAACACAAATATATTTTTCATTTTTTTTAAGGATAAAAAACCATTTTAAAAAATAATGATAAAAAATTATTTGAATTACCACTAGGTGGCTTATGTTAACAAAGGAATTTGGAACTCAAAGTTCAAACATGCCAAGTTAAAAAAGAATTATGTAACCATCCAAAGTTTTAATGACCATGTACGACAACAATTTTCATAATTTGATATAAAAAAAAAAACTCCTAAATCATATAACTATGTACAATAATGAATCAAATAATAATATTATTATTAAATAATAATAACCATAATATTAAAAAATTTAATGTGTCTTATGCCTATATCATTGTTTATGTGAAAATACAATTAAATTTTAATAACAATATAATAATAATAATAATAATTATTATTATTATTATCATAAGCAATAAAAGTAAGGATACTAATTATAAAATTATGATACTAATATAATTATTAGAAAGATAATGTTAGTATAAATATTACTAATAATAAATTTTATAACATTAGGAATGATAATGATTCCTTCAAGCATTCTGCGGTGTGGTAATCCAAGCCTAGTCTTTTGCAGTTCGGTGGTATTGCAGTAATAGAAACCAATCGTCTGAATTCCTATTGCAAAGCAACAGTCGACACAGATATGGCGGAGGCTCTCCTCTCGGCTTCGCTCCAAGTTCTATTCGAAAGGTTGGCTTCTCCAGAGCTCATAAACTTCATTCGGCGACGGAACCTTAGCGATGAACTCCTCAACGAGTTGAAGAGGAAACTCGTGGTTGTTCTCAATGTGCTCGATGATGCGGAGGTGAAGCAATTTTCAAACCCAAATGTCAAAGAGTGGCTCGTCCATGTCAAGGATGCTGTGTATGATGCGGAAGACCTGTTGGACGAAATCGCTACCGACGCTTTGCGTTGCAAGATGGAAGCTGCTGACTCCCAAATCGGCGGAACTCTTAAGGCGTGTAAATGGAACAAGTTCTCTGCTTGTGTGAAGGCTCCATCTGGCATCAAAAGCATGGAGACCAAGGTCAGGGGCATGATTGCTCTACTGGAAAAAATCGCACTAGAAAAAGTTGGGTTGGGGCTGGCAGAAGGTGGGGGCGAGAAACGGTCACCAAGACCGAGATCACCAATATCCACTTCTTTGGGGGATGAGTCCATTGTAGTCGGCAGGGATGAAATTCAGAAGGAGATGGTGAAGTGGTTGCTTTCTGACAATACAACAGCCGACAAAATGGGGGTGATGTCCATAGTGGGCATGGGCGGCAGCGGCAAGACCACGCTTGCTCGGCTTCTCTATAACGATGAGGGAGTGAAGGAACACTTCGACTTCAAAGCATGGGTCTGTGTTTCCACTGAGTTTCTCCTTATCAAACTCACCAAAACAATTCTTGAGGAAATTTGTTCTCCACCTACTTCCGCTGACGACCTAAATTTGCTTCAGCTTCAACTCAAAGAGAAACTTAGTAACAAGAAATTTCTGCTTGTTCTTGATGACGTCTGGAATTTGAAGTCTCGTGATGAATGCCATATGGAGCTTAGTGAACGTAAAGGTTGGGATAATCTACGACGTCCACTCCTCGCTGCAGCAGGGGGAAGCAAGATTGTTGTGACCAGTCGTAATAAATCTGTTGCAACAACATGGGAGCAGTCTCTACTCATTGTCTTGAGAAATTAAGCTCTGAAGATAGTTGGTCCCTCTTTAAAAAACATGCATTTCAAGATAGAGACTCCAACTCGTTTCTTGAGCTTGAACGCATAGGTAGACAGATTGTGGACAAGTGCCAAGGATTGCCTTTGGCTGTGAAAGCACTCGGCTGTCTCTTGTATTCTAAGGTCAAAAAAAGGGAATGGGAGGATGTGTTGAAAAGTGAAATATGGCATCTGGAGAGTGGCTCCGAAATTCTTCCATCTTTGATATTAAGCTACCATCATCTTTCTTTACCTCTGAAGCATTGTTTTGCTTATTGTTCTCTTTTTCCCCAGGACCACCAATTCTACAAAGAGGAGCTGATTTTATTATGGATGGCAGAAGGTCTTTTACATCCACAACAAAACGAAGGAAGGAGAATGGAAGAGATAGGTGAGTCATATTTTGATGAGCTTCTTGCTAAGTCATTCTTTCAAACATCTATTGGAAGAAAAGGATCATGCTTTGTAATGCATGATCTAATACATGCATTGGCTCAACATGTGTCTGGAGATTTTTGTGCTCGAGTGGAAGATGATGATAAGTTACCAAAAGTACTTGAGAAGGCTCACCACATTTTGTACTTTCGAAGTGATTATAACCGTTTTGTTGCATTTAAGAATTTTGTTCCCTTTAAGAATTTTGAGGCTGTCGCTAAAGCTAAATCTCTTCGAACATTCTTAGAAGTGAAGCCACTAGAATTCTATCCTTCACATACTTTGAGTAAAAGAGTTTTCCAAGATATATTACCAAAAATGTGGTATCTACATGTGTTATCATTATGTGCATATAAAATAACTTATTTGCCCAAATCGATAGGCAATTTGAAACATTTGCGTTACTTGAATTTGTCTTCCACAATGATTCAAAAATTACCTGAATCAGTATGTTGTTTATGCAATTTACAAACGATGATACTGAGAAAATGTTCAAGCCTCGTTGAATTACCTTCAAAAATGGAGAAATTGATTAATTTACGTTATCTTGATATTTCTGAATGTGGTTCATTGAGAGAAATGTCAAGTCATGGAGTTGGTCGATTAAAAAGTTTACAAAGGTTGACTCACTTTCTTGTGGGCCAAAACAACGGATTAAGAATTGGAGAATTAGGGGAGCTTTCATCGATTCGAGGAAAACTTCATATTTCAAACATGGAGAATGTGGTGAGTGTTAGCGATGCATCAAGGGCTAATATGAAGGATAAAAGTTATCTTGATGAGTTAATCTTTGATTGGGGTGACAAGTGTACCAATGGTGTTACACAAAGTGGTGCAACAACGCATGATATACTCAACAAGTTACAACCTCATCCAAATTTAGAACAACTCTCCATCACAAACTATCCTGGTGAAGGATTTCCAAATTGGCTTGGAGATCCTTCAGTGTTGAATCTCGTGTCCCTTGAGCTTCGGGGTTGTGGCAATTGCTCAACATTGCCACCACTTGGACAGCTAACCCAGCTTAAATATCTGCAAATCTCAAGGATGAATGGAGTAGAGTGTGTGGGTGATGAGTTCTATGGGAATGCTTCCTTTCAGTTCCTAGAAACACTATCATTTGAGGATATGCAGAACTGGGAGAAATGGTTATGTTGTGGAGAATTCCCTTATCTCCAAAAGCTTTTTATACGAAAGTGTCCCAAACTCACTGGGAAATTACCGGAACAGCTTCTTTCATTGGTGGAACTTCAAATTGATGGATGTCCGCAGCTGCTTATGGCTTCACTCATAGTTCCTGCAATTTGTCAATTGAGGATGGTTGATTTTGGTAAACTGCAGTTGCAAATGCCAGGTTGTGACTTCACAGCTCTTCAAACTTCACAAATTGAAATTTTAGATGTGTCTCAGTGGAATCAACTTCCAATGGCACCACACCAGCTCTCAATTAGAAAATGTGAATATGTGGAGTCTCTGCTAGAGGAGGAAATCTCGCAAACCAACATACATTATCTGAAAATCGATGATTGTAGTTTTTCTAGATCCCTGCACAAAGTTGGTTTACCCACTACACTGAAATCACTATTGATCTCTGAGTGCTCGAAATTAGAGTTTCTCCTACCTGAGTTGTTCAGATGCCATCTCCCAGTCCTTGAACGTCTAAGCATCGAACGTGGTGTTATCGATGATTCTCTCTCGTTATCCTTCTCATTAGGCATCTTCCCAAAGTTGACTAATTTCACAATCCTTAATCTTAAGGGGTTTGAGAAGCTCTCCATTTTGGTTTCAGAGGGTGATCTCACATCTGTATGTTCCCTGTCTTTAACAGATTGCCCTAATCTTGAATCTATCGAATTGCACGCTCTCAACTTGAAGTCTTGTTCGATTTATAGGTGCTCCAAGCTCAGGTCGTTGGCGCACACACACTCATCTATACAGGTGTTGGATTTATGGGATTGTCCAGAATTGTTGTTTCACAGAGAGGGTTTGCCTTCCAACCTACGTAAACTTGAAATTAACGAGTGCAACCAACTCACTTCCCAGGTGGAGTGGGGTTTGCAAAGGCTGACCTCTCTTACTCATTTCATAATCAGAGGTGGATGTAAAGACGTTGAATTATTTCCCAAGGAGTGTTTGCTGCCCTCTTCTCTGACTTCTCTTGAAATTGTAGAGCTACCCAGTCTCAAGTCTCTTGACAGCGGGGGTCTTCAACAACTCACCTCTCTTCTAAAATTAGAGATCACAAACTGCCCAAAGCTCCAGTTCTCGACAGGATCGGTTCTTCAACACCTTATCTCTCTAAAAAAATTACGAATTTATGGATGCTCGAGGCTCCAATCATTGACAGAAGTGGGTCTTCAACACCTCACCTCTCTTGAAAATTTGGAGATCACAAACTGCCGAATGCTCCAATCCTTGACAAAAGTGGGTCTTCAACACCTCACCTCTCTTGAAAATTTGGAGATCAGACACTGCCCAATGCTCCAATCCTTGACAAAAGTGGGTCTTCAACACCTCACCTCTCTTAAAACATTGTCGATCTATAACTGTCGTAAGCTCAAATACTTGACAAAAGAAAGACTTCCAGACTCCCTCTCTTATCTGGGCATCAAGAAGTGTCCTTTACTGGAAAAACGGTGTCAATTTGAGAAAGGGGAAGAATGGCGTTATATAGCTCACATTCCAAAAATAGTGATCAATGGTGTGCTATATTAATCAAAGTGCCACTCCGCCAATATACAATCAGGTAGTTCTTTTCCGCTTGAACTTTTCTTTCAAGTTCCAATTCATTTGCTGGTCTTATTTATTTGATTTAAGATTTTCTTTTTCTTGAAGCTTCAAGTCTAGAACAAATATTGAACACATTTTCATGCTCTGTTTTGATTTGGCAATTTGTAAAAATTAAATGAACCATTTATAACTATTGAAAAATTAAGAAAAAATAACGTAAGAACCATGGATATTTTGTTTGTTATTTTTTTTGGGTTTTTTTTTTCGTGTTCTCTGTTTATTTCTTATTAGCAAGTCATTCAAATTGCTTTATTTTTTTCTTGCTTCAATATACCAAATTTTATGGACAACTTTAATAACTTGAATTTTAATGCTTTTAAATAATTTTATTCACAATTTCATGTGTTTGATTAAACTCATTTAATTGGAATTAAACACTTTTAAATTATCGATTTAACAACATTTAAAACATTTTTGGTTCCTCAAAAGTGTTAAATAAATTCCTCATAGATTTTTGTTTTTCCCTCAATTTTCCCATAAACACTCAAACAAAAACAAAAAAGTTTACAATTTTTTTTCCCTACTTTCCCGTAAATTTTTTGAGAACCAAAATAGTTTTATAATTACTAATTTTTTAAAAATGATTAAATTTCTTTTTTTTTTTTACACTTTCCTTTCTCATGCAAGAAAAAGGGAATTATGTGTGCTAAATTTATCAAACCAAACTAATCGTCATTTTTTGTGTTTTTTGTCTTTTCATTTCAGTGTTCATCCTAAGTAATTAGGATGAGCATAGAAGATTTCTTATGATAAACAAAGTTTCGATTATGACAAGGGAAGAAACATGTAAGGTAAACAACAATAATTTTATGCCAATGTTTTTTAGATATGAGATCATTTGGAATTCATGTGAAGTATTTTATGATACTTGAGTTAGTCAAATTTTTTAGATGTTTAAACTCTCCTTTGGTTCAGCAGCTTGCAGTGATTGGGCGTCCATGTAAAATGTGCTCTAACCAAGTGGACTTCTTCAAAAGGTAAGCAATAGGCATAAATATCTTCTTGAGATAGTTGGTGCACTTATTTTTGTCTCAATTTTGATGATATTTTCTTCCTGTTTTGACTTTTGCAAGGAAGTGGAATATGAAAAAAAGGATAGATTGTTCAGATTTGCCTGTGGCGGAAGGGAGATTCCTGGGTGCTCAACACTTGATGCTCATTGCTCTGTTCAAGAAGACTAAGAAACTCAGAGGTACAAGGTTCATCTCCCTATAATTATCTCTAAAATTTTTTATTAATTCGTTTATACATTAATCAATTGAAGAGATTCGGTTCCTCTTCTGTTAAATATCTACTTGTGTTGGGATTTTTTATTTCAGGATCAGTTTCAGCCATGTCAAAAGCAAAAGGAAAAGCTGAAGCTGAAGATATCTGTATAAAATCAGAGGAATTTCCATTGAAACTAGTCCAAATGATGGTACTCTTTGTCACCCAGCTTCTTCAGAAATTGCTGCTTGGCCCATGGCAAGGTTCACAATCCCCTCATCTGTGAAACAGTTTTGGATGAGGTTGGCTAAATGATCAAATTCCACCAGTTCACTATGATTTATACTGTAACATGATCATACATATGAACACTAAAGTTCTTATATAAATGCTGAGAATCTTCTATTGGGCCATAATGGATTATGGAAGTTTTTTGGAAGCACCTCCACCAATCATAAGCACTTTGAGAAGCCTGAAGAAATGGGCATTGAAGAAGACAATATCAGAAAGTACACTACACCTGCATATAGAGCTCCTGAGGTTGAATGGAAAACTATGCTTTTTGATAAGTTAGTGCTGACATTTTGTTCAAAAAATGTTGACTCCCATTTTCTTCCTTTTCCTGTCCTAGATGTGGGGATTTGTTCAGGAGGGAACCTATAAATGAGAAACTAGACAATTGGGTAAGTCAATTGTACTTTATTTTTTCTTCAATGAGTCTGGGGTATGATTTGTCTCTTGTGAAGTTTCCTGTGCTTTTCAATACAACCAAAACCTGAAGTTTACCTTTCTGTACCCATTCATGTGTCTGATTGGTTTTCTTCTCATAACAGCACAGAGAAAAGATTGAAGCAACAGACAGGGAACTCCAGCAAAGAAAATCCGATTTCCATGGCCCAGAGTCTAATCCATGGCAGGCTTTCTCTGAGGTAGGTGCCCAGACAACAATAGCAAGTCTGTTAGGACCAGAAATGGCCATCACAACAAACCAGCCACAGAAGCAACTTCTGGCCTGAAACTTGAGGTTTTGGAACAGAGAGTTTTACAGCCACCCCTGGTGCCAGCTCTAATATTTCCAGACCCTCCGTTAGAGGCAATAATGCCCAGCTGTTTGTTGACTCAAAGAAGATTGAGGGCAAGCTGGCTACTCAACCTGCTGGATGGGCTGGTTTCTAACTTATTTGGTGAGGTTATATCATCCTTGGCACTTCTGGTCACAAAGAGATGAGAATAGGTAAAATGCAAAACAAAAAGGGATATATGGCTTTCTGGGCTTGGTCATGCTTCTGAGTATTGAATGTTTGCCTTGTGCAATAGAGTACAACATCTGCATATGTTCCCTGGTTTCCATGGACTACTTACAAATGTGTACTGTTCTGAATGCCTCAATTTTCAGGTCTGAAAAATAATTTCTTTGAATATTGTCCTGTCCGTGACCTTATCTTCCTGCTTCAATTTTTCCATGTATTTTGTTTAATCCATGAAAACCTTATATCATATTTCATTTGTATTTGTAACATGCATGCCTTCCTAATCATTTTCTGTCAAGAGCCACATTTTTGTTTTAAATGGATCAACCAATTTTGTGGCACTGTAATAAGAAATTTTTTCTAGTACAAATGGAAAATCAAGCCTTAGAAATTGGTAGATAATTAGCTCGATAATGGATTCAACAACTTGCCATTGATGCACTCTTCAAATCTGCTTGTGGGGTCTGTGATTTCTTACGTGACTATGGAAAAACATGTGGGATAACAACAATAATTTTATGCCAATGTATTTTTATATGTAGGATCACTTGGAAAACTACAGTTTCAAAAGTAACGATATGTGAAGTATATTATGATACTGAATTAGTCAAATTTTTAAGTTGTTTGAACTCTCTTTTGGTTTAGCAGCCTGCACTGATTGGGAGGCCCTGTAAAAAAAAGCTGGTCTATTGTGTACTAAGTGGATCTCTTAGGTCTTGAGCCCAAACAACATCATGGTCATCACAACATTTTATTTGGTATTGAAGTGGTGTTAGGTAGAGGGGTGAATTCTTCATCCAGGTTTTATGTTACTGTTTTAAGAAAATTATTAGTCAAATGAGTTTTTGAACCATCTTTAGCTATATTTTTACAATTTTTTCCGTATCTTGTCTTAGATCTAAATGCATTAGCTGGACAATCGAATGGTGGTTTCTTATCTAACAGATGTTGTTTTACTAGACCATGGGTGAGCTCTCTTACCAATTCTTATCTTTAGAAGGGCTTCTATATATAAACTTTTAGTGTTTCATTGATGCTTTTAATCTTATTGCAGAATGAAAGAAAACTCAACCCTCTCATCCGTAATTGAGAACCATCTAACGCCTGGGCCATGGAATAAGCTCAAGCCTTTCTGTACAGAGCAGCTGGACTCTCTCAAATTTTTTATTTGTAAATATCCAAAGGTATTTCCTTTTCCTTGCTGATTGATATTGGTTGACTTGTTGATTATCCTGTGATTCATGTTTGCCTCCCTTCACACGGCTATGATTTCAAAGTCATTAAAGATGCCAATCCCCGTCAACCTCAATCAGAGCTTAAGGAGGGTGTTAGACTGTTACCATTGATCACATAAGTCCAAAAGGCATTCCATTCAGGGAAGAGGAAATAGAAGGAAATGGCAGCTCTTGATGTATTTTGATTTTGAGCAAGGCTTTCTTGATGTATTCTCTGATATATTGCTCAAATTAATCCTGATGATTTTCTTGATTGGGAAGGTGACTTTTCCTGCAAGGAAGAGGATAGATTGTTCTGATTTTGGCAGAGTTTTCCCAGTGAAGGAATTGGAGGAAGGGGAGATTCCTGGGTGCTGAACTATTGATGTTCATTGCTCTGTTCGAGAAGAACAAGAAACTGTGAGTAGATGGTTCATCTCTTTAGAATTATATTCTGAACATTCTGAAATATAATTTACTCATCCAGGTTGAGCTCTAAAATTATGGTAATGGTTAGAAAGCAAAGCCCTCTTCCAGAATTTATGGTCCTGTCATTTTATTTACTCTCCAGTGTCAACTTTCCCAGTCTTCCAGAAATTTGTTGTTACTCCAAACAATGAATAGGATTCATTTATACATTTAATCGATTGAAGAGATTTGGATCAGTTTCAGGCTAGTCAAAAGCAAAGGAAAAGCTGAAGATGAAGATATCATGCACAAAAACAGGGGAGTTTCGATTGAAACTAGTCCAAATTATGGTACTCCTTGTTACCCAGCTTCTTAAGAAATTGCTGTTTTGCCCTCAACTGTGAAACGGTTTTCGATGAAGTTGGCTAAATGATCAAATTCCACCAGTTCACTAGGATTTAAAATATAACACCATCACCATATTCACTGCCAAAATAGGAATGAAGTTATAGAAACCCCTAGAGTTCTTGTATAAATGCTATAACAAACACCACTGAAAATGCAGAATGATCCATTTCTGTTCCTTATTATTTAGTTTGAAGGAAACATTGATGAATCCCTTGCTTTGCAGATTGAACCCTGGCTTTGAGCTGATGCTTCATAACGTGTTATTATAAGAGACATAGGCTGCCCAAGTTGTCTGAATATACCCCATAGTCCCTCTGATGCCTGTGAGTGTTCTAGTCTGGTTGCTTATCGGAAGCTTTCCCAGTCGAAGTTCGCAACTTTGGCTGTAAAAGAATCATCCAAGAGTTATGTCCTGAGGGCTTTATGTCACAATGGATGATCTGTTTACTACATTCTTCATGTAGGTACACAAGTCCTCGGGCGCCTCCAGAAAGGAAGCTTGATAAAGAGCCATTGTGCATAAAAAAAACACCAGTAGTCAGTGTTCACCCTCACAACAGTAACGCAGCAAGTGTCCTTGATTCTTATGGTGAGTTTGGCCCATCACATTCACTTCTGCTTCGAATTCTGTCTCATCTTCTCCCACCGCCTTCTCCAACTTTTCAGCAACAGAATTTCCAGAACCTGATGGTAATATCCCTTTATAGACAGTGCCAAAGGCTTCTACCATTGCTTGTACTCAGGATTCTGTGATAAAGCTGCAGATTTTTGAGGTTCAAGCGGTAGAAAACTAGTGAAATTGCAGCCAGAGAAACGAAGAAGAAGAACGCAGAGGGGCCTAAGAGGACTGAGAGTATTAGAATTGCTTTATTTTGCTTGCCTCTGCCTGAAGTTAGTTCACTGGACTTCAATATCTTGATTAGAGCACTTCTGGAAACAGCAGTTTGATCTAACCTCCCATTTGAAAGAGGTAGTCTTTTCCTCCAACAGCTTCCAGTTCCATTTGCAAACCTCAGGTCCTCAAAAATAGCAACTGCACAGTAGGCCCCAACACCGATCCCTGGGTTGGCAATATGGTATTAGTTGGGTGCTTGAAGCTCTCCCATATACTGGTATACAATTTCCATCTCCAAGCATGGCACCATGCACTGGTTCGCTGCTCACATTACCAGTCTTTGTCTTCCATATATCTTAGCCTCTAGAGAACAAGCTGTCCATTGGTGGTAAGCCCAAACTTTTGATCCTCTTGGCACCGGTTAACTTCCATTTGCAGTCCAGATAGCAAGAAGGAATAGGTCCTCTTCACTTGGAGAGGGTCGGAATCCAAATGCAAAATCACCAGAAAGGCAAAGCCCATGTGGAGTTTTCATCAGTGGCATAGAGAGATGAACCCAAGCTTATATTACCATAAGCTTGGCTGATGAGTAACAAGTAGGGGTAGAGAGACAATGTATGTAAGTTATTATTCACTGCTTTTCTCTGCATGTTGATTAAGTTGAAAGAGACTAGCGAATATTATTTTCTTCTATAATTGAACATTCTCTTGTAATTGAGTAGTGTGAAAGCAATTTTTTCTTCTTCTTCAACAAATGAATATTGAGAGCATAGGATTATAGTAAGTGACAGCACTCTTACAAGACAAAATTTCTTCTTGAACCAGAGTACAATGCTCTCACCCAAGGCATACGAGAAGGAACCCTTTCCCCAAACTCTCACCCACTATGTTTCAAGGCTGCAGGAGCCCTTTTAAAAGACTCAAGCTGCAGTTACAAATTTGAATTCCCCAATTCAAATCTTGGAGCCAACTAGGTGGTTATGCAACTGGCCAGAACTGCTCTCAACTGCCCTGCATAACCACCCACCACCCAGATAGTGGCCTGCACATGCCTCCCACTTGCACCAGCCATCATCCCTCAGCCAACTGTAGGTCAAATGACGGCTTGACTTGATCACTGGTTGTCTGAGCTAGCTGCCACTAGCTAGCTGCAGTGCCATCTCCTTCAGGTCTTGCTCGCCAAGCTGCTGGTGAGTCCCCCTAACAAGCCTCCCCCTCCCCCTCAAGGTGCCTCTTGTGACCGGGTGCCCATTAGCATGTCTTTGATCAAGGCCCTCTGAGCCAGGCAGCGTGCACCACCCATCTGACCAAGCATCTGGTGCCTCAGTGTGCCTTCCTCACACTGATGTATGAGCCCGTGCCATGTCTAGGTGCCTATGGCTTGGGCTTGTTGCTTGCTTTCCAGTTTCCCAGCAACGAGCCATGGCATTGCGCCCATGGCTAATCCTTCTTGGTGCACAGGGCATTGCGCCTCTGTGCTGTGCGTAGGCATCTTGGTGCGAGTCAGCTATTGGAGCCATCAGACCATGGCATTGCGCCCATAGTTTCATCAGCTGGTTCACCGCATAAGGCTTAGGCGCCCTCGTGCCTGCGCGGGGAGGGGTAGGCTGTACTAGGCCCCGTGCCGTTGCGGCACGGGGTGCACACCACACATGTCGTGGAGCCCATGTGTGTGTGCTCGATTTGCGTCATGTGTCTTAGGCACGCCCAATGCCGTGCCATGGTGCCCCCTTGGTGCGGTCAAGGCTTCTCTTGGTGGCTCCCTCCTTTGAATCACCTACCCACCCCTTAAAGAGTAATACGAGCCGTTTTCATTGTTTCTTGAGAAGACATCAATATGTCTGAGGAGGCATAATGGAATATAATTTTAATTATAAATTAAAATTCCAAGTCCCTTAGCCTTCATTCGCACCACCTAAGTCAGGTGTACGCGCGCGATGCCCATCTGGTGCGCATGCGGTGCATGTCTGGCTCGCCTGCGGTGCGCGCGTGGTGCCCATCTGGTGCGCGCGTGGTGCCCATCTGGTGCGCACGCGGTGCATGTTTGGTTCGCCCGTGGTGCGCGCGCAGTGCTCATCTGGCTCGCCCGTGGTGCTCGTCTGGCCCGCTCGCGGTGCGTGTCTGGCTCGCCCACAGTGCGCGCGCGGTATGTGTCTGGCTCGCCTGCGGCCTCCTCACATGGCTCCTGGAGTTTGAACCACCAAACCTCCAGGATTTCCCTGCTTTCATCCTAGGCTTTCATGGGTGCAAGGCCTACCCATGATGCCTATTCCTCCATGGTTAAGTCAAGGGTCTAAGGGGCTGACAAACCCACCCCCATCTGCTGAAGTCAACGCCCTCGTCGACTTAGTCGGCTAGTATGCTTGGACCGCCGTCTCAAATTGCCACAAGGTAACATCCCTCTCCTAAGTAGCTTATGCTTCTGAAGTCCCCTTCCACTGAACCAAGAAATCAGTTCGCCGGTTCTTTCTACTATGTCCCATGGTCCTATGATCCAAGATTTTCTCTATCTCTCAATCAAACTACTTCATGACCAAGGGAGGGGCTTACTTTGTATGCACCATATCTGCATCCAGATCCTCATGGTAAGGCTTCAGAAAACTCACATGGAAAGTCGGGTGAAGCTTGAGCCTTTCAGGCAGCTTCAACATGTAGGCCACCTGCCCAACTCGTTTGATTACCTCGAATGGTCCATCATACTTAGGAATTAGACCCCTCTGCCTTGTCTTGCTACTGATCTTCTTCCAGATCTGAGGAGTCAATTTCAGGAGGGCCCTGTCCCCAACCTGAAATTCTAAGGGTCTACGGTCACAATCCACATACTTCTTCATTCGTCTAGCTGCTTTCTCTAGACTGTCCCTGGCTTCCTCAAACATTTCCTGCCGGGACTGAGCCAACTTGTATGCTGCAGGACTACTTCCTCTTGCTTTCTGCTTAGCCACCTCCAAAGGCATCCATGGCTGCACCCCAATAGCTAGCTCAAAGGGACTCATCCCTGTTGCTGAGCTTCTCTGCAAGTTGTAGCACAACTGAGCAGTATCCATTAAGTCCACCCAGTTCTTTTGTGTTGCTGTCACATAGTGCCTGAGGTATTCCTCTAGCAAGGCATTGATCCTCTCCGTTTGCCCATCAGTCTTAGGGTGGTTGGCTGTAGAGGACTTTAACTCTGAACCCAGGAGTTTGAATAGCTCAACCCAAAATCGGCCTGTGAACCGTGCATCTCGATCACTGACTATGTCCTTAGGCAACCCAAAATGTTTCACCACATTACTGAAAAATAGCTTAGCAGCTTCCTCCGCAGGGCAAGCATCAGGGGCAGGTATAAACACAACATACTTAGAAAATCTATCTACAACAACAAAGACAGATTTGAAATCACGAACCTTTGGGAATCCAGTGATAAAATCCATGGAAATGTTCTCCCAAGGTCTCTCTGGAATGGGGAGGGGCTGCAGCAACCCTACAACCTTCTTCCTTTCAGTCTTGTCCATTTGACAGACTAGGCATGACTTCACATATGCCTGGACATCCTTACCCATCTTAGGCCAGTAGTAGGATCTGGCCAGCAGTGCCAGAGTCCTCTTTTCTCCAGGATGGCCTGCCCACTTCGAGTCATGAGTTTCCCGCAACAAATCCTTTCTCAGGCCGCTGTAGGAACATACCATCTTCCTCCTTTTGCCACAAGAAGGTCACCCTCTAGCCAATACCTCCTGATCACCCCCTCCTTCACTTGCTGCTTCAGTCTGCCATATGCAGCATCCTGCTCCGCAGCTAGCTTAATCTTCTCATTGAAGTCAGAGATGACTTCAGAGAGGGCCGTGATGTAGGCAATTACCTCTTTCCTACTCAAGGCATCAGCTACAGTGTTATGCCTTCCTGGTCGATGCAACCATTCGAATTTGAAGTCGGCCAGGAACTTCTGCCATCGCGCCTATCAGGGACTCAGCTTCTTCTAGGTTTTGAAGAAGGTGTTGGCCACATTATCAGTGACCACTGTGAAGATACTTCCTAGCAAGTAATGCCTCCACTGTTGCAGGCAATGCACCACAACCGTCGTCTCTTTCTCGTGAGTGGAGTACCTCTGTTCTGCATTGTTCAGCTTCCTGCTTTCAAACGCCATAGGGTGCCCTTCCTGCACCAAGACTCCACCCAAGGCTCTATCAGAGGCATCTGTTTGGACTTCAAAGGGTAAGTCCAGGTCTGGCAACCGCAGCACAGGTTCAGTGGAGATGGCTTCCTTCAAGCCTTCAAAGGCCATCTAACACTGCATGCTCCAATCCCACGAGTTGTCCTTTTTCAACAGGTCAGTAAGGGGAGACACTCTTTTTGAATACCCCTTAATGAACCTTCTGTAGTAGTTGGTCAAGCCAAGGAAGGACCACAACTCCGTCACTTTGGTAGGAAATGCCACTCCATAATAGCCTGCACCTTGCCCTTGTCCACCCTAATTAGGCCTGCACTGATCTTGTGCCCAAGAAATGTGATCTCCTCCTGAGCAAATTCACACTTTTCTGGCTTTACATAAAGACTGTTCTCCCTCAATCTCTGAAACACCAATCTCAAATGTTTCTCATGTTCTATTAGAGTTTTACTGTAAACTACAATGTCATCTAGATACACCACCACAAAGGCATCCAAATAATCAAACAGAACATCATTCATCAAATTACAGAATGTAGCGTGAGCATTTGTCAAGCCAAAGGGCATTACCAGAAACTCGTATGATCCATACCGAGTTACACCAGCCATCTCCACTAGTCATTCTTTCCTACTATTGAACCTGACATATTAATTTCAGAAGCTCTGTTGTCTTCTGCAATATCATGTTGATATATATCATGCTCACCAATTCTCGGAACATCTTAAACCTACTTAAGCTTTTGAAACTCATCCCCTTGATCTATTTCCTTCCAGGGTGATATATATCAGAAACATATATGAACCTGACATCAACATTCATCTGCCCATATACAAACCGGATAACAAAGGATACGTATACTTCGCCAATCTCTAAGTATCACCAAGGAGACATGTACAAACCAAACAACTTATCCCCATGAAACAACAATTCCTCAAACACATTGAGTGGGAGTTTTAGGTCTTTATCTGCAATTTGACTCCAAGTTTTCATTGAGAACATCTTTCTTTCCCTAGTCTTTTGAAGCTAGTGATCTTGATAAAGTCTTTACAAACCCTGTTTGGGGTCATTGTAGTGTAAACCAAAGTGTCCCCAGTTATATGAATGTAGGCCACCATAGCACCATAGATTCATGGAGTTTCGCATGTTTATGCAATTTGGATCAAATTAAGATGAAGTTAATGAGCTTCAAGATGAAGTACAACACACTTTTTTGCCATTTTTTATGTGATCAAAATAATTGCTAGTTGTAGAGGTTTAATGGCATTTGTCAAATGTAACATTCGTGGCGCCCATTTGGATGGTGCAGTTTGACATGTATTTGTTACATATTTTGCCTTGATTGAATTATGATTAATTAGAATTGAACCACCACTTAGTCATGCCCATTGTGAAAACTATTAAAACTCATTCGATTTTTTGGGTCTTATAGGGTGTTTGGTAATCATTCATTAACTTAATAACTTAATTTAATTATTAAATAGATTAAATATATTTGATAAAATAACTTAATATTATATCTTAAAGTTACTTTTAATTTTAAGTGTTAAATCAAAGTAATTAACTTATTCTTAATCTCAATTTTTTTTTTGTTTCATTTATCTGCATCTAGTTATCAAATTAATGAAGGTAAATACGACAATTTGATAATTTAAAATGATTTTTAAATTAACTTTATTAAATAACTTTAATACTTAAAGTAAATATTAAATAATAAATTTTAAGTAAATAACTTCAATATAATCTAACTTAAAGTCAACTTAAGTTATTAAGTAATAAACATTAAGTTTTATCAAATATGCCTTAATCAACAGCTTAAATATGAGATCTCCTCTACTTAAAATTCTCTATTTATTTAATGATATATAAACTTTTATTAAATAAGAATATTTACTTAATGTGCCTATAAAAATATTTCGATGAAGTTTGTATTATTCATTTATTACTATTTTATACTTTTGAGATATTGATTAATAAGGTCAATAATTTAATTTAGTGTAATTACTCATTACTTTAATTGTCCAAAAATATGACAAATTAATATATCTCAACCATGATATAAGTTTTTATATATAGAGTAAAAATGTTCATACAATATGCCATCTTTTGATGAATCTAATTAAAAAATGTAGTCTTATCTTATGATTCACACCTTCTAATCTTTTCTTATTCTTTTATATTTTCTAGGTATTAATTAATGAGATCCTTAATCTAAACAGTTTTTTTTTTCTCTCTCTCTATATAACACATCTAATCAAATTATGTACATGAATATATAAAGTCTCTTTTTCTATCGTTTATTTTAATTAATGTATTAGAGGTGTATATTTTTTTTTTTTGCAGATGTTTAAGGGATAATGGAGTTGTGTTTCATACTAGAGATAGAAGGGCGACAAGGTTTAATTTTCACTTTATTACATATACGTTCCTTTGTCAAGGCTTTGAGTATACATTAAGCCAAGTCATTTGAGTTGAAACACTTATACAATACCTAAAATTGAAATATACCTAATTTGATATTCCATATCGAATAAGAAGAAATTCATGATATTATACATATGAGCTGCTCTTAACCATGTGGATGCAATTTAAAGTGATGATGATCCATTGAAATTAAAATAAATAATATTTACACGATTGGAAGAATCATTATACCCTACTGTCACTTAACCGTCGAGCACCAACCCAAGCATTCCTCTATTAACTTCACAACAAGATGAGAACAAAAATCAAACTACCCTAAATTTCTTTCTTTCTTTATTTTTCTTGTATCCTTTGTTTGGTTGTGGAGAATGTGAAGGAACAATCAAAAGTTTTGGCATTAATTTTATATCCACATTAATGGCTTCACTACCTAAACTTGATAACATATATCTATATATATAAATGATTTTTAAGTTTTGATTTCATTTCTTAGTTGGAGGATTATATTTAAGTATATATTAGATGTTGTGCACAAACTCTGGTCAATTAAAAGTTTTTTACAATATAATTAATTTTACCTTTAAAATAAATTAATATTAGATGAGTAATTTAATAGGATGAGACAATTAAAAAAATTAAAGAGAATCCAACCATTTAATAGTGCATGATATTCAACTTTCATACAATATTTTATTAAATATTTGAAACGTAAGCCATGTAATTAATTTTGTTTTTTTCTAATTTTTGTGGTATTTTTTTAATCCCCAATTTCTATTGAATAAATAAAAATATTGATAACAATTAATATGATGACATCTTTGGACTACCTAATGTTGTTATCCACTGTCATGTCCCAATTCAGAAATGTTAACCCGATTGCCTTTCAAAGCTCGCACATTGTGTGATGTTAGATGAGCTTTCCCCGTCTCTTAAGATTGACTAACCCATGTGCAAGTGTTGTTCACATGGAACCTTCCCATCACAATGAAATTTCAAAGATTACTCGGACTTGTCAATCAAGGTTATAGATTCATTGAATACATTAATGTAACACACATGTGCCTAAAACATATAAGGGCATCACAGACATATTATCACCTCAAACTTCCCTGGCCTAAGCGATCATGGTCCCTCTAACAAGCTAGCTATAGAGGTTCATCTTCACATAGCTAGTTAGCAATCCTTTTAGTATTAGTTTTTTTTTTGGGTTTGAAAAGACTAAAGAGCCCATCATATGGTGACGTGGCACTACAATATTGTTGGACGAACAAAAAGTGTGAGTAACTGCATAAACTCCGATCTACGTGTAATGCATGCAAAAGAAAGTACATGCAACGTGTGTAAAGCCCTCCAATTTCCACACCAAAACCTCTCCTAACAAAAATTAGTACCCAAAATACCACCTCAAAGAGTGGGCCATGCCTTAAAATCTGGAGGATAGTTTAGGTATTTGAGAGACTACCACAAATTTAATACTAAAATACCCCTAAAAAGAGCGCCATGCCCTAAAATTTGGAGGGCTTTTTTGGGATATGTAGAGAATAATGTGGGCTCAGCAATGGGTTTTCTTTTTGTATAAAGGAGATGATGCTTTGTAGAAAAGAATCAAAAGCAAAAATGGTGATTAGAGGGTCTCTTCTTGTGTTATTCTTTGCTATTGTTGGATCAGTGGCCCCAAATATTTCAGATATCTCTAGCTATTGGTTTTGTTTAACATCCTTTATTGGCAATTGTCATAGGGAAATATTCTAGAAACTTTTACCATCTTACATTTAGCCTCAAACATTGTGTTAGCACAAGAATCATCTGTTGTGTTGGAAACAGCTCTGATACCACTTGTTATGCGGAGACAATTGAACAATAAACAACAAAACAACAAAATAAACCAAAAAATAATTAACATGATTCAAGAATGTGCTTACATCCATGGGAAGGGAAGAAATCAACTCACTATTAACCTAATTTTTCTTTGCTTTCCAAGAGCCAAACCAAGGCTAAATTTATAGAATTTCCCTTTCAAGTTAAGTTACAACATTAGTTGATAGCTTACAAGAGGTCAATTCTAATATTTACACATAAGACTCAAAGACAATTTTGAGAAAACAATATTACAATAGATGGAATACTCTTAGAAGATTTTAGAAATACCACTTATCATCAACTGCTATTATTCCATTTGACACAACACTGCATGATTGGGATGCAGAAAACATGCATCTCCATGCACACACATAAATTTGGTCTTGCGGGGTTATCTACTGTTCCTCTAACGATGGTTTCTGGGAGTGAATAGATTGCTTTACTTTATTCCCATAAAAACTAACCACTAGAAGGTGTCATAAATTCTTGAAATTATGGGATCAGAAATGGTTGCACATGCAGGTTATATTTGTACAATAAGAAGTTTGAAAGAGTAACTAGTTCCAATTGATTGTTACCTCTAAAAGTGTTCCAAACCCAGAAGGCAGTAGCTTGGAAAGACTTCCTTGGGATAATGGAAGTTTGTTTGCTTGGTTGATAAGAACTTATTTCACCGTTCATTAGTGCTGGTCTCAAGACCACAAGCATTAAAAATGATTCCACATCTAATTCCTACAAAACTGCAAATGAAGTCTTCAAGGTTCAAAAGATATTAGAACTTTGGATGACAAATTTTAGCAATTTAATGCTAGTAAATGCAATCATACCTTCATCATCAAGAGTTTGGACAAGTGTGCAATTGGATATGGATGAAGTTTGTAGCCACAATAATTTACACATGACAATGCCAATGCTCGAACCTTTTATGATCAAAAGAAAACCAACAAAAATGTATATAAATCAGGCATGTCTTTTAGAAGCACTAAAAAAGGCAATTGAGAAGAACTTCTAAATAAGACCTGGTTTATGAAACAAGCAAATTGAATTTGAACACTTCAGATGAATGAAGAAAGTGAGGAGCAATAAACCACATAAAGAAACAGCTGGTGAGAAATTTAAGAATAATGAAGTACAATTACTAACAAAAATGAAAGAAAAATAAAACCCAAAAGCACAAGTACTCTAGTCTAGATTTTAGATATATTCTCAGAAATGAAACTGGAAAACAATAAATGAACAAAGAAGCATATATTTTTCAAACTGAAAAATCTAGCAAAATCAACATATTTAAGCAACCTCATTGATGTAAGGTTCAATAATGTAGTACTGTAAATAAGATGCCTCAGTTGCTGTAGTACAAAGGAAACGCTTATAATTGCCCATCCAAAATAATCTGTTACAAGAAAAGACAGATCTTTCAGTTCATGAAAACAAAATTTTTAACATTGGGTACTAAAAGAAGAGAAAAAAATCAATTGGAAAACAAAACCACTCTACATTGAGTTAAATGTAAAATGAATATAAACAATTTAAATGCAAGTCGAATCTATGATAGCTTTGTGGTCACTTTAAAAGTCTCCGGGCAAAACACATTTCCTTTTACTTCAAAATGAGAGAAGGTACACGACCCAACCACAAAGAGAGTGACTCTCCCTTCAGAACAAAAATAGTAACATATTCAGAAACCAGTACAAGGCAGCAAGAGATACTGAAAAAGATGAACTCAAACAAACAATGGAAGCAAGTATCCACCAATGGTTGGCTGTTAGAGCCAAGATGAAGAAGAACGTGAAATTAGCAGAACTCAGGTTCATTCTTGTAAATAGAATTTGAATTTCGATTTTATTTGTATAGAGCATATAGAGATATCAGACACTTTTTCAGTTGCTCCATATTGAGGTAATGAACCGAAGAAAAATTTGGCTTGTTGCTACAACTGCGAAACTTGTGGTGGGATATAATATGAAATTTCACTTATATTATGAAACAAACCACAAGTCAGAACATAAGATGCAGCTTTTAGCTAACTCAAAGGTTTTAGGATGAGATCAAAATATCTGATCTATTATCATCAAAAAACACAATTCATTCATATGCATGCTTGTTGTGCATTCTATTGCTTGGCTAAAAATGTTACTGGCCATGAATTTGTTCATTTGCTTCAAGAATTTGAATCAAAAGTGAGAGAGACAAACTATATAAAATTTTGAGAAGCAAATTGATGGAGTTCTTGTTAAATAATTTCCTCATTTTTCCGAATTACTAGGATAAAGATATATAGGTTTTAAAAACTTTAAGAAAGGGAACAGGAAATACAACTTTTGAAATATGGTTAAGAAACTTCTATGATTGGGAATTAGGAGGTGGCAGCCCTTTTTGTAGGCATATTCTACAAAGTCAGCAAGTGTACTGGAAAACTTGACATTATGGAAGAGAGCACCAATTCCTATCACAGGTGGTGTGAGTTGCTTTGGTTCTATGGGTCTTTCATAACTTGGAGGGTGACTAGAAATAGACACTTAATAGTGGATAATTTAATTAGAATGGATTGGATAATAACTAATGTGCCAAGAAAGATTCAGAATCAGACCATTCATTTATCCATTGTAAAGTAGGCTTCAAGTTGTGTGATCACAGTTTCACGTCATTTAGACTCCACTGAATAAATTATCTTATTCAATAAAGCAAAAGGAGAGGATAATGACTCAATTATTCAACATTTTATCTCTTGTATACTTTGATTATTTTCTCCAACTAGGAGTGTTTAGCAATGGGTTGGCTAACTTATTGTATGTTGAGGAGATGAATGCTCAGAAAAAAAAGGTAATTGAGATTATGTTTCAAGAAATTTATACCATTTCTTCATACATATGAATTGTTTGATCATTAACGATATTTTGCATGCTAAGATCTTGTCTTATTGATCTTTTCCTATCAAAGACGAAATCATGAACCACTTAAAAAGGATGTTCTGTGGCATCCAATAGGTTTAACATGTAGTTCAAAGTCTCTTCCAACACTGGAAGTGGCCGCACATCTGATGCCTGCATGTGCTTCGTGGCAATGGTTCTACAAAACTAGTGAGAGAGATAGAGGGTGAACGGCTTTCTGCATCAAAATATAGACATTTCATGGCATTATAAAAAATCAAGGAACAAATTGGAGAAAAAGATCCTACAATTTATAGCATCTTCATTTCTCATGCATCAAGTGTATAAATGATTATAAGCTAAGATGATGTTGAATCAGAATAATAAAAATGACAAGAGATAAAATCATGACACCCAACATAAGCTTTACAAGACGTTGCATTATGATAGATTAATATTTTGCTATAGTAATGTTATGCAATTAAACATATGAAAGGAAAATCAAAAGTAATTATTGTAACAACTTGCACCCAACCGTATAGATATTATCCACCCTATGCTTAAGTGGCCTTCATGACTTTAAAATACGTGTACAATGTTAAGAGGAGTATATATATATATATAAATTTAGGAACTTTTTCCCCTATGTAATGTAGGATATTACAATCACACTCTCATGTAGACACAACATCCTTATTGTGTCCCACAAGATTGTAGGGTTAAATAAACGGACACCCATTTTAGGTCAAGCAAACTCTCCTACCGAGGTCGAGGATTGACTTTGATACCATTTGTAACAACCCACTCCCAGTTGTGTGGATATTATTTGCTTTGAGCCTAAGTGACCCTCACGGCTTAAAAACGAACCAACAAGATTAAAAGAAGTTCATACATACATAGCGTTAGGAACTTTTTCCTCTATACGATGTGGGATATTACAATTATACACTTTGACAAAGACAAAAACAACCAAAAGAACAGACAAGACAGCAAACACTTAACAATGATTGAACAAAGATATATGTTTAAAAAACACAAATGCCACTTGTTTGAAGGCCTCTTCCTGAGTTCAAATCCACACTAATGGTAAAAGAAGAAACAAGATAAAACCTATTCTAGGCTAACTTGCCTTTGTTTTTTCCTTTTTCGTTATGAAACATAAACAGTTTTTGCAGAGAATAAAAAGTTGATTGGTGATCCTACAGCTACAATAAAGAAACAAAGAAATCAAATGAGCAAAATAAACAAAAGCATCCTAACTAAAACAAGAAGAAGATTACCATTTAGAAAGCATAACACAGGCTACAACTTAGAGCACATCCAAAATTGAAACCACAGTACTCCCAAGGTTAAAGGAAAACCAAAATTTTTACAAACCCAAAAGGAGAGGTGGCAATCCTCTTAAGCAAGCTATTGTCTTCCTAGTTAACCTATCTAGGACTCCACAAAAAAAATTGCAATATAAGCCTCTTGCTAGAGTCAAGATCCAGAAAGCGTATGCTTGAAGCATTATTTTAACTGGAGTAGTTCATAAAGCATAAGAAAAACAATAGGTTGCGGTCACCTAACAATACAAGAGCCAACAGAAAAAGAGGAGCTGCAACTTGAAGATTTCGCAATAGGACTTTGGTTACAATACCAATTTTAGTGACATGATGACAAGCCTATGGTAATTAGCCTTAAGATTGATTTGAAGCAAACTTTGAAGTATCCTTTGATGGCAGTAGGGAGTTGTGGTGCTTGTTTCTTGGTATAGATAGGCTTTGGTGTCTAACACAGATATAGGTCATCCAACACAATCACCTCCAAAACAAAACAAGACAAGATAAAACAAAACAAAACAAAACAAAAGCACAAGTATCAGTGCCTGAATTAGCACTCAATAAGTGCACATGTTGATGGCTGACATGGTAAAGATGATTCAATAAGAGTATCATTGTCCGATGCAAGATGAGAAGCTAAGATGCGGTATAGAGGCATGAGATGTAGGGTTTACCTTTTTGACAGCAAGGCTTGGAGATGTTTTCCCAGGATTTCCATGTAACCTCTCAAACACAGCCAAGTCCCGAAGGCGTTCACGTTGGGCCCTTTCTCCAACTATTTATTACAAATGAACATCAGAGATAAGAGTTGTTAAAAGAAATTACCAAGTATAAGCTGCTGAAATAATTAAACATCTTTATTAATAATTCATATTAAGCCATTGAAAATTCAATAGCAAGCAATGTGATTGCAAAAATCCTGATCAAAGAGTCAGAATAAACTCATCAGGAAATAAATACAAGCATAAGAAATACACAATTTGACTAGATGCATACATCATTATGGTAAATAGAAAGGAGTAGACATATAAAATGCAAATTAGCTAAGATCATGGCAGCATGGGTTTCAAAACATTTTAATTTGCTTGGTTGCAAAGAGAAACATTAGTCCCATCGAGTGTTTTTTCTATTTCAACCTATGGAATAAGAAAGGTCTTATGGAAGCAGGGTCGTGTAATTTGCTTTCTACTATATTAGTGGCAACCAACCTGTAATAGCAAGAAAGGAAGAAAAAAGGAAAAGAATGGTATGATGTAGTTGTGAGACTGCATACTTAAGGAATTTAGTTTAATAGAAGATGACTGTGTTTAATATGAGAGTTCTCTTGATCACTAAGCATTTGGTGCAAAAATATCCCATATAAGGAGTTGTGCAATCTAGAATACAAATACTTTAGTACCATCATCTGGATGGTAAAACTAGAATAACTATGCTCCTGAAGCATAATTATACAGCTGTAGGAACATGATGCACAACCACCCAAATTAGCAAGACAAAGAACAGGATAG
Organism: Vitis vinifera; assembly: GCF_030704535.1. Taxonomy (NCBI): domain Eukaryota; kingdom Viridiplantae; phylum Streptophyta; class Magnoliopsida; order Vitales; family Vitaceae; genus Vitis; species Vitis vinifera. The sequence goes on from NC_081822.1 coordinate 29,892,707, forward strand.
AACTTGTTGGCACAACCAGAACAGGACAAAATCCATAATAAAGTCCTCAATTACCAATCTATGTACGACACTACACCATTCAGAATGCTACAATAGAATCACTTTTGACAGGAGAGTTTATAACTGCCAATGGAACATTACCAAGTAGCAGACATGTCTTATGTAGTTTGGGGAGAAAATGATTCCTATTATCTGTGTCAAGACAAGTACCAGCTTCAGAGACTCTAATCTGGTGAAAATCTCAAAATTTTCCATAAACGTAATCCTTTTGCATCATAATCTGTTATTTATTTAAGTAAGGAATCAAACAATCATTAATGGAAGAAGGAAAGATATACAAGCAAGCTTGAAAAATGAGGAATTTTCAAGAAAAATCAAAGAAAATTAGATTAACAAAAAGTAACATCAAGGGGCATTGGCCAAACCTATCCAAAAAAGAGACAATGCTGAACAGCCCAACAACCTACTGTATAGCTCTAGCCAATAGATCTAGGTTTTGCATATTCCATAACAGAAAAAAGTCCTTCCATCATGTAACATATTCCAAGAAGAGAACAGAAAAGCCGCTCCATGCCTCAAACCAATCAAAGAGCAGTACGTGTTCTCAATAAAAATTTTCAGATATTAGCATCCCTATAAGAAAAATATAGCCATGCACCTGGCTAGCTGATCTGGGCCTCAATAGAGAAGAACAAGCAATGTCTCTAGCATGATTATGAAGCCATCCCATCTGATGAGCAATCCACTAAGGACCTTTGCCTTCAAAGAAGGTTCTGAGACAATAACAAAGAAATCTCCTTCAATATGGAGGTTCATTACATCCAGGCAAACAACCATGTCCGAATCTTCCTCGAGTGCTAAACACTCAGCTTCAATAATACCATTAAAGAGCCTACAGTTTGAAAAACAACCTCAAAATATCCAGTCCCTTTGTGCCATCCAGGTTCAAGGCCTTCCCTATTCAAAGTATGTATCATACATGAAACCCCAATCTATGTGATCATAAACTTCCTCAAAACCTATTTTAAAAACCATCCCTTCGTCCTTAGAACAGAATTTTTCATCTAGGATTTCGTTACTAATGACAACCACATCTAGTATTTGCCTAGGATTTCATTACTAATGATAACCACATCTATTATTTGCCTTCCATTAACAAAAGCCCCTTAAGCTAGAGAGATGGCACTATTAAGAAACTTTCTAAAGCAACCCAAGGGTAAATTGGAAGTATTCTCCTAAAAATTAGTGACTGGGTTGACAGGTATAAAATCCCAAATCAAGTTGGATCCCTCTTTCTGAAGATCAAGATAATGAAGGTGGAATTGGTGCTTCACAACTCAGAAATAGTTCTTCACTTACCAAATTTTTGTGAAGGAACTTTGGGGTGAAGAAGTATTTGATTACTACCAAAAAGTGCTATTTTGTAGACCTAATTATAATGGTTTTAAGCACCTTTGAGTAGTAATCATATTCATTTAACCCAATTAATTCATTAAGGTCCTTAGTAATTGGTTTTAACCATTTTGTGGCAAGTTTACATGTTTTTATCAGCTTATGAATCAATTCAAGCATGCCAAATGATGGAGGAGCTACTTGGACAAGTTATGGCAAAGCTTTTGCCAAAGTCGTTCAAAGTATGCAAGGAAAGAACAACGGAGAGAGGAAAAACAGAGTGAAGAAAATAGAGGACAGCAGCTGCAGTCTTCTTACACACTTTTGGAGCACTTCCCGAAGTCCATTTTCTACATGCTATATACCATTTCAAAGCTCAGGAAGTCCAGAATTCAATGCTTCAAACGGTGCGCAATTCGGAGTTGAAATGAAGGAGTTACAGCCATTTCAAGCAGATCACTCCAAGCTGAAGGAAGATTTTTGCACGGCTGCGAAATCAGCCTTTTGTTGCGAGAATTTCGCAGCCATTTTGCACAGTGCACGGGTGTTCTCCTGAAGCTTCCCGATAGTTGCGACCAACACTTTTGGATATTTTTCTTCAGATATTTTTGTATAAATTTCCATTCTTCTCCTTGTAATCCACCAACCATAAGATTTCTTAGTTAGGAAGGTTGGAAAAACGTCTCTATATATATTCCCTTGCATCCACTGTAATATATATAGAATCATGTAAGATCGATCAATATATAGATATATCATATATAGAATCAACGAACAGAGCACTTGCTCTGTTTTTCATATATATTCTTGTTTTCTCGTTAGTTTTCTTTCTAGCCAACCAAACTCTGAGGATTTTTCCTCAGAGGATGAGAGGCTAAGCTTTTTGTCTCTTGGAGTAAGGAAAGCCGGGTAAGTTTCCACATGCATAATTTGGAAGTTTTGTTGTTTTAGTTTTTAATGAAGAGAAAGTGTGACCCGTTAATGGTTTTTATTTTTTTAGTTAACTTAAAACGCCTTTAAATCACCTGGGCCAACACTTGGTAAGGCAAGTGATCTCCGTCCATGGAGATTCACTAGTTTACCCCTTATGAGCCTTTGGTAGGTGTTTTGAAGGTAGGCTTTTCTAGAATAGCCAACACTTGGTAAGCTTTTGGACTCCAAGGAGACATCCATTAGTTATCTCTTGCGAGCTTTTGACGGGTAATTCAAGGTTAAAGATCACCTTGAATGGCAAGTGCTAGGTGAGAGGTATGAGCCATTGCAAGATGCATCAGTGAGAGGGATTTAGTGTTTGAACCCATTAATGGGAAGCATCTGTACAACACCGATTGGAAAAGGAATTATATGTTAATTCTCTAATGCGAGGAAAAAGAAACAAGTGACCGGAACTCCCTTTTTGTATGAGGAATCTGAGCCTAGTGATCTGAAACTCCAAGAAACACTTTTCTTTGTAAGTAAAATCAGTTACTATTTTTGGTTAGTTTAAAACCAAACTTTTTTTTTTTCATTCAAACATCTTTATGTTTTCTTTTAAAGCTAACCTTGAAATGAAAAGGCACCAATTCAACTTTGAATTAATATCATTTGTGAAGTGAAAACCCATCCCAGTGAACGATCCTAGAGCCACTATGCTATAGTAGCTTTGTCTTTGCTACCCTAGTATATCGTGTAATAGGTTATAAATTTTGTTGATTACTCCCTCAATCAAGGAGCACCAGCTGGACACGAATCAGCTGAGACACTAATTGGGCACGAATCAGTATTAGTGGTTATTCATTACCTCATTAATGTGAAAGTCTTTGATTACTTTTAACCTTAATGATTTCCCAAAAATCTCGTTAAACCTCAAATCCACATTCAGAAGACATGAAATTAGAAATGGCCCCCCACCACCCCCATCCTCCCCACCCCCCTGTCATTTGGGGGCCTTGGAATCCACTCGAAAGTGACGCCCACCATAGAGGCAATAAGATCAATATCTACCACAAGCTGAATCCTACCCATTCGTCTCAGAAATCTGCCTCTTCATTCGCAGATTTCAAAGTCTTTGATTCGTGCCCAATTGGTGTCTCAACTGATTCATGTCCAGATGGTGCTCCTTGATTGAGGGAGTAATCAACAAAATTTATAACCTATTACACCATATACTAGGGTAGCAAAGACAAAGCTACTATAGCATAGTGGCTCTAGGATCGTTCACTGGGATGAGTTTTCACTTCACAAATGATATTAATTCAAAGTTGAATTGATGCCTTTTCATTTCAAGGTTAGCTTTAAAAGAAAACATAAACTTGAGTTGGAAAAAGTTTGGTTTTAAACTAACCACAAATAGTAACTGATTTTACTTACAAAGAAAAGTGTTTCTTGGAGTTTCAGATCACTAGGCTCAGATTCCTCATACAAAAAGGAGAGTTCCGGTCACTTGTTTCTTTTCCTCGCATTAGAGAATTAACATATAGTTAATTCTCTAATCGGTGTTGTACAGATGCTTCCCATTAATGGGTTCAAACACTAAATCCCTCTCACTGATGCACCTTGCAATGGCTCATATCTCTCACCTAGCACTTGCCATTCAAGGTGATCTTTAACCTTGGATTACCCGTGAAAAGCTCACAAGAGATAACTAATGGATGTCTCCTTGGAGTCCAAAAGCTTACCAAGTGTTGGCTATTCTAGAAAATCCTACTTTCAAACCACCTCCTAAAGGCTCGCAAGGGGTAAACTAGTGAATCTCCATGGACGAAGATCACTTGCCTTACCAAGTGTTGGCCCAGGTGATTTAAAGGCGTTTTAAGTTAACTAAAAAGATAAAAACCATTAATGGGTCACACTTTCTCTTCATTAAAAACTAAAACAACAAAACTTCCAAATTATGCATGTGGAAACTTACCCGGCTTTCCTCACTCCAAGAGACAAAAAGCTTAGCCTCTCATCCTCTGAGGAAAAATCCTCAGAGTTTGGTTAGCAAGAAAATGAAAATGAAAGAGAAGGAAAAAAACAGAGCAAGGATCTGTATATTCTATATATTTATATATCTATATCCCGTTGGATTACATGATGCCCTGAGAACAAGCTCCCGAGAGCTATATATAAAGAAAATTACAAAACAAAATATCTGAGGTTATTCACCCCTTTTCCAAACTTAATAACTAAGGAATCCTATAATTGGTGGGTTACAAGGAGAAAATGGGGATTTAGACATCAAAAATCTGAATAAAAATATCCAAAAGTGTCGGTCGCAAATATCGAGAAGCACTAAGGACCATTTCGCAAGTGAAAACGAGGTCTGCGAGATTTCGCAGACACACAAAAAGGGCTGCGAAATCACTTCGCAGCAAACAGCTGATTTCGCAACGCTACGAAGTGGTCTTTTAGCTTGCGGTGTTCGGCTTCCAACGTGTCAGGAAACTTCAGGGGGAAATCCATAGCACTGTGCAAAAAGGCTGCGAAATCATTTCGCAACAAAAGGGTGATTTCGCAACGCTGTGCAAAATTCTTCCTTTAGCTTGGAGTGATTGGCTTGCAATGGCTGTAACTCATTCATTTAAACTCTGAATTATGCACCGTTTGAAGCATTGGATTCTTGACTTCCTGAGATTTGAAATGGTATATAGCATGTAGAAAATGGACTTCGGGAAGTGCTCCAAAAGTGCGAAAGAAGACTGTAGCTGCTGTCCTCTGTTTTCTTCACTTTGTTTTTCCTCTCTCTGTTGTTCTTTCCTTGCATACTTTGAACGACTTTGGCAAAGGGCTATGGAGCTCCAAAGCTTGGTTCTTCATGAATTTGAGCTTCCAAAAGCTTTGCCATGAACTATATACAGCTCTCCCTCATTCTTGGATTGCTTTGGTGATCAAAAAGCTATCAAAACACCAAAACTTAACACAATTTGATTAGAATTGATTGCAAGGGTCCTTAACATGCCAATTGAGTTAAAAGGTAATAACTACTACTCAAAAGTGTTTAAAAGAGTTAATTACAAGCTATCAAATAACACTTTTTGAGTAGTAATCAGTCTTCAAGAAGGTGACCTCCACCATAGCAACAATAAGCCCAACCTCTCCATGCAGCTAATGGGGATGGACTGTAAATTTGTTCTGTTGCTCATACTTTTCTCCTAGTAGTCCTAGGAGATGTAGCTTATCAATTGCAACAAATTTATCCTCATATCCTCTGACTAAAACTTTCTCACATTACCCAACTTATCCTTAACTTCCATAAGTAGTAATTATGATAAAGTTATCCGCATATTTGTTGACAAAATTATTTTGCTTTTATGACACTGAACTTCGTTAACTGGATGGCCAATCTGAAGTTGTAAATCATTGTTCTGAACAATACGAACATTTTTTGTCAAGAATCACCCTAGCACTTGGTGATCAATGCCAGCATTTTTTGGTCAAGAACCAGCCATACATTTGTTACATTTTCTGGAATAGGCAAAATGGTGTCACAATATTACCTTTCACACCTTGGCATGAATTCCTTTCAAGTTGTGTGCAGACATCATCAGCCTGTCATGGGTAAGTCATCTGCTGAGAAACTGTTACTAGAAGTTGGGTAATGAATCACAAGATTGTGAAAAACTGGTCCATCATGTCAAGCTGTATCTGTTGCAAGGTCAAAATCAAATGAAAATGTCAGCAATGAGCACTGTGCCAACCGGAAGCTTGCAATTGGGAATTGGGGTTTTCTCTTCTCCCTCTCCTTCCTACCTTCCTTGTGGCCATTCTGCCAAAATTTAGTGGTGACCAAATAATGAAACTTGCCTACCAGTTTATGGTCCTTGTCAAGTTCTGGAACAAATTGGTACCGCAGGCCTGCGGCACACAAGTCAAATCTTCCTTCCTCAGCCCACATCCACCCACCCTTCATGCTTCCTAGTTCAAAAAGAAGTTGGGCTCTGTATGGGGAGAACACATCAATATTCATACAGTCATGCGCTCCCCAATCACTTCCAAAAGTAGAGTTAAGGTGACCTATCCATCCCATCTAATTTTACAGTACAAAATCATGGTTCACAGAAGTGCTTCCAAGGCCTAACCAGAAAGTAAAAAGTTATAAAAAGCCTTCATCCCTACTCAAGAGGTAACTGATTCACATTATGACCTCTCAGTTTTCTCTTATTTGCTCAGGAAATTAATAACAGCATCAGAGAGCCTTTGGTCAGTGTCACACCAGTATTCAACCAATTGCAGGTACATAGGAAAGTCCATAGTTTTCTAGGCTGAAGGTGTGGTATCTGATTTTAACCCATTCAAGCAGAAGAAATAATTATGTCAACAGGCCTCTTCATTGCTACCTTCAACTGTGAAAGGCTATTTGCAACTTGAACTTAAAAAAAAAATCTGATGATGATTAGTACAACAAACAGACAGTCACAAAGTTCTCATTGACTGGAAGAACTTGCCAACTGCCACATAAATGGACTTCTAGGAGGCTATTCCACTCAGAAGCATGTCACCAAAGTTCTTGCCATGACAACATAGTATTAACTTTGGGGAGGGGAGGGGAGGGAGGAGGAAACATAATCTTCCAATGCATGTTCCCATACATGGAATGAACACATGCCAAAAGACTCCATAGTGTTCATCTCTACTCTATGATTATCTACATTGTGAAAATCTCTAGCATCACTTGTATGTCTTTGGGTATAACATGAACAATTTGCATCCTTTTAGCACTCCCTAATGTAAGGATAATAAATTGAATTTAGTCATTTATAATCAATATCAACACCCTATGCTGATATAGAGTGAATTCCAGATATACAATGAATTTATTCTCTGAACATGATAGGCTGGCCACCAGTCTTACCAGAATTTTCCTACCATTTGTACAGAATAGCACAAGGGTTGTCACATCAGCATGTGGAACCGGTGGCATAAAAGGCAGCAAGACAAGAAATGTCCTTATTTTATTCGTATGAGAAGGAGATAAATCAATTTGGCCATATATGTGAGCAAAAGCAAAAGAAATCCCTTTCCCTTCTCATGGAGCAATAATCATAAACAATCAAATTTCTTCTGGAGTCTTAAGATCCAGTAATTCAAGTTTTCAACACCATTTGACATTAGAATAAGTGCTCTACTCCAAATACAGTGTTTGATTACATGTAAACCAGTTTATTTAATAGGTCACATAGAGGCATATGTTCTTACAACATCATAATGAACAATAGGTATTAAGGTTATGTAGTGTTGTATGGTTGCAAAAAGTCGGTGATCAATAATAAGTTTCTACAAACAATTACACTTCTTAAAAGCGCCATGAAATTGAGTGTCATTGTAAAGAGTGTTTAGCAATGTTGACACTTTTAAAAGCGTCATTGTAAATATGGAACAAATAATGATGTTTTTTAGAAGCATTGAGGTGTACCAATTTGCCAATGTTATTGTTGATTTTTGTAAATAATGACACTTACAAAAACTGTTATTATTGAAGATGAAATAACCTTGACGTCTTTTGGAAGTATCATTGTTCACCTTTTCCATTGTTGATTGCTCTAAACCTTGACACTTAGTGGAAGTGCCAAGGATTGTGACAATCTAAAATTAGCTTCACCTATTGCTCTTTTATTTTAATTGATATTTGATATTGAAATAACTCAAATATAAAGAAAATAACAATTATTTATCCATCCACCAACTATCCAATAATTAAATAAAATTAAAGTAATTATTATTTATCTATCCCATAAATGAAGTGCTAAGAGTAATAAATTTATAATATAAAAGAGATATCACATTGCATATTGTATATATGAGTAACACAAGAAGTCTGAAAAAAAAAAAAAAACATATCCGTAGCTAAAACAATAACTTCCTTAGACATTTTTTTTTTTAAATGTCACCCAATTGTGCCTTCATCTTTAATGGAAGTTGTTCATTTCTTGAATTTTCGTCATAGCTAGAGATCATCTTTCTTTGTGCTAAAATGCAATGGTGACATTCCTTCCCTTTTAAATTTTCTCACTTTCTTAGGCTTAGTGATTTCCTAATCAATTAATACAACAATGTTCCATATAAGTTCATGTCATGAAAGGTTATTTGAAAAAAAAAACATGGAAATTAATAATATTATCTTTCATAAGGTATAATAAGTCATTTTTTTTCTTCAATTTGCTTCAAATTGAGGTACGCTTAGATAAAATTCATCTCAACTATAAGCTAAACTAGCCCATAACATATTATTAATTGATTGAAAACAAAAAAATAAAAATAAAATAAAATAAAGTGAGAATTTGAGTTAGAATCTAAGATGTGTAGGAGTCATTGTAATTCTAATTTGTGAAATCATTTTTAAGATGTAACAATAATTATATGAAGTCACTTAGACTTCGAATTATCCAAATTTGTAACATAGATATTATATATAACCAAAATTTGTATAGTATATTTAATTAACTAAATGTAAGATATGTTATTCCATATAAGCTAGACCTAAGGCATATCTTTGTTCAATATTCAATCTTGTGAATTAAATATACTCCATAATAGTCCTTCACCTACAATATATTTCAGTAACCATGAAGGAAAATTGGAATCGATTATTCCCATGAAATGGGTAATCAAGATCGGTGCAAACAAGTCAACTACAAATAACTAGTTAAACAATTAACTTGGATTTCAACTTTCAATTTCAACAACAATAAAATTAAATCAAATACCCAAAGATCAGATACAACCAAGGAGGAAAATATCGCGATATGTCGGCAATATATCGCCGATATATCGTATATCGGAGGGTATCGACACGATATTTTGGGATAAATCCCAAGAAATCGACAATTTTGGCGATAAATCGTCGATTTTTCCCGATATATCACATGGTCAATGCGGTCAACGGAAGTCAAACGCACTACAGTGAAGTCAATGTGCTATAGTGTCGCAACAGTGCCTTCTCCTTTTGCTTCTGAGAGGATTTGAACCCCAAACCTTTTGGAAAAGGTTTGGGGTACTGGTACACTCCACTTGCCCGGGCAAACTTGCCCTTGTTATATATTGTGCACTAAACTTATATATACTTAAACTCATTATATAAAAAAAATATTAAAAGAATATTTTAAAGAGCAAATTGATTATAATTATTTTATAATTAAATGCAAAATTTTCTTTTAATTGATTACCAAAAATATAAAAATTATATAATTTTCTTCATAATGTTTTTAATATCATTAATAATTAATTAAATATTAAAAAATTATATATATATATATATATATATATATATATATCATAATTTATTTTATATTGTTTAATACAATTGAATTAAATGGATCATAATTTTATTATTAATATATATTTTAAAATTAGACATATTATAATCATAATATTAGATGTAATTTAATAATAAATGTACACTTATAAAATTCATATTTTTATCGATGCATATGATATTATTATCAAATTTGATAAATCATGTTATACATATATCAAATTTTTCAATAAAATAACTTTAAAAGGTCTATTATACTTCTAATTATATTATTATGAGGTTTTCATTTCATTTTCATGAGTTTTTAACAATTTTAAGCCTACCGATATTTTTTTCCAAAATATCCGCCGATATATCCGTAAAATCGAAGTACCGATATATCCGTGATTACCGATATTTTCATCCTTGGATACAACAAACAAAATGGTACACCACACCGGTGAACAATTGCACCATACTTTCTCCAAATTTCAAACACAAACCTTAAAAAGAAACTCTAATGGGAATAAATGTGAAAGAAAAAAAATCATCAATTTGCAATTTAAAAAAAATTCAATTTTAATACCAACAAAATAAACACAACACACCAATTTTATACAAATGAAATTCAATAACAATGCCTATGAATTCCAAACTTGAATAATTCTTGTGATTTTGTGAAAGGTTCTCTCTCATCTTTGCTATTTGGGAAGGCAAAGGTGAGGGGTAGTCTTTCCAATAGTGTAAGCTTGTCTTTGCCAATATGAGAATCAAGTGAATTGATTATTTCAGAATTCAAAGGCCTCTTATAGGAGGATATGTTTTGATTTGATGATGAAATTTCAACCCTATCATGATGAATGTTAGAGAATTAGAGGGTGGAAATGTAGAAGAACCTATTAAGCTTATCAGACAAAGGCATCATGAGCAGTTGACATAATTAGGAAATGAAAAATATATGCTACCTTTTCATCGAGATTGATCTCAATGCAGGAGCAGATTGGCTTGGTGGAACTACGCAATACACTATCAACAACAAAATAGTTAATACCACCCTCATTAAAATTGTTGATAACCCAACAAATGTCTAACTCATTGGTATGATAATCCTTTGTGATCCTCATCATAGTCATCGATATCTACTTCTCAACATCCATGATGATTAGAAAGATAGGATTGGCGTTTGCAGAGGAATTTTCCCAATTGACAACGTCAATCTTTTTATATATACCTTCCTTGGTCAATCTATTGGTACTTTCCACACTAGCAAGATTCATTGCTTAGTAGTTTCTAATTAATAGAAACAAGTCTAAACCCTAGATTTTTTTTTTTTTTTTTTTTTTTAAGTTCCCACATCTAAGATGCATTAATACATTTTCATGATGTCATTCTCACTTTATGGTGAATTTGTAGATTTTGTTAGTGCACTAATAAGGAGTGGATTTTAGGAGTTGGGATTGACACCAGGGGAAATAAGCTTATGAACTCAAAGAAAGGGCCCCAAAGTTTTGAGTAGTCCAAGATGAGCCTTGACAAACACCTTGAGTATGGTAGCATGTTTGTCAAAAAGCAAGAGAATGTGAAGAGATATCATGCATGCATGGTTTGACACACCAAACTAAGCCTTACTATGAACCATAATGACATTTCTCAAGAACAAAATTTATGTCATTGGGTTTTGTAGTTTTAGTGCCAACATCAAACTAATAAGCTAATTTATGACTTTCAATTCAAGATCTCACATCAATTATCTCTTAAATTTCAAGAACAAAATCTAAGTATGCAATCAGGTCTTGTAGTTTTAGGGCCAACATCAAACTAATGAGCTAATTTATGACTTTCAATTTAGAATGTCACATCAATTATTTATTAAATAAATTTTGTTATACCCATTGTTAATCATATATAATATATATGCTAAAAGGGAGACTATTTTTTTCTTCATTAAAAAAAAAGTCTAACAAATATAAGAATGGAATCTTTTAAATTATTTTATTCAAAAATAAATTGTAGAATAAAAAAAATTATTAAGGTCCTATTTGTTTAGATGATTTTCCATTTCCATTATGAAAGAAAACAAAAATCAAACTAAAAACAAGTTAAAGGTTTTATCTCTATCTGCAGCCATAGTGTTGCCCATAACTTGCTCTTTATGATAAAAAAAACATTGTCTATAGTTGCTGCTTCGAGCTATTTAGGACAAACAACTATATTTGCTAATCAATGAATTGTGAGGATTTATACCATCTGCTAAAATGGGAAGTCTCAAGTTTCTAGGTTTTGAAACAAAGTTGGGTCATTTATGGTCAATTAGCCACGATAGAGAGTCAGCTGGATGACACATTTTGTCATCTAAATCTCTTCCTTAGGTGTGCCATATGAAGTCTTTTACGATTTTTGATGATTGGAACCTTCTTATAAATCTCGGAATTGGAGGAAAATACCACATTACTTTCCCAGGGGTTCCCGTCATTTTTTTAGTTCTTATATTATCTACCTTTCACCTTGAATTTCCATAGATAGGACATGAAAATGCATCTTTCAACTTATTCCTGTAAGGTATATAGTCATGGGGCATGCGTGTATTTTTTCATATTCCATTCCTAATGTATTCAATGTCATTTTTGCCTCATACATAGACAAGGGTAACTCATTATTTAGAGGCAACATATATCTAAGCATTTTTAAAAGCTCTGAAAAGCTTTTATCAAACCACTCATAGTGTGTTTTCAAGTTGTATAATTTAACCAATGCAAACAATTGTGTGAATTTTCTACAACTGGGATATAAAAGGTTTTTCAACAATTTGAAGTAATCTTTCAAAGCAATTTTAGGTCATTTTGACATTCAACCATTTCTATTGTACTATCTACATCATTAAATTGAACCATATTATAATGTTCTACCCTTCTAGTTGGTGGTTCACTTGGAGTTGTTTCCCCATGCCAATACCATATATGGTAATTCAGATTAATTCTATAGAAAAACATATGCTCTCTAATCTTTTGAGGAGTATGAAATATCATATTACCACTCTACAAGCATGGACATTTAATGGAGTTTTTATATGCAGAATTTTATATTGCAAATGTGATAAAAATGTTATGTCCCATCCTCATACTCCTTTAATCCTCTATCCTTTGAAGTCCACAAACGATCCATTTTTTAAGAACAAACTTTCAATAGTGATCAAACTTCAAATTGAAGAAAATAGCAACATTTTCTATGCTATTCGTTTAACAACCTTTTTTTTTTTTTTTGTTCAAATAACAATCAAGAAAATGTAGTTCAACATTTGTTTAAGATGCCAAATTTAAAAGAAAAAGAGTAAGCATTGTTCTAACCATTTTGATCTATGAACATAGATTTACACTTTTGAAATATCACGCTAATTATTAACATTTTTAGTAGTGACTAATAAGTTATAAATGTTGTTGACCATGATTACTTGCATTAAAAGGAATGTATAACCTCAACAAAACTAGTGCATATTAATATTATTATATTGGGTTTGTTTGTGACCTTTGCATCAAACATTGTCTATACCAATTTTCTCAATAAACTCCTTAAGCAACACAAAGAAAATCATTTGAGTATGTCAAATTTTGATGCATGTTTTATGCATTCTAACATCTCCAACATCCTAAATTCAATAGTAGTTCCTATCCCATATAGAAATACATAATCTATATGTGTCAATGACCAATGTGGTCAATTTAATTTTAAAGAAATTTTAGTAGAATCTCCCTATAGTTCTCTAAGTATGTAAAATGGACAAGGCATACTATACAACTTTATCCAAATATGCACCCAGAGAATAAGAGGAAAGACTACCAAAATTTCTAAAAATTGAATTAAGAACAAACAATTAACTTCATAGATATTATGTTTTCCTACCCTGTCTAATTAGACAATTCAAGTATCATTTGTGGGGAAAAGTTCTTTATCACATGATAAACAATTTAAAAGTTGTCAACTTGAAACTAGCTTAGATAAAACTGTTTTCACTTTTTAATAACTTAAATTTCTTTAGTATGTAATAAGAGAAACTTTTGTCTCACAATGATGCCAATGATACTTGAATTGCTTCATGCATGCATAGTTTATTAAAATTAAAACACAATTACTTATTGAAATATTATAACAAAGAAGCATAAATCTCATTATATCATGTTTATCTCAAATATATAATGTTAGGATAAAGCCCTTAAAAGCATGACATAATGTAATAAATTTGGAATTCATTATTTATTTAATGATGTTCCAGTTTCACTTTTATCTATTCTTATTCCATATATTATACTTTATGAGGATTCTTGTCTGTATTTTTTGTATTGTACGTGACTTAGGTGCATTAGGAGTTGCACAGAATATCTAAGTCATGGGTTCTTTGCAAATAGATGACTTGTTCGCAACTGGTTCATGGGTCTAGGCAACCCATTAAAGGTTGTAGTGCACTACCTCTTAATTGGAGAGATCACTAGTCTTGGTTATCGGGATGAGTTTCCCATGGTGAGTGCACTAGTGTGTATGGTTACACATTGGACAAGACCTATGGTGAGTCATGAGTTAAGGCTATTATTGAGTCATGACCTCACCAAGCTGTTTCATTGTGTTGTCTCTCAACCTTGAGAGAATATTGAGCTTGTGCTAAAGTTGGCAATGACTTTGACCTACGGGTGAAATCGTAAGTTGATCATATATTCCGTATGGATTGGGTCATTGTTGATAGAAGCTGGTAGTAATAGGTATTTTCAATAGAGACACTATGATATCTCTTAGGATTGAGACAGTGTGTCCCCTTGGGTGATCTTAAGGAGGTGTGTTCATGGAAACTATGGTCATGTAGTTCATTAAATGGAACTTGACATAGGCTATTTGAGAGCTAAGATATGTCAATTGAACACAAAATAGGAAGTAGAGGTAGTCTTGAAAGACTAATAGCTTTCACCTTATTAAACTACGGACATTAGTTCATGGGGAGACTAAACACAATGGATAGCAGGTCACAGACCCGATCACTTAGTGTCTTATTGTTATTTACATAGGATATTGGAGTTTAGTTGATTCTCTGTAGTGTGATATTGAGTCAACTTTAGAATTGGATTTTGAGGGAGTCAGTATTTCTATGGGTCCCAATGGTCCCTGCTTTGAACTCATATACCTTGTTGGCATGGGTTATGAGGGTTGAATTGGCTTTAAGTTCACTTTTGTGCATAAGGGCATTTTGATAATTACGCAAGGTTGTATAGGGGTAAGTGAACAAGGTCTCTTGATTGGGCTAATTGATTAATTAGTAGGCTTTATTGGGTTAATTAATAAGTTAGAACTCATTTTGGGTTAGATTAAGTGACCCAAGCCTGTATGGGCTCAAGTCACTTAAGCCCACTTAGGAACCCTATAAATACCCCTTAGAGGTTAGGGTTTCCATGGCTTTTATCTTCCACCATCTAGAGAGATAGATAACTATAGCCTCCACCCTCCTTTTCTCCCCATTGGAAGTGTGCCAAGATCAAGGTTTGAGTCATCAGGCGGAAGACTCGGGAACATCCGAATTTGAGGTATAGTTTTTGTTAGCACTTTCTAGATCCTTATAAAGTATAAAAAAAAATTAATTTTTTGTTGTGCATGGAATTTAGAAAAAGCCTAGGATAGTTATGCATATTCCTAACCTGATCCGGACTGAGAAAACAGAGAGATTCAGGTTTTTTCCATCATATAACATTTAACATGGAGGCATAAGAACCTTTTTCACAAGTTAGAGTAATGTTTTCTAGAAAATAAAAGATATATTTCTACCACTTACAATGAAAAGTCATAGGTTTGAATTAGTGACATGGAGAGACACTAACATAATATTTTCACTCAAATATATTGCAACAATTCATGTAATTACTAGTATTTTTCCAAAGCTCATTTCATTCAAATAATCCAACTCATCAATGGCCACCATAAGTATGAGAAACGAGGAGATACAACCCAAAAAAATATTCTATACTTCACTATGTCATCTTCAAACATCCTTAAAATAATGTCAATCTCAGATCCTTAATTCCTTATTATCTATTCACTAAATAGAATCAAAAGCCCATAAATCCAAACAAATGAAAAACACATGGAGATTGGTCAAAGCATGAGTGGTTTATAATTCGGAAAAAGTCAAGAAAGTTAAAAAGATATTATCCTAGCAATAACAAAATTAGCTCTCACCACATCAGGAAACTACTCATTTAGCATAATTTATTAACAATATCTATGAAAAGAATATATAAAAACAATTCTACAATTGGTAACTATTGAATACAACAATTTAAGAGAGATGGATAGATGAAACACAGTTGAAATTCATTTCCTCATGACTTATAGGAAAAAAAAAAAGTGAGAACTCAAAGTTGGTAATTAAACATGAACTAAATCTTGAAGAGAGCTTTGAGAAACAACTAGAGAAGATGACTACGAGATATAGTGAAATTCTAGTTTCAGATCTTACACAGATGCAAAAATGTTTAAATTAAAGAAGACAAGTGATGTCTTTTGGTTTGTGAGAGGTGCATATTCCACTTATAGTTATGTTAAAGACTATAGGGTAAACAATTAGATAAAAACTAAGACTAATCACTAAAAAAATTTAAAACTACAAAGTGCATATGTAATTGGGGATGAGAGAAAGTAAAAGTTGACACAATTGATAACTATAACAATGACCAAGCCAAATGTTAACAATATTGAAAAAAAATATATTTAAGGCATTTGAGAGCACTAGCCAAAACATGTTTGCCTCAATCAAGAGGGATAAGAAGGAAAAAAAAATTGACAGATAAATTTGAGTAAACAAACAAGTAAAAAGATGGTCCATTTGTACACTTTCTAACCACTTTGCCATGCATAATTTGCATTCTTGGTATAACACAATTGATCAATTTAATAAGGATTGCAGATATGTCCAATCACAAAAATTTCATGCTTCAAAACTTCATGTTTGGCTAGGTGACTTGGAGCTCAGTTTCTCTAAAATAAACTAATTTTATCCTTTCAAATTTAGTTTATGCTTATGATTGGATGGTAAGGTATCCAAAGTATAAAATTTATGGGCCACTTAAATTTGAAGGGGTGTGCACAAACCAAAAATATGTAATAAAAAGCTTGTGGATCAATATAAGGGTGCTCACTTGGTGGTCTTACTCTTAAAAGGATTCATTGAAGAGGTAAAAAGAGGAGTATGATTTGTACTAACATATAAGAAAATACAGTGCAACATAGAAATCGAAAGAGCTTTCTTGAACTATAATTTTTGAAATACTAAGCAGAAGAAAATTTAATAGGAAAGTTGGAAACAAATTATTTTAATAGTTATTACGTAAAGGATTCTTTAATTAACTATAACCATATGAAGTTATTGAATAGACACATCTAGTTGCAAACAAAAAAAGAAAAAAGAAAAAAAAACTAACAATTATATAACAAACTAACAATTGTTTACTTAACTTGTAACCATACTGCAAGATACCCAAATATTCTAATACTCCCCCTCAAAATGGAGAATGAATGTTGTGAATTCCCATTTTACTAAGAAGAAAAAGAAATTGAGGTGAAGAAAAAGGTTTGGTCAACAAGTCCCCCACTTGATGTTTAGATGAAATATGTAGTGTCTTCAAGCTTCCATTTTGCAGTTTCTTTCTAACTAAGTGATAATCGATCTCAATATGCTTAGTGTGCTTGTGAAAAATTGGATTAGCTACAATATAAAGAGTTGCTTGATTGTTGCAAAATAGCAAGGCAGGCTTAGGACGAGATACATGCAAATCTCTAAATAAAGAAAGTAACCACATCAATTCACATGTTGCATTTGCCATAAATTTGTCCTCAACTTCAACAAAAAATCTTGAAACTGTATGCTGCCTTTTTATTTCTGGGAAATTAAGGAATCACCAATAAATAAATAAAAAAGCAAAAGCAAAACCCACTAACAGAACACACAAGTTGCCCAATTTGAATCAACAAACCCTTTCAACTCTATTAATGAAAAAAATAAATAAATAAACCTTGTCCTGCATAACTTTCAAGCATGGTTTGAAATGCTGCATAATTTTGACTAAATATTGTCAATATTTTGCTTATCAGGAAGAGCTAACACAATATTCCACATTGAAAGTCGATTGTTGAAATATTGGGGAGAGTGGACACGATATTCCACAATGAAATGTTGAAAAATTTTGGTGAAATATTGTCGATATTTTGCTTATAAGGGAGAGCTAACACGATATTCCATACTGAAAGTCGATCGTCAAAATATCGGGGAGAGTCGACATGATATTGCACACCGAAAGTCAATCGACTTTATTGAAAAAATGTCGATATTCGGGTAAATTCCTTCAATGTTTTTTCTATTGCATCCAAGGAGATTCAAACCCAAGCCAAAAGGCTTGGGTGAAGCCTGGCTACTATTGGGCCAAGTCCACATTTGTAAATATATGTTCACAATAAATATGTTAAAATTCATCATTAAAAGAATAAATAAATTAATTCTAATTATTTTATTTAAAATTTTATTTAATTAATTAATAAAAGTATAAAACCATCATTATAATTTTCTTACTAAGTCTTTTATTTATTTTTATATCATTTATATGACAATTATATATATAAAAAATATAAATATCAAAAAAATTATATGTGCATCATAATTTATTTTACATTGTTGAATGTATTTGAATTAAATAAATTATAGTTTTAATATTAAGTGTATCATCATTTATCTCATTAATTTTATTTTTAAAAATTACTATCACTTCACTTTTATTTTTTTTTACGTTTATCCTTTTAATTTTATTTAATTTTGAATGTTTTTATTTTAAAAATATTACAAATATAAATTTATTCAAAAAATTACTAAAATAAAAAAATAATGAAGTTCTAATATTTTATAAATTAAAATTAATTTGATAAGATAAATAATAAATTATTAAGACTGATATATCCCTCGATATTTTTCTCATTGACCATACTTATGTCAATTCCACTTACAATAACTTTAACATATGTATTCTTGCTTATTTTATCATTTTTTTTTTAGAGTTTTTCAAACATTTTCATGAATTTTGAATAATTTTTGTTTCACCAATATTTTTATCAAAATATCCACCGATATTTTACCAATATTTCCAATATATTCATAAAATCCAAGTATCGATATACCCGTGTTTACCAATATTTCAAACTATGCTTTCAAGTATTGAAGCACATGTTGTATTGCCCACATATGAAGAACTCTGGCTTTGCAAGAAATTGATTGAATTTATGTATTGAAAATGATAAATCTAGGTTTGTTATGGTTAGATAAAGCAATTTGCCTATCATTCTTCTGTAAAATAAAATATCTTCTATCAGATCACCTTTGTGTTGTGTGAGCTTCACATTTGGATTTATAAGTGTTTTCCTTGTTTTACAACCAACATAGCCTACATCTGATAGTAATTGTAAGGCATAATGGTGCTAACTAAGGGAAATTCCCTTATTAGACCTCACCACCTCAAGGCCTTAGAAGTATTTAAGCTTTCCTAAATAGAACTTTTAATTTCTCAACTTGCTCATCACCATTACTAACAATGACAGTGTCATCCACATAAACTAATAGAGCAATGAAGTGAGTACTGACAACTTTGACAAAAAGAGAGTGATTTGCATTAGAATGTTTAAAACCTTCAACAAGTAAGAAATTGGAGAGTTTGGAAAACCATTGTCGTGATACTTGTTTCAAGCCATATAAGGACTTCTGAATTTTTTAAACAAAGTGTGAGAATAATGATTTTCCTTCACGGTGATAACTAGGAGGCATAGTCATATAAACTTCCTTAAAAAGATCACCATGTAAGAATGCATTATTGACATCCAGCTAAGGAAGACTCCAACCATTAATGATAGCCAAAGTAAGCAAAACCTTAACAGTAACCAATTTGACAACATGAGAGAAGGTACCTAGATAGTCTATGCCCTCTTGTTGTGTGCAGCCTTTAGCTACAAGGTGAGCTTTGTATTGTTCAATAGTTCCATCAACTCTATACTTATTTTTGTACACCCATTTTCACCTAATAGCATGTTTTCCTTGTGGCAAAGTAGTTAAAGACCAAGTGTCATTTTGTTCAAGAGATCCTAACTCAGCAGACATTGTATCTTGCCAATCTAGAATAGTAGCAGCCTTGAAGTACGTGGTGGGTTCAAAATTAGAGGAAATAACACAAACTTTTTTTTATTTTTTATTTTATTTTTTTATGAATTTGACAATTTGTGTAATCAAGGACATGTGTGAGAGGATGTGAGGTAGAAGATGTGTTGTGGGAACAATAATAGCAGTAGTAATATGCTAGATAAGAAGGATGCCTACGAACACGATTAGGTTGACAATGAGACGTAGAAGGTATGAAAACAGTAGGAATTGTTGATATTGGCAAAGATGTAGATTCAAGAATGGAAGAAAAAGAAGGAAATAGTAAAATAGTATCAGAGAAAATATCTGGAAGAGGAGAATACGTTTGAGTAGTTTTGAAAGAAAATATAGACTCATGAAATACCACATTATGGGAGATAAACATAGAATTAGTGACTAGATTCAATAATTTGTATTCTTTATAACCAGGTGGGTACCTAAGAAAGACAAAAGGAATGACATGAGGTGAGAAATTTGTCCTATGATGATCTAAAGTAGATGCATAACATAAGCAACCAAAATTACGAAGATGTGAATATGCAAGCTTCTTTTTCCAAAGAAGTTCAAAGGTTGTTTTGTTGGAC
Source organism: Vitis vinifera (assembly GCF_030704535.1). NCBI lineage: Eukaryota > Viridiplantae > Streptophyta > Magnoliopsida > Vitales > Vitaceae > Vitis > Vitis vinifera. Next base: position 29,913,081 of record NC_081822.1, read on the forward strand.
AAAAGTGGGAATGAAGTTTTATTTATTAAGTGTACAATAATAAGAATACAATCCCCCCAATAAACCAATGGAATAAGCAATTAGAAACATAAATACCATACAACATTTAAGATATGTTGATGCTTTCTTTCTGCTATTGAATTCCGTTGAGGCTAATCAACACAAGAATGAAATGAGATGACTCATTTTGCATGAAAAAGTAAAAAAAATGCCAATTCAGGAGCATTATTTGAGTGAACTAATTTTATTTGTGTTCCAAACTAAGTTTGAATCAATGAGAAAAAAAATTATGAATAACTTCGGTAACATCAAGCTTAGCAGGCAAAAGATACACCCAAATAAAACGAGTACAATCATTAACAATAGTAAAAAAATATCTATAACCTTCAATGGTAAATGTGTGAAAGAGACCCTAAACATCACAATGTATGAGTTGAAAAGGCAAAACAGACAAATAATTGTGAGAAATAAAACGTAATTTGCATTGTTTGACTAAATGGAAAACCAAACAATGACTTGAATCACTAGAATTTGGTTTAACTTCTATTTCATCTTTGAGTGTTTGTAACGTTACATAAGAAGGGTGACCTAAACGGAAAAGCCAAATTTCATTTTGAGATAAAGAAACATTATTACAAGGATTGAAAATTTGTGGTGTAGTGGAATGAAAATTGACTATATTTAAGAAGTATAGGTTGCCATGTCTTCTACTCATCCCAATCGTTTTGGTCCGTGTATGGCCTTGAATAGTACAAGAATCAACCATAAAATTAGTAGAAGATTTATAACTCTGAGTGAGAGAACTGATAGAGAGGAGATTGAAATAGAAATTAGGAACAAACATGACATTATTAAGGATGAGATCAGGAGACAAAAACACACAACCAATACGATTAATAACAAGAAGTTGACCATTAGGCAAAGTTACAAAAGAATTTTGTGCTGGAGTAGATTGTGTAAATGTGCTTAAGGAACAACAAACATGATGTGCAACTTCTATGTCCAAAATCCAGGTGGAAAAAGAAATTGGAAAATTATGAAACAGAAGAAAAAGATAGTATATCATTGAACTGGGAAACAAAGGGTTCTAGCTGTTGAGATTATGGCATAACAAGAAAGTTGTTATGAAGTTAAGAGCTCAAGAATGCAAGCAATTGATGACACTGAGCTAAAATAAGAGATCCAAGGGGTGAACTAGAGTTAATAGTCTCATTAATAGTTGCATTGGCCTAGGTGGCTTGAATTTTTTACTTCAGGTTTCTTTGATTTTGACTTATAGCCAGGATGATAGCCATGTAACTAATAGCATTTATTCACAGTATGTCCTTGCAAGCCATAATGGGAACATTAGGGTCACTCACGCTTAGGTTTTAAAGTTGAATTTGGAGAGAAATTTGTTGTTGCAACAAAAGCAGAGGAATTTGAAATGTTGGGCATAAGAGAATCGGTAAGTAAAAAAAAGCCTTGATTGATAGTACATTGGCATTCTTCTTGAACAACTAATGAAAAGACATCATTAAGATTCATGTTTAAGTTTGAGCATTTGACTCAATCAAACCCATAAGAAATTGCATGATGTACTCCTATTGTTGGTGTCTAACCAAGACTTTGTGCCTCCATAGTGATAGACAAGAATGGGTTGATAATTTTTGAGCTCATCCTAGAGGACCTTGAGCTTAGTGTAGTATGTGTTGACATCCATAGATCTTTGCTCAAGAACAACTACGTGCTTCTCGATTTGGAAGATTCGTGGGACATTGCTTTGATGGAATCAATCATAAATATCAACCCAAGCATTAAAAGTGCTATTAGCATAGAGAAGGTTATCAACAATATCTTTAAAAATAGAGTTCAAGATCTAGGATATAACCATACTATCACAATGGATTCAAACAAAGGAAATGAGATTGTCTGTTGGAGGTTGAAGAAGAGCGTCATCAACCAAGTTGATCTTGTTCTTAGCTATAAGAGCCATGTGCTTAGATCTACTCTAGGAATTATAGTTAGCTCCAATGAGTTGATGTGAGACAAGACCCAAGCCTAGGTGATCTTTATTATGGAAGAAAAATGGATTGCTTGAATATTCCATTATAGAGGAATTAGGAGTGCTAACTACTGCTCGATTTGCATTAGCATTGCCACCATCGCAAGCCATCAAATAAATGGGAGGGGAAAGTTAGAGAAGTCACAGAGACGAAAGAAATGACTCTAATACCATATTAGAAAATTGACTAGAGAAAGGAAATAAGAGAAAATGAGTTCTCTGATAATTTTAGAATATTCTCACTTGATGTTTTAGTAATACAAAGAAAACCTTTATAATAAAGATTGGTAACAAAGCTATCACAACCTACTAGTTTACCAGCTACAAACAAAAAAAAATAGAAAAAGTAACTAATGATTATTTAACAAGCTAACAATTATTTAACTAACTTGTAACCATACTTCAAGATACCTAAATATTCTAATACCATTAATTCCCACTCCCCGGTGCTCAAAATATTGAATTAGGTGGCATAAATATTGTGTGATTTTATTGAAATTATGAATCTTTGTGTAGTTGTTAGATCGTTGGTTGTAAATTCAAGCTTACTATTTGTAAAATACATGTGTAGTTTGGTCTTCCAAATGGAATTCATGAAAACTACAAGATATTGAAGAGACCATGAATTTGAACAACAACAAGCCATTTGAACCAAATGGAGATGTGTAGGGTGCATTATTCAGTGCTTAATTTTTAGGTACATAATAATATAAAGTTGACCCTAGTTGTAGCTAAAGCATTGGAGCTAAAACCAAAAAGTTCATTGCCTATATACCAATGTGGGGTAATGGAGAAGCAATATGTGGTGTTAATTGGATTAATTCTAATGCAAAATGGAGAGAGGGTGAAGGAAGGAGAAGTGGATTTAGTTAGAATAATGCATCCATGGGTGATGATCAAAGGTTGAGATGAAGACAAATAGAGGGCATGTAAAGCTATGGCATAATATATATATATATATACACACAAACTTCTTCAATTTGTGAAGTGGATTATTTTACCAAGATAAACCTATGATTAGGGTATTGACAGGTTTTCATTCCTTAAAGAGATGATGCAAAGACAACTTGTTTGACTTGGTATGGTAGCTATGAATTCTTGGTCATGCATTTTGGGTTGATTAATGCCCTTGCCACTTTCTGCAACCTCATAAACAACAACTTATTTGACTTCCTAGACTCATTTGTGGTGTATTATTTGGACGATACAGTGATCTGCAACTACACTTTACAAGATCACTTGGTCCACCTTAGGAAGGTATTGCAAAGACTAAGGTAGAACCAGTTGTATGTAAAAGGGCCTTGACATTTGGTTAGTGTGCAAAGTAAACAATACAACATGACCAAAGCAAACCTTAAGATGTTAAATAATTTAAAAAATCTACAAAGAAAGATGTATAAAATAGGTAAACATGAAAACAAGAAGAGATTATATTTGAGTAGAAGTTAATGTCAAGACATATAAGTGCAAATAGTAGGGTACCAAAACACTTGGGGCAAAAGGTTGTAAGGAAGAGAAATCTCCATGACTTGCTCATTTATCATTTTCTTTCTTTGGAAGTTAGAGTGGTTGTGATTAGAACTAGAGGATGCTAACCTAATAAATGGTAAAACTAAGAGTCATATAGGATTTAGGAGGGGCGTTGCGAATTTGACGAGGGTGATAATGAGAGATTGTATGGGATATTCAATGGGGGGAAAGGTGCATGGTGACATTAATGTGGTGTAACTTTGAAATAGTATTGCTTTTTTATGAGGGTGCTGGTGGGATTTTTTATGTTAGCCATAGGCATGGATGAATTAATGAGGCGGTGGTGTTGTATTATGTCAAAACTACTACAATTTTTTGTTTTTAAAAGACAAAAAAAGGATATAAAATATACCCAAACGACACTATGGTTAAACTATAACATTTTTATCATTTTGATTGGTGTTAAGTACAACTTTAATTTAGATATGTGATACGTGTTAAGTTAGACTATAATTTGAATAGATTGGCCCCAATTGAACTTCAATCCTACCCAACTTCTAGATGGGCTATTGTGAACATTTTTAATATTTATATTAAGTTCGTGTTAAGACTTTTCAATTTCTTAATTTACATCACACTTGAACCTAATTTAAACTTGACATAGTGCCTTCATAATCTTTAATATGATCTTTTAATTTTTCAAAAGAAAAAATCAAAATCGTAATTATATTATACAATAGTTTATTATCTACGTAAGCCGAACTTGACCCTAGTCTAACTACCTTAAGCTCATCCCAAAGTTTAAAAGTTAAGATTCGATTGGACTCAAGTTAACAACTTATTAGAGGTTATATTGATTGGGTAGGCCCAATCAGGATGATGGTGATAGGGGATTTTTTCTTTGAAGATGGTTTTTTAGTATCTCTACATTTACCATTAAAAAATATTGGATAACATTATTGAATAAGAATATAAAAATATGGGATACCATTTTCCAAACAAGTAAAACAGATGGGAAAAGCGACATTAACATATTGTGGAAAGAGTTTCCAAAAGCCCTTTATCAAGAAATGGGTTGCACGCCCAGGTGGGCCAGGTGTTTCACCCAAATTTTCTACCAGACCCCCTTATTTGGGCAAATGATGCTTCCACATCTAGATTTTTTTAACAATATTTCAAGAACGTCAATTTTTCACATTTCTTTGACTTTTCCTCTTTGTCTTTTAGGTTTTCTTTCAATTTATTCTGTCTTCATCCACAAAGTTGAAACTGGGTTCCACGCAGCTGTAAAGTGTTGTCCAAGGTGGGCCAACTCTTGTACCCCCAATTAATTTCCTACTTGCTCCTCCAATTTGGGAGAATGGTTTACTATAGCTTAAAAAATTAATTTGTTAAATATGGTGATGGAGAAAATATTTCCAAAGTGTAGACCCCTTCTTTTTGCAAACCAACTTCAGTGTTTATTGTTATTGTTTTTTTTATCAATAGCACCAAAAGGTATTTCATGTCACCCGGGAGTGAGCTGCATTTTCATTTTTTTGGAGAAGTGGGGGACGGATGCTAGAGGCAAGTTGCATGAGACGCATGGCCAAGGACACCACCACCTCGCCATGGTGGTGGTTGAGATGGTGACCTTCCTTTCAGAACAACTGGAGGGGATGAACAAAGAATAGTGGAACGGGTGGGAGCTGACAAGGCAATATTGAAGTGATATCTAAAAGTGGGGACATGCAAAGAAGGGGTTTTTTTTTCTTTAGAGAGCTGGAAGGGAATAGTTACAGAGAAGGGGAAAAAAAGTTCACGGAGAGAGGCTTGAGGAGAAGTTTTTGTTTGAGAGAAGAACCTCCCAGGTATGAACACTATCTATTTCTTGATTTTCTTCCTCATTATTTTTGTTCTTTCTGTGCATTTCTTGTTGTTTCTGGCTCCCCTTCATTGCTTGGCCATGGATATTATTGGTTATGTGTTCGTTGTTGTTGCTTCTCTAGATTTCTGTGACTATGCTTAGGTTATTCAGGTTGTTCTTTCTGTGGTATTGGTCTCCACCTGTTCATAAGCTCATTGATTTCATCATGAGATGGGTCTTGGTTTATGTTATCCGCTATGCTATGCTCCGTTTCTAGGGACTTTTCTTTGTTATTGGTTTCCTCTGTTTTTGTTTCTTATCTAGACGCATGGTTACTTTTGGGTGCGCCATTTTCATACCCACTACACTTGGGTGATTACTACTCAAAAAGTGTTATTTCATAGCTTGTAATTAACTCTTATAAACACTTTTGAGTAGTAGTTATCACATTTGAACCCAATTAACATATTAAGGACCCTTGCAATCAATTCTAATCAAATTGTGTTAAGTTTTGGTGTTTTAATACCTTTTTTATCACCAAAGCAATCAGAGATTGAGGAGAGTCCTTTGGAATCCATGGCAAAGATGTCCGGACAAGGCATCCGGACACACCATTGGAGAGCGGCGGAACGTGGGCTGTAGCAAAGCTTGCTTACTATAGTCAATGTTTTCCATCCGGACAACATATCTGGATAGGATATGCTATCATCCGGATGGAGTTGCTCTGGATAGCATGATGGCGCGTATCCTCTTTGGGAATCCGGATGGAGTTGAGCCGGATAGCCTTGCGCACTCCGTGTCATCCGGGAGAGGGGTCCCTACACCTTGCACACACAGACGGTCCCCCTTGCGCAACATAGCTCAGTCCACCCGGGGAGGAATTCCGTGCGCCGACATTTTACATCCGGATATCTCACAGCCGGATGGGAGAGGAGGACGCTTCAACTTCTCCGGATAGACATATCTGGACCTTTTGATAACGCTTACCTGCAGAGTTTTTCTCTCAGTATACAGTGCTGCGGTATTCTCCTGAAGCTTCCTGATATTTCCGACCGACATTTTAAAGATATTTTGGGATATTTTGCTTTAGATATTTGATGTCTAAATCCCCAAACTCTCCTTGTAATCCACCTATCATAGGATTCCTTAGTCTTTAAGTAAGTACAAAGGGTGAATAACCTCATATATATAGTTTGTAATTTTCTTTATAAAAAATCATCTATTATGTAATCGACGGAAGAAAGAAATATATTTCACAGAGCACTTGCTCTGTTTTTCCTTCATATATTTGTTTTCTCGTTAGTTTTCTTACTAGCCAAACAAGCTCTGAGGAAGTTTCCTCAGAGAATGAGTGGCTAGACTTTTAGTTCCTTGGAGTTAAGGTTGCCGGGAAAGGTTCCAAGTGCAAGAATTAGTAGCTTTGTGGTTTCAGCCATTAATGAAAAGAAAGTGTGTTCCTTTAATGATTTCTATATTTTTAGTTAACTTAAAACACCTTCAAGTTACTTGAGCCAACACTTGGTAAGGCACGTGATCTCTGTCCATGGAGATGCACTTGTTTATCTCTTGCGAGCTTTTGGGAAGTGACTTGGAGGTAGGATTTTCTAGAATTGCCAACACTTGGTAAGCTTTTGGACTTCAAGGAGACATCCATTATTTATCTCTTGCGAACTTGAGAAGGGAAGTCCAAAGTTAAAGATCACCTTGAATGGCAAATGCTAGGTGAGAGATACGAGCCATTGCAAGTTGCATCAGTGAGAGGGAATTAGAGCTGAAATCCATTTAAAGGATACATCTGTACAACACCGGTTAGAGAATCGACTATATGTTAATTCTCTAATGCGAGGAAACGAACCAAATGACCGAAGCTCAGTTTTTGCACAAGGAACCTCCCCTGTGAACCCGAACCTCCAAGGAATGTTTTTCTTCATAAGTAATTTCCATTACTTTCTTTTTGGTTAGTTTAAGACCAAACCCTTTTCACTCAAACATTTTTATGTTTTCTTTTAAAGCTAACCTTGAAATGAAAAAGCACCAACTCAGCTTTGAATTGGTATCAGTTGTGAGTTGAAAACCCTTCCCAGTGAACGATCCTAGAGCCATTATGCTATATTAGCTAAGGTATCCTAATGCATGGTGATATAAGTTATAAATTTTGTTGATTACTCTCTCAATCAAAGAGCACCAGTTGGTCATGAATCAGCTGAGACACCAATTGGGAACGAATCATTGGGCATCCATGGGGTTGCCTCATTCACGCACCGCAGCTCTACCATCTTCGGTTGATGCCCACTATGCTTGCACTAGTGCCACCTGCACCATCACCAAACCATCTACCATACCCACCACCGGCAGCTGATTCCATCACCCACTCTCTCATAAACCTCTTCCCGTTCATCCCCGTCATGCATCAACCTGTTTACATGTCCACTACTCATATTCCCACCCTTCATACCCACCATGCCCACTATTGTTCATATTCTCACCTTTCATATCCATCAAACCCATTTCTCTCACTAGCTCCCCACCATTCATTCCTCACTCATTTGTTTTCTATTCTCCAACGTGCATGCAGTTCATGCGCATGATTCCCTAGCATTCTTCCAAAGCTTTTCCATAAAATTCATTTTCCACCAAAAACCCAAATCCCATGCCAAGCATCCCCCATATCCACTAAACTTGTCACCACATTCCCACCTTCAACTCCATTCACATCGACCCAACTTGCTACCCACTACTCATGTGCACAAGAATGCATTTGTCCTCCACTACGCGGATCCCACATGCATGTTGATTCTCTCTAGTCACCCTGGCGCCACTGCCGGATCATCACCCCTGCGGCGTATCTCATGCAAACTGCCCCTCAAGTGCCCATCGGAGACCTCATTTCTAGAGAGATGCAGGCTAAGACAAATGACTGTGTTTACAAAGTCAAGTGTCGAAAGTGTGAAACAGAAACCTATGGCTCTCGAGAGCTCATCCCTATACAGTTGCATCTCTACAACACAACCTTTCAATGGCTTCAGATAAGAAACTCTCAAGTCCAATGAGAGGCATCAAGGTCTAGAAACTCGTCCTCCATATTTTCGTTGAAGAAGGTGAAGATCTCCTCTTGCCGTGAAGCAGCTCTAGTTCAAGCTTCGGCATTTCCATGCATGGTTGCACTGGTTATGGGACTCTTAATGGTTATGGTGGTGGTGGTGGTGTTGAAGAGGGTGAAAAGGTGAAATTTGTGTTATAATTTTGAAAAATGGGCTTGTGGTGTGGGTGTGGTAGGCACATGCATAAAAAAAATGGATTGTGGTGTGAATATGAGAGATATGTGCGTTGGAAAATGGGATAGTGGTGTGGGTATGACATTATTGCAATATAAAAATGGGTTTGTAGTGCTATTGTGCATGTACACGTTATGAAGGTATGACCATTTCTTTTGGTTTTATTATTTTCTTAATTTTCTTCAACTTTTGATGCAAAAAATTTCATTTTCAAAATTTTAATCTAAAGATAATTTTTCAAAACTCCAGTTTTAATTTAATTTTTCAAAGCCCCAATTTTAATTTAATTTTTCAAAACTCCCATTTTAAAAAAAATAATAATTTTCAAAACCTTGACTTCCCATACTTTAATTATTTTCAAAATTATTATTATTTTTTTAAATTCCATCTTTAATTAACTCTTCCAAATTCCGATTTCCAAATTTAATTCATAATTTCCAAAATTCCAATTTTCACATTTATTTATTTAATCATTTTTATTTTCATTATTATTATTAGTCCATTTATTTATTTATTTGTTTATTTTTAAAAAATTTCATCTTTAAACAACTCTTCGAAATTCGGATTTCCAAATTTAATTCCCAATTTTCAAAATTTCAATTTTCACATTTATTTATTTAATTATTTTTATTTTTGTTATTACTATTCTATTTACTCATATATTTATTTTTTAAAATTCCATGTTTAAATAATTCCTCAAAAATTCCAATTTCCAAATTTAATTCTCAATTTCCAAAATTCTAATTTTTACATTTATTCATTTAATCATTATTACTTTCGTTATTTTTATTCTATTCTATTTATTTATTTTTAAAAATCTCATTTTTAAATAATTCTTCAAAATTCTGATTTCTAAATTCAATTTCCAATTTCCAAAATTCCATTCTTCACACTTATTTATTTAATCATTATTATTTTCGTTATTATTATTTTGCTTATCTATTTATTTTTAAAAATTCCACCTTTAAATAATTCTTCAAAATTCCGATTTCCAAATTTAATTTCCAATTTTCACATTTATTTATTTAATCATTATTATTTTCGTTATTATTTTATTTATTTATTTTTAAAATTTTCAATCTTCAAATAATTCTTCAAAATTCCAATTTTGAAATTTAATTTTCAAAACTTTAAGCTTCAAATAATTTTCCAAAATTCCAATATTCAAAACTTCCATTTGTTAACAATTTTCAAGTTTCCAATTTTCATAATTTAATTTTCAGAACTCCAATTCTCAAATAATTTTTCAAAATTCCAATTCTTAAATTTAATTTTCAAAACTCCAATTTTCAAATAATTTTTTAGACTTCAATTTCAAATTTCAGTTTTTCAAATAATTTTAATTTCACTCTAATTTTCAAATTTTTTTAATTCTATCACTTTTCATCCTTCATTGGGGTTTTAAGTTACTAAAAATCTTGCTTTAAATAAACTTGCTACCTTTCCCTTCAGATAAGTATTTTCAATTTTTTTATTTTATTTTAAAATGATTTTCATGCTTTCCTTGATTTTTAATAAGTATGAATGAATTTTCGTAACTCTAGAAATAATGGAATTTATGAGATTAATTCATGCAAAATTAATTGGGCTTTGGTGGGGGCCCTACATATGATCTCTTCTGATTGTCGACTGTTATAATTAATGAATATTGTTTGATCTTTGTTTTGCTCTTTTGATTTTATTATAATTACTTCCATTTTTATTTCTTCTATTACTAAATAAGTAAAAGAAGATTTTTTTTTTCAAATTTAATTAATATAATATTTGATGTTATTTTAATAAATATTGCATTAAATATTATAAAATGTACTAATATCTTTAAAGTATACTAGTTGTGAGGAAAAGTCATAATACCAAAGAGCTAAAAATGTTAGCTTCATCTAAACAGCTGAAATTTACCAACTATTAGGTGCAATAATACTCCTTTTAAGTACTAAGTATGAGTAACCTAAATGATGGTAACATTGAATACCATTGAAAATTTCATGCTTGGTAATTTATACTAATTCATCGATTTTAGAGAACCAACTAGAATTTGACCCTCCCTTAGTTGTATTCAAAGTTGTCTTCTTTTTTAAAAAGCTTAACTTACTCACATTGGACATCTTGATTTTAAGATGAAATGAGGAATTGGTATTAGAGACAAAGGGTCTTGAGTTTGAGTTATTGGGAGAAGGATTGTTAGGATATAATAATATTGTTCTTAAACTTAACGGTAGGTGAATCAAATGATGTTGATGTCAAATGCGATAAAAGATTTTGACTTATATTCACAATGGATTTTTATATCATAGTGTTTTCTTTTGTGATGGCTTGAGGAAAATGAATGAAGATGAGAGATAGGAGAGATGAAAATGTTGAAAAAAATATTATTAAGAAATATTTGTTCTCCTCATTTTCTTAAGTATTTTTCAAGAAAAATGTTAAAGACATTTTAAACCATTTTCTTTGTTTATCTTTATTTATTTATTTTATCTATGTTTCTAACAATGTGTGTATATATATATTGGGTAAAAAGTTGTTTAATTTTTAGTTTTCAAATGAAGTCATGAGAGAAGATACAATGTAGAAAATTTGATGACAAGAATTGAGAAAAAGTTAGGAAAAAAAAATTGAAAATAGAAGAATCAATATTCTCTCCTCTTGTCCACATTTTTTTATATATAATTATTGATTTTATTTAAATATAAAAAGAACATATATATATATATCTCTTTTTCCTCTTGTGATAGAAGGCAAGCATAATGCAAAACTAGAAGGAGGCTTTGACTTTTGTGACTTAAGTTTCTCAAATTTCTAGAAAGGAATATGTTGTGTGAAGAGTTTATCAGTTTAATAAGGAAGAAGAGAGAGAGGATGTAATGCTCCAGTAAATCAAAACACGATGGAAGAGCAAAAAGTCAAACTTTAAAAAAAGAAAAAGAAAAAGAAAAACACGGTATCAAGTTTCTTAGAAAGTTCCAAACAAAACAAATGACGAAATTATAATAGAAAAATACAAGGATGTGAAAGTAAAGGAAATTATGACATTTGACTTTTAAATATCGTTATTGTGGGAAAATATGAAAAAAAAAAGAAAATAAAAAGAAAATAAAATAAAATAAATAGATTCAAAATTAATAAATTATTTATATATATATATTTAAATTAATTTCATTTAGTTTCCTTGGTTTATATTAAATTTTTAATTAATTAATTATATTTGATTTTATTCTTATTTTCCTTAATTAAACTAAACATGCCAAAACCTTTTTTTTTTAATATATTTTTCCTTCGTACTTTCTGGATCAAACATAATGTAAAGTTTATTATTATTGAGACTTTTTTCCTTTTTTAACGAGGTTTCTAATCTCTTCTTAAGAAACACTAATAGGCGGGTTGAATTTAAGCTAAACCCAAGGCAGAGCCAGTCCTTTAAGGGCCAATTGGACAAAGCCCAACCTAATTAATTCAAGGTAATGTTTGGGTTGATTTTTTAAGTTCACTCGACCTGCATTTAAGCTCTGCCCAATCACTTTAGGGCCAGGGTTGATTTAATCTTTTAAGCCTGAGCAGCCCGACCTGAACATTGGAGCCCTAGCACAGCCTAGTAGGTAGGTGGAAAAGGGCCACAAAAATAGCTGCAGCCCGACCCAAACATTGGAAGCCCTAGCAGCCTACTAAGTAGGCGGAAAAGAAAAAAAAAACCTGCATAATATGATATAGAAGGAATCAACCATTAAAAATGTGTAAAATATTTAAGGCCCATGTACCCAAACTAAAATTTAGGCTTATTACAAAAACAATCATATTTTGTTATATGCTTAGGCTTTTGCATATGGGTTTGCACTATGAATAATGGTTTGAGCCAAATATGAAAATATAGATAAAAATACTAATACTTTGATTGTACGGATATATGTATGATATAATTTATCATATTTAATACTAATATTTTATATGTTGATAAAAAATATGAATTTTATAAATGTATATTTATCATTAAATTAAATTAAATATTATTTCATAATAATATTGTGATATTTAATTATAATATGTCTAATTTTAAAATATATTTAATATTAGAATTATGATTCATTTAATTCAATTGTATTAAATGATATAAAATAAATGATCTTTTATATATATATATATATATATATATATATATAATTTGTTTAATATTTATATTTTTTGTATTTAATTAATATACAAATGATATAAAAAAAAGTTAAGAAAATTATCACCAAAATTTTTATATTTTTAGTGGTCCATTAAATTAAATTTTAAAATAAAATAATTAAAATTAAATTATTTATTAAAATATTTTGTTTTTTATTACCGTGCTAGTACATATTTTTCTAGTGCACAGTATATATTGTAAGGTGAGTTAGTCTAGTAGTAAGGTTGTGAATGTTGGTTTTGGCTTAGGTTTGAGTCCCTGTGCCCCAAGCCAAAATTTATAATTTTTACATTTGACCGCCTAGCCCCAAAAATTTTGGCTATGAATTGTTGTCTCCAACGATTTTTTTTTTTTTCACCGATTTATCGTCGATTGTCGAAATTTCAGTAGTTTTTCGTTGAAATATGATGATTTTTTTTTTGGAAAAATTGGTCATTCAATATTTTGCCCCTTATTTCGTTTTCACAACCCTGAAAAATGATATTTCAGCAAAATTTTATCAAAATTAATGAAAATTTTCATCCATGGTTTGAGCCTAGCTTGTAAACCAATTGGGCTTTGGATAAAATAGAATATCTACATTTTAAGAATATTATTTTTAATGAAATATATTGTCATTAGATGTATTTAATGAAAATGATGTGTTGGGTTGTGGACTTTTGTCCATGTGATAGCATTCGCTTTGTATTTTTATTTTTAAAATTATGTATTTACTTACAAAATTGATTTTTATTCATTTATTGGACAATTTGATTTTAATTAAAAAAAATATGTTTTTATGTGATCTAGAGTCGTCACTTATTTTCTTTTCTATCCTCTTTTTGAACTAAGGTATTTTTTCTTACTTCTTGCACTTTCACTTCATGAATAAGCTCCAAAAATTAGGAAACCCCCTCCATTTCCAATAATGAGAAGATCTTTTGAATTGCACCAGACATTAACCTTTGTTTCCTCGCCCCATCCCATAGGTTTGCAACTAGTTTTTATGAGAGGCTAAATGAAATAGCACAAAAAATACTTCTTTCAAATAGTTCTCCTCCACCCAATTGTCCCACTAAAATTTTGTTTGTCTACCATTAGTACCTCGAAAAGTTGTCTTGAGGCTAAAACTCTTTTCAACCTTCCCTAATGTCTTTCCACAAACTTATATCAAAAGTCTCCCTCACACCACAAGTTTTACTCCTCCCTCCTATACAAAATTTTAGGCTTATATAAAATGGTTCCTAGAGTTCTTGCAATATTAATTTTTGTTATGTTTGGTTCCAAAAAATTTGAGGAAAAATATGAGAAAAAAAAAATAGAGAGACAAAATGGAAGAAAAGAAAAAATAAAAAAAAATAAAAAATAGATACAAAATTAATAAATTATTTTTTATATGTTTTTTCAAACTCATTTTACTTAATTTTCTTTATTATATAAAGATTAAATAATTTTAAAATACATAAATTTTAATTATATTTAATTTTCTTTAAAAAAATTTATGATGAAACCAAATATGATAAAATCATTTTTTTTTTAATTTTTTTTCCTTGATACTTTTTGAAACCAAACATAACATTTAGAAAAAAAAAAATTCTATGAATCATTTTTCAAATATAATTTATAAAGAAACATATTTCATTCAATCAATCCTATGTTCTTCCACCTTACTGCAATCATTTTATTTATAGAGTAGTCCAAGTAATATTTGATATTGAACTTTACTCAATTCATACAACATTAAGGTGTCAAGAAGCTGAGGGTGTCAAATTATGCTATAAAAGCAACAATTCAATTGAAGTAGACTTTGCTTTAACATAATCAAATTTCATAATTCGGCTATGAACGTAATACAATCTAATCTAATGAAGTGATCAATTAATTGCTCCATGATTTGGCTTATGGGACAAAGAGATGAGGTGTAGAGAGTGGGGCGAAGGATATGTGAATTGGGATTTGATTCATGTGGGCTGGTCTGGAGGGCTTTGTAAAAGTTGCAGCTGCAAGGTGATTGAATTGAAAGGTCATAATGAGTTGGGCTCTCTTTAATTTGCTATCTCTTGCCTAATGGGACGCGTTAGTTTAAAGGATCTGTCCGAATACTAAACTTGTAATAAAATTATAGACATTTTAAAATAAAAAAATTTATCATAAATATAGCATTGCTTTCTTAATATTCTTAAATACATTCAAACTAAAAAAGTAGGTCATCATTTTAGTATTAAATGTATTTTCAATTACTACATATTATGATTTATGGTCACAAATTTTATCATATATATTATTCTTTTTAATAGAACATCTTTAATATATATATTATTGTTTATTTTATCATTTCATTTTTAGATTTTTTTTAATATTTTTATTAGTTTTGATTAATTTTTGTTCTATCAATATTTTTTTTCCAAATTTCAATGTGATATTTTTTATATTACCTGTTATTTCCATAAAAATCAAATCATTGATATTTCCGTAACTTCCAATATTAATGAGACAGAAAAAGAGAAATCATATTAAATCAAAGTCATGAAAAGGAAAAGGGTGAAAGTTAATGAGAGGAATATTACCCTAATGATGATCATCAGCTACGTGTAAATTTCTTATCAAGAGAAAAAGAAGTAGCAGCAACAGAAGATAAGCATACACATAATCCCTCCTTTCATTATAAATATAAAAAATAAGAAATACGAAGGAAAATGGAATGAGTGAAAGTTAACCTCATGAGAATCATCAATTGCACAAGATTACATAGCAAAAATTTTCTTATCAAGAAAAAATAAATAAATAAAGAGAATTTTTGATGAATTGTATTGTGGCCAACAAGGATGTGATGGGTAATGATTTGGATGAAGTAGATCATGACTAGTAAAGAGTATTGGGTAATTTTAAAAAACTCATTACTAAGACGCTAATAAGGTTCATCAACACTGCCCCTTAGATGATAGATCATGTTTTATTAATTGGTAGAGAAAAAGATTTTGTCAATTATGAGGGGAACTTTCCTTTCTTTTTTTTTTTTTCTTTTTACTTCATTGCACAAAAAATATTTTAAAGTAGAAAGAAAATTTCATAATATTGGAATGACTTCCAATATTAAGCATGTATAATACATGCAAGAATTGTGCAAATAATAGCACAACGTATAACATATAAGAGAAAACAAAAACAAAGATAAAATGAAATATGTTAATTCCAAATTTAGCTCTACATGAGAACACAATATGAAAAAGTAAAGAAAGTAGGATGATTGGATAAACATAATAAAGAAAGGTTCAAGATAGTCCCACTAATTAGAAAAGAAAACCTTTAGAGCTAGGTTCATGGTAAGTCCAAATTTGGCTTAATGCAAAGCGGGACCATTGTTGATCTTATCACCAATCATCTAATCTTTGCAAGCCAAACATAATGTCAATAATATTCCATACTTGTTCTTGTAACGAGGATCAAGAATCTTATCACATATGAATAAGATAATAAGATTATTTGAGATCCACCTTTACGAAAAGCTAAGATCCAACTGTTAGCCCTTTGGTCCCTTGATCTTAATTTTTTTTAGAAAAAAAAAAGGGTCTCATGAGTATGGACCTTGCACCCATGGGAACACATAGGAAAATGGCAAGCTATTAGAGGTTTGGAAAAACATCACAAAAATAGAAGTGTTGAAGAAGGCAACACTAGGGGTTGGCATAAGTTGTGCAAGCTATGCGCACACTCACGCATTTCGTGTATGGTCCCAAACACCTATGCACAACATCTTATGCCCTTGAGCGCTCATGGTGCTGCACCCACGCACACTTGTCCCCACACCCTCATGCGCATGACGCACAACAATAGATAGCTTAGGCTAAGTTGGTAAAAAAAGGTTGAAATTGTGGCATGCTTGTATCTTTCCTTTGAAGTGATCATGTAAGAGGAGGTTTGGGGGTGGAATTATTATTTTTGGATTTTTGCAATATTTAATAAATCCATTATGTCTCATCAAGCATATGTGATGTCACCTACAAAAATTTCTAAAATGGTTTTAAATGCTCTTTAAGGGAGGGAGGAACAAGTGACTCAAAATGGGCACCTAGGCAAGGCTTGGCCATACGTTCAAGGGGGCATCGAGGCATGGCCTTGGGAAAGGCCATGACACTCAGATGAGTAGCTAGCATGAACAAATGGCTCCACGACATGTGTGATGTGCAACCTATAGCCACAATGGCATAAGGCGTGGTGCAAGCCTCTTCCTCCTTGGTGCTGGCATGAGGGCACTCAACCTTGTGCATTGAGGCAGATCGATAAGCCATGGGTGCAATGCCATGACATGCTACTGGAAACCAAGAAAGACCTTAGACATGACATGACACCATTGCAACAGCAAGGATGCTTCAGACAAATGGCTAATGAGTTACATAAGGGCACAATGTCATGGCATTAGTTGCACTAAGAAGGGTCTTGGACATAAGCATGGTGTAGTTGTAGCAAGGAGGGAGGTCTTAGATGCATGCTTAGCACAGGGACACAATGCCTTATGCACATAGATGACAAGCCATGGGCACAATTATATGGTTTATCACTACAACCAAGAAAGACTTGGGAATGGCTCGAGAAACCACAGTAGTGATCCAACTGATGTAGATATAGTGGTGCATGGATGACTCAGGCAAGGCATGGGAGGGCCTTGCAAATGATTGATTCCTTAGACATGGATAACAACACCTTGGTGTCATGGGCGCCTAGACATGGCACAAAGATGAGCATCAATATGCACTAAGGCATCAGAGAGGGTTGGACACACTCCGTTGACCAAGGCAAGATATGGATTGGATCAATTGACACACCCACCAGGTGCTTGATGCGGGCCTCACTTACAAGCACTGAGGGCAATGCACTAGAATAGCATGGGTCAACTTGCAAACATGAACCAAACACTATCTTAGCCTAATCCACTTAGAGAATGGGTCATTTGGTTGAATTACAAAGGGCAATTAAAATGACACCCATTGGCAAGAGGCATCTTGAGAGAAGTTACTTGACACCTATTTAGAAGAGGTACCTTGATTATAGCACGTAGCCTTGACACAACATGGAGGGAATATGAAGATAGTTGTTGGCTATAGATGGTTGGTTTGAAAGGGTATCTCTAGTTGGGTGGTTGTAGCAATTCCACAACCACTACCATAAGCTCTTGATTTGAATTCAAGTGTTTGAATTATTCTATTTCAACTTTTTTTTTCTTTGTTTTTTATACAATTCAACAATAAAATATTATACTATGTTTTTACTATTTTAATACAAATATGAATTTAATCACATAAAATAATTGAAAAATATTAATCTACAATGATTAATGAAATAAAATTATTTGTTATTTTCCAAATTTAAAATCACTATTAGTCCTTGTTTATAGCCAAAGGAACAAAGAACATTACAAATAAATTTAAATTGAGTCAAATAAAATTTGATTATAAAATAAATAAAAAAAATTCAATACATTATGTATTTTTCGAAGAAAATTCATTGTAGTAGAAAGACTTGAAAACATATTAAAAGGAAGTGATTACCTCAAATGAGAGTGATCAACCTTCTTGAACGAGAGTTTCTACAACTCAAACCACCTTTAAGCTTTTCATTGAAATATAGAGAAATTAGAGTATTTTTCACTAAATTGTTGCTATAATATCATAATATATTTATTTTTATAAAATAATTAATAGAATAAAAAATAGTTGGTCAATTACATATTTCCAAAATCCACTGTTTGATTGCTAAAGGTTTGAAGGAGTAAGAGAAGGTTAGGAAGCAGCTTACCAAGGGATAGGACATGGAGGCGAAAGCAGAAATCCAATTTTAGAGGAGCCGAAGGATCTGATTCATCCATCAGAAGACGCCTCCATCTCCATCTCCCGGCCACATGGTACTGAAAGGAAAGCTGCATCCATCATATTTCCCATCTTCCTCGTATACTAGACGAACCCCACACTTTTTCACCTCGCCGTGTGAAGTGACCGCGCCTTCTGGGACAAGGAATAGAAATGAAGCCAGCATATAGTCACTGAGCTCTCCGGTCCAAGGAGGGTACCGGGCCTCTAGTTCAGCACGAGATATATACGCAAACCACGTGTGATCTGACTCAATAATCGATGAAGTCCACAAGGAATTGTGGTCGGATAGCGTAGCATAACGACCATTGAGAAAACAAGCTAAAGGGAATGTACCACGGTACCCATCGACAGCACCCTTGAAGTTGAAAACAACACAAGCAGCCAATCCCATCCACTTGGTATTATACCAATGTGGAGGCAGCTCTACAATTACCTTAGACCCTACACTCTGATGGGTGAACCACTTTGGAATTCTACTTCCAGGAACAAGAGCTTGATATCCATGTTGTAATAGCCCCCTCTGTATTATGAAAATCATTGTTGGAATGCATGTGAGAAAATAGTGTACAATAACTATTGAAAGTTTTAAGGATTATTTTGTGGGATTACCTTTGTTTGTAATTTCTTTTAATTTTAAGCAATACTTTTGTTCTACACAATCCCAAAGTACAAAAACATACCTCATCTGGCTCCAGAAGTTTTGCCATTGATGACGCAAGCTGAGTTCCCTCAAGTATGGTTTCCACAATGTCACTGCCTTGATTCTCTCCTAGTCTAAAGCAATTAGTAAAATTAAATCTGAGATCCCCCAACTTCGATGTGTATGTACTTGATGAACATGAAAGCGTTTCCAGGGATGTGCAACTATGGGCATTTAAATATTCAATACTTGATGGAAGCTCTGGCAATGATCGAAGACTCTTGCAGTGTTCTAATGTGAGACTTCTGAGCCGAGAAAGTCGACTGAGGCTAGCAGGCAAGGTAATGAAACTGTTCTTGTCCAGATATAAATTTTCCAATGAAGATAAGGAGCTTAGATCACTGGGTAGTGCTCCTTCCAATAGGTTGCAGTCACTTAAATTCAAACTTTTCAAGGAGTATAAACCTGAAAGAAAAGGCAGTTGCAATGGTGCTGCTGGTGATGAGCGGAAAGAGATCAGATTCCTTGACTTAGATCCCCCTCCTTTGCATCCTGCTAAGGATAATGCTTCAAGGTTTGTCAAAAGATTAATAGAGGAGGTTACCTCTTTTATACCAGTTCCATCTACATTGAGCTCTACTAAACATTGCAGTCTCCCCAGGTCATCTGGCAATTTCTTTAGTTTTGAGCAACCAGAGAGAGTTAGAGTCTGAAGAGATATCAGTTCACAAATGCTTTGCGGAAGACTTGCGAGTTTTTCACAATTCCTCAGATTCAACAAAACTAGCCTATTTAGACTTCCAATTGATGAAGGCAGTTCTCTTATAGCAGTCCCTTCTAAGGAGATGCCTGATAGATCTTCCAGGTTTCCTTGGACGACCTCTGGGAACTTCTCAAGTTTTGAGCAGCCTTCTAAATTCAGGAAAATAAGCTCCTTGAGAGCCCCAATGGATGGGTGAAGCTTGACCAAACTTGTACAACCATTCAGAATTATTCTCCTAAGTTTTGGGGCCGCAGAGAAATCTGGAGTTTTGGTTAGATGTTGAGAGTGGCTGAGTTTGATGAACTTCAACTTCTCGAATGCCTGTCAAAGAGAGAGAGAGAGAAAAAAAAAAAGAACAAATCCACTTTCATGAACTTTATAATTATTTTAAAGAAAAAACAATGAATATAAATTATAATTATAATCATACCTTCTTTCCTTCCCATAGTTGTTTAAGCAGACTATAGCACATGTTTAGCTCAACAAGCTTCTCTGGATGAAAATTTGATGGAAGGGACTTCAAAGGGTATCCGTGCCAATGGAGAGATCTTAAGTTGTTGGATGGAAATTTAAAATCTCTAGATAGATGCAATTTACTATCATTGTATGGAGAGTTATCATAGCCCATCCATCTCCGAGCATCATGAGTACTAGCAATTAACTCTTTCTCGGATAAGTATTCAGAGCTTCCATAAAATTGACAATTATAGAATCTGAGCAATCTTAATTTGTTCATCTTTGCAAAGGCATCAACACTGAGGTTTAGCTCTTTTGATGCAGACAAGTCAAAGACCATGCCTTCAACTGCTTCAGTCCCCTAAAGTTAACCAAGACCAGAGCATGAGATAGAAGTAAGAATGAAAAAATAGGGAAGAAAACAAGAAAAAAGAAAGTCCAGAAAACAACTTAATGACCTTTTTTGCCTTTACATTTTTTTTTTCAATTTTTAAGTGTTATTGTAGGAATGAAGTTTGAACACAAGAAAACACATCTTTTAAGGTGGCAACTCTTATTTGTTAGTAAAATTGTAAAGATTTATGAGTTTTCAAAATAGATGGAATAGTATTCTTCGAACTTAGTCTTCAACTAGAGCTTGTACACACGCCAAAAAAGAAAGTTGATGCATTGGGGTCTTACCTTATTTGTTGTTAATACATCATGGATGTCCTCATGAACCCGCAATCTGCTGCGTTTGCCAGGGTCTTTAATAGATTCTTGTCGAACAATTTCCCAACCCATTTCTTGTAGTAAATCATGCATGTACAACTTATTATCTGAAATAGTTATGAGTGATTTATCGACAAGATTTCCTATTTCACTCACTGGGAAGAAATTATCTAGTACTTCTATAACAAAATCTTTGTCCTCCCCTTTATAGAAGAATGCAATATCAAGAAACATATTCTTTTCATTATCATCTAATCCATCAAAACTTGTTTTGAGCACATTTAGAACTTCCTTATTTGGGAATTGATTGAATTTGTCCAATTCACTCTTCCATTCATGTATGCTTTTTCTATATAGACAAGAACCCAAGACTTTAAGGGCTAAGGGAAGACTTCCAGTATAATCTACTGCATGGTGGCACAATTGCATAAAATCTTCAGTAGGATGCTTATATCTAAAGGCATATTGACAAAAGAGCTTAAGAGCTTCATCATACTCTAATTTCTCAACTTCATATATTGCATCCATTTCTTGCTCAATTAGCAAACGCTTTTCTCTAGTAGTTATGATGATTCGACTTCCTGGACCAAACCAATCATGACTTCCTACTAAAGCCTCCAACTCTTGCCGGTGCACCACATTGTCAAGAACAATTAGGACCTTCTTAGAGTGGAGTCTTGCTTTTATAAAATTGATTCCTCTATTGAGATTGTTGATTCCCCCTAAAACTCGTGAAAGGAGTGTTTCTTGTAAATAAGTTAGACCATGTCTTTGTGAGTCTTCTCTAACATCTTTAAGAAAGCAGCAACCATCAAATTTAGTGTAGATTCGGTCATAAATAGCTTCAGCAATGGTAGTCTTACCTATGCCAGCCATGCCCCAAATTCCAACAAACCGAACATCATTAGACCCAATACATAACAGTGAAAGCAGGTCCTCCATACGAGAGTCCATTCCAACTAGAGCATCCACGTTGCTTGAGAATGCATCAATCGGCTCATTCAAAATCCTGGTAACAATTTCCTCAATAACCTCGGATTCATCTCTGCAAATTTCAAATTGAGAAAAATCGCATGGTCATTTTTTAAGCCAAAAAGGAACAAAGAAAAATGAGATAAACATATATAGCAGTACTTTGCTTTGTTCTTTATGACTGAAAAGAGAGGGCAAACTATATGTAAGTTGACAAGATGAAGCTAAAATTGATCAAATAATTGTTAATCCCATATTCATGTTGTTATGGCGAGAACATATAGCAGCCAATAAAAGAAGAGATATGGGGTAGGAATACTATTAGTCAGTCTAGCACCAGAACATGGGAAAAACTCCTTTAGCTTTTGGAGTTTTGTGAAGTCATTTTTCTTCTTGAAATCATTTTTCTCATAACTTCCCCATATACTAAGCTGCAGCCACAGGTGTGTATTTTTAAAAAAAAAAAAAAAAAATCCAAATCGGTCAATGGTCAAAAGCTTCTTCCACCCATGAAGCTTCCAAGAATTTTCCTTCATTAAACTTCCTTTTATATTAAATTTTTAAAATTTTTGACACGTCTCCACCTTCACCATGCCCCCACCATAAAGAGGACCACCTCAATTTCGACTTAGACACTGACTTAGCTGTGAAAATTTGGGTCCCCAAGTGGAAAAGTAAAATGATCAAGGCTTGCTCACCAGCTGTAAGCTGCTGATTACTGATTGGTAACAGGAAACTTCAGACCATGTTCGGCAACAGGGACTGAAAACGCCAAATCCATTTATTTTTCATTCAATTGTTTATTAGATACGAGTATAAAATAAATAAAAAAATAAATCATTCTTATTCAAATAATCATATCTTTTTATTAAATTTCAATAAAAAAATTAATTTTTTTTTTTTAAATTCATATGGTGTTGTGATTAATCTCGAACCCTATTTCTATCCTCATTCTTATTTTGTAAAATTAAATAAAAATTTGTCTTAGATTCATCTCTGTGAAATTCAAATTGAGAACAATCACATGGTCATTTTCTAAATCCATTAAGGGACAAAGAAAAATAGACAAACATAGCAGCACTTAGATTTGTTCTTTGCAACTGAAAAGAGAGGGCAAACTAAATCTAACCTGACAAGATGAAGCTAAAATTGATCACATTGTTAATCCCATACTCATTTTGTCACGGTGAGAAAACATAGTAGCCAATAAAAGAAGAGATATGGGGTTAGGACTACTATTATTGAGTCTAGCCTACTCCCAATTGAGCAGGATGCATAAAGAACATCTTAGAAAGAAGGTTAGGAATACTAGGAAACCTAATGAATGCATTTTATAATGGTGGGACTGCATTTTATGATAGTTAGAAAGAATTACCTGTCTCGTGAATCCCATCCAGAAATTGTAGCTACTTCAGTTAAAGCTTTTCTCCACTTGACCACTTTCTCCATCTTCTCCCTGTATACTTGTTCATGCTCTGCAAATGCGTCCGCAAAACACCCTTTTTGTTTTCTTACATGGGAGGGATCCACGTTATAGAAAACCGGTAGAGCTGTATGTCCCCCCTCTTCGACACACTCAAGAATCTTTGTAAGTTCATCCAAACACCAACTTGAAGAAGCATAGTTTTCGGAAAAAATGATGATGGAAAACCTCGATTCTTCAATTGCTTGTAGGAGTCCTGCAGATATTTTTTCGCCTCTCAGGAGTAGGTTATCTTTGAAGGTGTTGATTCCCTTCTGACAAAGGGCCGCGTGGAGATGGGTAGTAAAGTTTTTGCGGGTATCTTCACCTCTGAAACTAAGGAAGGCATCATACTTCCATCGATGAGTGGAAGAGGATGAAGGTAGTGTGAGACTGCTGGTTGAAGAAGAAGCCATTGCAAAATTGGAAGAAGAAGGCTTGGAAGACTGGTAGCTTGACTCTGAGAATTGTAACTTGAGAGATTGGCAAAGGGTGTGGATGAAGACCAAACTAAGGCGAGATGTATACGGCTTCACATGAGAACCACAAATAAATAAATAAATAAATAAACTAACAAACATCAAAATTTTCTTGTCTCTTTTTCACGCGATAGAATTCTTTTATCTGTAAGATAAAAACAAGGTGAAATAGTAAATAGGAAAACGGAAACTGGGAGACACGAGACAGAAAGATAGGAATGACATAAAAAAATTATTTACTTATTTACAGTAGCATTGATCCCAATTCTTAGAAATTTATTTATTTATTTAATTTTTTTTCATCTTGATATTAATTCTTACAAATTAAACATTAAAAATACAATTAAGACCAGTAAATAATAAGGGATATACAATGAAAATATTTGTCACCTTTTTTCTTCAGCTTTAAAGCTTTCACCATATTCTAAAATTTATTTTAGTATCATGTTAACTAAAATGTGAACTTCATCCAAATAGGTGAAATATACTAACTATTAGGTGCAATAATACTGCTCTTAAGTGGGAAGATAATGATCCAAATGATGGTAATATTGAGTATCATTGAAAGTTTCATGCTTGGTAATTTTATACTAATTTGTTGATCTTGGAGAAATATTAAAAGATGTTAAAAATTTTAAATTTTCTTTTACAAAGTAATTTTTTTAAAAAAAAATATTTTTTTCCCTTCTTTATGAGGCAAATATTAGGTAAAAAAAATTAATTTGAAAGAACAGAAAAAAAAAATTAAAAGATGTTAAAATTTTTAAATTTTTTTGAAAAACCTTTTTTCAGACTTTTAAATGAAGTTAGATATATATATATATATATATATATATAGAGAGAGAGAGAGAGAGAGAGAGAGAGAGAGAGAGAGAGAGAGAGAGAGAGAGAGAGAGAGAGAGAGAGAGAGAGAGAGAGAGAGAGAGAGAGAGATGTAGTGTCTTAGTTAATTAAAACCAAAGGGAAAATTGGTGGAAATAACACAAAAATTAATAAATAAATAAAGGCACATGACAATATTGTAATAGAAAAATAAAAAAGATATGAAAACAAAAGGAAGAGAGAATAAACATAAAAAGAAGGAAAATATTAAATTATCACTTTATATGTATTCTATTATCACTTTGCCAAGTAATAAGAATAGTCAAATCTCAGGATTGAACCTAAAACTAATCAAGCATTTGGTATATAGACTCAAGTCATATTAATCTAAATAGGATCCAAAGACCAGTCAAGTCTAGACTCTTTGATTTCAAAAGATCTTCTAGTCTACGAATCCTATATAGATGGTAAAATGACTAAGAGGACTACAGTTAAGAAACATTTAGAGTTAGTGCTTATTGACGTGTATGATCCTTTTTCTGTTTATGCATGGTAAGTATGAGTATTTCATCATTTTTAACAACGATTACTCTAGGTTTGGATTTTTGTATAGGGAATTTGATGCCTTTGATACATTCATTAAATTTAAGGTGAGATCAGATAACCTATTAGGTAAACATATTTGTCACTTTGATTAGATTGAAGTAGTATGTCAAG
Organism: Vitis vinifera; assembly: GCF_030704535.1. Taxonomy (NCBI): domain Eukaryota; kingdom Viridiplantae; phylum Streptophyta; class Magnoliopsida; order Vitales; family Vitaceae; genus Vitis; species Vitis vinifera. The sequence continues at coordinate 29,938,746 of NC_081822.1, forward strand.
TATGTTTGATGACTTTCATAGGAGCATGTGATTATTTTCCAATTATGTGCACTAGGGACTCCATTACTAAATGCAGAGGTGGAAAGAAGATATCAAACTTTAATAGGCATAATGAAATCAATGATTGATTTCTTATTATTTCCCATATTCTTTTGGAGATATATCTTAAAAGACTGTATAATACTTCTTTTTCCTAAAAGGTATATTGGTTTATGAGATATTTAAGAGAATTTCAAAGGTCATTACCTTTATAGTCAAGATTATTAGAAGATGTTATTGTTACAAATGTCATATTCATTATGAAGACTATATGATAAGGAATAAGACAAAGAATGATGTAGAATGAAGGATACATTAGAAGACAATCCCACTTATACATAGGTTGCTATGGATCTAGAGGATTAGAGACATACAATTCTTATGATTTTTAATACACCAATACCTCATCATAGTGAGAGGTTTATATCCTATAGATTATGATGAGAAGTGAGTGGTGTTTGTGCTCATTTTAGGTAAGGAGCTATGAAGGTAAAATTAGAATCTTTATATTCTAACATAGTTTGGGTTCTTGTTGAAGCACCTGAAGGGATAAAACCTATGGGGATAAGTTAGTCTATAATAAGAATAAAAGAGTAGATAGAAAGTTTGAGTTTTATGTGGCTAATTTGTAGCTAAAAATTATAGTTTGAAACTTCGTTTCAACTATAGAAAACCTTTTCATTAGTAGCCTACTAAAATCCATTAAAATACTCTTATCAATTGTGATACATCTCATTTATGAGATACAACAATTAGACATTTTCATATAAAATGGTCTTATGTGTATAAGAAGGCATAAAAAAACATTAGTTATTTCTCTTATGTATTGTTTGTGGTTTCTTTATTTTTTTTTCATTAGTTATTTCTCTTTTTGTATTTTTTTTTTGTGTGTTTTTAGCTCTATTGTTATACTGACATATTTCATCTATTAAAACTAAACTTTGTTCAACTTTTAAATAATTCTTTAATTTCTTTCAAAGTTTTATTTAGCTAGCACATAAAGGCCCAAATTACTAGTTGTTTAATACAAATATGAATTTAATCACATAAAATAATTGAAAAAAATATAATAATCTACAATGATCACCAAAATGAAATAAAATTATCTATTATTTACCATATTCAAAATAATTATTAATCCTTTTTATGAGCCAAGGAAATCAAGAAAATTGCAAATAAATTAAACTTGAGTCAATTAAAATTGGATTATAAAAATGAAATGAAATTCTAAAAAATCCAATGCATTATATAATATTTTTTAGGCAACTGAATGAAGTACTAAAAAGAACTAAAAACATGTTAAAAAGAATTGATCATTACCTCAAATGAGGGAGTATAGTAGAGAGCTCCATCAGGCTTCTTCAGCAGGAACCACCTTTAAACTTTTCATTGAAATCTGAATAAATTAAAATATTTTTCACTAAATTGATCAAATGAAGTGATTGAACTTTAAATGAACTAAAGACTTTAATTTGGTTGAGTAAACTAAATAAAGAATATTATATTCACTAGAAATATTGATTAAGGAAGCAAAAAGAAGCTGCTTACATAGGGAGCACAAGAGATGGAGGCGATGGTGGGTTTTAGGCAATTAGAGGTCTTCTGATTTGTCTCCTAGCGGCAAAATGGTGGCATAAGGAAAGTTGCATTCCCCATTGTTCTCATCTTCCTCATATACTAAACGAACCCCACACTTTTTCACCTCTTCCCTAGCCTTGTAGTTGATCAAACATCTAACAAATGAAATCTTCAAAGTGTTGCTATGCTTTCTAAACTCATTTTCATTCCAACAGTATAGTGCAACAAGTGATCGATACCCTAGCCAGATGTGGTCAACTTTCATTGAAAAATGCATGGAAGCCATTTCCCCGACATAGTACTCACCACCATTGTTGATACTAGGTCAACTAAGAATAAATTCCTCCTTTTGAGGTGGCAGTGAAAGCTCCCATTCAAATGCCAGAATCTAGATTTCTTGCTTCCCTGCACAAAAATGTTAGAACGGGTTGTCCGGACACACCCTTCGAAGCTCAAGTCAGACTAGAGTCCTTTAGAGAGAGAGAGAGAGAACTCACAGTGTCCTGCCATTTTTTTTTTCTTATAGTAGGGTTTTTATAATATTCAAATGTGGAGCCAAGTTCTGCAGTGATGGGCTAGCCTTTGCAGTGATGATTGCACAGTAGTGATAGGGCAATCATCACACCCGTAGGGCGGTTGGGGGCTGTGTCAAATGACACGTCATGACATAGCTTGTCGTCCCTTCACCTTTGTTGAAGGCCTAATACTGAGCATGCTTATCTATTGAAGTAGACGTGAGGATGGGAAAAGTCCCATAAGTCAATATGGTGTTAATTAGGCATGGTCTCATATACTAGAAAAGACTTGAGGCTATCAAGGAGGTGCGGCGCGCTCAGCAGTGCAAATGGTCCGGATAGGATGTTTTCGAATGACACGTGGCCTAGCTGGAATTATGCTGCATCAACAGACACGTGGAAGCATTTGTGGGTGGACACGTGGGATAAGACCCCCACAACCATCTCCCAGAAGAAAATATACAAAACCCGGGAACATTACAGTGGGAGAGACTTCGGGCTCTACGTCGACAAGAGCATAAACAACCAATCCCTTCAACTTGGTATTAGACCAATGTCAAAGCAGCTCTACTGTTACTAAAGACCCTACACTCTGATGGGCGAACCACTCTATAATGCTACTTCCAAGAACAATAGCATCACAACCATTACATGGACTACGAAAAACCTGTATGATGATGAAAACGTTGTTGGCATGTAAAGGAATATTTTGTGGGATTGCTCCAATTGATTGACACTTGGCGTAAGCAAAAAATATTCACACACAGAAAAAGAGAGAAACCTGATCTGGATGCAGATATTTCGGTACTGATGCAACAAGCCGAATTCCAAGTAGGATAGCTTCCACAATGTCACTCTGCTCATTCTTCACTAGTTGGAAGCAATTAGAAAATTCAAAAATGAGTCGTCTTGAATTCCTCAACCCATATGCACTTGGTGGATATGAAAAGGTTTTCAGGGATGTACAATGATTCGCATCTAGTCTTGCAATGCTTGATGGAAGCTCTAGCAATGATTGAAGACTCCTGCAGTAAGTCAGTGCCAGCGTATGGAGCCGAGGAAGTCCACTGAGGCTAGCAGGCATGGTAATGAAATTGTTTCCGCTCAGATCTAAATATTCTAATGAAGATAGAGAGCTCAGATCACTAGGCAATGCTCCTTCCAATAGATTGCAGCCACTCAAATTCAATTTCTCAAGGAGTATAAACCTGAGAAAGAAGGCAGTCTCAATCCTTCTGTTGGTGATGAGTGGAAAGAGAAGACCAGATTCCTTGACTTAGATTTCCCTCCCTTACATCTTGCAAATGATAATTTTTAAAGGTTTGTCAGAAGAGTAATAGAATAAGGTACCTCTTGTATGCCACTTCCATCTGCATTTAGCTCTACTAAACATTGTAAGCTCCCCAAGTCATCTGGCAATTCCTTCAGTTCTGATCAACCATAGAGGGTAAGAGTCCGAAGAGATGCCAGCTCACATATACTTTGCGGAAGACTTGCAAGTTTTTTACAATTGCTCAAATCCAACAAAACAAGTTCATTTAGACGTTCAATTGATGATGGCACTTCTCTTATACTACTTGTGAATGTTTTCAACAGAACCACCACAAATTATCTTGGTGAGTGTTTCTTCTCTATATTTCCATTTACAAAGTACATAAAAATAGAAAGAATAAATAATTTGTGGTAACGTATCCTTGACACAAGGGAGCTAATTAAGGTAACGTATCCGTGACACCCCCTTGGAAGTTGAGCATTGGATTTGAACAAACATGAAGCTTGGTACGAAAGAAGTCAAAGAGAGGGCAAGAAACACTTTTGGTGAAGAGGTCGGAAACTTGTAGATGAGAGGGCACATATTGAGTGCGAAGTTTACCAGCAACAACAAGTTCCCGAAGAAAATGATAGTCTAAGTCAACATGCTTGGCCCGTTTGTGGAAAACGGGGTTGGAGCTTAAGAAGATCGCACTTTTGTTGTCACATAGGAGAATAGGCTTCGGTGAAATGGGAACCTTAAGATCATGAAGTAGATGGGTGAGCCAAAGAAGTTCAGCTGCAGTAGTGGCAATGGCACGATACTTAGATTCACAACTAGAACAAGAGACAGTGGGTTGCTTTTTAGCACTCCAAGAAACCAGATTATTGTCAAGATAAATAGAGTAGCCAGAGGTGGAACGGCGAGTATAGGGACAACCGACCCAATTAGCGTTAGAGTAAGCAACTAGGGCACCAGGACCAATAGAAGGGCGAAAAGTAAGATCAAAGTGAAGTGTGCCCTTGACATAATGTAAGATGCGCTTGACCGCAAGAAAGTGAGCCGCAGTAGGGGCATGCAGAAACTGACTAACAGAGTTGACAACATGAGCAATGTCAGGGCGAGTAATGGTTAAATACTGAAGGGCACCAACTAGGAATCGATAAAGAGTGGGGTCTGAGAAGGCAGGATCATCGCTAGTTAGATGCTGATAGACAACCATAGGAGTGTGAACAGGCTTGCTGTCAAGTAACTAGGCACGAGTCAGAATATAAGTACATAAAAATAGAAAGAATAAATAATTTGTGGTAAAGTATCCTTGACACAAGGGAGCTAATTAAGGTAACGTATCCGTGACACTACTCCCATCTAGAAAAAGCTCCTTCAAACTCTCCTTATTTTCCAGCATATCCGGAAGCTTCTTAAGTCTTGCGCAGTTTGAAAGAACGAGAGTTTTCAGGGACTGCAACTTAAAAATGCTTCTAGGAAATGACTGAAGGCGTTTGCACTCTTTCAGATTTAATAAAGCAAGTCCGGTGAGATTTTCAATGGATGAGGGCAATCCTTTAATAAGAGTCCCTTCTAAAGAAAGCTCTGCTAGATGTTCCATATTTCCTTGGACCTCTGGAAACTTATTGAGTTTTAAGTAGCCGAAGAAAGTAAGAATTTCAAGAGACTCCATATGGATGCTGCTTGGGAAGCTCTTGAGTTTCTTTCAGCCTTTTAAATTCAGGAAAAATAGGCTGCTTGAGAGCTCCAATGGATGGGTGAACCTCTACCAAACTTATACAACCTTTGTTAATTACTCTCCTAAGGTTTGGGGCTCCCGAGAAGTCCGGAATTTTGGTTAGATATTGAGAGTGGCTGAGTTTGATGAATTTCAACTTCTCCAATCGCTGTCAAAGAAAAAGACTAAAAATAAAGGCTACAACAAATCAAATTGATGAACTTTATAATTGATTTAAAGTAAAAATATATATATATATAAAAATAATAATAATACCTTGTTCCCTTCCCATAGTTGTTCAAGCTGACTAGAGCACAAGTTTAGCTCAACAAGCTTGTTTAGATGAAAATTTGATGGAAGGGACTTCAAAGGATATCCATGCCAATAAAGAGATCTTAAATTGTTGAATGGAAATTTAAAATCTCTGGATAGATGCAATTTCCATCATTGTATAGAGAGTTATACATCTCGTAGTCACTCCATCTCCGAGCATCATGAGTACTAGTAATTATCTCATTCCTAGATAAATATTCAAAGCTTCCAGGGAATTGAAAATTAGAAAATCTGAGCAATCTTAAATTGCTCATTTTTGCAAAGGCATAAATGCTGAGGTTTAGCTCTTTTGATACAGACAAGTCAAAGACTATGCCTTCAACTGCTTCAATCCCCTAAAATTAACCAAGAGTAGAGTAAATGAAAAAAATAAAAAAATAAAAATGAAATCTGAACAGTTTAAAAGAGAAAAAAAAGTCCACAAACCACCTGACTTTTTTCTTTTAGTAAGTGTTGTTAGAGAAATTAAGTTTCAACTTTAAACACAAGAAAATGCATCTTTTAAGGTAGCAACTATTGTCATGTAAGTAAAATGGTATTTAGGTGTCTTACCATATTTGTTGTTAGTACATCATTGACTTCATCATTATCCCACAACCTGTTGGGATTGCCGGGGTATTTAACATCTCCTTGCCCAACAATTTCCCAACCCATCTCTTATAGTAAATCATGCATGCACAACTTATTATTTGAACAGTTATGAGAGACTTATCTATAAAAACTCTTATGTCAATAATCAGAAAGAAATCACTACTTTCCAGTATTTCTTCAACAAAACTTCTGTCTTCCCCTTTAAAGAAGCATGCAATATCAAGTAATATTTCCTTTTGAGTATGATCTAATCCATCAAAACTTATTTTTAGCTTTGTATGAACATCTTCATGTGGAATTCTTTTAAGTTTTATCTAATGCACTTTTCCATTCATCTATGTTCTTGTTGCATAAGAAAGCCCAACACTGTAAGGGCTAATGGAAGGCCTTTAATATGATCCACAACATGGTTGCATAGCTGCATATAATCTTCTATTACAGGATTATGTTTAAAGGCATACCAACCAAAGAGCTTATGAGCTTCATCATATGCTAATTCCTCAACATCATGTATTGCATCCACTCTATTTCGCAAACCTTTATCCCTAGTAGTTATGATAATTTGACTACCTCAACCAAACCAATCATGATCTCCTGCTAAAGCTTGCAACTGCTGCTGGTTATGCACATCATCAAGAACGATAAGGGCCCTCCTTGAGTGGAGTCTTGCTTTTATAAAATTGATTCTAGTATCAAAAATTTTTGTTTTCCCCCCTAAACTTTGTGAAAGGAGTTTTTCTTTTAAATAAGTTAGATCATGCCTTTGTGAGTCTTCTCTATCAATTTTAAGAAAGTAACAATCTTCATATTTATTGTGGATTCGATTGTAAACAACTTTGGCGACGGTGGTCTTACCTATGCCGGCCATGCCCCAAATTCCTACAATCCAAACATCATCAGAACCAATACATAACGATGAAACCATATCCTCTATACGCCCAAGTAGATCATCCATGCTGCTTATGGATGCATCAATTGGTTCATTCAATATCTTGGTAACAATTTCTTCAATAACCTCAGATTCATCTCTGCAAAATTCAAATTGAGAACAATTGCATGATCATTTTTTAAAGCAATAGAGGGACAAAGAAAAATAGACAAACATAGCAGCACTTAGATTTAGATTTGATCTTTGCAATTAAATATAACTTGACGAGATGAAGCCAAATCCCATACTCATGTTGTCACAGTGAGAACACATAGTAGCCAATAAAAAGAAGAGATATAGGGTTAGGAATATTATCATTCAGTCTGGCCTCCTCCCAATTGAGCAGGATGCATAAAGAACATCTTAGAAACAAGGTTTCTAATTATTCACATAAGTAAATATCAAATACCACATAAGTAAATAATAAATTATTCACGTATGGATACTTTTTTATAAAGTTCTCAATATAATCATTTAAAAAAACTTCATTATATTTAAATATCATTTTAATTTTCAAACTACACGTCAAAACCACATAACTTTTGTTGTATGTGTTTTATTTTTCTAAGTTTATATAAATGAAAATTGTCAAATTTTCCTTATATATATATATATATATAGTATTTTATTTTCTTTTAATTGGTTTGTTTCATAATAGTATAGAAGGGTTTTTTTTTTTATCTTTTTATTTTTTTTATAATATTGATAAGGTACATTGCTAATGTTGCTACTTATTTATTTATTTGTTTTTTATTTTCTTCAAAAGCTAACAAGGTTAATGCTTAATTGTTTTATGTTTACGGAAAGGAAATGAAAAATTATTATATTTAAAAAAAATTTGGTTTTTTTTATTACAATTAAACAATAAAATATTATACTATGCTTATGTTATTTTAAAAGATTTTGAGATTAAAATGCATGTAATATCTTTTAAATAAATAAAAATATTCAAATATGGGTACTTTTGTTACCATACTGAAATAATGGAAATTTGTCTCCTTATACCAAATAAAAGCTATTTTAATTTTATTACATCTTATCCTAAATTTTTCCCATATATTTCTTTAATTTTTTTCATTGGTTATCTCCCCTATGTATTGCAAGAAAAAGTGCAAATTATGTCATTCAATATAAATATGAATTTAATCATATAAAGTAATTGAAAAAAATATTAACCTACGATGGATTGCCAGAATGAAATTAAATTATCTATTATTTACCAAATTCAAAATCATTATTAACCCTTTCCTAGAGGCAAGGAAACAAAGAAAACTACAATTAAATTAAAATTGAGTCAATTAAAATTTGTTTATAAAAATAAAAATTCAAAAATTCATTCCATTATCTAATTATTGCTAAAATTCATTACATTGTGTAATTTTTGTTTGGCAACTGAATGAAGTACTAGAAAGATCCCAAAGTATATTAAAAGAAAGGGATTACCTCAAATGATGAGGTATGATAGAGATTGAACGAGCGCTTCTTCAACTGGAACCATCTTTAAACTTTTTATTGAAATCTGGAGAAATCAAAGTATTTTTCACTCAATTGTTACTATAATATCATGATAAATTTAATTTAATAAATTAATAGAATAAAAAATTGGTGGTCAATAAAATATTTCCAAAATCCAATGTTTGATTGCCAAAGGCTTCAAGAGTATGAGAAGGTTTCGAAGAAGCTTACAGGGGGAGCATAGGTGATGGAGGGGAAAGAAGGAACCCAATTTTGAAGGAGCCGAAGGGTCCATCAGAAGACCTTTTTTGTAGTTAGAGTCATCTCCATCGCCATCTCCATCTCCCGGCCACGTGGTGCCGAAAGGAAAGCTGCATCCGCCATCTTTCTCGAGCAAGAGATATATACTCAAACAACGTGTGATCTGACTCAATAAATTTGGATCCTTCAAGTGGAGTATACAATGAGTGCAGGCCAGTCTCCACAAAACAATCATTCAGATAACAAACTAAACCAAAGGATGACGGTTCTGTACCGGGGTACCCATCCATAGCACCCTTGAAATTGAGAGCAGCACAAAAAGCCAATCCCATCAACTTGGTATTATACCAATGTGGAGGCAGCTCTATATTTACAGAACACCCTACACTCTGATGCCTGAACCACTCTGGAATTCTACTTCCAGGAACCAAAGCATTATATTCATTGTGTGGAGTAGGGATCCCCTGCATCATGGAAATCATTGCTCGCATGTGAGAAAATAGTGTAGAATAAGTATTCAAAGTTTTAAAATTATTTTCTGGGATTAAATTTATTTTTAAGATTTTTTTTTTTAAGCAAATACTTTTTGTCCTATACAATCCCAAAGTAGAAAAACATACCCATGGCACCAGAAATTTTGGTATTGATGACATAAGCTGGATTCCCTCTAATATAGCTCCCACAATGTCACTGCCTTGATTCTCTCCTAGCCTAAAGCAATTAGTGAAATTAAATCTGAGGTCCCCGAACTTCTTGGATGTGTATGCACCTGATGAACATGAGAAGGTTTCCAGGGATGTGCAACTATGGGCATTTAAACTTTCAACACTTGATGGAAGCTCTGGCAATGATTGAAGACTCTTGCAGTATTCTAATGTGAGACTTCGCAGCCGAGAAAGTCCACTGAGGCTAGCAGGTATGGTAATGAAACTGTTCCTGCTCAGATCTAACCTTTCCAATGAGGGTATGGACCCAAGATCACTGGGCAATGCTCCTTCCGATAGGTTGCAACGTTGTAGAATTAACACTCTCAAGGAGTATAAACCCGAGAAAGAAGGCAGTCGCAATTCTTCTGTTGGTGATGAGTGGAAAGAGAAGACCATATTCCTTGACTTGGAATCCCCTCCCTTACATCCTGCTAATGATAATTTTTGAAGGTTTGTCAAAAGAGTAATAGAGGGTGGAACCTCTTGTATACCACTTCCATCTGCATTCAGCTCTGCTAAACATTGTAGGCTCCCCAAGTCATCTGGCAATTCCTTCAGCTCTGAGCAACCACAGAGAGTAAGAGTCCCAAGAGATGTCAACTCACAAAAGCTTTGCGGAAGACTTGCAAGTTTTTTACAATTCTTCAGATTCAAAAAAACAAGCCCATTTAGACACCCAATTGAGGAAGGCAGTTCTATTATACCACTCCCATCTAGAAAAAGCTCCATCAAACTCTCCATGTTTTCCTGGATCTCTGGAAGCTTCTTGAGTCTTGTGCAGTTTGAAAGAATGAGAGTTTTCAGGGACTTCAACTTAAAAATGCTTCTGGGTAGTGACTCAAGGCTTTTGCACTCTTTCAGATTTAACAAAGCAAGTCCAGTGAGATTTTCAATGGACAAGGGCAATCCTTTTATAGCAGTCCCTTCTAAAGAAAGATTTGGTAGATGTTCCATATTCCCTTGGACCTCTGGAAACTTCTTCAGTTTTGAGCAGCCAGAGAGAGTAAGAATTTGAAGGGACTCCATATGGATGCTGCTTGAGAAACTCTTGAGTTTTTTGCAGCCTTCTAAATTCAGGAAAATAAGCTTCTTGAGAGCTCCAATAGATGGGTGAACCTCGACCAAACTTGTACAACCTTTGAGAATTAGTCTCCTAAGGTTTGGCACTCCAGAGAAGTCTGGTGTTTTGGTTAGATGTTGAGAGTGGCTAAGTTTGATGGATTTCAACTTCTCAAATCCCTATCAAAGAAAAGGGAAAACAATCCACTTTAATGGACTTTATAATCCATTTAAAGAAAAAAAATGTATATAAATTATAATCATACCTTTTTTCCTTCCCACAGTTGTTTAAGTCTACTAAAGCACATGTTTAGCTCAACAAGCTTCTCTGGATGAAAATTTGATGGAAAGGACTTCAAAGGGTATCCATGCCAATAGAGATCTCTTAAGTTGTTGGATAGAAATTTGGAATCTTCATATAGGTGCAATTTATTTTGAGTGTACAAATAATTCCTCTCTGTCCAAACATCATGAGTATAGGCAATTAACTCTTTTTTTGACAAATATCCTAAGCTTCTATCTATTTGCACATTACAAATTTTGAGCAATCTTAATCTCTTCATCTTTGTAAAGGCGTCAATACTAAAGTTTAACTCTTTTGATTCAGACAAATCAAGGAATATGCCTTCAACTGCTTCGGTCCCCTAACATTAACCAAGAGCAAAGTATAAGTTTCAAATTAAAATAGAAAAATTAAAAAAATAATAATAATAAAGAAAAAAGAAAGAAGAAAGTCTAGAATATAGCAAATTAATTACATTTTTTTCCTTTTTATTTTTTATTTATTTTTCACTTTTTTAAGTGTTGTTGGAAACTTGGAGGAATGAATTTTTAACACAAGAAATATTTTAGGATAGTAACTTTCGTAATGGAAGTAAAATTGTACAAAACTGTGAGTTCTTGAATGAGATTGGATAGTATTCTTTAAACTTAGGCTTCCATCTAAAACTTATACACATGAAAAAAGAGAGTTGATGTATTTTAGCCTTACCGTATTTGTTGTTAGTACATGATTGATGTCCTCATGAACTCTTAACCTGCTACGCTCGCCAGGTACTTCAGATTTTTGTCTAACAATTTCCCAACCCATTTCTTGTAATAAATCATGCATGCACAACTTATTCTCCGAAATAGTTATAAGTGACTTATCTTCAAGATTTCTTATCCCAATGCCAAAGAAGAAACCACAACTATCTAGTATGTCTCCAACAAAATCTTTATCATGCCCTTTATAAAAGAATGCAATATCAAGAAATATATTTTGTTCATTGTCATCTAACCCTTCAAAACTTGTTTTGAGCACATTTTGAACTTCTTTGTTGGGGAATTGTTTGAGTTTGTTCAATTCACTCTCCCATTCATGTATGCCTTTTGTGTATAGAGAAGAACCCAAGACTTTAAGGGCTAACGGGAGGCCACTAGTATAATCTAATGCATGGCCACATAGTTGCCTAAAATCTTCTGTACCATGCCTATGTCTAAAGGCATACAGACAAAATAGCTTAAGAGCTTCATCATTGTCTAATTCCTTAACTTCGTATATTGCATCCACTTCTTGACAAGTTAGCAAATGTCGATCTCTAGTTGTTATGATAATTCGACTTCCTAAACCAAACCAATTATTGTATCCTGCTAAATCTTCCAACTGTTGTCGTTGATCCACATCATCAAGGATAATAAGGACCTTCCTAGAGTGGAGCACATCCTTCATAAAATTGATTCCTTTATTAAAAAGTCCTGCATTTGGTTTCCTTTCCTTTAAAATTTGTGAAAGGAGTTCCATTTGTAAATAAGGTAGACCATGTTTGTATGACTCTTCTCTAACATTTGAAAGAAAGCAACAACCTTCAAATTGAGTGTAGATTCGCTCATAAATAACTTTAGCAATGGTAGTCTTCCCTATGCCAGCCATGCCCCAAATTCCTACCATCCGAACATCAAGTGATCCAATACATAATAAGCAATGTTTTAAAAACCGGACCGGACCGGCCGGTCGGACCGGTCCAACCGTCGGCCGGTCACCATTCCGGTCCGATCCGGTCATTTAGACCGGATTGAGATCTAACCGGAGTTAAACCGTTCGAACCGGCGGTTCAACCGGTGAACCGGACGAACTGGCCGGTTCCAAAAAAACCGACCAATTCAAAAGATTTTAATTTTTCTTTAAAAAAAAATTAGAAAATGAAAATATTACCATAGAATTTAAAATGAATTTTACTAAAGGATGTTGGGCTTGTCTTATGACACAGCCCACAACCCACATACCCATTCCACTTTATGTGGGCTGAGTTTTGAGCCCAAGTTTTGAGCCCACAAGCCTATCTTAAGCCTTTGCTGAGGATGGCTTTTATAGGAGTCATTTGACTCCTTGTTCCCCTTTCTTGCCGATGTGGGATTGCTAAAAATCAAAGAAAAAAAACATAACAAAACTCCAAGAAGGTTTGAACCTTGGACCACCCCTATACTAAGTCCACATAGAACACCACTCGGCTACATGGATTTTATTTCCTACTATGCCAAACAAAACAACACATATTAGATTTTAAATTTTTTTATAATATTAAATAAAAATAATATAATATTTTTAAAAATTATGAAATTAGTTTAAATTTTCATTTTTTTATATATTCATATTTAAATATTACACATATTTCATTTAATAAAATTTAAAATATTAATATGATTTAATTTGATAATATATTAATATCAAAGATATAAAATAATATTATTGATGTTTAATTTATTCATATATATTTTAAAATTTTTATAATTATATTTAATTTTAATAAAATATAAATTATATATTTATGACGTCACCGGTTCGATAGCGGTTCGACCGCCGGTCCGACCAGTGAACCGTGAACCGGTAACTTTTCCGGTTCGATCACCGGTCCGGTTCTGAAAACATTGATAATAAGGAATCCATGGCCTCTAGGCGGGACTCCATCCCAACTAGGCCCTTCATGTAGCTTGGAGATGTGCCAACCAATTTATTCCAAATATCTCTAACAATTTCCTCAATAAGTTTGGATTCATGCCTGTCAAATTCAATTTGAGAACAATGACATATATAGTTAAAATAATAATAAAAATCCATAAACGGACAAAGAAAAATATATTAAATGTGAGAGTACGTAGAGGTCGTTTGTTTTTTTAGCTTTTTATTGAAAACAATTGTTTATTTTTCCACTTTTTTTATAACTTATTATAAACATTTTGTTGAATAGAAAAAAAAAAAAAAAAACAATCTGAGATACCATAATTAAGAGCCACGCTCAACACTCTGTCCTGCAGAAACTTAATGGTTATGACCATCAGGGGTGGAAAACTAGTGAGATCAAGGACCATATGGCAAGGTACCGAATTTTATTTATGCCTAATATTATAATTTTTTATAACAAGGGGCATTTAGATCGATCTCAGCTTAATACGTGGGTCGAGATCAATCTTCATTTGGATCAATGTGTACATAGTCACCTCTTAATTAATACATACCTCTGACATGTCACATGATGAAGCAGAGCTTATCCAGTTAATAGAAAAGAAGAAGCACATCTAGTTAGAAAGAATTACCTATCCCGTGAATCCCATCCAGAAATTGTGGCTACTTCAGTTAATGCTTCTCTCCACTTGACCACTTTCTCCATCTTCTCCCTGTATTCTTGTTCATGCTTTGCAAATGCCTCTGCAAAACTCCCTGTTTGTTTTTTTACATGGGAGGGATTCAAGTTATAGAAAACTGGTAGTGCTCTATGTCCCATAACTTTGATGCAGTCAAGTATCTTTACTAGCTCGTCCAGACACCAACTGGAAGAAGCATAGTTGTCAGAGAAAATGATGATGGAAAACCTCGATTCTTCAATGGCGTTAAGGAGCGCTGGAGATATTTGTTCTCCTCTCCTAAGTTGGTCATCCATGAAAGTGTTGATTCCTTTTTGACAAAGCGCCGTGTGAAGATGATCAGTGAAGCTTTTACGGGTGTCTTCGCCTCTGAAACTAAGGAAGACATCATACTTCCATTGATGGGTGGAAGAAGAAGTAGAAGAAGTAGAAGAAGAAGAGGAAGAAGGAGCCATTAGAGAAATGAAAGAAGCAAAACCATGGGAAGAATGAACAAGAAAACTAATGAACCTGAGGGCTGAATTCAGTGTCTTGTGTGGACCTTATCCAAAAAGAATCACCATTTGGCTGGACCGTGAGAACTGAAGAGCTAATGTCTATTCATACCCCATTGGTATTAACACATCATTATTAGTATATTAACATCATTCATCCAGTGTATTGAAATTATGTAATAATTTCTTTATATACATATAGAAAAAAGAAACTACAAGTTTTGTGAAGTCAAATTAGTATTTCATTTGTTTTTAGAAATGATTTATAATATAAGTATATTATAAAATATGGTATGATCATACAAAATTATCACTTTTATAAAAAAAAGTTCAAAATTTTTCCAATTAGATTTTATTATAATATATTGTAATGTAAACGTATTTATATTGTAATTATAACATATTTTTGTTGTATCTAAGTTTTATAATAAAAGTAATAATTTTAGATATCATTTTTTATTCCTCATTAATATTCAACATATCATATGTATTAACATCATCCACTCAATTTATTGAGAAAAAAAAAATTATATATGAAAATTAAATAGTCTACCTCCCTCTAATTTAAAAAATGGATTACTCCGCTCAGGTGAATAATATTTTCAACCTAAATTAATATTTTGCATTTTTTTAACAAATATTTTTCCATGCAGGATGAATAAGTTAAGCTTTCACCATATTCTAGAATTTATTTTAACATGGTATTAAAAATTTTATGTTATATTTTTCTTAGCATTTCAATCTCAATTTTAATTTAATAATGAAATATCATATCATTTTATTAAGTTGCTTAGCTTCAAAGCATTTAATAGTGAGTCCGGGGCTAAACATAATTTAAATAAAAAAAGTCAAATGGAAAAAGGAAAAGTGGGAGACACAAAAGAGAGAAAGACAAGAATGGGGTGGGGGCCATTGCTTTTTCTAAGAGAAAAGCTTTTCCTCATCCACGAAGAAGACCAGTCCATGATTAAAAAGGAAGTGATTACCTCAAATCAGGAGGTATGACAGAGATTGAACAAGAGCTTCTTCAACTCGAACCACCTTTAAACTCTTCATTGAAATCTGGAGAAATCAAAGTATTTTTCACTCAATTGTTGCTATAATATCATGATAAATTTATTTTAATAAATTAATAGAATAAACAATTGGTGGTCAATAAAATATTTCCAAAATCCAATGTTTGATTGCCAAAGGCTTCAAGAGTATGAGAAGGTTTCGAAGAAGCTTACAGGGGGAGCATAGGTGATGGAGGGGAAAGAAGGAACCCGATTTTGAAGGAGCCGAAGGGTCCATCAGATGACCTTTTTTGTAGTTAGAGTCATCTCCATCGCCATCTCCATCTCCCGGCCACGTGGTGCCGAAAGGAAAGCTGCATCCGCCATCTTTCTCGTCTTCCTCGTATACTAGACGAATCCCACACTTTTTCACCTCACCATCTGAGCCCGTCAATGCAAATGAAGCAACCACATTGTCGCTTAGCTTTCTGAACCAATTACCGAGGCAGATCTCTAGTCGAGCAAGAGATTTATACTCAAACAACGTGTGATCTGACTCAATAAATCTGGATCCTTCAGGTGGAGTATACAATGAGTGCAGGCCAGTCTCCACATAACAATCATTCAGATAACAAACTAAACCAAAGGGTGAAGGTTCTGTACCGGGGTACCCATCCATAGCACCCTTGAAATTGAGAGCAGCACAAAAAGCCAATCCCATCAACTTGGTATTATACCAATGTGGAGGCAGCTCTATATTTACAGAACACCCTACACTCTGATGCCTGAACCACTCTGGAATTCTACTTCCAGGAACCAAAGCATTATGTTCATTGTCTGGAGTAGGGATCCCCTGCATCATGGAAATCATTTCTCGCATGTGAGAAAATAGTGTAGAATAAGTATTCAAAGTTTTAAAATTATTTTCTGGGATTAAATTTATTTTTCAGTTTTTTTTTTTAAGCAAATACTTTTTGTCCTATACAATCCCAAAGTAGAAAAACATACCCATGGCACCAGAAATTTTGGTATTGATGACATAAGCTGGATTCCCTCTAATATAGTTCCCACAATGTCACTGCCTTGATTCTCTCCTAGCCTAAAGCATATAGTGAAATTAAATCTGAGATCCCCGACCTTCTTGGATGTGTATGCACTTGATGAACATGAGAAGGTTTCCAGGGATGTGCAACTATGGGCATTTAAACTTTCAACACTTGATGGAAGCTCTGGCAATGATTGAAGACTCTTGCAGTATTCTAATGTGAGACTTCGCAGCCGAGAAAGTCCACTGAGGCTAGAAGGTATGGTAATGAAACTGTTCCTGCTCAGATCTAACCTTTCCAATGAGGGTAAGGACCCAAGATCACTGGGCAATGCTCCTTCCGATAGGTTGCAACGTTGTAGAATTAACACTCTCAAGGAGTATAAACCCGAGAAAGAAGGCAGTCGCAATTCTTCTGTTGGTGATGAGTGGAAAGAGAAGACCATATTCCTTGACTTGGAATCCCCTCCCTTACATCCTGCTAATGATAATTTTTGAAGGTTTGTCAAAAGAGTAATAGAGGGTGGAACCTCTTGTATACCACTTCCATCTGCATTCAGCTCTGCTAAACATTGTAGGCTCCCCAAGTCATCTGGCAATTCCTTCAGCTCTGAGCAACCACAGAGAGTAAGAGTCCCAAGAGATGTCAACTCACAAAAGCTTTGCGGAAGACTTGCAAGTTTTTTACAATTCTTCAGATTCAAAAAAACAAGCCCATTTAGACACCCAATTGAGGAAGGCAGTTCTATTATACCACTCCCATCTAGAAAAAGCTCCATCAAACTCTCCATGTTTTCCTGGATCTCTGGAAGCTTCTTGAGTCTTGTGCAGTTTGAAAGAATGAGAGTTTTCAGGGACTTCAACTTAAAAATGCTTCTGGGTAGTGACTCAAGGCTTTTGCACTCTTTCAGATTTAACAAAGCAAGTCCAGTGAGATTTTCAATGGACAAGGGCAATCCTTTTATAGCAGTCCCTTCTAAAGAAAGATTTGGTAGATGTTCCATATTCCCTTGGACCTCTGGAAACTTCTTCAGTTTTGAGCAGCCAGAGAGAGTAAGAATTTGAAGGGACTCCATATGGATGCTGCTTGAGAAACTCTTGAGTTTTTTGCAGCCTTCTAAATTCAGGAAAATAAGCTTCTTGAGAGCTCCAATAGATGGGTGAACCTCGACCAAACTTGTACAACCTTTGAGAATTAGTCTCCTAAGGTTTGGCACTCCAGAGAAGTCTGGTGTTTTGGTTAGATGTTGAGAGTGGCTAAGTTTGATGGATTTCAACTTCTCAAATCCCTATCAAAGAAAAGGGAAAACAATCCACTTTAATGGACTTTATAATCCATTTAAAGAAAAAAATGTACATAAATTATAATCATACCTTTTTTTTTCCACTACTACAAAAAAATGTAATTTATGACGCTTTTTTTCTTGACACTTCTATAAAGTGCCATTATTTATTCTCAAAAATGGGTATTAATGACACTTGCATTATCTTGGCGCTTTAATGGGAGAAATAATAACGTTTTTAAATAATGGCGCTTTTTAAGCGTCATTGTACATTGAATTTCAAATAATGACGCTTTTTTAAGTGTCATTGTAGGAGAACCTCAACCTTGGCGGTTTTAAAAGCGTCATTGTACAATGCATTTCAAATAATGACACTTTTTTAAGTGCCATTGTAGGAGAACCTCAACCTTGGCGCTTTTAAAAGCGTCATTTTCTGTTCATTTTATAATTACTCACATTTTTCAATTAAAAAAAAAGAGATAAATGTAATAAAGCCTTTTCCATACCCGATGCCCACACTCAAGTTTCATTACCAAATCTGTCTCTAACTGAACCAGCAAGCTCCAGCCAATTTCGATTGAGAAAATGAAGTTCTTACTCCAAATCAAGAAGATAGCATTCATGGATGTTCCACCGATTTGACTATTTGGGTGTTGGATTGAGAGAAAGGAAATGAATGGAGATATGAGAGAAAGCTAGGGTTTTTTTAGATTCGTAGGTTGGGAGAGGCAAGAGGCAGCAAAGGCAAGTGCCTTCGGTTGAAGAGGTAAGCAAGGAGGAAAGGTCGAAGAACCAGAGGAACAGAGGAAAGAAAAGAAGGGAGAAGAAAAAACCCAGAAGAGAGAGTTGTTGGGTACGAGCCCATATGTTCTCATTTTCCCATGGATTCACATTCTTCACTATTGATTTCTGGGATTTGAGTGTGAATGCTTGTAAATCTGTTGTGGTTTTTGTTTATTATCAGTTATTTTCTTGGTTTGCATCTCCGATAAAAAGATACTATACCTCTGTTTTTAGGCTCAGTTGTGTCTCTCCTCTGTTTTTGTTCTCTGGTTCTTATGTTCTCTGGAAGATTTGGAAATGGTTTTGGTGTTGTTCCATTTGTGTACAATGGTTCATGCCGAAAGGAGCTTGCTTTCCATGGAGTTGTAGGTACTGCCTATAACTTGTTTGATGAAATGTCATTTC
This sequence comes from Vitis vinifera, assembly GCF_030704535.1. Lineage (NCBI taxonomy): Eukaryota > Viridiplantae > Streptophyta > Magnoliopsida > Vitales > Vitaceae > Vitis > Vitis vinifera. The sequence continues at coordinate 29,957,816 of NC_081822.1, forward strand.
GAGATATGGGCTCTTGGAATGCATAGAAAGTTTTTCAATAATTTTTATTAAGGGATGTAGTGTCATGGAACTCAATAATTGCTGCCTATGAGCAGAATCATGTGGCTTTCGAATTAAATAAAAAAAAATTTAAGCTTCATAATCTGACATAGGCTTCATTGCTTATGTTATAAAAGATGCTATTCAACTTCATTTTTAAATGGGTTACACAACATGTTATCTAATTAATAATAACGTCATGTTTGGTTCATCTATTCAATAAACTAATTGAGATTTGACACTCCACTTATGACCACAAACTAGAATGGTCACCCCCAACATAAGTAGAACACATGTCAAGGTGCGGCTTAGCTCTACTTTAGCCTTACTTGGGAAATCTACCCAAGTCTAAGCCTAAAAACAAAATGAAAAAAATATCATGATATTATATTAATACAAATTATATGTATCTATATTGATTATCTAATTAATCAAGACTCTAAAAAATGAGTAACTTTGATAAATCATTTTGGGGGTTGGAGATGAACCAATTTTAACATGAACTTTATGTAGTGAGTCTTTAATGGATTTAGCCAAGTTTGTGAACTTAGGCCTAAAATGTGATGCTTATAAACAATATTTTCCTATTCTCACCATTGTAATTGATATGAATAATTTATAATACATAACTAGATGTAATATTTTAATAAGTATTTATGTTTTAGTTTTAATCAACTATGCATGCATGAAACCTTAGAATTCCCATTCAAGTATCATTGTGAGACAAAAGTTTCTCTTATTACATACTAAGACAATAAGTTGTCAAAATGTGAAATGTGGGTATATTTAAGCCAGTTTCAAGTTGCCAACTACTAAATTTGTCTTCCATGTGATAAAGATCTTTTCTCTGCAAATGATGTTTGAATTGTCCAGTTGGACAGTATAGGAAAACATGATATCTATGAAGTTAATTGCTTGTTCTTAATTCAATTTTTAGAAAATTGGTAGTCTTTCTTCTTGTTCTCTGGGTGTATATTTGGACAAAGTCACATATTGTGCCTTATCCATTTTGGCTTATATTCACAATGGATTTTTATATGATAGTGTTTTCTTTTGTGCTGGCTTGAGGGAAAATGAATGAAGATGAGGGATAGGAGAGATGAAAATGTTGAAAAAAAATATTATTAAGAAATGTTTGTTCTCCTCATTTTCTTAAGTCTTTTTCAAGAAAAATGTTAAAGACATTTTTAACCATTTTCTTTGTTTATCTTTATTTATTTATTTATTTATTTATTTATTTTATCTTTGTTTCTAACAATATATATATATATATATATATATATATATATATATATATATATATATATATATATATATTAAATATTATGACATTTGACTTTTAAATATCGTTATTGTGGGAAAATATGAAAAAAAAATAGAGAAAAAAATGAAAATAAAATAAAATAAATAGATTCAAAATTAATAAATTATTTTTATATATTTCTTTAAATTAATTTCATTTATTTTCCTTTGTTTATATTAAATTTTTAACTAATTAATTATTTTTTATTTTATTCGTATTTTCCTTAATTAAACTAAACATGCCAAAACCTTTTTTTTTAATATATTTTTCCTTCGTACTTTCTGGATCAAACATAATGTAAAGTTTATTATTATTGAGATTTTTTTCCTTTTTTAATGAGGTTTCTAATCTCTTCTTAAGAAACACTAATAGGCGGGTTGAATTTAAGCTAAACCCAAGGCAGAGCCAGTCCTTTAAGGGCCAATTGGACAAAGCCCAACCTAATTAATTCAAGGTAATGTTTGGGTTGATTTTTTAAGTCCACTCGACCTGCATTTAAGCTCGGCCCAATCACTTTAGGGCCAGGGTTGATTTAATGTTTTAAGCCTGAGCAGCCCGACCTGAACATTGGAGCCCTAGCACAGCCTAGTAGATAGGCGGAAAAGGGCCACAAAAATAGCTGCAGCCCGACCCAAACATTGGAAGCCCTAGCACAGCCTACTAAGTAGGCGGAAAAGAGAAAAAAAAAAAACCTGCATAATATGATATAGAAGGAATCAACCATTAAAAATGTGTAAAATATTTAAGGCCCCATGTACCCAAATTAAATTTAGGCTTATTACAAAACAATCATATTTTGTTATATGCTTAGGCTTTTGCATGTGGGTTTGCAATATGAATAATGGTTTGAGTCAAATATGAAAATATAGATAATAACGAATATACTAATACTTTGATTGTACGGGTATATGTATGATATAATTTATCATATTTAATACTAATATCTTATATATTGATAAAAAAATATGAATTTTATAAATGTATATTTATCATTAAATTAAATAAACTATTATTTCATAATAATATTGTGATATTTAATTATAATATGTCTAATTTTAAAATATATTTAATATTAGAATTATGATTCATTTAATTCAATTATATTAAATGATATAAAATAAATGATCTTTTATATATATATATATATCTAATTTGTTTAATATTTATATTTTTTGTATTTAATTAATATACAAATGATATAAAAAAAAGTTAAGAAAATTATCACCAAAATTTTTATATTTTTAGTGGTCCATTAAATTAAATTTTAAAATTAAATTATTTATTAAAATATTTTGTTTTTTATTACCGTGCTAGTACATATTTTTCTAGTGCACAGTATATATTGTAAGGTGAGTTAGTCTAGTAGTAAGGTTGTGAATGTTGGTTTTGGCTTAGGTTTGAGTCCCTGTGCCCCAAGCCAAAATTTATAATTTTTACATTTGACCGCCTAGCCCCAAAAATTTTGGCGATGAAATGTTGTCTCCAACGATTTTTTTTTTTTTCACTGATTTATCGTCGATTGTCGAAATTTCAGTAGTTTTTCGTTGAAATATGATGATTTATTTTTTGGAAAAATTGGTCATTCAATATTTTGCCCCTTATTTCGTTTTCACAACCCTGAAAAATGATATTTCAGCAAAATTTTATCAAAATTAATGAAAATTTTCATCCATGGTTTGAGCCTAGCTTGTAAACCAATTGGGCTTTGGATAAAATAGAATATCTACATTTTAAGAATATTATTTTTAATGAAATATATTGTCATTAGATGTTGTATTTAATGAAATGATGTGTTGGGTTGTGGACTTTTGTCCATGTGATAGCATTCGCTTTGTATTTTTATTTTTAAAATTATGTATTTACTTACAAAATTGATTTTTATTCATTTATTAGACAATTTGATTTTAATTAAAAAAAAATATGTTTTTATGTGATCTAGAGTCGTCATTTATTTTCTTTTCTATCCTCTCTTCGAACTAAGGTATTTTCTCTTACTTCTTGCACTTTCACTTCATGAATAAGCTCCAAAAATTAGGAAACCCCCTCCATTTCCAATAATGAGAAGATCTTTTGAATTGCACCAGACATTAACCTTTGTTTCCTCGCCCCATCCCATAGGTTTGCAACTAGTTTTTATGAGAGGCTAAATGAAATAGCACAAAAAATACTTCTTTCAAATAGTTCTCCTCCACCCGACTGTCCCACTCAAATTTTGTTTGTCTACCATTAGTACCTCGAAAAGTTGTCTTGAGGCTAAAACTCTTTTCAACCTTTCCTAATAAATTATTTTTTATATGTTTTTTTAAACTCATTTTACTTAATTTTCTTTATTATATAAAGATTAAATAATTTTAAAATACATAAATTTTAATTATATTTAATTTTCTTTAAAAAAATTTATGATGAAACCAAATATGATAAAATCATTTTTTTTTTTAATTTTTTTTCCTTGATACTTTTTGAAACCAAACATAACATTTAGAAAAAAAAAAAAATTCTATGAATCATTTTTCAAATATAATATATAAAGAAACATATTTCATTCAATCAATCCTATGTTCTTCCACCTTCCTGCAATCATTTTATTTATAGAGTAGCCCAAGTAATATTTGATATTGAACATTACTCAATTCACACAACATTAATGTGTCAAGAAGCTGAGGGTGTCAAATTATGCTATAAAAGCAACAATTCAATTGAAGTAGACTTTGCTTTAACATAATCAAATTTCATGATTCGGCTATGAACGTAATACAATCTAATCTAATGAAGTGATCAATGACTTGCTCCATGATTTGGCTTATGGGACAAAGAGATGAGGTGTAAAGAGTAGGGCAAAGGATATGTGAATTGGGATTTGATTCATGTGGGCTGGTCTGGAGGGCTTCGCAAAAGTTGCAGCTGGAAGGTGATTGAATTGAAGGGTCATAATGAGTTTGGGCTCTCTTCTACCATATCTTGCCTAATGGGACGCGTTAGTTTAAAGGATCTGTCCGAAAACTAGACTTGTAAATAAAATTATAGACATTTTTAAGTAAAAAATTTATCATAAATATAACATTACTTTCTTAATATTCTTAAATACATTCAAACTAAAAAAGTAGGTCATCATTTTAGTATTAAATGTATTTTCAATTACTACATATTATGATTTATGGTCACAAATTTTATCATATATATTATTCTTTTTAATAGAACATCTTTAATATATATATATTATTGTTTATTTTATCATTTCATTTTTATATTTTTTTTAATATTTTTATTAGTTTTGATTAATTTTTGTTCTATCAATATTTTTTTTTCAAATTTCAATGTGATATTTTTTATATTACCTGTTATTTCCATAAAAATCAAATCATTGATATTTCCGTAACTTCCAATATTAATGAGACAGAAAAAGAGAAATCATATTAAATCAAAGTCATGAAAAGGAAAAGGGTGAAAGTTAATGAGAGGAATATTACCCTAATGATGATCATCAGCTACGTGTAAATTTCTTATCAAGAGAAAAAGGAGTAGCAGCAACAGAAGATAAGCATACGCATAATCCCTCCTTTCATTATAAATATAAAAAATAAGAAATACGAAGGAAAATGGAATGAGTGAAAGTTAACCTCATGAGAATCATCAATTGCACAAGATTACATAGCAAAAATTTTCTTATCAAGAAAAAATAAATAAATAAAGAGAATTTTTGATGAATTGTATTGTGGCCAACAAGGATGTGATGGGTAATGATTTGGATGAAGTAGATCATGACTAGTAAAGAGTATTGGGTAATTTTAAAAAACTCATTACTAAGACGCTAATAAGGTTCATCAACACTGCCCCTTAGATGATAGATCATGTTTTATTAATTGGTAGAGAAAAAGATTTTGTCAATTATGAGGGGAACTTTCCTTTTTTTTTTTTTTTTCTTTTTACTTCATTGCACAAAAAATATTTTAAAGTAGAAAGAAAATTTCATAATATTGGAATGACTTCCAATATTAAGCATGTATAATACATGCAAGAATTGTGCAAATAATAGCACAATGTATAACATATAAGAGAAAACAAAAACAAAGATAAAATGAAATATGTTAATTCCAAATTTAGCTCTACAGGAGAACACAATATGAAAAAGTAAAGAAAGTAGGATGATTGGATAAACATAATAAAGAAAGGTTCAAGATAGTCCCACTAATTAGAAAAGAAAACCTTTATTCGAGCTAGGTTCATGGTCAGTCCAAATTTGGCTTAATGCAAAGCGGGACCATTGTTGATCTTATCACCAATCATCTAATCTTTGCAAGCCAAACATAGTGTCAATAATATTCCATACTTGTTCTTGTAACGAGGATCAAGAATCTTATCACATATGAATAAGATAATAAGATTATTTGAGATCCACCTTTACGAAAAGCTAAGATCCAACTGTTAGCCCTTTGGTCCCTTGACCTTAATTTTTTTTAGAAAAAAAAAAAGGGTCTCATGAGTATGGACCTTGCACCCATGGGAACACATAGGAAAATGGCAAGCTATTGGAGGTTTGGAAAAACATCACAAAAATAGAAGTGTTGAAGAAGGCAACACTAGGGGTTGGCATAAGTTGTGCAAGCTTGTGCACCTTGCACGCTATGCGCACACTCATGCATCTCGTGTATGGTCCCAAACACCTATGCACAACATCTTATGCTCGCGAGCGCTCATGATGCTGCACCCACGCACACTTGTCCCCGCATGCGCATGACGCACAACAATAGATGGCTTAGGCTAAGTTGGTTAAAAAAAGGTTGAAATTGTGGCTTGCTTGTATCTTTCGTTTGAAAGTGAGCATGTAACAGGAGGTTTGGGGGTGGAATTATTATTTTTGGATTTTTGTAATATTTAATAAATTCATTATGTCTCATCAAGCATATGTGATGTCACCTCTAAAAATTTCTAAAATGGTTTTAAATGCTCTTTAAGAGAGGGGGAAGCAGGTGACTCAAAATGGGCACCTAGGCAAGGCTTAGCCATACATTCAAGAGGGCATCAAGGCATGGCCTTGGGAAAGGTCATGACACTCAGATGAGCATCTAGCATGAACAAATTGGCTCCACGACATGTGTGATGTGCAACTTATAGCCACAATGGCATAAGGCATGGTGCAAGCCTCTCCCTCCTTGGTGCTGGCACGAGGACACTCAACCTTGTGCATTGAGGCAAATTGATAAGCCATGGGTGCAATGCCATGACATGCTGCTGCAAACCAAGACAGACCTTAGACACGACATGACACCATTGCAGTAGCAAGGATGCCTCAGACGAATGGCTAATGAGTTACATAAGGGCACAATGCCATGGCATGATGTTGCACCAAGAAGGGTCTAGGACAAAAGCATGGTGTAGTTGCAGCAAGGAGGGAGGTCTTAGATGCATGCTTAGCATAGGGGCACAATGCCTTATGCATGTAGATGACAAGCCATGGGCACAATGCTATGGTTTATCACTACAACCAAGAAAGACTTGGGAATGGCACGAGAAACCACAGTAGTGATCCAACTAATGTAGACATAGTGGTGCATGGATGACTCAGGCAAGGCATGGGAGGGCCTTGCAAATGATTGATTCCTTAGACATGGACAACAACACCTTGGTGTCATGGGCGCCTAGACATGGCACAAAGATAAGCATTAGTATGCACTAAGGCATCAGAGAGGGTTAGACACACTCCGTTAACCAAGGCAAGATGTGGATTGGATCAGTTGACACACCCACCAGGTGATTGATGCGGGCCTCACTTACAAGCATTAAGGGCAATGCACTAGAATAGCATGGGTCGACTTGCAAACATGAACCAAACACTATCTTAGCCTAATCCACTTAGAGAATGGGTCATTTGGCTGAATTACAAAGGGCAATTAAAATGACACCCATCGGCAAGAGGCGTCCTGAGAGAAGTTACTTGACACCTATTTAGAAGAGGTACCTTGATTACAGTACGTAGCCTTGACACAACATGGAAGGAATATGAAGATAATTGTTAGCTATAGATGGCATGAAGGAACACCTTGGTTTGAAAGGGTATCTCTAGTTGGGTGGTTGTAGCAATTCCACAACCACTACCACAGGCTCCTGATTTGAATTCAAGTGTTTGAATTATTCTATTTCGACTTTTTTTTTCTTTGTTTTTTATACAATTCAACAATAAAATATTATACTATGTTTTTACTATTTTAATACATATATGAATTTAATCACATAAAATAATTGAAAAATATTAATCTACAATGATTAATGAAATAAAATTATTTGTTATTTACCAAATTTAAAATCATTATTAGTCCTTGTTTATAGCCAAAGGAACAAAAAAAAAAAATTACAAATAAATTTAAATTGAGTCAAATAAAATTTGATTATAAAATAATAATAAAAATTCAATACATTATGTATTTTTGGAAGAAAATTCATTAAAGTAGTAGAAAGACTTGAAAACATATTAAAAGGAAGTGATTACCTCAAATGAGAGTATGATCAACCTTCTTGAATGAGAGCTTCTGCAACTCGAACCACCTTTAAGCTTTTCATTGAAATATAGAGAAATTAGAGTATTTTTCACTAAATTGTTGCTATAATATCATAATATATTTGTTTTTATAAATTCATTAATAGAATAAAAAATAGTTGGTCAATAACATATTTCCAAAATCCACTGTTTGATTGCTAAAGGTTTGAAGGAGTATGAGAGGTTAGGAAGCAGCTTACCAAGGGATTGGACATGGAGGCGAAAGCAGGAATCCAATTTTAGAGGAGCCGAAGGATCTGATTCATCCATCAGAAGACGCCTCCATCTCCATCTCCATCTCCCGGCCACATGGTACTGAAAGGAAAACTGCATCCATCATATTTCCCATCTTCCTCATATACTATACGAACCCCACACTTTTTCACCTCGCCGTGTGAAGTGACCTCGTCGTCTGAAGTGACCGCGCCTTCTGGGACAAGAAATAGAAATGAAGCCAGCATATAGTCACTGAGCTCTCCGAACCAAGGAGGGTACGGGGCCTCTAGTTCAGCACGAGATATATACGCAAACCACGTGTGATCTGACTCAATAATCGATGAAGTCCATAATGAATTGTGGTCGGATAGCGTAGCATAATGACCATCGAGAAAACAAGCTAAAGGGAATGTACCAAGGTACCCATCGACAGCACCCTTGAAGTTGAAAACAACACAAGCAGCCAATCCCATCAACTTGGTATTATACCAATGTGGAGGCAGCTCTGCAATTACCTTAGACCCTTCACTCCGATGGGTGAACCACTTTGGAATTCTACTTCCCTGAACAAGAGCTTGATATCCATGTTGTAATAGCGACCTCTGTATCATGAAAATCATTGTTGGCACGCATGTGAGAAAATAGTGTAGGATAAGTATTGAAAGTTTTAAGGATTATTTTGTAGGATTACATTTATTTGTAATTTCTTTTAATTTTAAGCAATACTTTTGTTCTACACAATCCCAAAGTACAAAAACATACCTCATCTGGCTCCAGAAGTTTTGCCATTGATGACGCAAGCTGAGTTCCCTCTAGTATAGTTTCCACAATGTCACTGCCTTGATTCTCTCCTAGTCTAAAGCAATTAGTAAAATTAAATCTGAGATCCCCCAACTTCGATGTGTATGTACTTGATGAACATGAAAGCGTTTCCAGGGATGCGCAACTATGGGCATTTAAATATTCAATACTTGATGGAAGCTCTGGCAATGATCGAAGACTCTTGCAGTGTTCTAATGTGAGACGTTTGAGCCGAGAAAGTCGACTGAGGCTAGCAGGCAAGGTAATGAAACTGTTCTTGTCCAGATATAAATTTTCCAATGAAGATAAGGAGCTTAGATCAGTGGGTAGTGCTCCTTCCAACAGGTTGCAGTCACTTAAATTCAAACTTTTCAAGGAGTATAAACCCGAAAGAAAAGGCAGTTGCAATGGTGCTGCTGGTGATGAGCGGAAAGAGATCAGATTCCTTGACTTAGATCCCCCTCCTTTGCATCCTGCTAAGGATAATGCTTCAAGGTTTGTCAAAAGATTAATAGAGGAGGTTACCTCTTTTATACCAGTTCCATCTACATTGAGCTCTGCTAAACATTGCAGTCTCCCCAGGTCATCTGGCAATTTCTTTAGTTTTGAGCAACCAGAGAGAGTTAGAGTCTGAAGAGATATCAGTTCACAAATGCTTTGTGGAAGACTTGCGAGTTTTTCACAATTCCTCAGATTCAACAAAACTAGCCTATTTAGACTTCCAATTGATGAAGGCAGTTCTCTTATAGCAGTCCCTTCAAAAGAAATGCGTGATAGATTTTCCAGGTTTCCTTGGACGACCTCTGGGAACTTCTCAAGTTTTGAGCAGCCTTCTAAATTCGGGAAAATAAGCTCCTTGAGAGCCCCAATGGATGGGTGAAGCTTGACCAAACTTGTACAACCATTCAGAATTATTCTCCTAAGTTTTGGGGCCGCAGAGAAATCTGGAGTTTTGGTTAGATGTTGAGAGTGGCTGAGTTTGATGAACTTCAACTTCTTGAATGCCTGTCAAAGAGAGAAAAAAAAGAACAAATCCACTTTCATGAACTTTATAATTATTTTAAAGAAAAAACAATGAATATAAATTATAGTTATAATCATACCTTCTTTCCTTCCCATAGTTGTTTAAGCAGACTATAGCACATGTTTAGCTCAACAAGCTTCTCTGGATGAAAATTTGATGGAAGGGACTTCAAAGGGTATCCATGCCAATGAAGAGATCTTAAGTTGTTGGATGGAAATTTAAAATCTATAGATAGATGCAATTTACTATCATTGTATGGAGAGTTATCATAGCCCATCCATCTCCAAGCATCATGAGTACTAGCAATTAACTCTTTCTTGGATAAGTATTCAGATCTTCCATAAAATTGAAAATTATAGAATCTGAGCAATCTTAATTTGTTCATCTTTGCAAAGGCATCAACACTGAGGTTTAGCTCTTTCGATGCAGACAAGTCAAAGACCATGCCTTCAACTGCTTCAGTCCCCTAAAGTTAACCAAGACCAGAGCATGAGATAGAAGTAAGAATGAAAAAATTGGGAAGAAAACAACTTAATGACCTTTTTGCCTTTTCATTTTTTTTTTTTCAATTTTTAAGTGTGATTGGAGGAATGAAGTTTGAACACAAGAAAACACATCTTTTAAGGTGGCAACTCTTATTTGTTAGTAAAATTGTAAAGATCTATGAGTTTTCAAAATAGATGGAATAGTATTCTTCAAACTTAGTCTTCAACTAGAGCTTGTACACACACCAAAAAAGAAAGTTGATGCATTGGGGTCTTACCTTATTTGTTGTTAATACATCATGGATGTCCTCATGAACCTGCAATCTGCTGCGTTTGCCAGGGTCTTTAATAGATTCTTGTCGAACAATTTCCCAACCCATTTCTTGTAGTAAATCATGCATGTACAACTTATTATCTGAAATAGTTATGAGTGATTTATCGACAAGATTTCCTATTTCACTCGCAGGGAAGAAATTTTCTAGTACTTTTATAACAAAATCTTTGTCCTCCCCTTTATAGAAGAATGCAATATCAAGAAACATATTCTTTTCATTATCATCTAATCCATCAAAACTTGTTTTGAGCACATTCAGAACTTCCTTATTTGGGAATTGATTGAGTTTGTCCAATTCACTCTTCCATTCATGTATGCTTTTTCTATATAGACAAGAACCTAAGACTTTAAGGGCTAAGGGAAGACTTCCAGTATAATCTACTGTATGGTGGCACAATTGCTTAAAATCTTCTGTAGGATGCTTATATCTAAAGGCATATTGACAAGAATGTTTAGATATTAGGAAAGTTGAGATATTATGAATATTGAAATATTAGGAATATTGAGATATTAGGAATATTGAAATATTAGGAAAGTTGAGATATTAGGATATTAGTTGTTATTTCCTTATATCATTCTTTCCTTGTATCATTCTTTCCCATTCTCAGAATGGTGATTACCCTCTATATATACTCTGTACATGAACGAATGAAAGTATGAATGAAAAAACTACCATTTATCAATTTGAAGACTTTCTCCATATTCTCCCTGTATACTTGTTCATGCTCTGCAAATGCGTCCGCAAAACTCCCATTTTGTTTTCTTACATGGGAGGGATCCACGTTATAGAAAACCGGTAGAGTTGTATGTCCCCTTTCTTCGACACACTCAAGAATCTTTGTAGGTTCATCCAAACACCAACTTGAAGAAGCATAGTTTTCGGAAAAAAGGATGATGGAAAACCTCGATTCTTCAATTGCTTGTAGGAGTCCTGCAGATATTTTTTCGCCTCTCAGGAGTAGGTTATCTTTGAAGGTGTTGATTCCCTTCTGACAAAGGGCCGCGTGGAGATGGGCAGTAAAGTTTTTGCGGGTATCTTCACCTCTAAAACTAAGGAAGGCATCATACTTCCATCGATGAGTGGAAGAGGATGAAGGTAGTGTGAGACTGCTGGTTGAAGAAGAAGCCATTGAAAAATTGGAAGAAGAAGGCTTGGAAGACTGGTAGCTTGACTCTGAGAATTGTAACTTGAGATATTGGCAAAGGGTGTGGATGAAGACCAAACTAAGGCGAGATGTATATGGCTTCACATGAAAACCACAAATAAATAAATAAATAAACTAACAAACATCAAAATTTTAATTTCTCTTTTCACGCGATAGAATTCTTTTATCTGTAAGATAAAAACAAGGTGAAATAGTAAATAGGAAAACGGAAACTGGGAGACACAAGACAGAAAGATAGGAATGACATAAAAAAATTATTTACTTATCCCAATTCTTAGAAATTTATTTATTTATTTAATTTTTTTTTCATCTTGATATTAATTCTTACAAATTAAACATTAAAAATACTATTAAGACTAATAAATAATAAGGGATATACAATGAAAATATTTGTCACCTTTTTTCTTCAGCTTTAAAGCTTTCACCATATTCTAAAATTTATTTTAGTATCATGTTAACTAAAATGTGAACATCCAAATAGGTGAAATATACTAACTATTAGGTGCAATAATACTGCTCTTAAGTGGGAAGATAATGATCCAAATGATGGTAATATTGAGTATCATTGAAAGTTTCATGCTTGGTAATTTTATACTAATTTGTTGATCTTGAAGAAATATTAAAAGATGTTAAAAATTTTAAATTTTCTTTTACAAAGTAATTTTTTTTTAAAAAATATTTTTTTTCCCTTCTTTATGAGGCAAATATTAGGTAAAAAAATTAATTTGAAAGAACAGAAAAAAAAATTAAAAGATGTTAAAATTTTTAATTTTTTTTGAAAAACCTTTTTTCAGACTTTTAAATGAAGTTATATATATATATATATATATACAGAGAGAGAGAGAGAGAGAGAGAGAGAGAGAGAGAGAGAGAGAGAGAGAGAGAGAGAGAGAGAGAGAGAGAGAGAGAGAGAGAGAGAGATTAGTTAATTAAAACCAAAGGGAAAATTGATGGAAGTAACACAAAAATTAATAAATAAATAAAGGCACATGACAAGATTGTAATAGAAAAATAAAAAAGATATGAAAACAAAATGAAGAGAGAATAAACATAAAAAGAAGGAAAATATTAAATTATCACTTTATATGTATTCTATTATCACTTTGCCAAGTAATAAGAATAGTCAAATCTCAGGATTGAACCTAAAACTAATCAAGCATTTGGTATATAGACTTAAGTCATATTAATCTAAATAGGATCCAAAGACCGGTCAAGTCTAGACTCTTTGATTTCAAAAGATCTTCTAATCTATGAATCCTATATAGATGGTAAAATGACTAAGAGGACTACAGTTAAGAAACATTTAGAGTTAGTACTTATTGACGTGTATGATCCTTTTTCTGTTTATGCATGGTAAGTATGAGTATTTCATCATTTTTAATAAAGATTACTCTAGGTTGGGATTTTTGCATAGGGAATTTGATGCCTTTGATACATTCATTAAATTTAAGGTGAGATCAGATAACCTATTAAGTAAACATATTTGTCACTTTGATTAGATTGAAGTAGTATGTCTAGTATGTTTGATTACTTTCATAGAAGCATGTGATTATTTTCCAATTATGTGCACTAGGGACTCCATTACTAAATGCAGAGGTGGAAAGAAGATATCAAACTTTAATAGGCATAATGAAATCAATGATTGATTTCTTATTATTTCCCATATTCTTTTGGAGATATATCTTAAAAGATTGTATAATACTTCTTTTTCCTAAAAGGTATATTGGTTTATGAGATATTTAAGAGAATTTCAAGGGTCATTTCCTTTATAGTCAAGATTATTAGAAGATGTTATTGTTACAAATGTCATATTCATTATGAAGACTATATGATAAGGAATAAGACAAAGAATGATGTAGAATGAAGGATACATTAGAAGACAATCCCACTTATACATAGGTTGCTATGGATTTAAAGGATTAGAGACATACAATTCTTATGATTTTTAATACACCAATACCTCATCATAGTGAGAGGTTTATATCCTATAGATTGTGATGAGAAGTGAGTGGTGTTTGTGCTCATTTTAGGTAAGGAGCTATGAAGGTAAAATTAGAATCTTTATATTCTAACATAGTTTGGGTTCTTGTTGAAGCACCTGAAGGGATAAAACTTATAGGGATAAGTTAGTCTATAATAAGAATCAAAGAGTAGATAGAAAGTTTGAGTTTTATGTGCACTACTACAAAAATTATAAATAATAACGCTCAATTCCATGACTCTTTTTAAAAGTGTCAAGGAATTCAAGCAATAATGGCGCTTGTTCAATAACGGCGTTTTTTAAATATTTAAATTGACACTTGAAAATTTTCCATCAATATTGGCGCTCTATCAATTCCATGACGCTTTTTAAAAATGTCAAGGAATTCAAGCAATAATGGCGCTTGTTCAATAACAGCGTTTTTTAAATATTTAAGTTGGCGCTTGAAATTTTTCCATCAATATTGGCGCTCTACACAATGATGTTTTAAAAAGATGGCATTTTTTTTAAGTGTCGTTGTTGGGTTGGATATTATGAACAACCTTAGTAGTGTTTTACATAAGGATGTTTTTAAACAATTGGCGTTTTTTCTAAGCGTCATTGTTAGGTTGGATATTATGTAGTTATATCAAGCGTCATTATCTCCTATATTATATATATAAACCCATGTTTCCCTATTTCTCAAACATCCCAAACACCCTAAATACCTCGCTTCCTCTGAAAAACCTAACTTGTATAAGAACGCTAAACCCAAAACCATCCATAATCTGCTACCTTCAGCCATCGAGAAACTCATTGGAGACCACCAACAATCAATGAACGACCTTCTTGGCTACTACCAACTGGCAGTCTTACCGGCGATTGTTAGGAGTGCCTCACTAGAGACACCCAAAAAAATTTTACATGCATTTGGGGTCATTGTATTGGATAACTTTTGCACAAGGTAAAGAACAATAAATAAAAAGAAAAAGGATTTGGTTCATGTATTTTCAAATCTTGAACTTAGTTTTGTCTATTACAGCTGCTACTAGAATCTTTGTATTTCTATTGGAAAGATTGAGTTTTTGGTTTGTGTTCAGAGTGGTGCAAGAAAGCTCAATGGATGGAAATGGGAAAGAAGGGGAAATCTCGATTGTGAATATTGGAGGTGGGAGTGTCTTTGTTTTGTATCAGAATATTGGGGTTTCGTTGGTCTCTTCAAGATAAAAGTATTGTAGTGGTTTTGTATTTTTGTAGGCCTGTTTTTGGTTATGGAGAGTGGATGACCCAGCTAGATCTGTAGAAATTTTGTTTTTCAAAAGTAAAATTTGAGGGTTTGAATATCTTGTGATTTTATTTGAGTTTAATGTTTGTTTGGGTGTGTGCAGATTTGGCTTTGTTTTAGATTTTAAAACCCATTCAAGGCTTTGGTGAAATGGGATAATGAGGAGCATGCTCTTAGTTCCTGATTCGAAAGTGGAGTGCTTTGATGGAGAAGTGGTTGTTTTGTGAGTGACTCTTCTTTGTAGATTCATAGCATGATATTTAGTTTTCTTAGCTTTAAAATTTTTTGGGTCTTCTATTGTTTATTGATTTGGATGGTTAATGGTTAATTTATATTTGGAATTTAATAATAAAATCTAGCTATAATGGATGATAGAACTAATCATTATTTTTTTTATAACAAAACCAAAAACCATTATACTTTAATAAAGAATATGTAGTATTCTTATATATTAATAAATTTAATTATATCTATGTAAATGAGTTCTTAAAATTTTCATTATTAAATATCATAATTAATTTCAATAGAGAATCATTAAATTGATTCTCCTCAAATTTTTATAATTTATAAAGGAAAAACAGTATAATCTCTCTAATAAATTAATAATGAATTAAGTAACTATTTTTCATTATTTTGTTTAGGCATTTGAATATAGTCATTAAAATGTTATATTTTTATTAGTTATTAGAATGAGATAATGAAAAATAATTTTATTTTAGGTGTAATATTTTTTAAATATTTATCATTTTATTATATAGAAGACAATGGATCCTAATTATAAAAAAAATCGACTTTGTTTGAACAATAGAATATTCAAACTTGATCTAGGTGCCTTAGTGCCATGACATTGCATAAAGTTGAAACATTCACATTATTGAAAACCTTAAATTTATGGTAAATTTTTTTGGTCCCAAAATATATATTTTAAGATATTAAAATTTTAATTTATGGTTTAGTTTAATAATTTGAAAAGTGATGACTTTCCATTTATGCAAATTTATTGAATTACTGTGAGTTCATAATAAGATAAATAGTAAGGCAATTCTTTGAAGCGATGCTTTGACCCTGAGTAGGTTAAGTATTTTAGGATGCTCACAAATTCTTTCAATTTTTTAACCTTGCTTATTTGTATGACATTTATTGATTCTTTGACCTTGCTTTTCCTATAATATTAGACTTGTCTTTACACTATTAAATTAGATATCACAGTACATTCAATAAATATTTAATTATAGTAAAATTTTGGAGTCCTAGTATTAAATTAAAGTTTTGTATGTGATCATATTTTCATTTTTTATAGTTTATATATATATATATATATATATATATATATATATATATATATATATATATATCATATTCTTTATATCTTTATTATATTCTTCGTATAATATTTATACCTAATCAATAAACATATTCAAATAAAATTGGACCCCCTATATTAAAAAAAAACTGAACCATTGTTGTGATATTGTGAAGACAAATAAAATTAAACTTCCCATCTTATCATACTAGAAAAAAATTAGTGATAATTTGGGGTGTCATGGCCTTAGGAGTAATATATTGTTGGTATATGCTATCTAATTCATTTTTATGACATCAGACTTCAAACATTTATTGGCAATAAAAGGCTCTACATTGAATTTTGGAAAGTTTTTATTATTGACATGATAATTGTAAAGGCCTAAGTACAGTGGAAAATATTATTTTTTAAAATTTGATCTTTACACTTTAATTATAGTTGGACCGTTACAAAATTTTCAAATTAATTTAACTCTTTACAAATGGTTGAATTCTCCTCATATAAAACTTTTTATTCAGCCCATTTATTAATGGAACTCCCTTATAAATGTTACACTCTTTACACAACATTTTGCACCTTTATATTGATAGGTTGAGAAAGGAGAATTCTACATCCTTATTTATCCATAAATTAAATTTATTTGTTTTTAAGCCTATTGAAACAGATGCATTTGTGGTTAACCAAAGACACACTAATAGTTAATTAGTTATTTTATTTTAAACTTCAAAGAAGTGGTTAACTATTGTTTTGGTTTATTTGTTCATGGTAAACAAATATACATAATACAATTGGATCCTCCTTATTATAAGTGGATCATTCTATATTTAGAAACTTCAATATTCTAAGATAAGTTTTAGATTTTTCTAACTCTTTTTTTAATTGTATATAATAGTAAAAACAACAATTGAAAACAAAAAAACAAATATATATATATATATATATATATATATATATATATATATATATATATATATATATATATATATATATATAGATATTATATTACATTAGTTTTTTGTTTATATTCCCCTAGTAGAGTACTTTTATTGATACCATGAGGTTAGGAGAAGACACTTGATAAAGCAAAAGGCTATGAAGGTGGGGTTCTTTGGAGGGCCTTGGCTGCTTTTGTTGTAGGAAAAGTCATTGTTGTTGGGACGTCATTTGTTTGTTTGGCCCTGGTGCCTAGGCTAGAGCCTGCGCGGCGTCCAGAGTGGCCTCCCCAGGATTCGAACTTGGGTCCATGCCTTAAGGACCTTTAGTGTGCCCTCCTGGTACCATCCGCGCTACTCCTGGTACCATCTGCGCTACTAGCACAGATGGTACCAGGAGGACACACTAAAGGTCCTTAAGGCATGGACCCAAGTTCGAATCCTGAGGAGGCCACTCTGGGCAACAAACAAATGACGTCCCAACAATTGTGAGTGTTTTGCATAGGAAAGAAAGAAATAAACATAAGAGTAAGGTGTAGTGGGGTCTCTCTCTTATTTTATTTTAGAGTTGTAAAATAGTTAATGGAAGAGTATCATTGGTTTCTAGGTTTTAGCAAAAAAAGTGGAAGGTTTTGGTAGGCAAAAAATAGATGCTCGATTGATTTTATTTATTTATTTATTATTTGTTTTTTTTGGAAGGATTATGATGAAGGCTTTGGAGATCTTTATTTAAACATGATTTTCTTAATTTTGTTGATACTAGATTCTTTAAAAGTAACCACATAAATTCATTTATTTTATTCTTTCTTTCTTTCTTTCTTTCTTTCTTTTTTTGGAAGCTATAGGAATAATCAATAATGGAAATGGATTAAGTTTAATTTTTATTCATTCATTTTAGTTTTCTTATTTGTACATGTATTATTAGTATTTGCAATCTATCATGCTTTGTGAAATAAATTGTAGTAATAAAATTATTTTTATTGTTTTTTTTATATTCACTATGTTTTGAGATCTTGTTTATTTGAATTCATTAAATGTTCTAAAATAATTAAAGTACTCTAATAATAAATTGTAGTGTAGCTAGATTATATATTCACTCAAATAACTAATAAATATGATTAAGATATAGAGAACCCTGCCCAACTACACATAAAATAAATTATAATTAAATCAAATTATTTTTTAACATATAATAAAACAAAAATGTAAGGTTATAGTTTATAAAAATAAAATAATTATACTAGACATCTAGTATCATTAATTAGTTTAGAACTTCTTGTACTTGATAATTTGTTTAATAGGTAAAGTTTTGTTTAGATAATATAATATACTCTTCCTTATCAATTAGCATATCTATATATGGTTATAGTTTTATATTTATTTTAAAACCACAAAAAAAAAATGGAAAAAGAAACATGTAGGAAATGCTTCAAAAGAAGAGGGAACATAGGAAAATGACAAATCATCAAAAATACTTCTTACTTGCTCTTTAAGTGCCCTTTTGGCCTTCTTAAATTTAGGAAATATTATACCTATTTATTTGGTAAGTTGGAAGTTGACTTTTTATACTCGTTAAGAACCTAACCTTATTAAAAGCAGTTTTGAAATTTCCATTTTTCCTTCTAATTTTTACATCATTTTTATAAATTTGAAATTAAAGCTTAAAACCTTGAGAATGATTGGTTGGTTCTAGGCTACAATAGGAATTTACAACATCTATTTGGTGTTTGGTTTATGGAATAGTAGAAATTTTATTTCTTGAGAAATTTATGCTAGTCAATAAATATGTTTCTTGTTAATTAACTAGGAACTCAATCTCCAGGGCATAAACCTAATTTCCCACTCTAAATAATTCAAGTATATGTTTTATCTTATCTTCATTTATTATTCCATGGTTAAATTACATTTTCATTGATATCAATATTGGTATTATTTAAGGTAGAAGACAACGTATGCAAGAATTTGATTTTACTTATTGTTCGAGAACAAACCATTAAATAGGAAGTTTAGGGTGGTGAGCAAACTTGAATAGCCTAAATTAATTTTTATCGAAGGTTATAGTTTCAATTATATTTATTGGTTGTTGCATGTATGGTTTAAAGGTTTTCTATTTTCTTATATGTGTTTACAGGTAGCAAAGGAAATTAGTTTGCCAATTAAAAGAAGAGAGAACATTACAATAAAGGAGATGGGGTTGATAAAAAAACCATGAAGATTACATTAACAAACACATTAGAGGGATTGAACTAAGTTTTTGTATATTAAAGTTCATCTTAATAGTCTTTGCACTGTAGTTTGTTCTTTTGTTGAAGGAATTAATTAGAAATTCTTGTTGAAATATTTTGATAAAATTAACAAATTTATATGTAATTATTGTATATAACTTGTTACATTAATTGTTCAAACTAGCTAGGTAATTTCATATTAATATTTGGAGATATTTTAATTAGTAAAATCCAATTGAATTTTATGATTTATAATTAATTTTTTCTTTTATTTTATTATATAAGGAATTCATTATTTTAATAACAATAATGAAATATTATTTTCTATACAATATGTTCAAAGATGACGCTTCTATAAGTGTCATTGTGAACAAGAATCAAAGGTGACACTTTCATAAGTGTCAAGATTGGTAATTTTGTAAAAATTATTTCAATGGGAAATGATCAAAGATGATGCTTCTATTAAGTGTTGTTATTAAACTTATTGAAAGATGACACTTCTTCAAGCATCATTGAAAATACTAATCAAATATGTTGCTTCCTAAAAGTGTCATTGTTGACTAAAACATATAATGACAGGGTAGGAGATGACGCTTTAGAGAAGTGTCATCTTATACCTCTATTGACACTTAAAAAGCGTCATTAATTCTCTTTTTTCTTGTAGTGGTGGCTAGTTTGTAGCTAAAAATTATAGTTTGAAACTTCGTTTCAACTATAGAAAACCTTTTCATTAGTAGCCTACTAAAATCCATTAAAATACTCTTATCCATTGTGATACATCTCATTTATGAGATACAACAATTAGAAATTTTCATATAAAATGGTCTTATGTGTATAAGAAGGCATAAAAAAACATTAGTTATTTCTCTTATGTATTGTTTGTGGTTTCTTTAATTTTTTTTTCATTAGTTATTTCTCTTTTTGTATTTTTTTTTTGTGTGTTTTTAGCTTTATTGTTATACTTTGACATATTTCATCTATTAAAACTAAACTTTGTTCAACTTTTAAATAATTCTTTAATTTCTTTCAAAGTTTTATTTAGCTAGCACATAAAGGCCCAAATTACTAGTTGTTTAATACAAATATGAATTTAATCACATAAAATAATTGAAAAAAATATAATAATCTACAATGATCACCAAAATGAAATAAAATTATCTATTATTTACCAAACTCAAAATAATTATTAATCCTTTTTATGAGCCAAGGAAATCAAGAAAATTGCAAATAAATTAAAATTGAGTCAATTAAAATTGGATTATAAAAATGAAATGAAATTCTAAAAAATCTAATGCATTATATAATATTTTTTTAGGCAACTGAATGAAGTACTGAAAAGAACTAAAAACATGTTAAAAAGAATTGATCATTACCACAAATGAGGGAGTATAGTAGAGAGCTCCATCAGGCTTCTTCAGTAGGAACCACCTTTAAAATTTTCATTGAAATCTGAATAAATTAAAATATTTTTCACTAAATTGATCAAATGAAGTGATTGAACTTAAAATGAACTAAAGACTTTAATTTGGTTGAGTAAACTAAATAAAGAATATTATATTCACTAGAAATATTGATTAAGGAAGCAAAAAGAAGCTGCTTACATAGGGAGCACAAGAGATGGAGGCGATGGTGGGTTTTAGGCAATTAGAGGTCTTCTGATTTGTCTCCTAGCGGCAAAATGGTGGCATAAGGAAAACTACATTCCCGATCGTTCTCATCTTCCTCATATACTAAACGAACCCCACACTTTTTCACCTCTTCCCTAGCCTTGTAGTTGATCAAACATCTAACAAATGAAATCTTCAAAGTGTTGCTATGCTTTCTAAACTCATTTTCATTCCAATAGTATAGTGCAACAAGTGATCGATACCCTAGCCAGATGTGGTCAACTTTCATTGAAAAATGCATGGAAGCCATTTCCCCGACATAGTACTCACCACCATTGTTGATACTAGGTCAACTGAGAATAAATTCCTCCTTTTGAGGTGACAGTGAAAGCTCCCGTTCAGATGCTAGAATCTAGATTTCTTGCTTCCCTGCACAAAGATGTCCGAATGGATTGTCCGGACACACCTCCAAAGCTCAAGTCAGACTAGAGTCCTTTAGAGAGAGAGAGAGAGAACTCACAGTGTCCTGCCCTTTTTTTTTTATAGTAGGGTTTTTATAATATTCAAATGTGGAGCCAAGTTCTACAGTGATGGGCTGACCTTTGCAGTGATGATTGCACAGTAGTGATAGGGCAATCATCACACCCGTAGGGTGGTTGGGGGCTGTGTCAAATGGCACATCATGACATAGCTTGTCGTCCCTTCACCTTTGTTGAAGGCCTGAGACTGCGCATGCTTATCTACTGAAGCAGACATGAGGATGGGAAAAGTCCCATAAGTCAATATGGTGTTAGTTAGGCATGGTCTCGTATACTAGAGAAGACTTGAGGCTATCAAGGAGGTGCGGCGCGCTCAGCAATGCAAATGGTCCGGATAGGATGTTTCCGGATGACATGTGGCCTAGCTGGAATTATGCTGCATGGACAAACACGTGGAAGCATTCGTGGGTGGACATGTGGGATAAGACCCCCACAACCATCTCCTAGAAGAAAATTTACAAAACCCGGGAACATTACAGTGGGAGAGACTTCGAGCTCTGTGTCGACAAGAGCATAAACAACCAATCCCTTCAACTTGGTATTAAACCAATGTCAAAGCATCTCTACTGTTACTAAAGACCCTACACTCTGATGGGCGAACCACTTTAGAATGCTACTTCCAAGAACAATAGCATCACAACCATTACATGGACTACGAAAAACCTGTATGATGATGAAAACGTTGTTGGCATGTAAAGGAATATTTTGTGGGATTGCTCCAATTGATTGACACTTGGCGTAAGCAAAAAATATTCACACACAAGAAAAGAGAGAAACCTGATCTGGATGCAGATATTTCAGTACTGATGCAAGAAGCCGAATTCCAAGTAGGATAGCTTCCACAATGTCACTCTGCTCATTCTTCACTAGTTGGAAGCAATTAGAAAATTAAAAAAATGAGTCGTCTTGAATTCCTCAACCCATATGCACTTGGTGGATATGAAAAGGTTTTCAGGGATGTACAATGATTCGCATCTAGTCTTGCAATGCTTGATGGAAGATCTAGCAATGATTGAAGACTCCTGTAGTAAGTCAGTGCCAGCGTATGGAGCCGAGGAAGTCCACTGAGGCTAGCAGGCATGGTAATGAAATTGTTTCCACTCAGATCTAAATATTCTAATGAAGATAGAGAGTTGAGATCACTAGGCAATGCTCCTTCCAATAGGTTGCAACCACTCATATTCAAATTTCTCAAGGAGTATAAACCTGAGAAAGAAGGCAGTCACAATCCTTCTGTTGGTGATGAGTGGAAAGAGAAGACCAGATTCCTTGACTTAGATTTCCCTCCCTTACATCTTGCAAATGATAATTTTTAAAGGTTTGTCAGAAGAGTAATAGAATGAGGTACCTCTTGTATGCCACTTCCATCTGCATTTAGCTCTACTAAACATTGTAAGCTCCCCAAGTCATCTGGCAATTCCTTCAGTTCTGATTAACCATAAAGGGTAAGAGTCCGAAGAGATGCCAGCTCACATATACTTTGCGGAAGACTTGCAAGTTTTTTACAATTGCTCAAATCCAACAAAACAAGTTCATTTAGACGTTCAATTGATGATGGAACTTCTCTTATACTACTTGTGAATGTTTTCAACAAAACCACCACAAATTATCTTGGTGAGTGTTTCTTCTTTATATTTCCATTTACAAAGTACATAAAAATAGAAAGAATAAATAATTTGTGGTAACGTATCCTTGACACAAGGGAGCTAATTAAGGTAACGTATCCGTGACACCCCCTTGGAAGCTGAGCGTCGGATTTGAACAAACATGAAGCTTGGTACGAAAGAAGTCAAAGAGAGGGCGAGAAACACTTTTGGTGAAGAGGTCGGAAACTTGTAGATGAGAGGGCACATATTGAGTGCGAAGTTTACCAACAACAACAAGTTCCCGAAGAAAATGATAGTCTAAGTCAACATGCTTGGCCCGTTTGTGGGAAACGGGGTTGGAGCTTAAGAAGATCGCACTTTTGTTGTCACATAGGAGAATAGGCTTCGGTGAAATGGGAACCTTAAGATCATGAAGTAGATGGGTGAGCCAAAGAAGTTCAGTTGCAGTAGTGGCAATGGCACGATACTCAGATTCACAGCTAGAACAAGAGATAGTGGGTTGCTTTTTAGCACTTCAAGAAACCAGATTATTGCCAAGATAAATAGAGTAGCCAGAGGTGGAATGGTGAGTATCGGGACAACCGACCCAATCAGCATCAGAGTAAGCAACTAGGGCACCAGGACCAGTAGAAGGGCGAAAAGTAAGACCAAAGTGAAGTGTGCCCTTGACATAATGTAAGATGCGCTTGACCGCAAGAAAGTGAGTCGCAATAGGGGCATGCAGAAACTGACTAACAGAGTTGACAACATGAGCAATGTTAGGGTGAGTAATGGTTAAATACTGAAGGGCACCAACTAGGAATCGATAAAGAGTGGGGTCTGAGAAGGCAGGATCATCGCTAGTCTGATGGTGATAGACAACCATAGGAGTGTGAACAGGCTTGTTGTCAAGTAACTAGGCACGAGTTAGAATATAAGTACATAAAAATAGAAAGAATAAATAATTTGTGGTAATGTATCCTTGACACAAGGGAGCTAATTAAGGTAACGTATCCGTGACACTACTCCCATCTAGAAAAAGCTCCTTCAAACTCTCCATATTTTCCAGCATATTTGGAAGCTTCTTAAGTCTTGCGCAGTTTGAAAGAATGAGAGTTTTCAGGGACTACAACTTAAAAATGCTTCTGGGAAATGACTGAAGGCGTTTACACTCTTTCAGATTTAATAAAGCAAGTCCGGTGAGATTTTCAATGGATGAGGGCAATCCTTTAATAAGAGTCCCTTCTAAAGAAAGCTCTGTTAGATGTTCCATATTTCCTTGGACCTTTGGAAACTTATTGAGTTTTAAGTAGCTGAAGAAAGTAAGAATTTGAAGAGACTCCATATGGATGCTGCTTGGAAAGCTCTTGAGTTTCTTTCAGCCTTTTAAATTCAAGAAAAATAGGCTGCTTGAGAGCTCCAATGGATGGGTGAACCTCTACCAAACTTATACAACCTTTGTTAATTACTCTCCTAAGGTTTGGGGCTCCGGAGAAGTCCGAAATTTTGGTTAGATATTGAGAGTGGCTGAGTTTGATGAATTTCAACTTCTCCAATCGCTGTCAAAGAAAAAGACTAAAAATAAAGGCTACAACAAATCAAATTGATGAACTTTATAATTGATTTAAAGTAAAAAAAAATATATATAATAATAATAATAATACCTTGTTCCCTTCTCATAGTTGTTCAAGCTGACTAGAGCACAAGTTTAGCTCAACAAGCTTGTTTAGATGAAAATTTGATGGAAGGGACTTCAAAGGATATCCATGCCAATAAAGAGATCTTAAATTGTTGGATGGAAATTTAAAATCTCCGGATAGATGCAATTTCCATCATTGTATAGAGAGTTATACATCTCATAGTCACTCTATCTCCGAGCATCATAAGTACTAGTAATTATCTCATTCCTAGATAAATATTCAAAGCTTTTAGGGAATTGAAAATTACAAAATCTGAGCAATCTTAAATTGCTCATTTTTGCAAAGGCATCAATGCTGAGGTTTAGCTCTTTTGATACAGACAAGTCAAAGACTATGCCTTCTACTGCTTCAATCCCCTAAAATTAACCAAGAGTAGAGTAAATGAAAAAAATATAAAAAATAAAAATGAAATCTGAACAGCTTAAAAGAGAAAAAAAAGTCCACAAACCACCTGAGTTTTTTCTTTTAGTAAGTGTTGTTAGAGAAATGAAGTTTCAACTTTAAATACAAGAAAATGCATCTTTTAAGGTAGCAACTATTGTCATGTAAGTAAAATGGTATTTAGGTGTCTTACCATATTTGTTGTTAGTACATCATTGACTTCATCATTATCCCACAACCTGTTGGGATTGCCGGGGTATTTAACATCTCCTTGCTGAACAATTTCCCAACCCATCTCTTGTAGTAAATCATGCATGCACAACTTATTATTTGAAACAGTTATGAGAGACTTATCTATAAAAACTCTTATGTCAATAATTAGAAAGAAATCACTACCTTCCAGTATTTCTTCAACAAAACTTCTGTCTTCCCCTTTAAAGAAGCATGCAATATCAAGTAATATTTCCTTTTGAGTATGATCTAATCCATCAAAACTTATTTTTAGCTTTGTATGAACATCTTCATGTGGAATTCTTTTAAGTTTTATCTAATGCACTCTTCCATTCATCTATGTTCTTGTTGCATAAGAAAGCCCAACACTGTAAGGGCTAATGGAAGGCCTTTAATATGATCTACAACATGGTTGCATAGCTGCATATAATCTTCTATTACGGGATTATGTTTAAAGGCATACCAACCAAAGAGCTTATGAGCTTCACCATACGCTAATTCCTCAACATCATGTATTGCATCCACTCTATTTCGCAAACCTTTATCCCTAGTAGTTATGATAATTTGACTACCTCAACCAAACCAATCATGATCTCCTGCTAAAGCTTGCAACTGCTGTTGGGTATGCACATCATCAAGAACGATAAGGACCCTCCTTGAGTGGAGTCTTGCTTTTATAAAATTGATTCTTGTATCAAAATTTTTTGTTTTCCCCCCTAAACTTTGTGAAAGGAGTTTTTCTTTTAAATAAGTTAGATCATGCCTTTGTGAGTCTTCTCTATCAATTTTAAGAAAGTAATAATCTTCATATTTATTGTGGATTTGATTGTAAACAACTTTGGCGATGGTGGTCTTACCTATGCCGGCCATGTCCCAAATTCCTACAATCCAAACATCATCAGAACCAATACATAATGATGAAACCATATCCTCTATACGCCCAACTAGATCATCCATGCTGCTTATGGATGCATCAATTGGTTCATTCAATATCTTGGTAACAATTTCTTCAATAACCTCAGATTCATCTCTGCGAAATTCAAATTGAGAACAATTGCATGATCATTTTTAAAGCAATAGAGGGACAAAGAAAAATAGACAAACATAGCAGCACTTAGATTTGGATTTGTTCTTTGCAATTAAATATAACTTGACGAGATAAAGCCAAATCCCATACTCATGTTGTCACAGTGAGAACACATAGTAGCCAATAAAAAGAAGAGATATAGGGTTAGGAATATTATCATTCAGTCTGGCCTCCTCCCAATTGAGCAGGATGCATAAAGAACATCTTAGAAACAAGGTTTCTAATTATTCACATAAGTAAATATCAAATACCACATAAGTAAATAATAAATTATTCACGTATGGATACTTTTTTTATAAAGTTCTCAATATAATCATTTAAAAAAACTTCATTATATTTAAATATCATTTTAATTTTCAAACTACACATCAAAACCACATAACTTTTGTTGTATGTGTTTTATTTTTCTAAGTTTATATAAATGAAAATTTTCAAATTTTCCTTATATATATATATATATATATATATAGTATTTTATTTTCTTGTAATTGGTTTGTTTCATAATAGTGTAGAAGGGTTTTTTTTTTATCTTTTTATTTTTTTTATAATATTGATAAGGTACATTGCTAATGTTGCTACTTATTTATTTATTTGTTTTTTATTTTCTTCAAAAGCTAACAAGGTTAATGCTTAATTGTTTTACGTTAACGGAAAGGAAATGAAAAATTATTATATTTAAAAAAATTTTGGTTTTTTTTATTACAATTAAACAATAACATATTATACTATGTTTATGTTATTTTAAAAGATTTTGAGATTAAAATGCATGTAATATCTTTTAAATAAATAAAAATATTCAAATATGGGTACTTTTGTTACCATACTGAAATAATGGAAATTTGTCTCCTTATACCAAATAAAAGCTATTTTAATCTTATTACATCTTATCCTAAATTTTTTCCATATATTTCTTTAATTTTTTTCATTGGTTATCTCCCCTATGTATTGCAAGAAAAAGTGCAAATTATGTCATTCAATACAAATATGAATTTAATCATATAAAGTAATTGAAAAAAATATTAACCTACGATGGATTGCCAGAATGAAATTAAATTATCTATTATTTACCAAATTCAAAATCATTATTAACCCTTTCCTAGAGGCAAGGAAACAAAGAAAACTACAATTAAATTAAAATTGAGTCAATTAAAATTTTTTTATAAAAATAAAAATTCAAAAATTCATTCCATTATCTAATTATTGCTAAAATTCATTCCATTGTGTAATTTTTGTTTGGCAACTGAATGAAGTACTAGAAAGATCTCAAAGTATATTAAAAGAAAGTGATTACCTCAAATGATGAGGTATGATAGAGATTGAACGGGCGCTTCTTCAACTGGAACCATCTTTAAACTTTTTATTGAAATCTGGAGAAATCAAAGTATTTTTCACTCAATTGTTGCTATAATATCATGATAAATTTAATTTAATAAATTAATAGAATAAAAAATTGGTGGTCAATAAAATATTTCCAAAATCCAATGTTTGATAGCCAAAGGCTTCAAGAGTATGAGAAGGTTTCGAAGCTTACAGGGGGAGCATAGGAGATGGAGGGGATAGAGGGAATCCAATTTTGGAGGAGCCGAGGGGTCCATATAGAGGGAATCCAATTTTGGAGGAGCCGAAGGGTCCATCAGAAGACCTTTTTTGTAGTTAGAGTCATCTCCATCTCCATCTCCCGGCCACGTGGTGCCGAAAGGAAAGCTGCATCCGCCATCTTTCTCGTCTTCCTCGTATACTAGACGAATCCCACACTTTTTCACCTCACCATCTGAGCCCGTCAATGCAAATGAAGCAACCACATTGTCGCTTAGCTTTCTGAACCAATTACCGAGGCAGATCTCTAGTCGAGCAAGAGATATATACTCAAACAACGTGTGATCTGACTCAATAAATTTGGATCCTTCAGGTGGAGTATACAATGAGTGCAGGCCAGTCTCCACAAAACAATCATTCAGATAACAAACTAAACCAAAGGATGACGGTTCTGTACCGGGGTTCCCATCCATAGCACCCTTGAAATTGAGAGCAGCACAAAAAGCCAATCCCATCAACTTGGTATTATACCAATGTTGAGGCAGCTCTATATTTACAGAACACCCTACACTCTGATGCCTGAACCACTCTGGAATTCTATTTCCAGGAACCAAAGCATTATATTCATTGTGTGGAGTAGGGATCCCCTGCATCATGGAAATCATTGCTCGCATGTGAGAAAATAGTGTAGAATAAGTATTCAAAGTTTTAAAATTATTTTCTGGGATTAAATTTATTTTTAAGATTTTTTTTTTTTAAGCAAATACTTTTTGTCCTATACAATCCCAAAGTAGAAAAACATACCCGATCTGGCACCAGAAATTTTGGTATTGATGACATAAGCTGGATTCCCTCTAATATAGCTCCCACAATGTCACTGCCTTGATTCTCTCCTAGTCTAAAGCAATTAGTGAAATTAAATCTGAGATCCCCAAACTTCTTGGATGTGTATGCACTTGATGAACATGTGAAGGTTTCCAGGGATGTGCAACTATGGGCATTTAAACTTTCAACACTTGATGGAAGCTCTGGCAATGATTGAAGACTCTTGCAGTATTCTAATGTGAGACTTCGCAGCCGAGAAAGTCCACTGAGGCTAGCAGGTATGGTAATGAAACTGTTCCTGCTCAGATCTAACCTTTCCAATGAGGGTATGGACCCAAGATCACTGGGCAATGCTCCTTCCGATAGGTTGCAACGTTGTAGAATTAACACTCTCAAGGAGTATAAACCCGAGAAAGAAGGCAGTCGCAATTCTTCTGTTGGTGATGAGTGGAAAGAGAAGATCATATTCCTTGACTTGGATTCCCCTCCCTTACATCCTGCTAATGATAATATTTGAAGGTTTGTCAAAAGAGTAATAGAGGGTGGAACCTCTTGTACACCACTTCCATCTGCATTCAGCTCTGTTAAACATTGTAGGCTCCCCAAGTTATCTGGCAAATCCTTCAGCTCTGAGCAACCACAGAGAGTAAGAGTCCTAAGAGATGTCAACTCACAAAAGCTTTGCGGAAGACTTGCAAGTTTTTTACAATTCTTCAGATTCAAAAAAACAAGCCCATTTAGACACCCAATTGAGGAAGGCAGTTCTATTATACCACTCCCATCTAGAAAAAGCTCCATCAAACTCTCCATGTTTTCCTGAATCTCTGGAAGCTTCTTGAGTCTTGTGCAGTTTGAAAGAATGAGAGTTTTCAGGGACTTCAACTTAAAAATGCTTCTGGGTAGTGACTCAAGGCTTTTGCACTCTTTCAGATTTAACAAAGCAAGTCCAGTGAGATTTTCAATGGACAAGGGCAATCCTTTTATAGCAGTCCCTTCTAAAGAAAGATTTGGTAGATGTTCCATATTCCCTTGGACCTCTGGAAACTTCTTCAGTTTTGAGCAGCCAGAGAGAGTAAGAATTTGAAGGGACTCCATATGGATGCTGCTTGAGAAACTCTTGAGTTTTTTGCAGCCTTCTAAATTCAGGAAAATAAGCTTCTTGAGAGCTCCAATAGATGGGTGAACCTCGACCAAACTTGTACAACCTTTGAGAATTAGTCTCCTAAGGTTTGGCACTCCAGAGAAGTCTGGTATTTTGGTTAGATGTTGAGAGTGGCTAAGTTTGATGGATTTCAACTTCTCAAATCCCTATCAAAGAAAAGGGAAAACAATCCACTTTAATGGACTTTATAATCCATTTAAAGAAAAAAAAATGTATATAAATTATAATCATACCTTTTTTCCTTCCCACGGTTGTTTAAGTCTACTAAAGCACATGTTTAGCTCAACAAGCTTCTCTGGATGAAAATTTGATGGAAAGGACTTCAAAGGGTATCCATGCCAATAGAGATCTCTTAAGTTGTTGGATAGAAATTTGGAATCTTCATATAGGTGCAATTTATTTTGAGTGTACAAATAATTCCTCTCTATCCAAACATCATGAGTATAGGCAATTAACTCTTTTTTTGACAAATATCCCAAGCTTCTATCTATTTGCACATTACAGATTTTGAGCAATCTTAATCTCTTCATCTTTGTAAAGGCGTCAATACTAAAGTTCAACTCTTTCGATGCAGACAAATCAAGGAATATGCCTTCAACTGCTTCAGTCCCCTAACATTAACCAAGAGCAAAGTATGAGTTTCAAGTTAAAATAGAAAAATTAAAAAAATAATAATAATAAAGAAAAAAGAAAGAAGAAAGTCTAGAATATAGCAAATTAATTACATTTTTTTCCTTTTTATTTTTTATTTATTTTTCACTTTTTTAAATGTTGTTGGAAACTTGGAGGAATGAATTTTTAACACAAGAAATATTTTAGGATAGTAACTTTCGTAATGGAAGTAAAATTGTACAAAACTGTGAGTTCTTGAATGAGATTGGATAGTATTCTTTAAACTTAGGCTTCCATCTAAAACTTATACACATGAAAAAAGAGAGTTGATGTATTTTAGCCTTACCGTATTTGTTGTTAGTACATGATTGATATCCTCATGAACTCTTAACCTGCTACGCTCGCCAGGTACTTCAGATTTTTGTCTAACAATTTCCCAACCCATTTCTTGTAATAAATCATGCATGCACAACTTATTCTCCGAAATAGTTATCAGTGACTTATCTTCAAGATTTCTTATCCCAATGCCAAAGAAGAAACCACAACTATCTAGTATGTCTCCAACAAAATCTTTATCATGCCCTTTATAAAAGAATGCAATATCAAGAAATATATTTTGTTCATTGTCATCTAACCCTTCAAAACTTGTTTTGAGCACATTTTGAACTTCTTTGTTGGGGAATTGTTTGAGTTTGTCCAATTCACTCTTCCATTCATGTATGCCTTTTGTGTATAGAGAAGAACCCAAGACTTTAAGGGCTAACGGGAGGCCACTAGTATAATCTAGTGCATGGCCACATAGCTGCCTAAAATCTTCTGTACCATGCTTATGTCTAAAGGCATACAGACAAAATAGCTTAAGAGCTTCATCATTGTCTAATTCCTTAACTTCGTATATTGCATCCACTTCTTGACAAGTTAGCAAATGTCGATCTCTAGTTGTTATGATAATTCGACTTCCCGATCCAAACCAATTATTGTCTCCTGCTAAATCTTCCAACTGTTTTCGTTGATCCACATCATCAAGGATAATAAGGACCTTCCTAGAGTGGAGCACATCCTTCATAAAATTGATTCCTTTATTAAAAAGTCCTGCATTTGGATTCCTTTCCTTTAAAATTTGTGAAAGGAGTTCCATTTGTAAATAAGGTAGACCATGTTTGTATGACTCTTCTCTAACATTTGAAAGAAAGCAACAACCTTCAAATTGAGTGTAGATTCGCTCATAAATAACTTTAGCAATGGTAGTCTTCCCTATGCCAGCCATGCCCCAAATTCCTACCATCCGAACATCAAGTGATCCAATACATAATAAGGAATCCATGGCCTCTAGGCGGGACTCCATCCCAACTAGGCCCTTCATGTAGCTTGGAGATGTGCCAACCAATTTATTCCAAATATCTCTAACAATTTCCTCAATAAGTTTGGATTCATGCCTGTCAAATTCAATTTGAGAACAATGACACATAGTTAATAAAATAATAATAAAAATCCATAAATGGACAAAGAAAAACATATTAAATGTGAGAGTACGTAGAGGTCGTTTGATTTTTAACTTTTTATTGAAAACAATTGTTTATTTTTCATTTTTTTATAACTTATTATAAATCTTTTACTGAATAGAAAAAAAAATCATCTGAGATACCATAATTAAGAGCCACGCTCATTACTCTGTCCTGCAGAAACTTAATGGTTATGACCATCAGGGGTTGAAAACTAGTGAGATCAAGGACCATATGGCAAGGTACCGAATTTTATTTATGCCTAACTATTATAATTTTTTATAACAAGGGGCATTTAGATCGATCTCAGCTTAATACGTGGGTTGAGATCAATCTTCATTTGGATCAATGTGTACATAGTCACCTCTTAATTAATACATACCTCTGACATGTCACATGATGAAGCAGAGCTTATCCAGTTAATAGAAAAGAAGAAGCACATCTAGTTAGAAAGAATTACCTATCCCGGGAATCCCATCCAGAAATTGTGGCTACTTCAGTTAAAGCTTCTCTCCACTTGACCACTTTCTCCATCTTCTCCCTGTTTTCTTGTTCATGCTTTGCAAATGCCTCTGCAAAACTCCCTGTTTGTTTTTTTACATGAGAGGGATTCACGTTATAGAAAACTGGTAGTGCTCTATGTCCCATAACTTTGATGCAGTCAAGTATCTTTACTAGCTCGTCCAGACACCAACTGGAAGAAGCATAGTTGTCAGAGAAAATGATGATGGAAAACCTCGATTCTTCAATGGCGTTAAGGAGCGCTGGAGATACTTGTTCTCCTCTCCTAAGTTGGTCATCCATGAAAGTGTTGATTCCTTTTTGACAAAGCGCCGTGTGAAGATGATCAGTGAAGCTTTTACGGGTGTCTTCGCCTCTGAAACTAAGGAAGACATCATACTTCCATTGATGGGTGGAAGAAGAAGAAGAAGAAGAAGGAGCCATTAGAGAAATGGAAGAAGCAAAACCTTTCGAAGAATGAACAAGAAAACTAATGAACCTGAGGGCTGAATTCGGTGTCTTGTGTGGACCTTATCAAAAAAGAATCACCATTTGGCTGGACCGTGAGAACTGAAGAGCAAATGAATAATGGCATTCAATTGTTATCAGCACCTAACTTGTTGAAAGTGGGGCTCACACGGTTTCCTAACTCATCCTTCCCTTAAAAATCAAATGTTAAGAAAAGTGGGGGCATTCAAACCCTGTAGCATTTGAAATTGAAAATTACCACATTATTGGTTGAAAAAGGCTTGTTGAAATTTGGATCAGATGGTTGGAAAAAGTCTGATTCAGGTGGGGTTCATATGAGTGAAGAGTGTTACCTAAATGAAAATATATTCTTCTCAATTCAATATAAAAGTCAGACTTTCACCATAATTTATAACTTTTTTGAATTTTATGTCATATTTTTTTTTTGTGGGTTTTATTATTATTATTATTATTTTACCATTTGAATCTAAATTAAAATTCACAGCGCCAATAAGATATTAATTTTTGTTTTTTGATAATTCATTTTTTTAAACCATTATTAGAAATCATTTTATGTCAAAATTATTGCAATTTTTTATTTTTGTTTTAAATATATATATATATATAAAGTACATCCAAACAATATTATAATTACACTACCAATTTTATTACCATTTTTATCTCTTTGATAAGTATTAAGTAAAACTCTAATTTATATAGAATGGTCTGACTCAATTACGATCCTACCTAAGTTTTAGACAAACTTATATGACTATTTTTAATATTTAAATTAAGTTCAGCTTAAAGGCTTTTCAATTTGAACTTAATTTAATATAAGTGGCACTTAAGTAAATTTAAGCAACTTAAACTTAACTAATACTTGATACGAAACCTTTGTAATATTTATTTTATATAATTTTTAAATTGTTTAAAGAAAAATGTCAAAATTATAATTATATTATATAATATTTTATTTTCTACTTAACCCAAACTTGATTCTATTCTAAAGACTTTGACCTGGTCTCAAACTTAAAAAAAAAAAAGATTAGATTGGATTAGGATCAACAACATATTAAAAATTATATATATTGATTGGACAAGTCTAATTCGGTGGCAGTGATAGAGGATTTTATTTTATTTTTTGAGCATCCCCACATTTACCAAAAAAACATAAAATTAGATAATATTATTGAAATTCAATATATAAAAATATGGGAGACCACTTATTGAATAAGTAAAACAGATGGGAAAAAAATAGTTTCCAAAAGCCATTTTTCAAGAAATAGGTTCCACATGGCTAGAAAGCGCTATCCAAGGTGGGTAAGGTGTTCTACCCTAATTTTCTACTTGCCCCTCCTGTTTGGGGAATGATGCTTCCACAAACTGATTTTGGAAAATACATATTTGAAGAATCTCAACTTTTCACGTTTCTCTGACTTTTCGTTCCTATCTTTGAAGTTTTCTTTAGATTTTTTTTGTCTCTTCATCTATATGAATTCATATGTTGATTGGATCCACAAACTACAAAGTTGAAAATGGGTTCCACAACTGAAATATGCTATCCAAGTCCTACTTGCTCCTATTTGGGAGAGCAATGCCTCCATTTACTTGTTTGACAAGAAAATTTCATTTTTCAACGACCTCAACAACACGCATTTCATCCCAAACATTAATAATATATACTAACCAAATAAGAATGTTATAATCCCTAAAAAATTAATACTCACCTAACATAATATAAAAAAAATTAAAAACTATTGCTGTTAGATATTTCTATAAAATTATAAATATAATGTCCATGTTAATATTATTATTTGTAATATTTATTATTATTATTATTTATTAATTTCAATTTAATTAAATAATTTTCTAAATTTTTAATTTATACAAAACTTTTTTTTCCAAAATTTACACTAAGGATCTTCCACTTTTACTTATTTGCTTAAAGTAAATCTTTTGAAAACCTATATCTTTTATTTAAACAAATATTTTTTCGTACTGTTACTATTATTATACTATATTACCTTTATTGTATTACTTTTCTAAAAAGTTTTAGAACTACAACCATCCAATGCACTACACTGCACTCTACATGTGCAATCATGTACACCACAACAATCCTATCCATCTTTGTATTACATGGGAGTTTATTTGGCTCCTATTTGTTTGACCTTAACCCCATAATTGGTGTTAGTCCAAGGGTTCTTCTAAATGAATTTTAATAATAACAAATCATAATTAACTCTCTAATAAGTTTAAATCAAGATGATTTTTAGATATTATTTGAGAAGTTCTATTGGAAAATCAAATTTAGATCAAAGAAACTTAAGATAACTATCAAAGGATCAAAGAAATATAATACCTAGTGTATATGAAGTTGATTCAAACTTAGGAATTCACTTGGGTGCACTTAAGGTGTTAATTTCAATTCATACATGTTTTTCACTCTTGATTTTTAAGCCTTAAGAGTACATCTTTAAAAACCAGAGTTTTAATCAAAAAACTTAGGCAAAAATCATTTGATTAAATGTCATACAAGATTCTTTTAAGCATTGCCTAAGTAATTGAGATTTTTAAAACTAAAAAAGATAAGTTTTCGATTGAAAAATGGGTAATCGATCAAGGGTAAGCCAAACAGGCTAAACCAATTGGAATCAATCAAACTGATTACCCTTTCCCAGTCAAGAACCAGTCAAGGATGCACCTTGATTTTCTCTCTCTTCCAAAAAGATTGTCTTTCCAATCAACTTTCCTAGTTGAAGGACACCTTTCCTGATAGAGGTCTAGTCAAGGCTCAATGGTCACGTGTCATGCATTTAAAACCCAACAATTAGTCAACCAATCGAATCGGAGCTTGACCAAGAAAGGCTAATTGGAGTACTTTTTGGTGCTTGAGGTTGAAAATCTATAAATTGA
This sequence comes from Vitis vinifera, assembly GCF_030704535.1. Classification (NCBI taxonomy): domain Eukaryota; kingdom Viridiplantae; phylum Streptophyta; class Magnoliopsida; order Vitales; family Vitaceae; genus Vitis; species Vitis vinifera. Next base: position 29,994,074 of record NC_081822.1, read on the forward strand.
GAACTCCACTTCATGTATGATAGAGAGAACACTGCTATTAACTCTCTACCAACTTGTTTCTCATTAAAAGCTCTCATTTTCTCTTTTGGTGCATTGAGTCCTTATTTGCAAATCATCCTAATGCACCCTTATTGTTTGTCATAGCCTTCATTGTACTTGTTTATTAAATGTGCTAGGTTGAGCGCTCTTTCAAGTTGAGTGTTAAAAGTTTCAAGTCGAGGTATACTTAAAGAGAAGTTGTAGTGTCCATTAGAATCGAAAATCCAATTGTAAAGACTTAGAAGTTTGGTTGTAGCTTCAAACTAGTAGAACTCTCATTCGAAAGGAGTTTGAGGAGAGTGGACATAGGGGAATTGGTCGAACCACTATAAAATGTGAGCTTGCTTTCTTTCTACTCTTATCTCTTTACTTACCTTGCTCTATTATTATGTGTTAAAGAGAGTTTTTTAAAAAACTGAATTCACCTCTCCTTTGGTGTTTTCTTTAATTAAATTAGCCTTGTTTCACAATTGGTATATGTTTGATTATGATACTTTCATAGAGGGTGATTATGATATCCCACATCGCATAAGGAAAAAAGCTTTTAGTATTATATATATATATACATACATACATACATACATACACACACATACACACACACACACACACACACATATATATATATATATAAGAAAATAATATTTACATAGTAGGGAGGTAGCCAATATAAATAATATTGGAGTCGATCCTCAAACCCAATGTGGAAGTTTGTTTGGCACCATAATGGATAACTATTTGTTTGACCTTAATCTTGAAATTGGTATCTATCTAATTATGGTGTCTACATAGGGGATGATTGTAAGATCTCATATTGAATAGAGTAAAAGTGATGTTATATATGTTTGAGTTTTTTTTAATCATATAAACATGTTTTAAAACCATGAGGGCTCTTTAGACCCAAGAGTAAACAATATTTACATAATTGGGAGTAGGTCATTATATTATAATTTTTCTTACTTTTTCTTCCATTCTTTTTCAACAAGCGAGAAACAAAAGAAAAAAAATATATTAGGAGAAGAAAAAGAATAAAATAGCAATTTTGATTGTCATTTCAATAAAGATAGTATCTTCTCTTTACACCAAACACAAATAGCTTGACGAAACCCTAAATTCTTCCTTTGTTTGGTTATTCATGGTAGAGTGGAGGAAAAGAAAATTAAATTCCTAAAAATGCTCTTTCCTTGTTTGGTTTTTGAAGCAAAAATTAAATGAAAATAAAATGAACATGGAAAATAACCTCCTATATTAATACTTCATACAAATATTTCCATTTTCTTTTTAATTTAATTTACAATTGAAAGTAATTCTTAAAAAATCAAATTAAGCAAACATTTATTCCGATTCATTCATATTTATCAAATAAAATTCAAATGCAAATAAAATTTTCATTCTCATGCTATATTTTTCTGAGTTAATGTTTTTTAAAATCATATCCTAATTGATATATAATAATAAAAATACAATCCTTTAATTTGCACTAATCCCAGTATTTTCAACTCACTTTAACTTAAATTTTTTGTCATGAACAAGACTCAGGATAGGCAATCCCACACTTTGGCTTAGCCACTCTCTCATTGGTCTTGAGGGTAGATGTCATAGAACTAACTTCTTAAAAGGATCCATGTCATAAAAACCAAAGACCACAAGGGAAAAGAGTGAAAAAAAACTTTTTTTTTTCAGATACAAAGTATATACGTATATTTATAACAGAGTAACTACATTCGGATCATATCAAACCTCAGAAAATCTAAGGTTGTTACAAGAGATAAACGTCTAAACATAGATTACAAACATTCAAATATAGGATAGAGCCGTTTGAGATAAACTCGGAAACATAGCTCACTGGTTTGACGGAAACACGGCTCACTGACTTGAGTTTTCTTGAATATTTGAATGATCATTATCATTATCGTTATCACTGACATTCCCCCACAAACTAGCAGGAAGATCGTAGATAGCTAGTTTGTCACGAAGGAAACAAAATCTATCAGTCATATGTTCTTTGGTGAAAATATCTGCAGGCTGAATAGAAGTAGAAATGTGTTCCAAAATGATGTCTTGATGTGCTACTTTCTCACACATAAAATGATAGCCCACTTCAATATGCTTAGAACGGGCATGAAAAATAGGATTAGAGGCAAGTGCAAGAGCACTAATGTTATCACACCAAATAACAGGAGGAGAATCAAGAAAAAATTTCAGTTAACATAACAGCATACACAACCAATATACTTCATTGGTAACTAAAGCCAGACATCTATATTCAGCATCAGTGCTTGACTTAGAGACCACTGGTTGTTTCTTTGCCGACCAAGAGATAAGATTGGGACCAACAAACATGCCATAGCCACACGTTGAATGTCTGTCATTAGGGTCACCAGCCCAATCCGAGTCACAATATACGTTAATGGCGAAAGAATCAGGTTTGTAAAAAAGGCCAAAGTGCAGAGTATTTTTCAGATAACGTAGGACATGCTTGGCTCCTGTCCAATGAACTATAGTTGGGGCTTGCTTATGTTGACAAAGTTGATTCACGAAGTAAGCAATATCTGGGCGAGTGAGAATTATATATTGTAAGGCACCGACTGTGTGACGATATTCAGAAGGATCAAGTAGGGGATCTCCATCAAATTTGGATAGCTTAGTACCTGAAACACATAGGGCATGATAAGGACGTATGCCAATGAGGTTGACACGATCTAAGAGATCAATACTATATTTTGTCTGCCGAAGATGTAGACCGTAAAAATCACGAGTAACTTCAATACCCCGGAAGTATGATAACTACCCAAGGTCCTTCATAGCAAAATTCAGCTGAAGATTAGAGATCAGCTCATCAATAAATGACCGAACATTAGATGTCACGAGAATGTCGTCTCCGTAAACTAGTAGGAACGCATGATTAGAGTCACGGTGATAGGTGAACAAAGAAGGATCAACTTGAGAGCTTACAAATCTGAGAGATAAAAGGGCAGTGGATAAGCGATTAAACCAAGCCTGAGGGGCTTGTTTTAATCCGTAAATAGATTTATGCAACTTACACACAAACTATGGATTGGTAGGATCTTCAAAACCTTTAGGTTGAGCCATATAAACTTCCTCATCCAAAATTCCATGAAGGAAGGCATTAAACACATCTAGTTGTTGAATGTCCCAATTAAATGAGACAGCAAGGGCGAGTACCATGTGAACTATGGACGGTTTAATAACTGGGTTGAATGTGTCAAAGAAATCAATACCACTACGTTGGAGATAACCAACTGCAACTAGGCGTTTGGATTTAAAAACCCATTTACTCGAAACAACATTTTTGTCGGGTGGACGAGGATATAAAGTCCAGGTTTCATTCTTCAACAAAGCTTGGAATTCACACTCCATAGCTAAATTCCATTCAAGTATAACAGCAGCTTAAGCATAGGAACAGGGCTCGGAAATAATAACACCTACATGCAAAGCTCGAAGGGGATGATGTGTTGAGTAATAGAGATGAAAATCAGGGTATGTGCGAAGCCTAAGATGACCAGTTTGTGATCTAGTGACAACGTGATAGGAAGAGGTTGAACAGATCGGAGCAAAAGATGAGGGCTCAAGGATGTTGCTAGGAGAAGAGGAAACAGGAGAGTTGATGTCTGATGAAGTGTTTGGTGGAATAGAGAAATCATGGTCAGTGGGAATTATGGGAGTAGTGTGAGGTGGTGAAACTGAAGAGGAAGGAGAAGATGAAGAGAAAATGTGTGAATGAGGAGAATGAAGGAAGGATAGAGAATTACTTGTCGAGGGAACGCTGCTGCCAGAGTCCATGAGAGGAGATTGTACACGAGCACGGAACATAGCCTCATCAAATATCACATTGCTGGAAATATACACACGTCGGGAAGAAGAATCATAGCAACAAAACCCCTTCTAATTAGAACAATAACCAATGAAAATGCATGGTGTGCTACAGTAAGAAAGTTTATTAAGCATGTAAGGTCGAAGACACGGAAAATATTGACACCCAAAGGAACAAAAATAGCTAAAATCTGGAGGAAGATGAAATAGACATTCAAAGGGTGAATAAAAATTGAGAACTTTTGTGGGCAACCGATTAATGATAAATATGGATGTTAAGAAAGCATCGACCCAAAATTTCTTAGGTAATCCAAATTGCGCAAGGAGAGTGAGTCCCATTTTGACTATATGACGATGTTTCCTCTCGGCAAAGCCGTTTTGTTGAGAGGTATGCAGACAAGAGAGTTGATGAAAAATCCCATTATCACTCAAAAATTGTTTTAAAATGGTGGAGCAGTATTCACCACCATTGTCACTTCGTAGTTGCTTAATGAGATAATTAAATTGCTTTTCTACTGAAATTTTGAATTTGACAAGCGTAGCATAAACATCGGATTTATTATAAATGGGATATAGCCAACAAAAGCGAGTAAAGTCATCAATAAAAATAACATAGTAGAGACAACCACTCAAAGATGGAGTGGAAGTGGACCATACATCGGAATGAATTAACTTTGGAGGAGCGGTTGATTCTCTTGAGGAAGTAGAAAATGGTAACTACTTAGACTTACCTAGTTGACACGACACACAAATAGACTTTTTATTGAAAGAATCACTAACGGGTAGAGAATAATTATGAAGAACATTATGCAAAGTAGACGACAAAGGATGTCCCAAACGACAATGCCAAGTAGCGGTAGAGGCCTTAACCCCAACAGTCATGGAGAAAGCATGAAATTTAGATGATGATAGTTGTTGTAGGTTGATGGGGTACAATCCTTTATCACTGGGCCCTATCATGAGCGTGTCCCTCGTCTTGAGGTCCTTCATAAAAAAATTGGAACCAGTAAGTTCAAATAACACATTATTGTCCTTACAAAATTTATTAATGGAAAGAAGATGGGTAGAGGCTTGAGGGCAATAAGCAACATCATTTAAAGCAAGAGTAGAGGAAGGAGTTTTAATAGTAGCATTGCCAGTACGTGAGATTATCAAACCTGCCCCATTACCTACGCCCACGGTATCAATGCCTTCATAAGGCTGAGAAATTGCCAAATTAGCCGCATTAGAGGTAACATGAATATTCGCACCACTATCAGGGTACCATTGGTGTTGATTCAGGTAGGTGGTATTGGTCTCAGCAACCATAGCAGCCAACTCTGTTGGAGGATGCCTCCCTTGAAAGGCATAGTTCATTCGATTGTAACAATCTAATGCCTGGTGATTTTCTCTTTTGCAAATTTGACAAGGTGTTCAAGACCAAGAATCATGGGACACAGGTGGAGAAGATGAAGATGGCAAGTGGGGTAGAGGTTGCCAAAATGGTGAAGAAGATGGAACTGAGCCAAGAAATTTGGACGTACCTAAAGAGTGAGACCGATTGATATTGTTACTGCGTGATCCTGGTTTAGAACTATTTTTATGGGATTAAAGAGTATAGGAACCAATCTTGAGTTGAATGGTGTGATTGTGAAATTTCTACATGAGATCATAATTGAGCAGCTCGACATGAAAGTCAAAAAAAAAACATGGATTTTTCCTTTGCAAGCAACATGTATGTTGTGACAAAGGAATGAAATGAGGATTTGAGTCCATTGAGCATAGATAAAATCAAGTCAGAATCCTCAACAGGTTTGCCAACTACTGATAATTCATCTAAGAGAGATTTGACTTCATCTAGAAAACTTTGGCACGACATGGAGCCTTGCTAAAGAGACTGAAGTTTTCTCTTGATGAGAGAAATTCGAGAAGTGGAAGGTGCAGCAAAACGCGAATTGAGGGCCTGCCAAGCAAGCCGAGATGTTTCCAGACCATAAATAATGGAAACAATTGAAGGAGAAAGGGATGAGACAATCCAACCAAGCACGGTTTGATCCTTATACTGCCAAACTACATAGGTAAAGTTAAAAACACCTTGGTCGCAAAGCTCATCACTAGAATATTGAGGAGGGTAGGGATTGGAACCATCAACAATCCCCATCAAGCCATAGCTCCGAAAAAAGTGGAATTAATTGGGCACTCTAGGCAAGGAATTTAGTACCATCAAGCTTGATGGGAATAACTAGTGCTGGAAGGTTAAAAGTAGCGGAAGCATTAGATGAAACAGCCATAGGATCGAGTAAAGCGTGAGCTTATAGATGCTCTGATACCATGAAAGAAACCAAAACTATTCTGAAAAAAAACTTATTTTTTTTCAGATATAGAGTATATACGTATATTTATAACAGAGTAATTACATTCGGATCAGATCAAACCTCAAAAAATCTAAGGTTGTTACAAGAGATAAACGTCTAAACATAGATTACAAACATTCAAATATAGGATAGAGTCGTTGGAAATAAACTCGGAAACGTAGCTCACTGGTTTGAAGGAAACACAGCTCACTGGTTTGACGGAAATGCAACTCACTGACTTGAGTTTTCTTGAATATTTGAATGATCATTATCATTATCGTTATCATTAACAAAGAGAAGAGCAAAATGTGAAGAAAAGTTTTTCTCTTTAAGGGGAATGTCTCATTTAAGAGAAGCAAGAGGGTGATTTCGAACTCAATTTTCATTCTATCATATTTAATTTAATAAATATTAAATCAAATTTATGTAATGTTGAGCACTAGACCCAAATTAATCAACTTATGAACAAACCCTCGACAATTATATCAAATGAAAAATCAATATATATATATATATATATATATATATATATATATATATATATGAAAAAAAATTACAAAATCAGCTCATTGTTCCCATTAAGCTGTCTCTCACTAACCACCACCAAAAAGAACATCCCCATCAAAATCAAACTCAAAACTAATGTTGACATATCAGCTCACCAATATACTTGATGTAGTTGGGTTTTGTGATGTTGATTTTGCTGGCTGCATAGATGATAAGAAATCCACTACAGACTATATTTTGTGATGGCAAGAGGAGTTGTATCTTGGAAAAGTGTCAAGCAGACACTTACAGCATCCTCAACTATAGAGGCATAGTATGTGGCATGTTATGAGGCATGTTGTCATGCTATATGGATTTTGAATTTTATTTTAGTTTTGGGAGTTGTGGACTCCATTTCTAGACCACTGAAATTATTTTGTGATAATTCCGCAGTTGTTGCTTTCTCTAAGAACACTAGGAGTACTTCTCGCTCCAAGCATATTGATGTAAAGTTCTATTTTGTTAAGGAGAAAGTGGCAGAGTCTCTTATTGATATTGAGCACATATCAACAAAAGGTATGTTGGCAGATCCACTAACAAAAGGCATACCCATAGTTGTGTTTCATGAACATGTATCTCAAATAGGGTTGTTGGGAGCCTAGGTTGCATTAAGTTGGTGGGAGCCATTTTTGGTATTGTAATATTATACTATTGTTGGAAGGATTGTTGTTATTGTATATTTCCTAGTGAATTAAGCAATGAAGCATGTATGATTGCTTTTGATTATATGTTTTGATGAGATTCTATGGGACATTGATTTATGATTATGTATATGTTGTGATGTTTGATTATGTAGTCCAAGTGAGAGAATTGTTGGAATTTTTTATGTGTAGACTTACATAATCAATGTGATAATGTCATAAATCAATGTTATTTTGTTTTTGCATTGTGGTCCATAATGGGACTGGACACATATTATTACTTGATTTTTTATGGGTTCACCCTAATTCACTTTATTGACTCATTAAGTCAAGTGGTCCAAATAATGTGTGTAAGTGTAATATATATTAATATATTTATTTATATATATATAAGTGCAAAGGAAGGTTTCTTCTTCTTGGGCTGAAAAAAGGGCACGCATTACACACTCGTCTTGAGAGCACACACAGACTGAGTCTTGGGTGTAGAAAGGGAAGAGCTCATTGAACCCGAATTTTCATACCATCATGGACTGAGCATATTCTTGAACACCAATGGAGCACAAAAATGGTTTTTCATGACATTAATCAAGGTAAGCATTTCATTTATTGTCATTTAATGCATACTTTAATATATACATGTGATCCTATGTCGTTTAAAATTTCATCAATTCTTAGCAAAGAAATGCGGTATAGGTGTAAAAAAAGTAAGACAAGACATATATAAAATATTTTTTAAGAACTTTTAAAAAGTAATTCTATAACATGTCCTTTTTTTCATTAAAAAAAGTGTGGTACCCTCTTTTTCAAAAATTGTACTAATGGGTGCACAACTTCAATTTACAAAAATTTTAATTGTCAACAAAATTAAGAGAAAATAATATAAAGAATTAAATACATTTATTAATGAAAAATATTTTTTATTTTTTATTTTATATAAATAAAAAAATTAAATTTTTAACAAAGCGAAATGTTAAAATCACAACCAAGATTTTATCTTTTTAAATTAAAAATATTAAATATTTTAACCAAGAAAAAAATTAAAATCTTAGGTAAGTTAGGTTCATAAGTAAAAAGCTAAAATCATAATTATCAACTTTGAATTTCACTTGAAAATGTAAAAAAAATTAAAATAAAATTAATAAAATAACATGATAATATAACAAGATTTATAAAATAAATAAATAAATAAATATTTTTTTAGTAGGAATATAAAAAATATTATGTCCTAAATCTCTATATTTGTTTTTATATATTTATTTTTATATTAAATTTGTTCTCATTAATTATTTATTATATATTATTATTTTATATTCAAAATGTTTATAAATAATTAAAATCAATAAATATGAAAAGAAAATCAATAAATATGAAAAGATGAAATTATGAAAAAAAAAATTAATTAAAAAAATTTCATGAAACCAACATATTAAAAAAATGAAGGTATCATGGACCAAAAAAAAAAAAAAATCATATGGCATAGTTGGTTGTCACATGTCATTTAAAAAAAATAATAATAATCATGATTAGCTCTTTGCCATTATGCCACTTGTCCAAGCCTTGCTTCCATCTTTATTATTTAATCCCCAAGTAACCCTTCCTAAGGACAATAACTTCTCTTAACATAACTTGTTCAAATAATTTACCATTTTTCTTTACCAAAAAAGCAAGAACAACAACCCACAATTTGCTTTGTTTTGTTTTGTTTTTTAGGATTAACTTCAAATCATAAAAATCTCTTTCATATTAACAACAAATCTAAGAAAGTTTTCAAAAAAAAAAAGCAAAAAAAGAATCAAATAAGAGAAATACTTCTTCATAAAAGGTAAACACTAGAAAAGAAAAGTCTTACTCCTTCAAAACACAAAAATTTATCCCATATCAACTATCAAAAATAAGTGGATACGAAGGCATAAGAACAGAATTCTCATAAATTTGGTAAATGCAAAAGATGGAGATGGGTGTGACTTTAAGGAATAGTAATAGGGGATTGCAACTATTATATTGATTTGATTTTTTGCAAGTAGAAAACAAACAAATTATTTTCCTTTTTAAATAATAGAAAACCATTTTTGGAAATCAAAATAAAAGTCAAACCTTTTTAAAAAAATAAAATCATACAAAACTTAAAAAATACTTTTGTCTTAATTTAAATTTGAACCATAACTATAATGTAAAAATAGGTAAATATAATTGTTATAAAACAAAATATATTCAAAGATTATTTTCTTATAATTTTTATCAAATAATTAAAATCAATATAAATGTAAAAGAAAACACACTATTCGCTAGCGTTCACATGCCTTGCACGTGGACCAAATCACTATATAAATATAAATATAAATGGACGTGTTAGAGTTTCAGCAGTACAGCGTCACGTGGTAGAGTTTCAGTAGTACAGCATCACGTTGTAGACTTTCAAGATATATATAAATATAAATGGACGGCCACCCTGAAAGCCCACACCCGCCTGTCTGATTCACAACCCGTAATGACGTCGTACCAATTTAAATCTAAGGGAATCCCATAGCAGTTGATAAAAGGATAAGGACCTTGGAATAAAGAAAAAGCCAAAGAAAAAGAGAAAAAATTGCAGCCTGCCAGCACTAAAGTGGCTTTTAAGCACTTATTAAATGGTGCCTACCCTCCACCAGTCACCACCCATCCTCATTCAAGGGGCATCTTCTTGAACTGAGGAGAAGAGAGGGGAGGTTGTGGTTGTGGTTGTGGTTGATGCAGAAGAATTTTGATGATCTTCACAAGTTCATCCAAGCACCATCTAAAGCTCAAACAGGCCTACGGTTTTCTTCAAAACTAGGCTTATTCATGATGGTGCTTGGACGAATTTGCTAAGAACATTAAGTTCTTGAAAGTAAAGCCAAAGGGGCAGCTCAGTTCTGCAAGGTTTTTTCTGCTATGTTGATGGATCCACCATAACTGCAAGGTTTTTTCTTACTTTCTTTCTTTTCTTGCTTTGTTTCTTTTACTGAAGAGAATAAAAACTATCTATGAAATCATAGTATTTGTGGTTTAGTTGCTTCTTGAAATAGAGGCCGGGAAGCTACCAGAGACACAGATCCCCACGTTGAATCCCTAAACCTGGAAGTTCTTTTTTGCTTCTTCAAACCATGGGGGTGCGGAAATCGACCTCCCACTTCTGACCTCTGTGTGTGCCAGTTACACCGGCGACTGACCGTTTCTTGTTACGACATGGTATTGGTACCTTTTCTCTTGAGATCTCTTTTGCCCGGTCTTTATTAGTCTATGCCTTGTGTTTCTTGCAGCTTTTAGTTTGTATGGCAATCGGCCGACCCTAATGGGTGGAGTGGAATCGAACCGATCTTAATCGGAAGGGTGGATGCAGGGTACTGCTTGACCGTTCGGATCTGCTAGGGATGAAAGAGTGGGATGTGCCGGCCCAAAATCAATCATAAACATTATTGATGGTTATTTTACTTGACATTTGATCATCGTCTCAAATAAATTATCTATGTTTCCATCAATATCAATCAAGACAGGCTGGTTGGTTTTTGGCTTTTTATACCGGAAAATATTCTGGTAGAAATAAAAATAAGATCAAAATATAAAGGAATAAAAAATCGAATTACAAATAAGATCAAGTTATAATAGAACGAGATCAAAATTAATAGAATTATCGGGAAAACATTGATTTTTGAGAAAAATGACAATCTCCTATCTTTAGAAGGACTTTTCGTCAAGCATGTATTACGAGTCGAACCAACCACCTCGCTCATGTTTCATATTCGGTTGAACCCATTGGCATCTTGATTGTAATGTCTTTTCGTGACCTTACTTCATCTTCCATTGGTCAAGCTTTATGTCAATGTAAAGCATTTTTTTTTTTTTTGTGAAAATTTTATTTATGTAAGGTTATGTTTATTTTTTTGACCGAATAGACTTGGTTATAAATAGATATATTAATCAATATAATAAGTTTATTTTCGTTATTTTATTGATATCAAAGTTATTTTTTATTGAATAATAAAATTAAAATAAGTTTATTTTAATTATACTGTTGATTTCAATAGTTTAGTAAAAAAGTTTAATATTTAATTTTTTTTATTCAATTAGAACCGAGCATTACTTTGATATTATAGGGATTCTTTTCACAAGGAGTTTAACAAAGATCCAATCTCAAATTTGAAAATTCTAATCTTTGTATAAATTAAGAAAATATTACCTAAGTTATATGTCTTGACAAGCAAATTTCATTGATTTGCTCAAATTTGCCTAGGAAAATATTACCAACAGTCCAACACATTAAATTCTGATGAAGGTTAAATTACCTTTCATTTTAATTTTGGAAATTAAGTATTGGTGAATGCCAAAATAGAGCCAAAAAAAAAAAGTAAAATATTATTAAATCCAAGCTTATAATTTATTTTTGTTAGCTTATTTCCCTCTAGGATTTTTCATTGATACCATGGAAGATTTTAAAAATATTAGAAAAAATTTAAGACTGATTTTCAAAATCTTTAAAAAGATTTTTTAAAATGATTTGTTATTTAAAAATTTATTAAAGAACATTTACCCACACTTTTAAAACTACTTAAAACATCATTCTCATTCTTCTCTCCCACACCACACTTGCTCTATTTATTTTATCTCAAAGACAAAACTAGGACTGTATTTAATTGTTTGGTATAATATAAAATAAGATAAGAAAGAGGATAATCTATTAAATCTCATATGATTGATAATAGAATAAGATAATTATCCTGTCACTTATAAAATATATTGTAAAATATTACTAATATATTTATTATTTAATATAAAAAAATTTATATATTGAATAACATGATATAAAAAAATTTCTTTATAAATTTTAAATATTTTAATCAAAAGAAATTTCATATTTTTTAATAACAAATATTAGAATATAATATAATTTATATTTTTAAAAAAAATATAGTATTATGTATTCTATTCCATTTTTTATTTTAAAAATTAAATATAATATAACATATGATATGACATCTACTATCTTAGAATATCTTAGAATTTCATATAGTGATTGATATCAACATATTATTTTTAATTGAATAAAAAAAAGTCAAATATTTTATAATTTTCCCTAAACTTTAAATCTTTTTCAACTCTTCGATTAATCATCAAATTTTCTTTAATAAATCTTCTTCAACTCTTTTGAATCTTTTCAAAAGCTTAGAAAATTTCTTCAATGTTCAACTTTCAAACCTCTTAAAATTTTATTTTAATATTATCTTGATTTTTTTTTAGAGATAACCGTATCCTTTTTATTAATCATCACAATTAATCATTTAATGTAATCAATATAGTATCTATTTTTAATTTTCAAAATTAAGGGATTTATCACTTATTTATTTATTTATTTATTTATCTTGTGTACCTATCTAAGACTTGCCGTGTGCAAATGAAATATTTCAGACCGATGATGACATGTTTGAGAAATTGACATACGCTATGTTCCATGTTTGTCATATAGTTTATTTGGCTAAATAATTCAAGACTGAAACCAACTTGGCAAAAGTGGACAAAGTTCCTCATAAATTCAAGATTCTCCACTTGCAAGTCGCTGGAGATGAAATCCCACTTGGCGGAGGAAGTAGACAAATTTGCCAGAAATTATTCAACATGACCCATTTGCGAAATAATTAAAGAAAAGTATCCCTTTGATTTGCTTCAGCTTTTTCCAGTGAAGAAAAAATGGAGGTTGTTGGAGAGGCTTTTCTTTCAGCTGCCATCGGCCTGCTGTTTGAGAAGTTGGCCTCGTCAGATTTGTGGAGGTTTGCCAAAAAAATGTGGGTTCATACTGACCTCAAGACATGGGAGAAAGAATTGTCGAATATTCGGAGAGAGCTCAATGACGTCGAGGAGAAGCAGATCGCAGACAAGTCCGTGAAAGAATGGCTGAGCGATCTGAGGGATTTGGCTTATGATATGGAGGACGTCCTGGGCGAGTTCGCCTACGATGCTTTGGGACAACAGCTGAAGGCGGCGGAGTCTGATCAAGCCAGCACAAGCCAGGTACGCAAGCTCATCTCTATTTGTAGTCTAACCGAAATCAGGCGGCGTGCGAACGTGAGGTCCAAGGCCAAGGAAATCACTTGCCGGTTAGAAGAGATCTCAGCTCGAAAATCTGAGCTTGGTTTGGAAAAAATGGCAGCTGCAGCAACCACTTCTGCTTGGCAAAGCTCTACCACAACATCAATGGCGTAGGAGCCTTGGGTTTTTGGCAGGGATGGAGATAAAAGGATGATCACTGAAATGATTCTCAGGGAAGAAGAACCCACTGAAACCAATGTTTCAGTGATCTCCATTGTTGGCATGGGTGGAGTTGGGAAGACCACACTTGCCCTGATGGTGTACAACGATGAGGAAACAGCAAAAAAATTCAGTCTCAAAGCTTGGGTTTGTGTATCAAATCAGTACGATATGGTGAGAATAACAAAGACAATTCTCGAGGCTGTCACTTCCCACAGCAGTAACCTGCAGGATTTTAATCAAATTCAAAGGGCTTTGAGTGAAGCATTGAGAGGAAAAAGGTTTTTGATAGTTTTAGATGATTTGTGGAATGAGGATTATGGTGATTGGAACTGCTTGAGATCTCCCTTTTGGGCCGGAGGAAAAGGGAGCAAAATCATAGTTACAACTCGCTGCAAAGGGGTTGCAACTATGATGGGAGGAGAAAAGAACTTGTATGAGTTAAAGCATTTATCTTATGAAGATTGTTGGCTGGTGTTTGAGAAACATGCTTTTCAGAATAGGAGTATTAACCTCCATCCAAGTTTAGTATTGATTGGCAAGAAAATTGTAGAAAAGTGTGCGGGCTTGCCGTTGGCAGCAAAAGCACTTGGTGGGCTTTTACGAACTAAACTAGAAGAGGAAGAATGGGAAAATATATTGAACAGGAAAGTATGGAATTTACAAGGTGAGAAGTGTGGCAGTATTATCCCTGCGTTGAGATTGAGCTACAATCATCTCCCTTCACATTTGAAGAGGTGTTTTGCTTATTGTGCAATATTCCCAAAGAACTACGAATTTATGGTAAAAGAGTTGATTCTCTTATGGATGGCTGAAGGTTTGATTCAATGTTCTCAAGACATTAATAAGCAAGAAATGGAAGATTTAGGTCATGATTATTTTCGTGAAATGCTGTCAATGTCATTTTTTCAACCATCAAATAGAAATATATCACGATTCGTGATGCATGACTTCATTCATGATCTAGCTCAATTTGTAGCCGGAGAAATATGCTTTCATTTAGAGGATAGGTTGGGGATTGACTGCTCTATTTCTGAAAAGATTCGTTTTTCATCATTCATTCGTTGCTACTTTGATGTCTTCAACAAGTTTGAATTCTTTCATAAGGTTGGACATTTGCACACCTTTATAGCATTACCAGTTTGTTCATCACCGTTTTTGCCCCATTATTTAAGCAATAAGATGCTTCATGAATTGGTGCCAAAACTAGTAACCCTAAGGGTGTTGGCTTTAAGTGGTTATTCAATAAGTGAGATACCCAATTCAATTGGCGACTTGAAGCATTTGAGGTATCTCAACTTGTCTAAAACAAAAATCAAATTGTTACCTGAGTCAGTTTGTGATCTCTATTTCTTACAAACATTATTATTATCGATGCAAGAATCTTACTAGGTTGTCGATTACCACTGGGAACCTAATTAACCTTCGACATCTTGATGTTAGTAATACAGGTTGATTAGAAGAAATGCCTACTCAAGTTGGTAAACTCAAAAGTCTGCAAGTATTGTCTAATTTTATGGTGGGAAAAAACAACAATTTGGAAATAAAGGAGTTGAGGAATATGCCACATCTTCAAGGATAACTTTGCATTTCAAATGTGGAAAATGTGATGAATATTCAAGATGCAAAGAATGCTAATCTACATCTCAAACACATACTTGAATGGTTGACAGTGAAATGGAGTGCCAAGCTTGATGATTCGCGAAACAAAATGCATGAAATGGATGTCCTTAACTCTCTACAACCCCATTTGAATCTAAAAAAACTTAGCATTATGGAATATGGTGGACTAAAATTACCATGTTGGATAGGGGATTCCTCATTTTGTAAAATGGTGGATGTAACGCTCATTAATTGTAGAAAATGCATATCGCTACCATGCCTTGGACAATTACCATTGCTCAAAAACTTACGGATTGAAGGAATGGAAGAAGTGAAAAAAGTGGGTGTTGAGTTCCTTGGGGGGCCTTCTCTTTCCATCAAAGCTTTCCCATCCTTGGAGTCTTTATCTTTTGTGAATATGCCAAAGTGGGTGAATTGGGAGCACAGTTCTTCATTAGAGTCGTATCCTCATGTTCAACAACTAACAATTCGGAATTGTCCTCAATTGATCAAGAAATTACCCACTCCTCTACCTTCCTTAATAAAGCTTAATATTTGGAAATGCCCACAGTTGGGAATTCCACTTCCAAGTCTTCCATCTCTTCGTAAATTAGATCTACAAGAATGTAATGACTTGGTGGTGAGAAGTGGGATTGACCCCATCTCACTCACCCGCTTTACAATTTATGGAATTTCAGGGTTCAACAGATTACATCAAGGGCTCATGGCCTTCTTACCAGCACTTGAAGTCCTGAGAATTTCAGAATGTGGTGAACTGACATATTTGTCGGATGGATCAAAAAACTTATTGGAGATTATGGATTGTCCACAACTTGTATCCTTGGAAGATGATGAAGAACAAGGGCTGCCTCACAGTCTTCAGTATCTGGAAATAGGGAAGTGTGATAACCTGGAGAAGCTTCCTAATGGATTGCAGAACCTAACATCTCTTGAAGAGTTAAGCATCTGGGCTTGTCCAAAGCTGGTATCATTTCCAAAAATAGATTTCCTCTCAATGCTTAGGCGGCTTATCATCAGAGATTGTGAAGACCTAAAGTCTCTTCCTGATGGGATGATGAGGAATTGTAACAAGAATAGCAGCTTGTGTCTCCTAGAATATTTAGAGATCAGCTTCTGTCCATCTCTCCGATGTTTTCCAGAAGGAGAGTTACCAACTACTCTTAAGGAACTGCATATATGTTACTGCAAAAACCTCGAGTCTCTACCAGATGGAGTGATGAAACATGATTCCAGCCCCCAGCACAATACTAGTGGCCTTCAAGTCTTGCAAATCTGGAGATGTTCATCTCTCAAGTCATTCCCGAGAGGTTGCTTCCCTCCCACCCTGAAGCTACTTCAGATTTGGAGTTGCAGCCAACTGGAGTTGATGATAGAGAAGATGTTTCACGATGATAATTCACTTGAATGTTTGGACGTCAATGTGAATTCAAACTTAAAAAGCTTACCAGACTGCCTCTACAACCTCAGAAGACTTCAGATCAAAAGATGCATGAATCTCAAGTCCCTGCCGCATCAAATGCGAAACCTGACTTCTCTTATGTCTCTTGAGATAGCTGACTGTGGGAATATCCAGACTTCCCTATCTAAGTGGGGCCTTAGCAGACTCACCTCTCTTAAATCATTCTCCATTGCTGGCATATTTCCTGAAGTGGTCTCCTTTTCTAATGATCCGGATCCGTTTCTTCTTCCCTCAACTCTCACCTATCTTTCCATTGAAAGATTCAAAAATCTTGAATCCCTTACCTCCCTGGCTCTCCACACACTCACCTCCCTTCAGCATCTATGGATTTCAGGGTGTCCTAAGCTGCAGTCATTTTTGTCAAGAGAAGGACTTTCTGACACAGTTTCACAGCTATATATCAGAGATTGTCCACTCCTAAGTCAAAGGTGCATAAAGGAGAAAGGAGAAGATTGGCCCATGATTTCCCACATCCCATATGTTGAAATAAACCGCAAGTTCATCTTTGAGCAATAATAAGTCAAGTTGCAGAACTTAGAAGGAGAGACCATTCAATACTGACCATCTTTGCATTCAATAAAGTAAGCACATTTTCAACACATAATTCTTTTTCTCTGCTCAATACCAACTTTAAATTTCTCATATAAATTATGGCAATTTTTTCCTATTGCCTTGACCACTTGGTATTTATCTTACTGGACTTCTTTTTGTAGACAATTCGACTAGGAAATGGCTTGCTGTCTTCCTTTTCAATCTGCTAGAATTCATTATAAGCATCTCTATTACCATCTCTCCATATATATCTATTTGTAATGCAATTCTATCTTTATGTTTAATGTCTCTCTCATCAAGTCTCTCCAAAAACCCTTCTAAGGTCTATAAGTCTGTTGAAGTATGTTCTTTATTTTTCAAAGATTATTCATATGGTTGCATATTGTGACAGAGAATTCTTACCTATCAATGACTCCAAGCAACATAAAGAAGGCATGACTATGAAATAGAAATGCAGCCAGTCTGAAAAATCATGTCTATCACTGGATATGATGATTCCAACTCCTGCCTTCTTGTGATGAAATTATTAGAGTTTAAGCTTAGTTTTAGCACCATACACACTTGATGATTTTCACAAAGCAAGATAGTTCTACATATTGTTTTGCAGCATGCCTATTGGAATTCAAAATGCTTGGCCAATTAGAGGCCCATGTTTTAGCACCTAAAGTAGTAATTGAATACTTGCTTTTTAGTGGGATTTTTATGTTCCCTATTGATGCAAATTAATTTCTTTCTTCCAAACCTAAGTTCAGCCTTCAATTTTCTGCTTTCTTACAGCTTGTGAACTCTGTTTACTTTTCTCCTTCTAGGCAATGGATGGCAAGTGACAAGTCTGTCAAGTTATGAAATGCCATGATGGGAAAATTTCAAAAGCTGTGTTAGGCCCGTTTATCAGATAAGGTTTGAATAAGTTTCCACTTATTTTTGTTCATCCATTCATTTCTCTTGCACAGCTAATCGTTCAGCATTTTTCATTTTCCCTACAGTTGGTCTGCTGATGGTCTATGCTGAAGTTTACCCCCCACCCCCACACTGGAAGATATATCTACATCAGTTCTTTTTCCTGATTCAAGTTTATTCTCCTCTGCTACTCCCCCACCGGAAATTATCTGGTCTTCTGCAGGGAATACGATAGCTGCTCTTTTGGCAAGGTGCTATGATATAAGCACAGCTTTAAGGATGAGTGGGGATGATGCTACCAGGGATTAATTAAGGCTAATTCTAATTCATCATCTCTTCTGTTAGTTCTTGTTCACATCTACTTCTCCAGTGGAGCTAAACATCCAGACATTCATTCTCCTGCAAAGGATGAATCCTCAGATGGGTGGTTTAAATGGGTCATCCCAACCCATGGGCAATTCAATATGGGTCTAAGCCCATTACCCTAAAGCCCAACAAGGGTGTAAATGAGATTATGACCAAGTTCAAATGTACTTCATTTTTACTAAGATCTTTTTGTATTAAATGAACATCTCGTGAATCAATCTTAGTCAATCATCACCAATTCGCTCACCTATGAACACATGACCCCTAAAATAATTTCTATAACATTCTTACAACTTCAATTGTATGTAGAATTTTTTTATTACTACCTAAATTGCTCCAAAGTGTTTCACTTCTATGGAAAACTTTACACTAATATGGAAAGTTCTAGAAACAAACATATATAATCTTTGTCAAACTTATGGAAACTCAAATATTATTCCCATCACCATAATTTTTCATATGATCACAAATGCTTAGTGTGAATTCATATGTTTCCCCTTAGTTAGTGACCCATGTCAAAACTTCAAAATAGATCTAGGCCTGGTATAGAATTCAATAGAAAGAAAATGAAAGACAAGGGGAAATATAGTGTTGGGATGCAGTTCAACAAGGACAAAACCATTTAGCACCATTAATTAGTAAATTTCTTTATGTGACCAATTCACATGCTTAATCAGAGGAGAAAGTAATCAACTCCCCAAAAGAACACTAGCAATATCAGTTTATCAACAATCACAAAAAATATCCTTTCTTCTCATGGCTCACTGATATATATAGTTACTAGAAACATGTAACACCAAATAATTCATCTACACATGATATAAACTATTGGAATATTGCAAGGTTCTTCAAACTTACAAAATTGAGAACATAGATAATTTAAACATTAAGTTATTTACAAACAAAAATTACGAGTATGTAGAACATTTCATATTAGATGCATGTTAGCATCTTTTATTCCATTGGTGACTATACTCCTATGTCGACAACGAGGAGTTTCATCATATAGCTCTCAAGAATTTTTTGTGCTCGTGTACTCTTTTGGAGAAGTCAGAGTTGGATTTGAAATGAGTGAATCCTCTTCTTGGATTTGAAGATTGAGAAGTTTAGATTCATATCTCATCCTTGGTAGTTAATTGTAGATAATGGTGAAGAAAAAGAATATGATGCACCTTCTTGGATTGTGGATGTATGGATGTATGGATGTATGGATGCTCAAGGATATTGTAGACCCTCCATTTTGTCCTCCTAGCACATGTCCTATTAGGTATTTCTTTCGTATTTTACATCAATTCCCTGGTGGCCCATTACTACTCGTGTCGTCTATATTTTCTAAGTCACCTTGGGGACTTTGGTTGAGGGATCTATCTAACCCAGTTGTGACTCTTGGCAGTCTTAATTTAGACTTAGGCTCACTTAGATACTCTTACCACCACCTTAGGCCCATTTAGGCACCCTAGGCCCATTTAGATCTTTTTTTTTGCATAAATGCATGGTTGCATGGCTTCATGGCTCACGTTTTTGCATGTTTCGTATGACTTTTCTTTTTATTATTATCTATTTAGCCATTTGGTATATTACTTTTTGTATTTTTATTTTTCTTATCATTTCATAAAACACTTTTATTCAATCAAATAATTTCGTAAAATACTTTTATTTACTTCAATGTAATAATTTCATCAAATACTTTTAGTTAATCTAATAATTGTATATATATATATATATATAATCCAATAAATGTTACTCATTTTCTAATACACATTTTTTATTTTATTTTTAACCTATTGACTTTGGAATTTTGCAAGGAGATTTATCAATGGAGAGTTTGGCTTCTTTAGGAAAGGAAAATTGGAGTTGTGATTGGAGAGATATTTAGTCCATATTTTAAAAAAATAAAAAGAGGAAAGAGGGCCCACTTGAAATGGTAAGTTACAAAGCTGCAAGGAATGTGAAAATGAGAGATTTATTGTGTATTTGAAAAAAAATAAAAAAAGAGGAAAGAGGGCCCACTTGAAATGGTAAGTTACAAAGTTGCATGGAATATGAAAATGAGAGGTTTATTGTGTATGTGGACGGGATGAAGTCTGTGTTCAAGAATAAGTGATTGAGAAAAAAAAATTAAAAAGAAAGAAAGGAAATGAGTAGAGGTGGTTGTTGTTCCTTCCATTACCGTGGCTAGAGAGAGGAGTTGAATGGGAGGATTGATAAGAGATTAAAAAATAAAAAAAAATAAAAAAATAGAAGGCAAAAAGGAAAAAAGGAAAATTGGAGGGTGATGGGAGGAGGAAAAGGAAATCTTTTCTACCGTTTTTTACATCACCAGGGTGCAGAGAAGGAAAGAAAGTGATAGAGAACAGATTAAGAAAAATAGAGGAAAAAAGAAGAGGGTGGAGCACCATTGAGAAGGGATCATCGGGTTGCTGTTGATTTTTCAGGATCACCGGGCTGTTGTTGATTTTTTTTCAGCACTAAGCTACCATTTTGAGATTAAGAAAGAGAGACGAAAGAAGAGAAGATGGGAGCACCATTGAGAAGGGATCACCGGGTTGCTGCTGATTTTTTTCATCACTAGGTTGTCGTTTTGAGATTAAGAAAAAGAAAGGAAAGAAGAGAAGAGGAGAGCACCATTGAGAAGGGATCACTGGGTTGTTGCTAATTTTTTTTATCATCGGGTTGCTGCTGATTTGTTTGATCACCAGGTTGCTACTGATTTTTTTCATCACTAGGCTGTCATTTTGAGATTAAGAAAGAGAGACGAAAGAAGAGAATAGGGGAGCACCATTGAGAAGGGATCACCGGCCTACTGCTGATTTTTTTCATCACTAGGTTGTCGTTTTGAGATTAAGAAAGAGAGAGAAAAGAAGAAAAGAGGAGAGCACCATTGAGAAGGGATCACCTGGCTGCTTTTGATTTTTCAGGATCACCGGGCTGCTACTGATTTTTTTCATCACTAGGCTGTCGTTTAGAGATTAAGAAAAAGAGAGGAAAGAAAAGAAGAGGAGAGCACCATTGAAAAGGGATCATCAAGATGCTGCTGATTTTTCAGGATCACCGAGCTGCTGCTGATTTTTTCATCACTAGGTTGTCATTGAGATTAAGAAAGAGACAAGAAAGAAGAGAAGAGGGGAGTACCATTGAGAAGGGATCATTGGGCTGCTGCTAATTTTGTCATCACTATGTTGTCGTTTGAGATTAAGAAAGAGAAAGGAAAGAATAAAATAGGGGAGCACCATTGAGAAGGGATCACCAGGCTGCTGCTGATTTTTTTCATCACTAGGCTTCCATTTTGAGATTAAGAAAGAGAGAGGAAAGAAGAGAAGATGGGAGCACCATTGAGAAAGGATCACCGAGTTGTTGCTAATTTTTTTTATCACTGGGTTGTTGCTGATTTGTTTGATCATCGGGCTGCTGCTGATTTTTTTTTTCATCACTAGGTTGTCGTTTTAGGGAGATAGAGGATCGAGAGAGAGGCACCATTTTTTTGAAAAAGGAAGGTCAATACAGGTCCAGATTTTAGTGAGGCTTTCTGGGTATTTTCAGAAGACGATTCAGCAGATTTTATTTTATTTTATTTTTTTTTTTATGGGGGATGAACGCTATTGAGAGATTGATTTTGAGGAAACGTTCTTTAAGTTTTCGGAGAAAAAGATTCAAAATGTTTTGGGATATTGGTAATGTGTTTCCAAAAGCTTTCGGACTACGACACAACTTTGTGAGGAATTGAAGGGTTGCGACTTTGAGAGAAATGATTTTTTTTTAGACTTCCATGTATATAATTAGATCATTGAAGTTTGATTTAATTGTGCATTTTTTTTTTATTGAAACCACCAGTAGAACATGGAGTGGGGGAATATTAGCACGCACTCCACAAGAGTTTTGGGAGTAGCATAGCCATTTTAGGAGGACAATTCTAGTAGTGTAAAAATTTTCAAAAAACTTTTTTTTCCTTGCTACCAGTTTTCATGCCCACGGACCCTTTAGAGTTAAAATTCGATGCATCAACTTTATAATATTTTTAAAAAAATTCCAAAGCTTGTATGACTTTCCTCACTCCTTGAACTTGAATTTAAAGTTTTGTTTGAGTAAGAAAACAATTCCAAAATAGAAAATATAAATGAGTCTTTAGGGGGGCTTTGCTTTCACCCAATTCTTGATACCCGAGGTCTTTCTATAAAAATAAAATAACAGATGACTTTTTAAATTTGATTCAATATTTTTTTCTTAATTTTAGGCTTCTTGAAATTGATATTAGACACATAAAATATATAAAAAAAAAATTCATTCTTGAGGGAGATATGATTTTGAAAAATCATACCTACTGTACATGATAGAATCTGGACATTTGATTAGTTGGAGCGTTTTAAAAAATATTTTTGAGTACTATCCGACCCCAGATTCATTTTTTATGTAATATAGACATTTTGAAAGATGTATGTGATTTTTTGTACGAATTTATGTGATGTCTTAATATTTTTAAAAACGTTTATGCATGTTGCTATTTTTTTACCTAATCTGGACCTTTTGGAACTTTTAGGTGTCTTGGCTGCAATTTGTCATTCGAATGAGCGTTTGGATTTTGGTATCTTGTTCTAGATATGTAGGAGTTGCTTCTTGAATTTTTTTTTGTGATTAAATTCCACTCCAAGCCATTTTTTAGAAATTGTTTTTTTTATGCTCCCTTTTCTAATTGCATGCTTATGATCTTGTACATTGCTTGAATTGGTTATTTATTTTTGGAGTCATTTGACTTACCTTGGCTCAATTTTGGCTTTGGTACTGTGTATTAGACATAATGAATATGTTATATAATTCATACTTGTCCTAATAACTCTAGCATTTTTGGAGGAATCATATAAACATGCTTTCCAGGTACGCTTTCTATCACTTACTTTTCAAAATTTTATGAACATGCATGTTGTTGTGAATTTCATTTATGCTTGATGTGATCTTTAGGTGCTTAGATGTATGCTTAATTTGATAGGATAAAACACATGTGTTCTATATTTCCAAACTAACCAATGATGTCTTGTGATAGCGCTTAAGAAGCAGCCCAGGTACGCACCCTAAATCTTTTTTGTGATTGTGATTGGCTTTCTTGTTTGACATTTTTTTTTTTTTTTAAATCACCTTGTCTACCTAGGTATCCATATTCAACCAAATTAACTATCATATTTCCCTCAACTTAGTTAATAGAACCTCTTTAAGGCTTAGAAGGGTGTTACCTTTTAAAGGTACCTTCCCAATAGGTAACCTGATCCCCGGACCTGACTCGGGTTTTTCAAAGACACGCTTTTCCAAAAACTATAGAGTCATTTTTTTTAGGGTTTTCTTTCTTATTTTATTTTCCCTTTAAAATAAAAATAAAATAAGTGGCGACTCCGACTTATCCAAAACCAATTTTTTCACCAAATAAAAGCGAGTCTCGCCGATCAAGTGGGAGCGCACGTGAGAACTGCGGGTCCACAAATATGCCATTAATATCTTTCCTGTTAGCCCAAGGGTTCTCCTAATCGGGTTTTGATGATAACAAACCATGGTTAAGTAACTAATTGGTTTAATGTTTAAGAATCTCAAGTATAAACTCGAAAATTCATCAAATGACCAAATGGATACAAGATCGAGACGCTTGGAAGACTTGAGATCATAGGAAATGAATGTAAGATGATAGCATGAGTGCACTTAGGATGTTCATACATTTTCATGCATCTTAGAAAACTCGGTTTATTTTTTAAAACTTGATTTTCTTTAAAACCCGAGTTTTATCAAACATACCTTAGGCAAATTGATTCAAAAGTGGCATATTAATTCACCTAAAGACCTTGCCTAAGTGTTAGAAAAGAAAGGAATCAAAAAATAGGTTTTTCGGGGCCAAAAAGGCTCAACCGATCAAGGCTAAGGCCAACCGGTCAACCGGTTGAGGTCTTCCGGTCGAGGAAGGTTAAAAACCTTCTCTCTCTCCCAATAGCCTTCTCTTCCCGGTCGAGGTGATTCCTTTACCGGTCGATGTCCGGTCGAGGATCGATCGAGGTCCGGTCGAGGCAACGGTAACCTGTCATGCATTAAATGCTCCAACGGCTAGTGAACCAGTCGACCCCTAGCTTGACCGGACGAGGTTGCCTTTTGCTGTTTTTGACTCCCGAGCTTAGAAACCTATAAATTGAGAGCTCCACTTCATTTATGACTAAGAGAACAATTGCATTCAAAGCCTACCTACCTGTTCTTGATCAAAAAGCTCTCAATTTCTTTCTTAGTGCATTAAACCATCACTTGCATATTCTTAGTGCACTCTTGTAAATCATCCTAGCTTTCTCTTGTACTTAAGCCATCCTTAAGCTAGGTTGAGAGTTTCATCTTTGTGTAAACTGAGTGTGAAAGCCTTCAAGTGGTTCAAATCTTGAAGAGATTGTGTAGGAGCTCATTGGAGCCGGAATCCAAGTGTAAGAAGATTGAAAGCTTGATTGAAGCTTCAAGTTAGTGGAACCCTCACTCGGTTAGGAGATTGAGGAGAGTGGACGTAGGCAAGGAAGTGTCGAACCACTATAAACCTGAGTTTGAATTCTCTAACTTTATCTCTTTCCTTTATTTATTTTGTGCATATATTATTGTATGGAAAAAGATTTTGAAAAACCCAATCACCCCCCCCCCCCCCCCCTCCTCCTTTTGGGTATTTTCCTTAATTATTCATAACCTTTGTTTTATCAATTGGTATCAGAGCTAGACCTCTTGCTTAAGACTTAATCGTCTAAGAGGAAAATGGCTATTCCATCAAGCTCATCTCAAACTGAAAATTGTTCAAAACATAGAGCTCCATTCTTTATGAGAACCGACTATCCCTATTGGAAAGCTAGAATGACTTGGTACTTACAATCAACTGATTTAGATATATGGGATGTCATTGAAGATGGCCCAACTTTACCCACTAAATTAGTTGATGGAGTTTTGGTTCCAAAACCCAAGCAAGAATGGAATGAGCTTGATAGAAGAAATTTTCAATTAAATGCTAAAGTCGTTTTTACTTTGCAATGTGCTATGGATAGGAATGAATATAAGAGAATATGCCAATGTAAATCTGCTAAGGAAATTTGGAGATTGCTTGAAATAACTCATGAAGGAACTAATCAAGTGAAAGAGTCAAAAATTAATATACTTGTCCATAACTATGAATTATTTTCAATGAAAGAAACCAAATCTATTGTTGAGATGATCACTAGGTTCACTGAAATTGTCAATGGCCTTGAAGCATTGGGAATGGTCATAAATGAATCCGAAAAGGTGATGAAGATATTGAGGTATCTCCCCTCAAAGTGGCATACAAAGGTCACCGCTATTCAAGAAGCTAAAGATTTGACCAAGCTACCTATGGAAGAACTCTTAGGGTCATTAATGACTTATGAAATCAGTTTGACAAAGCAACTACAAGAGAGTGAAGACAAAAAGAAGAAAAGCATAGCTCTTAAAGCTACAACCAAGGAAGAAGAAGATGTTGAAAAAGAAAAACCAAGTGAAGAAAATGATGATTTAGCTCTCATCGCAAGAAAGCTCAACAAGTACATGAGAGGTGAAAGGTTTAGAGGGAAAAAGTTTACCTTTAGAAGAAATCCCTCAAGAAGGGAATCCTCATCACATGGTGACAAGGAAAAATGGGAAAAGAAAGGAGATTTGATATGCTTCAAATGCAAAAAGCCGGGACACATTAAATATGATTGTCCTTTCTACAAAATTGAAGCCAAGAGAAGAATGAAGAAGGCAATGATGGCCACTTGGAGTGAGAGTGAAGAATCTTCCGACGAAGAAAATGAGAAAGAAGTGGCAAACATATGCTTCATGGCAATAGATGATCTTGATGAGGTAAACTCTAACTCTAGTGATGAAGATATGCATGTTATTTTTGAAGAACTATATGAGGATTTTGAAAAACTTAGTTTGAAAAATAATTCTCTTAAAAAGAGAATTCAAGAACTTGAAAAAGAACTTGAGGAAGTGAAAGAAAAGTTTTCAATTGATGAAATCTCTAAAACTCATCTTGAAAAAGAGAATGAGATTTTAAGAAATGAAAATGAAATTTTGAAAAAGAAAAATGAATGGTTGACCTCCTCTCTTTCAATTTTCTCTTGTGGACAAAAGTCCTTTGAAATGATCTTAGCAAGCCAAAAATGTGTTTTTGACAAACAAGGACTAGGATTCAAATCTTCAAAGAACCAAAAGTATTTTAAGAACTATTTTGTAAAAGAATCCTCAAGTGAATGTCCTTCCACTATTTGTAACTTTTGTGGAAGAGGAGGGCACATTAGTAGTACATGTCCCTTAAGAAATGGTGCTCAAAAGAATTCAAATGCTAAGGTTAAAAAGGTTTGGATTGAAAAATCCAAAGTCACTAACCCTCAAGGACCCAAAAAGACATGGGTACCTAAACCAACTTGAATTCTATTTTGTAGGGCTCAAAGGAGGATAAGTGGTTCTTGGATAGTGGGTGCTCAAGACACATGACCGGGGATGAATCCAAGTTTGTCTTCCTTACAAAGAGAAAATGAGGATATGTCACCTTTGGAGACAATGCAAAAGGAAGAATCATTGATCAAGGTAACATAGGTAATGGTACATGCTCCCTTATTGAAAGTGTTTTATTAGTAGATGGTTTAAAACACAATCTTTTGAGCATTAGTCAACTTTGTGACAAAGGTTTTAAAGTAATTTTTGAAGCATCTCATTGTATCATCAAGGATATTCAAAATGACAAAACCATCTTCATGGGCCATAGGTGTGAAAATGTATATGCTATAAATATTTCAAAATATGATGGCCATGATAGATGTTTTTCAAGCATGCATGATCAAAGTTGGTTGTGGCATAGGAGGTTGGAACATGCTAACATGAACCTCATTTCCCAACTCAACAAAGATGAACTCGTTAAAGGCCTTCCCAAAATTAATTTTCAAAAAGACAAAGTTTGTGAAGCTTGTAAAATGGGAAAGCAAATCAAAAACTCTTTTAAAAACAAAAATTTCATTTCAACATCTAGACCTCTTGAATTGCTACACATGGATTTATTTGGTCCTTCTAGGACACCTAGTCTAGGAGGAAAATCTTATGCTTATGTCATTGTGGATGATTTCTCTAGATACACATGGGTCTTGTTTTTAAGTCAAAAGAGTGAAGCTTTTTATGAGTTTTCAAAATTTTGTAACAAGGTTCAAAATAAAAAAGGTTTTACAATAACTTGCATTAGAAGTGATCATGAGAGAGAATTTGAGAATTTTGACTTTGAGGAATATTGCAATAAGCATGGTATCAATCACAATTTTTTGGCTCCTAGAACTCCTCAAAAAAATGGGGTAGTTGAAAAGAAAAATAGAACTCTTCAAGAAATGGCTAGAACCATGCTAAATGAAAACAATTTGCCAAATTATTTTTGGGCCGAAGCGGTAAACACTTCTTGCTATGTTTTAAATAGAATATTGTTGAGGCTCATTCTTAAGAAAACTCACTATGAGCTTTGAAAAAACAAGAAACCCAACATTAGCTATTTCAAAGTCTTTGGGTGCAAATGTTTTATATTAAACACCAAAGATAAGCTTGGAAAATTTGATGCAAAATCCGATGTTGGAATTTTTCTTGGCTACTCAACTTCAAGTAAAGCTTTTAGAGTTTTCAACAAAAGAACCATGGTTGTAGAAGAGTCCATCCATGTCATTTTTTATGAATCTAACAATTCTCTTCAAGAAAGAGAAAGTTTTGATGATGATTTAGGATTGGAGACCTCCATGGGAAAATTGCAAATTGAAGACAAAAGACAACAAGAAGAAAGTGGAGAGGATCCTAAGAAAGAAGAATCACCTTTGGCACTACCTCCTCCTCAACAAGTGCAAGGTGAATCAAGCCAAGACCTTCCAAAAGATTGGAAGTTTGTTATCAACCATCCACAAGATCAAATCATTGGTAATCCATCGAGTGGGGTAAGAACTAGATCATCCCTTAGAAATATTTGTAATAATCTTGCATTCATCTCTCAAATTGAACCTAAAAACATAAAAGATGTTATAGTTGATGAAAATTGGATGATTACTATGCAAGAAGAATTAAATCAATTTGAAAGAAGTGAAGTATGGGAACTAGTACCAAGACCTTCAAATCAAAGTGTTATTGGAACCAAATGGGTCTTTAGAAACAAAATGGATGAAAATGGCATCATAGTAAGAAATAAGGCAAGATTGGTAGCCCAAGGATATAATCAAGAAAAAGGAATAGACTATGAAGAGACTTTTGCCCCCGTAGCTAGATTGGAAGCAATTAGAATGTTGCTTGCTTTTGCATGCTTCAAAGACTTTATTCTATATCAAATGGATGTGAAAAGTGTTTTTCTAAATGGCTTCATAAATGAGGAAGTATATGTTGAACAACCACCCGGTTTTCAAAGCTTTAACTTTCCAAACCATGTTTTTAAACTTAAAAAGGCACTTTATGGTTTAAAACAAGCACCTAGAGCTTGGTATGAAAGACTAAGTAAATTTCTTTTGAAAAAGGGTTTTAAAATGGGAAAAATTGACACAACTCTTTTCATAAAAACCAAAGAAAAGGATATGCTCCTAGTTCAAATATATGTTGATGATATTATTTTTGGAGCTACTAATGACTCTTTTTGTGAAGATTTCTCTAAGTGTATGCATAGTGAGTTTGAAATGAGCATGATGGGAGAACTCAATTTCTTCCTTGGACTTCAAATCAAGCAACTAAAGGAAGGAACCTTCATCAATCAAGCAAAGTATATAAAGGATCTTCTCAAGAGGTTCAACATGGAAGAAGCCAAGGTAATGAAAACTCCAATGAGCTCATCCATCAAGCTTGACATGGATGAAAAAGGTAAATCTATTGACTCAACTATGTATAGAGGCATGATAGGATCCTTGATTTATTTGACCGCTAGTAGACCCGATATCATGTATAGTGTATGCTTGTGTGCTAGATTTCAATCTTGTCCTAAAGAATCTCACTTAAGTGCCGTTAAAAGAATT
This sequence comes from Vitis vinifera, assembly GCF_030704535.1. Classification (NCBI taxonomy): domain Eukaryota; kingdom Viridiplantae; phylum Streptophyta; class Magnoliopsida; order Vitales; family Vitaceae; genus Vitis; species Vitis vinifera. The sequence continues at coordinate 30,023,637 of NC_081822.1, forward strand.
CTTAGATATTTGAAAGGGACAATGAATATTGGTTTGTGGTATCCTAAGGGTGATAACTTTGAATTGATTGGTTTCTCAGATGCCAATTTTGCCGGTTGTAGAGTTGAAAGAAAGAGCACTAGTGGCACTTGTCATTTCCTAGGACACTCACTTGTCTCATGGCATAGTAAAAAGCAAAATTCGGTAGCTTTGTCAACGGCGGAAGCCGAATACATAGCAGCCGGTTTGTATTGTGCACAAATCCTTTGGATGAAACAAACACTTAGTGATTTTAACTTGTCTTTTGAGCATGCTCCTATCAAATGTGATAACACTAGTGCCATAAATATTTCAAAAAATCTCGTGCAACACTCTAGGACCAAGCATATAGAAATTAGACATCATTTTCTCAGAGATCATGCACAAAAGGGTGATATTACACTTGAATTTGTAAGCACAAAAGATCAACTTGCCGATATTTTTACAAAACCTCTAAGTGAAGAACAATTTTCCGATATTAGAAGACAACAAGGGGTTATTTCTCTTTGATATGATGTTTGTATAATGAATTCTTGTTGGAAATGCATTATGATTGCATAAATTTCATCTCATACGCATCATATAGCAATCCCTTAGGAAATAGGTCAATTTTTTACCAAAAATCAAAATTCTCGTGGCATTGGACATAAAAAATTGGGGATTTCAACTGAAAAGGGCAGGAGGAGGATCACGAGATAGGAAAATGCAAGAAAATTTGGAAAATTTGACCGTTGACCATGGCCGTTAACCGTTGACCGTTGACGAGGCGATCGACCGGTTCGTCGAGCTGGGAATTTAAAAGGCCCTCGCGCGTCAGTTTTTTCCACTGTTCTCCACCGCTCCTTGAAGACTCTTCATCTTCCCGCCTTCAGAGACTAGTTTGGGTTATTCCTTGGACCGATTTCAGGTTTTAGAGTGATTTTTGACACGATTTTAGGCTAGGGTTTCATCTCTAGATGGATTTGGGCTAGGATTTTGGCTTGAAACCCAGGGTTTCACCTCTTGAGGGCATCTCCTCTCTGCACCGCGTGTCTCAAGGCTGTTCAGCTCCATCTCCAGGGGTCTAAGGTTTCGGGTTTGTGGTTGCATCTTCATCTCTGCTTTCATTCTCTGTTTGGACTCCTTCTTCACCTCTTTCGCTTCATTGATGGCACCACGGAGAGAGACGGGCACTTCCAGGGCTCAGGGCAAGCGCCCTATTGAGTCATCTCAGCCCAAGCAGACGGAGGCTCACCGAAAGGCGAGGTTTGACACGACACTCTTCAGTTCGAATGAGGATTATCAGCGCTACAAGCAAAAATTTGCTCAGAGGAAAGTCGTCCTAGGGAGAAGTGTCAATTTCTCCTAACTTCAGCACTTTGGCTTTGAGGGGTTGTTCGGACGGATGGGATGGCTGCCCGTAGTGACGATTTCTGAGCCGATCTTCCCGACTCTGGTGTGGGCTTTCTATTCTCGAGCGACCTACGGGCTTGGAGGACCCGTATTATCCACTGTGAGAGGCGTTGAGATCCGTTTGAGTCTTGAGAGCATCTGCCGCATTCTCGACATCCCTTCGGTTGGACTCCGTGTTTATGAGGCCAAGGCGTGGCCTATTGTGCCGGGATTTGAGCCTAGAGAGGCTGTTCAGAGGTTGTGCGGCCTTGCCGATCCTCAGGGGATGGGCAAACCATCGGCTCACAGCTTGACAGTGACTAGCCGAGTCCTTCACCATATGATTTGTTCGATTCTCTTGCCACATGGAGGACATCGAGACGAGGTCTCCTACCTCGAGGCTTTCATTGTTGACTCAATCCTCACCGGGAGACGGATTCATGTTGGCTACCTTATGATGATGCACATGATCTCCTGTGTTGAGAGCTCGACACGTGTACTCCCCTACGGCCGCTTCCTTACCCGTGCTTTCAAGGATGTCGGGGTCGACTTGAGTAGAGAGACAAATTTTGAGGCCTCCACCACTTATGACACGTATGATGAGCAGTCTCTGGGGCGCATGAAGTTCGAGAAGGCACCCGATGGCTCCTAGGTTAGGAAAGCCGAGCGACAGGCCCGGGGACATGATCAGATGCACCCCGGAGCAGAGGAGGAGGCCGAGATCAGAGAGATGGAGGATGGGTTGGACCCTCAGAGGGACTTTGAGCAGAGAGGGCCCGAGGTTGACATTCCACCTCCACATCAGTCAGAGGGCATTCATGTTGAGGCTACCTTCTCCGAGCCTATGATGACTGAGCCGTCCTTCACAGCAGGCCCTTCATCTCAACCATCATTCACCGAGCTACCATCTCAGGCACCTCATGTTCCTGATCATGTGCCTTGGATGGATCTCTCCGCGCAGATCAGCTCTCTTGGGACTCGTATGGAGGAGCTTGCCCTAGTCCATGACTCCCGCTTCTACTCTATAGAGGAGCATCTCGATCAGTATTAGGTCGGCTTCACATCTCAATTTGAGCATCTCGTACAGAGGATTGAGCGTCTTGAGAGCCGCCAGGAGAGTCAGCACGAGGAGATGATGGCTTACCTCCGTTCTGTGTTTCCCCCACCACCTCCTTAGCCTTGAGTTTGTTTGGGATCCCCCTTCGTTTCTTTTTTATGTTGCCAAAAGGGGAGATATGTTAGGATAGGGACCTTAGGAGACTTTTTCATTTTCATGCATATCATACTTATGCTTTCATGTATTCTTGCTCTTGCTTATATATGATATGACACTCTTATTGATTTACATTGTCTTCTCGCCTTAAATTTCCTAAATTTTGTGTTGATTATCCCATGGTTGGTTTGAGGGGGAGATTTATCTGTCTCCTAGATAACCAAGGTTTGTCATCATCAAAAAGGGGGAGATTGTTAGCCCAAGGGTTCTCCTAATCGGGTTTTGATGATAACAAACCATGATTAAGTAACTAATTGGTTTAATGTTTAAGAATCTTAGGTATAAACTCGAAAATTCATCAAAGGACCAAATGGATACAAGATCGAGACGCTTGGAAGACTTGAGATCATAGGAAATGAATGTAAGATGATAGCATGAGTGCACTTAGGCTGTTCATACATTTTCATGCATCTTAGAAAACTCGGTTTATTTTTTAAAACTTGATTTTCTTTAAAACCCGAGTTTTATCAAACATACCTTAGGAAAATTGATTCAAAAGTGGCATATTAATTCACCTAAAGACCTTGCCTAAGTGTTAGAAAAGAAAGGAATCAAAATATAGGTTTTTCAGGGCCAAAAAGGCTCAATCGGTCGAGGCTAAGGCCAACCGGTCAACCGATTGAGGTCGTCCGATCGAGGACCGGTCGAGGAAGGTTAAAAACCTTCTCTCTCTCCCAGTAGCCTTCTCTTCCCGGTCGAGGTGATTCCTTTACCGATCGATGTCCGGTCGAGGACCGGTCGAGGTCCGATCGAGGCAACGGTAACCTGTCATGCATTAAGTAGACCGGACGAGGTTGCCTTTTGCTGTTTTTGACTCCCGAGCTTAGAAACCTATAAATTGAGAGCTCCACTTCATTTATGACTAAGAGAACAATTGCATTCAAAGCCTACCTACCTGTTCTTGATCAAAAAGCTCTCAATTTCTTTCTTAGTGCATTAAACCATCACTTGCATATTCTTAGTGCACTCTTGTAAATCATCCTAGCTTTCTCTTGTACTTAAGCCATCTTTAAGCTAGGTTGAGAGTTTCATCTTTGTGTAAACTATGTGTGAAAGCCTTCAAGTGGTTCAAATCTTGAAGAGATTGTGTAGGAGCCCATTGGAGCCGGAATCCAAGTGTAAGAAGATTGAAAGCTTGATTGAAGCTTCAAATTAGTGGAACCCTCACTCGGTTAGGAGATTGAGGAGAGTGGACGTAGGCAAGGAAGTGCCGAACCACTATAAACCCGAGTTTGAATTCTCTAACTTTATCTCTTTCCTTTATTTATTTTGTGCATATATTATTGTATGGAAAAAGATTTTGAAAAACCCAATTCACCTTCCCCCCCCCCTTTTGGGTATTTTCCTTAATTATTCATAGCCTTTGTTTTATCATTTCCAATTGATCATTTCTATATGATTTAGATCTATATTCCTATAGATAATGATGATGGAGATTAATTTGTTGTATGTGTGTGTATATATATATATATATATGGTTGTTAGGTTCTCTTTGAAAAGGACCAAAGGCTTTTGGAAGCTCATAAACCATGGAGACAACAATCTTGACTCCCATGAGTGTGTGTGTAGAGAAAGAGAGAGAGAGAGAACCCATGAAGTGAATGCTTACTTCAAGACATAATCTTGAGAGAGACCACTAGAGGAGATCCTTGTCCACCACTCTCTAGCATATTAGCACTCAAGGATTCAACATAACCATGAAAGGTATATTCTAAACAACCTAATATTTTTCGATCAATATGCAAGATATAATTTATTTATTTTTTGGAGTTCAGAAACACAAAACCCTTTTAAAGAGATCTAGTGTATATAAAATAAACATATAAATGAGATAAAAGTGACATATAAGACCAAGAGAAAGAATGATAATCATCCTTGTTTTATGCTAACTCATTGATTTGACTTACAAAATCCCTTTTTGTTAGGCACCTCAGTTTCAAGAGATGTACAACTCTTTCCTTGGGGTTCCTTCTAATGCCCCAACAATAAAAAACAAATTATTTGAGATAAATGTTTGTACACAATAATTCATCATATAAAATAATTAGGTTCAATTTTTTAGCCAATGATATCTATGACTTTACTATTAAGATAATTTTGGGAATCCATAAATAAAATTACAAGTTATGTCATGATAAATATGAAAAAGAAATGAAGTAATTAAATGATAGGACTATGTAATAAATAAATGATGAAGAAAAATACAATGAACATTTTATTTTTCTTAATCCTCCATTTAAGATTCATGTGTCTTAAAAAAATCATAAATAAATAAAGAAAGAGTAAGGCAAAAGCCTAGCAAAATATACTAGCATAGTGAAACAAAGAAAAATAATTACCATATGGTTATTCATTGAGCTATATGAAAATTCTTAGAAGCAGCAATATGGCAAACAAATGCTTTGATATAGAAACAAAGGCCTATGGAACAAAATTGAATCAATAAAATTGTGGGAAATAGAATACCATTCTTTTAACCATTTGATGATGGTAGAAGCCCAAAAAATCATACTCATTTACTTTTGAAGGAAGAAAAACTCATATAAAATGCACATAAAGGAATGCATTGTTAGATTTGAAGTTCGATTAAACCTACTTTAGAAAAGGTTTCGATCAATACATATATTGGTTACAATCTATAACTTTAATATCGATCATAAATAAGAAATCCACACTATCATATCAATCAAACTTGGATTTCGAATTTATGGTTTTCAATATACATCATAAACAATAAATTGTGACACTCATATAAACCACATATTTAAATTTCTAATTTCTAATTTCTAATTGGAATCAAGCTTAATGTAAATGTGTAGGAATCATACTTTTGGATTTGAATTCAGAAAACAAAATTTGCAAGATTTCAATTGAATTTGACTTAGTGATTGTAGTACTCTTGATGCCCTTTCTTGTGACCCCATACCTATTTAGGCATGAATCTCATTCTTAAAACTTAAAGACTTTTTAAAAATTTTGTTACTTGAGAATTTAAAAGAACTTGTTTAATATCAATGCATTAGTAAAAAACATTAAAATATTGACTAAAAATCCAAGTGCATTAAACTTAATTTGAAAATGTTGAAAACAAAAATTTCAACCTAGCAAATAAAAACAAATACAAACTATCAGAAAAACCTTGTACCTCAAGACAATGGCATGGAAAAATCATGTGTCCTCTCGTTGCAGCCTTCAAAAAATGATTAGGGTTCACAAATCTAATATGAGAGAAAATCTAATATCAATTTTTGATGGGTTTTATAACATCATTATCAATTTGCAGGGAATTAAGTAATAATCAAATCTAGTGATATACTCATGTATATTGATTTTCTAGATTTAATCATTTGTTTTATATCCATTTATGTGGTAAAACATATCCACCATCCAAATTTTGTCATTTTCTCTCATACCTGCCAATTAAAAAGTATATGAATCTAAATTAAGAAAATATAGTCAAGTATATAGGGAACTAAGCAACAATCAAATTTAGTCATATACTCATCTATATTAATTTTACCCATTTAATCATTTGTTTTTTTGTTCATTTATGCAATGAAATATTTTCACCATCCAAATTTTATCATTTACTCCCATATCTACCAATTGAAGTATAATAATCTACTTTAAGAAAAAAAATCAAATATATGAGTATCCACTATCCAAATTTTGTCATTTACTTTCATTCCTATGTACTAATTCGAGTGTAATAATCTACCTTAAGAAAAAAAAAATCAAATATATGAGTATCCACATCAAAGCATGGGTTCTTAATCATCATATAGATGGTATATGTTTATTGTTACCCACTTACCATTTGTTGGAACCCAATGACCATTTTCTTTAACATCTAAATTCTAAATGATAAAAATTAAGGAAAAATGCAAAGCATGAAATATGTGAACTTCCCAAAACTCCTTAAAACTTCAACCAATTATGGTTTCAATTAATATATACAAATTTAATCAAGTATGCAAGTCAAAAATGCTTTAGAATTCATTAACTATTTGTTTTGTCAAATTCAACAAGCTTAGTGCTACACAAAGCAAAAATTCTTTGAGGAAAATTTAGTCATACAATACACACTAAACCTTCTCTTAAGGTAGTTCACAAGAATTATGTTGTGCCAAAATATGCAGAGTCAATCTTATTGATGAACTTTGAGTACAAGCTTCTCATAGATATCTTCTCTCTTTATTCATGTTTGATTTCCTAAAAAAACCTCACGAAGAAAATCTTCTTTGTTTTCTCTCAAACACACCCCAAAACCTTTCTTGAAGTCTAGTCCTATTCTGTTACAGCAGTCTCCTTTATACCCCTTTATATATGCAACATATAAACTAACTAATATAACAACTTCTAAAGAAACAACTAGCTTTGGCCTGTGTGGCACTCAATACATATCCTAAACCAATCATCACAATCTCCACCTTGGTTCATTTTTGCTCTGCAACTAGCCATGTATGCATCAACAACCCAAAAAAAAAAAAAGGCTTAGCAACTCCTAGCTCCTACTAAGTTCAAGCAATGCTTAACTTGGTAATTGGTAAAACCTTTGTCAAGACATCTGTTGCATTATTTTCAGTGGGAATTTTCTCAACCTTAATAGTACCCTATTCAATTACCTCCCTAATGAAGTGAATATTTGACATCTACATGTTTTGACCTCTCATGAAAAGTTGGATTCTTCATGAGATGAATAGCATTTTGGCTATCACAATAAATAGTCAAATTCAAGTTGTCTATACCTAACTCATCAGTTAAACCCTTCAACAACAATGCTTCCTTGAAACCTTCTGCAACTGAGATGTATCCAACTTGAGTTGTAGACAAAGCAACTATCTTTTGCAAACAAGCTTTCCAACTAACAACTCCACCATAAATTGTGAATATATAACTATATAAAGACCTTTTTGAGTCAATGCACCTTGTAAAATTAGTATCTACGTAGCCAGATATTGCTTCCTTGCTTTCATGAACATTGCCATACACTAATCCCATGTCCAAAGAACCAGATATGTACCTCATTATCCACTTCAATGCATGCCAATGATCCTTACCAAGATCTGCCATATACCTACTGACAATACTAACAACATATGCAAGATCTGGTCTTGTATAGATCATTGCATACATTATGCTCCCAATGATACTGGCATAAGGTACCCTTGTCATTAACTCTTTTTCTTCTTTACTTGATGGAGCTCCTTTGAGAGCTTGAAATGAGCACCCAATGGAGTAGCTACTGCTTTTAAGTTGTTTAAGCCAAATCTAAACAACACTTTCTATAAATATTTTTTCTAAGACAACACCAAGTTTCTTTCCTTTTTGTTTTTCAAAATTTCAATTCCTAAGATCTTATTTTCAGCCCCCATATCCTTCATTCCAAACTCACCACCTAGCTCAAATATAAGCCTTGCAATTTCCATTTTGTCTTTTCCAGCTATTAGAATATCATCAGCATACAACAAAAGGTAAATCTAAATGCCAACGTATTTTTCTCTTACATACACACAATTGTCATATTTACTCTTGACAAAGTCAATCCTAGTTATAAAAGCATCAAACTTTTTATTCCATTGCCTAGGAGATTATTTTAACCCTTATAGTGATTTCTTGATAAGACATACCTGATTTTGATTTTTACTCTCAAAACCCTCAGGTTGCCTCATGTAAATTGTCTCATCCAAATCCCCATGTAAAAAATTTGTTTTAACATCCATTTGCTCTAATTCTAAGTCTTAAACAACCATCAAAGAAAGCAAGACTCTTATTAAAGTTTTTTTTACAATAGGTGAAAAGATTTCATTAAAATCCACCCATTCCCTTTGAGTGAAACCTTTTGCTACCATCCTAGCTTTATATCTAGGTTGGTCCACTCCTTCAATGCATTTTTCCTTTTGTAAATCCACTTACACCCCACTAGCTTTTTATTCTCTGGTTTATCAACAAGAACCCAAGTTTTATTTTTAAGCAATGACTTCCAGTTGTATCATTACCAAACTCTACCCCTAGTTGTGTATTATCATAACTCTCATTAACCGAATTCTTTGAACCTTCCATTGAGCTCTTTAATGGCCTTTCCTTTTCATTGAATACCACATCTCAACTTATCAATAACTTTTGATTGTTTGGCCTAATACACCATAGTCTATAGTCTTTAGTTCCCTCTTGATTACCTAAAAAAATATGCTTTAAGGCTCGAGGTTCTAACTAGTCCTAGTTAACATGAGCATAAGTTGCACAACCAAGTATCTTTAACCCTTCATAACTAGAAACATGTCTAGACCATACCTCCTGAGGTGTTTTAAATCCCAATGCTGCCGAATGACATAGATTGATGAGATAACGAGCAATTTAAATGTTTCTGCCTAGAAGACCTTAGACAACCCAATTATAGTTAACATGCAACAAACTCTTTCCAAAATGGTCCTGTTAAACCTCTTCTGCAAGGCCATTTTGCTAAGGAGTGCCTTTAACTGTTCGATGTCTTGTAATTCCTTCTAAATTGCAATAACTATCAAATTGATTTGAGCAGTATTCTAACTCGTTGTCTATTCTTAGCTTCTTAACTTTTCTATTTGTTTGTTTTTCTGTAATAGCCTTCCATGTTTTAAACACTTTAAAAGTTTGATCTTTAGACTTCAAACAATACACCCATACTTTCCTAGAGCAGTCATCTATTATAGTCATGAAGTAATAAACTCCACCTTTTGATGCTACCCTTGAAGGACCCCACAAATCTGAGTGCACATAGTCTAATATACCCTGTGTAGTATGTTTTACAGCATTGAACTTCACACACGTGAAGCTTTCCCATATACACAATTTTCACATAAATCCAGCTTAGAAATTTCATCACTACCTAGCAGTCCTTGTTTTCCAAGTTCATATAAACCTCGTTCACTAACATGCCCGAGCCTTAAGTGCCATATTTTTGTTTTTTCAGATTCAAGATCAATAATTGGTGTAGTTGTTCCCATAACAGTCTTACCAATTAGAGTATAAAGACCATTAGATAGAACCCCCTTCATGACAACCATAAAACCCTTTGATACTTTCATAATTCCATTATCAACTTTAATTGAGCATCCATTCTTATCAAACATGCTAATTGATAGCAAGTTTCGTTTAAGCTCAAGAATATACCTGACTTCTTGAAGAATTCTAATGCACCCATCAAACATCTTGACACGAATAGAGCTTATCCCTTAAACCTTATAGGCCTTATTGTTACCAAGAAGCACATACCACATTGACATTCATAAAAGTCTTGGCTTCGAACCAATCCTTGTGAGGGTTCATATGAAATGAACACTCGGATTCCAATACCCATTGTTCCCTGAGTCATTAATCGAAGCCACTAAAACATCTAAAGACTCATACCCATTAGATGCAACTGAAACATCACTCTTATCACCATTCTTTTTTGTCAGCTTCTTCTTCCTTATTAACATTCTTTCTATAATGTCCTTCCTTGTGGCAAAAGAAACATTTTCTCCCAACTTTGGATTTTGATCTGGATTTTCCTCTTGAAGTCTTGTTATCCCTCTTTTGAGGTCTTTCTCGAACTGTGAGGCCTTCACCATCAAATTCTTCTTTGCCTTTTGATTTCATCTGCAACTCTTTAGAATTCAACGCGGCTTTAACCTCTATCATGGTTAGAGTTTGTTTACCATATAACATGGTATTGGCAAAATGCTCATAAAGTTGGGGAAATGAGCTAAGAAGAATGATGGCCTGATCTTCTTCTTTAGTCCTAACACTAATACTACTGAGAATCAACATTATCTTGTTGAGTTCATTAAGATGCTTCCTCATGTCTTTCCCTTCTTCCACTTTGAAGTGTATGAAGCTTCTTTTTCAATTACAACCTATTTGCCAAAGACCTTTTCATGTATAAAGATTCAAGTTTACTCTAAACTGTAAGAGCTTTAGAGACCTCCTTCAATACTTCTATTACCAAGACTCAATAAGATTGCATTATGAGCCTTCGATTTGACCTCTACTACCTTATCTTTATCTAATTCTTTGAGTTTAATCATGGCATCACCGTCAATTGCACTTGACAACCCTTGATAAACCAAAAGAGCTTTCATATTGATTCTCCATAGGCTAAAATCATTATCTCTTGTGAATTTATCCACTTCGAACGTAGCCATCGCCATTGGAGACCCTTTTTTCAAGCAAACCTTTTCTCAAACAGTTTGTAATCTGAAGATCCATGCTCAACTCACCAATTGTTCTGCCAAAATATGCAGAGTCAATCTTATTGATGAACTTTGAGTACAAGCTTCTCATAGATCTCTTTTCTCTTTGTTCGTGTTTGATTTCCTAAAAAAACTCACCAAGAAAATCTTCTATGTTTTCTCTCAAACACACCCCAAAACCTTTCCTGAAGTCTAGTCCTATTCTGTTACAACAGTCTCCTTTATAGCCCTGTATATATGTAACATATAAACTAATTGATATAACAACTTCTAGAGAAACAACTAACTTTGGCCTACATGACACTTAATACAAATCCTAAACCAATCATCACAAATTATTTTTCTCTTAAATAATTTCCTAAAGAAACACATCAAAGGTCAAGACACCCAACCCTTTTGTATATGGAAAAACAAATTGATTTGGACAATCAATTTTGTTAACAATTTAAGCTCTTAAGATGTAGGCTTGAGCTTGAATTTGGGCTCAAATGAATTAGGGAAATAAATATATAGTAAGACTCAAAGTTATGACCTCTTATTAAATGAGTTTTTGGTACCATATTTAACAAGTAATTTTCCTAAATGTTTAAGTTATCAAGATTTAGATTTTCAATGAGTATTATGCTCTTTAACACACCTGGAAATGGATAACTTCCATATTACATAACTTTAGGGGTCATTCTTAATGTAATGGTAACTTATTAGGTTTTTGAACAGTACTCACCTTATGTATCAACGCTTACTTTTTATCTAATAGCTAATAGAAATTGATAAATAAAGACATTTTCACCTTTGGATTCTATAATCAATTTATTTAAATACTATTGAAATCCAACATCATTACTTCATCAAATTTACCATCGAATATAATTCATTTTGAAACTTTATTTAACATATTTGCAAAAATTTTGTAATAAAATATTTGGAGTTTTAAAACCAATATAAACTAATATAAGCATAATTTTCTATGACAAAAATGTAGTTCTATATTTAAATAAGTTTTAGTTCAAATGAGAGTTTTGTTGGTCAAGAAAATATTCTTGTAATTTATTAAGCTCTATGTTAAATCACATGAGATCACAAAAATAGATTACTTGTGAGTTATGGGTAACTATGAATTAATGAAAGTTTCATAAAGCCTCTTGTTAAGATCTAGAAGGAAAGAATTAAATAAGGTATTTACCTTATTGTATATAATGTCCTCAAATAGACGAATAACCTAGAGAATCGTATATGTAATTCTTCTTGGACTAATATTTGGTAGGTGCTTCTTCTAATTTTTTTAGTAGAATAATGTAAAAAGTTGCATCAAAACACTTTTTAAAATGCATATAAAAAAATAATTAATTATTGGTAAAATTATTTTTTATAAAAGTATTATTGATAAAAACCAAAAGAACTTCTTTTGCAGTCATTCTTACATGAATTCTAAAATTGTGCTTTATCATTATGATATATTATGCTAAACAATATGACTCTTGATCGATGCTAAACCATTATACATTTGTTATAAGTTCAACTATATATATAGTTTAAACTTATTAGGAGAGCTTCTTATATCTTGAAAACATCATTTGAAAATCAAATGTGATTTCCAAAAGTACTTTGATAGAACTTTTAACCATAAGCCAACACTTTAAAATGTGATGTGGAAGCAAATTTTCATTTAGCTGAAAATTTTAAAATGTAAAATATATCCTTACCTTCAATAAAATAATTTGCTTTTCTACTTCTATTTCTATTGTCGAATGTCATTTCAAATAAGCCTTAAGTCTTGAAGGCATGTCTAACAATAATTCAAAAGTGTAGAAAAAAAAGTTAAATAAATGTAAATATTTTAGTAGACATTTTAGGAACACATTTGCATAGTGAAAAATAATATTAGTGATAACTTTATGTCATACTATTCTTTTATTGATAAATTACATAATAAATGGTTGTCAAGTATGTTGAAAAGAGGGGTTAATTAATATGCATTAAAATTAAAAAGTTTTCAATAGCCAATCACTACATGAACTATAAGTGATGAAAATAATAGCATAACTAATAAAGTAGGAAATGCATGATTGAATATGCAAATAAAGGCATGTAGAACAAAATTGAATCAATAAAAGCAATGGAAAAGAGAGTAATCATTCTTTATCATTCAATGTAGTTAGAATATTTAAAAGATAATAAACAAGAAAAAAACATATTTAGTTTAATTTTAAAGAAATGAAACACTAATTAATATGCAAAAATAAATATATAAGTTTTAGAAAACACAACCTTTATTTTATTCAATTTTTTTAATAGAAAATAGTAAAATTAACCAATGTGCTTGAGGATTGGATCCTATAAAGGAACTTTTTGAATAAAAAATGTTTTAAAGAGGGGGAGATCATACTTTTATAAATAGCACAATGGTTGTCATGAATTATAAAAAGGCCTTTTGGTTTAACAAGGAATATAAACTTTTTTAGTAGGAGCTTTTTGGGTAGAAAATGTTTTAAAAGATGATGTAAACGATTGTCATGAATTTAAAAAATGTGGGCTAGGACATGAATTTCAAAAATGTTTTAAAAGATGATTGATTAAGGTTGAAATTTGTGCACTTTAATTGACCAAGTGTGTGCAATTTGGCTGTTTTGAAAATCAATCTTTACACAAACCCTTTTGAGAACTTCTCTTTAAAATTCAAAAATTTTCCTATGAACAGATTTTTCATTATTTTTGAAATCTAAACCTTACTTGGATAAGATTTATTACAAGACAAGTGAGAAATAATCCAAGTAGCAAATAAAGATTAAAAAGATCAAATCATGCATGAACTATGGTTGTATTTAGTGGTGGATTCTTGATGAGTTTCTTTGCTAAACTTGAAATTAGTATATTACTCTCTAATACTCTATTTTATCGTATTTTTTGAGGATGTGAATGTATTCTCTACTTTATTTTTCCTTTACAATATTCAACTTTTTTTTTGTCATAAATAAAATGAGTGAACATTCTTCATCATACTTGAAATGGTGAAAGCTTGATTGCAACAAAGTTGGGAAGGGAAGTACTTATATTTTCCAACAATCATTATTATGTAAATTTATGTCAGAAAACTTAGAATCGGTTTATTAGCTCTTCTCAAAAACAGTTTTCTATTTTTTTAAAAAAAATAAGAAAATATATTTGACAAAAGAAAGCATAAAACAATGACATGTGTGTTTACCTATTTAAAAAAAACGGTTTTCTATTTTTTAAAACAAAGAAATAGGATAACGTGTTTCAAAATTATTTTAAGTTATTTTAACTTGTTCTTCTGTATGGTTATTTTAAAAATAATTGAAGAAATGGAAAAAACAATTAAAAATAAAAGTATACATATAAAATTTATTTTTAAAAAATATTAAAACATATTTTAAATTCCCAAATAAATTTTCAACTTAGAAAACATCAAAGAGTTGTTTTTCAAAACTATTATAAAAAATGACATGATTTTTAAAACAGTCCTCAAACAAACCTTTTATTTGCTATTAGATCAAAGTCGAACTATACTACAATAAATGTGTCAATGATAAATTTTAATATAACATAATAACAAATTTGATTTTTTTTCAAATAATGACATAACCCAAGTTTCATTATAAAAAAAAAAAAATGAAAGAACAATAATTATATTCCCCAAAATTATCATAATAATAAAGAATAAAAATAAAAACCAAAAAGTCAATTTGCTATTAGAACCAGCTTGTACTTTTCAACTTAGAAAACATCAAAGAGCTGTTTTTCAATTTGCTTTTCTACTTCTATTTCTATTGTCAGATGTCATTTCAAATAAGCCTTTAAGTCTTGAAGGCATGTCTAACAAAAATTCAGAAGTGTAGAAAGAAAAGTTAAATAAATATAAATATTTTAATTAATATGCATTAAAATTAAAAGGTTTCCAATATCCAATCACTACATGAACTATAAGTGATGAAAAGAATAGCATAACTAATAAAGTAGGAAATGCATGGTTGAATATACAATAAAGGCATGTAAAACAAAATTGAAGCAATAAAGGCAATGGAAAAGAGAGTAATCATTCTTTATAATTCAATGTAGTTAGAATATTTAAAAGATAATAAACAAGAAAAAAAACATATTTAGTTTAATTTTAAAGAAATGAAACACTAATTAATATACAAAAATAAAGATATAAGTCTTAGAAGCAATAACTTACAATTTGATTGATTGAGGTTGAAATTTGTGCACTTTAATTGACCAAGTGTGTGCAATTTGGCCATTTTGAAAAGCAATCTTTACACAAACCCTTTTGAGAACTTCTCTTTAAAATTCAAAATTTTTCCTATGAATTGATTTTTCATTATTTTTGAAACCTAAACCATGTTATAAGATTTATTACAAGACAAGTGAGAAATAATTCAAATAGCAAATAAAGATTAAAGAGATCAAATCATGCATGAACTATGGTTGTATTTGATGGTGGATTCTTAATGAGTTTCTTTGCTAAACTTGAAATTAGTATATTGCTCTCTAATATTCTATTTTATCATATTTTTTAAGGATGTGAATGCATTCTCAACTTTATTTTTCCTTCACAATATTCAACATTTTTTTTTCATAAATAAAATAAGTAAACATTCTTTAACATGCTTGAAATAGTGAAAGTTTGATCACAAAAAAGTTTCAAAGAGAAGTAGTTATATTTTCCAACAATCATTATTATGTAAATTTGTGTCAAAAAATTTAGAGTATGTTTATTAGCTCTTCACAAAAACGGTTTTCTATTTTTAAAAACAAAAAATAAGAAAAGATATTTAGCAACAAAAAACATAAAACAATGACATGTGTGTTAACTATTTAAAAAAAATAGTTTTTCGTTTTTTAAAACAAAGAAATAGGAAAATGTGTTTCACATTTAGAAAACATAAAATTGTTTTCTATTTTTAAAAACAAAAAATATTGTAATTTTTTAATAATATCTTTTAATTGTTTTTAAAAATTTGTTTTAAAAAATGATTATATAAATGTGAAAAATAATTAAAAATAAAGCATTATTAATAATAAAAAAATTATTTTAAAAAATATAAAAAATAAATTAATAGCATTTGAAATTATCAAACAAACTTTTATTTTATAAAAAAAAAAATCAGAAAATGGTTTTCAAAGATAGCTCTCAAAAATTATTTTTAAGAAGTGTTTCTTAAAACACTTTCCTAATGAAACCTAGTTTTCTATTTTTTAAACAAAAAATTGAATTTTTTTTAAGAACATATTTTTATTACTTTAAGTTATTTTAACTTGTTCTTGGTTATTTTAAAAATAATTGAAGAAATAAGAAAAATAATTAAAAATAAAAGCATACATATAAAATTTATTTAAAAAAAAAATTAAATTCCCAAATAAATTTTCAACTTAGGAAACATCAAAAAGCTGTTTTTCAAACCTATTATAAAAAATGTCTATCTAATGACATAATTTTTTAATACATTCTCAAACAAACCTTTAATTTTCTATTAAATCAAAGTCGAACTATACTATATTAAATGTGTGTCAATAATAAATTTTAATATAACTTAATAAAAAATTTGATTTTTTTTTTCAAATAATGAGATAGCCCAAGTTTCATTACAAAATAAAAAAATTTGAAAGAAAAATAATTATATTCCCCAAAATTATCATAATAAAAAAAAAAACCAAAAAGTCAATTTGCCGTTAGAACTAGCTTGTGCTACACTGGATGCAAATTATGCAATTATTTTCAACTGATAAGACGCAGAAAAGTGTTGCATTTGGAATCAAACCAATGCACATAAGGTTAAATGACACAAACACCCATGAAGATGCCCCCTCCGCAAGCCTTTTATAAGGGATAGCCTCGTAATTTCAACTGCCCTAGTGGCACTAGAGACTTCCCAGCTCTGGTCTAGAGTGGATAATTCCATGCACTTCCAGAATGATCTGGAAATGCTAATGCGCGTTACTAAATAATTTCAAAATTTCAAACTTCTCGAGGGCAAATTAGGAATAACGAGTGAGTTTGGTCTGGGCGTTGCTGACGTAGCAGCTAAGTAAATAGACGTTTTCGCTCATTTCAATTCCGAACCAAACGAGAAAGCAACAGAGACATAGAAGAGCAAACGAATATCCATATTTGGATCATCAATCATTGATTAATCGACGGTCACAAATTGTCGTTAATGGCTACCGGAGTAGAGTGGAAGGAATCGGAGAAGGTGGCCGGAATCGCCCTGGAGTTTCCGGCCAATGACAATGCAACGTCGTCTCCTTCTTCGCCTCACAAGCTTCCTCGGCGACTTCGCCGGCGTCTCCTCGAGTCGAAGAGCCCTTCTACGGTGGAAGATATCGAAGCTAAGCTCAAAGAGGCCGATCTCCGCCGCCAGGTTTTGAATTTTGATTTTTTTAGTTTTGGATTTTTTCGTACTTTTTTGTTTTTTTTTTCTTTTATAAATCATCTGTTTTGTTTCTGAGAAACTTCAGCAGAATTATTTTCTTTAATCCTATGTTCTATGTGGATTTTGAATTCTTTAAAGAAAAGGGAACACAAAAGGAAAGAGAGCGGAATTCACCTACTACATGAGTTTCGACAGTGATATTTCGAATTTGCCATCTTTTCTAGGAAGAGAGTAAACTCATAATTTTTTTCGTTACCATCATTCCTGAAATCTTTCAGGAGGTTTTGTTTAATTCAAATTTTATTTGAATTTTCCTCTTTTATAGTTTCTCTCACTTGAACGCCTCCAGATTTTGATTTAGAGTTTCGAAATACTCTGTTTAATTTTCCTTTTTGCTGTCTGTTGGTTGCTGAGAAAGCCCATCTACTATGTTGGTTTCTTTTTGAAAAAAAAAAGATAAGAGAATGAGGAATTCACATAGTATAACATGCCGTATGAGCTAGTCTTGACAGCGAGATTTCAAAATTTTCTTCCTTTTCAAGAAGTCCCGGAAACCAAACAGAGGGTAAAGATATCATTCTCTTACCTTCACTTCCTTAAAACTTGCAATTTGTAGGTTTTTTTTTGGCTTGTCTTTGTTTGTTCAAGTACATTCCTGAATCTAATTCAATTTTGTAAGAATTTTTCTCTTTGTCTTGTGGTACAGCAATTCTATGAAGGTTTATCAAACAAGGCGCGACCCAAAATGAGAAGTCACTCATGGTCCCCTTTGCAAGAGGCAGACCTTGGTCAGAGGCTTGAAGCAAAACTTAAGGCTGCTGAGCAAAAAAGGTGATATTTTTTCTTCAATCAATTTTTTCTTTTGAAATATGTTCGGGTTTTGTTTTCTCTGTCTGTGAGCTCTTGGATGATTTGGTTTAGGATTAAATTAGTTGAATTTTGCATTTCTGAAGTTACGATCTTTTATCACTTAAATAAGGGCATTTCTTTGGAGATGGTCAAAGATCTTAACATTGTAATTTAATTAGCATTGGTTGGTAGGCTTTAATACGTGACCCAATATTGATCAGATGGAATCTATTTTGGTAGGTCTACCACCATAAAGATTATGAGGATAAACTGTGGGACTTATACTTGTTGAGCATTTGAGAAAATCTAGGTTTAATTGTTCTTTTTCTGTTTTTTGATACGTGATAGGTAACCCATTTTTTGGTATGTGGACTTGAATGTGGAAGTCTTCCATCTCCACCCCAATGCATTTGCCATTTGGGCTAGGGCCGCAGGAGAGATGCTATATTTTTGTTGAATGAACCAATCTAGAATTTTCCTTTTAAAGCCTGTCTTTTGAAGGTGGCAAACTGTATCCTGGTTTTCATTGAAAATATATGAAAGTACTAATTTATGAACCTATTGAAACAAAATCTATAAACAATTTAATAACAACTTCTTGGGAGACTTTGAGATGATTCTTTAGGAATGTTTGGTTTCATTATAAACATGAATGCATAAGTATGGAAGGATTTTTGACATGATAGCACATTGATATGACTGCAATGTTATGTTCCTTGAGGCCTATTTATCTGTACCCTTTTATGTCATAAAATTTGAGAACTTTCATCATAATTAATTAATATCTATGGGAGAAATCTGCGATGATCACATGAAAACCTTAGGATAAGTGATTCTTATTATTCAAGAATTCCTCCATTTCCCTACCTTAGTATCAGAGCTGCATTGTGGAAGCTCACAAAATACATATCTAAGTTTCAAGAATCAATGTAAAAATGGGATAACATGCCCAATAATACATGACTTCAAATATTGTAAGTATTTCCTGGTAGGAACATCCACAAAATTAGACATAGAGATATATTGACTTGAAGTGTATACTTTTGTTGTATATGTAAATGGGTCCACTTCATCTTCTTTATCATAAAATTTAGGTGGTGTTTGTTTTTTTGGCTTTTTGCTGAAAACAATTTGTTTTCAGAATTTGGGTTGTTTGTTTTTCTACTTTTGCATGACTTATTATAAACTTTTTACTAAATAGAAAAAGTCAAAATATGTAGTTTTTTCTAAATAGAAAAAATAACATATTGGTTTTTCTTTACTTTTTAATACTTAATAGAAATAAAATACTACAAAAACAAACAACCTAATATTTAACACTATTAAGCATTAAGGTTTTATTTAGAATTAAGTAAAAAAACAAACACCACCTTAGTGTTTCACCTCCCATTAATGAATAATGAAGGATAAGCATCTATAGAATCTGAATCAATGATTCATGTTAAAATCCCTCCATGGTGGTCAAATGGTATAGTTCTTTCATTGGTAGCTTGAAGGATTATAAGCATGACTATTGCTTTCTAATTGGCTATTTTTGCATTAATTGCTAATTTGTCAATATTACTAATCGGTGTACCCACTTTATTTACTTCTCCTAAGGGTTGATCAAGTAAGAAAAATATTGTATTTTCTAATACATCATTATGGATTGGACTAGCTAGGTTGGGAGGGTGCAAAACCTAGCTCAGAAAATGTTTTAAACTTAACGGCATTCTTCTTTCCAATCCTTGATGTTTCTATGTTGGTTGTATATTTTTGGATCAAAAGAATTTGGAATCAGCCTTGTTATTTGAAAGTTGATTTTTTCTTGGTTGATCCCCGGCATGGTTTTTGTCTTGAACTGGAGCTAAGCTCAAGAATTGATACTCAATTTCTTTTTAAGAGTTGAACAATTGATTGAGTCTAAATCAAGGCTTAGACTTTATGGATTGAAGTCAAGGCATCTCCAAAAAGGGATGAAGATTCTCCAATTCATTGAAATTTGAAGCGTTGTTAACCTCAATTAACTGTGGGTAGTCAAGCAATTGCAAGTTTTAAGATTTTAAATTGACTAAAAGTGGGTTGGATAATATGCTCACCTCACCATTCAAGACCACATTTATGTTCTGAATGCAGTGAAACAAGCAAATGAATCTAAAGATGCTGTCAATACTTTGATATATGCCATACCAAAACACTTTTTAGGAGAATTGCTGCTATTTCAAGAAAGAACATCCGAAATTCTTTCAAATCTAAAGATGCAAAAAGATAGAAGACTTTAGATGCTATAAAGATGTCTTTATTACCAAAGTCTTCACAAGTATTGATAGTAATGAACCCTATTGGAAAGATAAATTTATTGATGGTCTTCCAAGAGTTTTTGCTAAAAGAATAAAATTAAGAAAAAATAAAAATAAAAAAACTGATGGAATTATTCCATACAAGTCAAGAAGTTTTATCTTTATTTCCTTTGCTAAAGGTTAATGCTAGAATTCAACATGGATTTAAGTAAAGTAAAAAGAAATTAGGATCATTTTGTGAACGATATGGTTATGAGACCCTAACTCCACTTTCTTCATCAATAGATAAAAGAAACAAAAAATGAACATAGTAGATGTTACTTTAAAGAAAAGATAAAAAAAACCTAAAAATATGAAAAAGGATTTAAAGCCAAAACAAAAATACTTGTTTGTTATGAGTGTCGTGAATCAAGACATTTTAAGTCTAAAAGTAGGGTGAGACAACAAATTCAAGAATTAGATATAGGAGAAGGATCAAGACTTAGATGCTTAATTTAATAATCTCATATTGTAGTCAAGACTCAAGACTCTTTGGAGTCAAAATTAAAACAAGAAAGTCTAAACAATATTCTTCAAGAATCATCTTTAACAAAAAGTGAATTTGATAGTGAATGTGCTTGTATGGGACACCATGTCTCTGACATGAAAACTATTAAAGCCAAGACAAAAATACTTGTTTGTTATGAGTGTCATGAATCAGAACATTTTAAGTCTAAAAGTAGGATGAGACAACAAATTCAAAAATTAGATATAGGAGAAGAATCAAAGACTCATATGCTTAATTTAGTAATCTCATATTGTAGTCAAGACTTAAGACTCATTGGAGTCAAAATTAGAACAAGAAAGTCTAAACAATATTATTCAAGAATCATCTTCAACAAAAAATGAATTTGATAGTGAATGTGCTTTTATGGGACATCGTGTCTCTGACATCAAACCTATTAGTATATTAACTAATGATCAAATTTTGATGCTAGAAATGATAGACAAAATAGAAAACTCAATAGTACAAAGGGAATATATAACATAACTTTTAATCTTTAAAAAAAAAATTAAATAAACAATCCAAACAAGAACCTTACAATGTAAAAGCAATATTGGGAAGATTTGCAAGAGAAAAAATTCAACCTACTATCCTTCAAGATTTGCAATATGAAGTAAATGAAATGAAAAAAGTAAAATAAAATAGAGAATTAAGGGTGGGAAATATCAAATTAATGTAGAACTTTTAATGCTTAAAATTCTTCTAACCCCAACCACAAAATATCAAGAAGAGATACCAAAAACCTAAAAAATTAATGAAGTAGGTAACTAAAAAACTAACTTATTAAACCATATCTCTAGAATATGGTTTTTTTTTTAATCAAAAACGAAATATGTATTAATTATGAAAAAAGGTACAAGGGAAAAATACAAGAAAATGATCAAAGTATGATTGAACTACTCCACCATACAAGGAGAATTATGCACAAAGGTTTAGTCAACTTAAGGATATATATAAGTGATATCTCCTCAATTTTGGATTCAGCTCCTCTCATTGTTGTCCAATCCTTTGGATTTACAAACTGAGTGCCAATTGAGTTGAATAGCATTAAGTGGAACGCCTTAGAGGCATCAATAAAAGAAGCCCAAAAGGCATAATAGAAGTGAAGTAGACCCAACAACACCTCTATTGTTTTCTACTTTTCCTCAAAGATCCCAGTATTTCTCTTTTACCACAAGATTCAAGGCACAATGAGACATGTGATTTGCCAAAGGGTCTTTATCTCTGATGAAACTCCCCAAACCTCTACACAAGATGGTATCATGTCCCATATGCTCTTGGGTAGAACTCAATCCATCCTAGCTAGACTAAATAGCTTATGCCAAAGCCTTGATGTTAATAGGCAATGTAAAAAGAGATAGTCGATTGATTCTTCACTTCCCATACATAAGATGCACCAATCAAGACTAAGGAATTTGTAAGGTCTACCAAATTTGTTGGATATGTAGAAGCGATAATACCAATTTGGTTGGAGTAATGAGGTTAATAGAGAGAAACACACACAAGTACTAAGGAAGATAAATTTGGGAGAATTAAAAATTTTATTGTCTTCCATCACTCTCTTAATCTTTTCAAACATTACATAGTCTCCTATTTAAAACTACTCACATTAAACAAAATAAAAACTCCTAATTCTAACATATAGAAACCTTCTAAGACTTGACAACTCAAAAATAGAAACTAGAATAACTATTCAAAAATAAAATATTCTTCTTAACTTTTTAAAAACTAAATCTAATTGTAATATTTGAAAAGTTTCTAAATTCAAGTTTACTTTCCAACAATTCTCAATTGTAGCATGTTATTGGTGTTTACCTTCTTGTGTGTTACAAACCAAGCAAAGGCCTTGACTTAGATGGGGCTTTTGGGTTCTTTAAAAATTTGGCGAAGAGAAAGTAATTTGATTTGATAATTTGGATAAGGCGAAGAAAGAATGATATTACTGAGAATAAACCTAAATAGGGTAAAGACTAGGCTCTTGTATTTGCGGTGGATGGAGACAATTGCACAAGAGTAAGTAAGGACATTAGTCTTTCAAGGGTCTCAATATATCTTAACAATGAAAACATGTATAACTAAATACATCTTAACAATCACTTAAAAGTCGAATCCAAATTTTCAAAAAATATATTGAAAATTTACAGGAAAGAGAAGAGGCAAAGTGATCATACCTATGAGAGAGATATAGAGAAACCCTCACCTGATTTGTTAGGTTTGGCAAATTTCAACTCACAAAATTGTACCAGAAGATGATTCCTAGATCAATTGAAAAACCTAATTCAATTATTTAAATTAAAAAGGGAAAAAACCCCAAATTGAGAGTAAGAAATTTGAAATTTATATGAGGAGATAGCAAAAGCTTAACTGAATGGAGGAGGTAATCACAATATAATTGGAGAAATCAAGGCCAAAGATAGAGAGAAAGACAAAGAGGAGGGAGGAGAAAGGGGTTGGTTCGAAAAATGTTTTTGGGTCTATTTAAGACTTTACCTTTTCTCTCTTAGCCCCTTGAACTAAGTCGATGATTCTGATTTGAAGTGAGAGTTTTTGTATATTTTACTTCACAGATTCTACAATATTTGTAAGAAAGGAGAAGAAACTATACAAGGTAGAACCTAAAACAAAAAGGAAAAAACCATACAAGGAAAAATCTACAACAGATCCCTAGAATATGTTCCTAACTTGTAGCAGTAATAATAATAATGAAATTCCTACAATCAAGGAGCTAAGTATGACAACTACAAATATGCTTCTTGCTTATGGAAATTAAAATAATAAAAAATCCCTAAAATAAAGGGTCAAATAGAATCAAATTTGAAAGTTGTATTACCCTTTTCCCTGTCACTTTTATTTTTTTAAATATGAATAAATTGTACAATAAAAACTAATTTTGAAACATGTATTTCAATGCAAATACCATATTATTGGATAAAATTTTATATTTATATTTATGTGTGTTTGTGTGTGTGTATTTCTTGTTGAACTTGGTCCTTGTTGGATTGATTTCCAAACACTTCAAGATGAGATCATGGTTTTGTTATTCTTGAACCAATGCTGAATATGTGTAGCTCCGCAAAATTGAATTGCATTTGTTGAAAAATTCATGTTCATATGTTATGTCTTCTTCATAGTTTTGAGTATGCATTTATAGGGTAAATCCCATTTGAAATGGAAGGTGTGAATTTGTGAAATGCTCAACAAGCTGCTGCATTAGGTGAACATAAACCAGTTGTTTCTATGCGTGCTTTAGTTTACAAGTCATGGCATGAGTGTGATTAGGTTAAGATGATATGGGAATATTCATATGATGTGTGCTTTCATTTCATAAGAGGTTCAATGCAGAAGTATGGATGCTTTTTGATTAAAGATAAGACATAAGGTTGGGTGGTCTTCTTGTAGGTATGAATACCTAAAGACAAGTGGGGTAATCAATTCTTGAGCTCAAATCCGTAAGGACTCAAGGCGAAGCATTTGGCTATTGTGCTTGAGTTCCTAAAGTCCCCAAGTTGAAAACCTTTTGTTGCATGGTGGTAGGTACCATGTGAGGAGAAATTATGCTATGAAAAAGTTGTCGGCATGTGAACTTTGGGGATTTTAGTTGAGGCCATGGGCTGTCATAATTGTAATGATTCACAAATAGTTATAGAATTAATAGTATACGAGTGCATGATATTGAGTATGATGCTTATATTACATGACAGGTTTAAGCTCAATGTATTTGTTTGCTTGTGTGTGAGAGTGTTATAGCTAACAGTGTAGGGGTTCTCATGGTTGGGATGTAGTTGTTCAAGTAACATTCTATTAACTGACAATTGATTTACTATTTTACTTGTGTTATATATTTTCTAGTATCTTAACCCTAAGGGGTAGCTCAGTTGGTCCGACCTTGGGTTTGCTCCCCAATGGTCACCAGTTCAAGTCCCCTTAAGGCCACTGCAGACCCGGTCGTTAATTTCAGAGCCCTGTGGGATTAGTCGAGGTACGCGTAAGCTGGCCTGGACATCCACAGTTATCAAAATATATATATATATATATTTTTTTTTTTTTTTTTTTCTAGTATCTTGATCCTTTACACAAAAATAAATATTTCCTTGATATAATTGTAATATAAATGGATTTTAGACTCTGCTCTCAATGAAAAATCAAATGCTTTCTGCTACAAAATGCTTACAATTTTATCTCCACTATAACATTCATGCATAGCTATTGTCCTTTTTTTCTTTATCTGAATTTTAAAGATTGCCCGTTTTATGTTTGGAGTCATACTAAAAGGGAAGTAAGTGTAATCAAGTAGATATTCTACTCACTCCTAAAGTATTATTTATGTTTGTTTGAATTCCACTCTAACAGGTTGAGCATTCTAGCTAATGCTCAAATGCGGTTGGCAAAGTTGGATGAGTTGCGACAAGCAGCTAAAACTGGACTAGAAATGCGTTTTGTGAAGGAACGTGATGAGCTTGGTATGAAGGTTGAATCAAGAGTACAGCAAGCGGAGACAAACAGGATGCTTCTCCTCAAAGCTTATAGGCAACGTAGGGCTGCAAAGGAAGAGCGCGCTGCTCAGTCATTGATGAGGAGGATGATTCAGGACAGCAAGTATAAGGAGTGTGTGCGTGCTGCAATTCACCAAAAACGTGCTGCTGCTGAGAGGAAAAGGTTGGGATTGTTGGAAGCAGAGAAGACAAGGGCACATGCAAGGGTATTGCAAGTGCGGAAGGTAGTCAAGTTTGTTTATAGTCAGCGTGAAATTGAAAGAAGAAGAATGAAGGATCAACTAGAAGATCGGCTCCAAAGGGTATGCTTGCATATGAAGTAAAGTTGCATCTTTTATCAAATAGTTTTTCCAACTGTGATTATTTATGTTAATCTCTGTTTATTTTTTTATTAAATTTGATAATTGCTAGGCTAAAAGACAAAGAGAAGAACACTTGAGGCAGAAAGGGAGTTTGCATAGTTCTGTTTGTGCCAATTCAAAAGTGATAAATGAGCAAGGGGAGCTCCTTGCAAGAAAGTTAGCAAGGTGAGCTGCTCCATCTTTACATACATATGTTAAAGTATTTATTATATTTATAAATAGATGTATATGTTTATGTATATATTATCTAAGTAATTTGTGCTTGCTTTTCTGATATCAATCAAATTGGTTGTTGATGCAGTGCTGCAAGCTACTTATAGGTCTCTAAGTTACATGTTGCATTAATGAGGACTTGTTTGGCATTTCTGTTCCTTCTAGTGAAGTGCTTTTCTAAATACAGCTGTGTAATATTTCTACTCAGTACATAAATTTTAAATTTGAAAACCACTTCCTCAAAGCTCTTCCATAAAAGCATCTTGTTTTGAACTTCACTAAAAAAAGCTTTTAAACCTCAATCTCTTATACTTTGAATTACTCTAGTCGTAAGTTGTAACCAACACATTGTATAGTTTTTCTAATAGTCAGAAGGGCTTCTAGACCAGTTTGAAAACTGCATCAAACAAGGCCTGAAAGGAATTGAACTAGATGCCATTTAGTTATCTGCCCTCTGAAAAATAATTTTTGGATTTTTCTTGGAGATATTTTACAGTTAAGGAACTGCAAGCATGGATACATTAGGAGGAAGGAAGAACAAAATAGAAGGGAGAGACTGCTAAGAGCAGTAGGAAAAAAATCGTGTGACCCGTGCACCAAGGAATCTGAGTCTGTTAATAGATATATGACATCTTCTAGTGTGACTGCAGTTCCCTAATGCAAATGATCTTCCTTCTGAGTTTTCAGGACTGGTGATTCAAGTAAACCATCCACTAGTCCTCAAATATTTTTCAAAATTCTTAGTATCATACCAAATTCTACTATGGTGGCATATCTGCAAAGAAATCTAACTTATCCTCACCAAAAACTTGGAATTTGTGACAAAGATCTAGTAATCTGAAAGGGCACTACCAAATACATCCATTCTGCAGCTTACTGTGCAAGGTTTGCCAATCCATGATGATGGAAAATTGGGCAATGTCCTGTCTGTTTCTCTCCCTCCGTAAAGTTGAAAATAGAATAATTGATTCCAATATTTTTTATCTTTTAAAGCTATTGGGAGCTTGATATGGACTTTATCTATTATCTGTACTGAATGAAGCTTTTGCTAATATTTGCACCAGTTGCTATTTTATCAACCTTAAATCTGAGCCTAGGCCCAAGGTGCAGCAACTCTTTAGCTGTGGCACCTCATCCATCAATAGCATGCACCTTGTTGAAGAGGCTTGCTTCATCTATTCTTTGTTTTCTATGTTTTTGCTACGCACATGGCAACCCGGCATGGTTTTGGCACCCTGCTTTAAACTGAACATGTTTTTTGATGATGTGCGAGCATATGACAAATGTTTGCATGTTTAAATTTACGGTATTTTGGAGATGTGTTTTTTCTGCTGACTTAAATAGTTGGAATTACGTTCCTTCACTCTCCCTCTGCCATTTTTCAGTCCCTTTTCTGGTTTCACAGCATAAATGTATGTACTTATGCAAAATAAAAAGCAAAAATTCAATGTATTATATTTTCAGGTGCTGGAGACGATTTGTGAGATTGAGGAGAACAACTTTTTCATTGACAAAATCTTACAATGACTTAGAAATCTCTCTAGAGTCTGTTAGGTCGATGCCATTTGAGAAGCTTGCCCTCCAGATGGAGTCAGCCAACACTATCCAAACTGTGAAAGCTTTACTTGACCGTTTTGAGAGTCGCCTCATGATCTCACATGCAGCTACCCCTACCAGGAGTCTATCTAATTTAGAAAACATTGATAACCTTCTTATGCGTGTCACTTCTCCAAAGCGAAGGGGCAATACCAATAACAGAGGGGTAAACAGAGTGGGTTCCATCAGAGAAGGAGCTCAAAGACAAGTTAAATTATCAAGGTACCTAGTGAGGGTTGTGCTCTGTGCTTACATGATATTGGGACACCCAGATGCAGTTTTCAGTGAAAAGGGAGAGCATGAAATTGCTCTGGCCGAGTCAGCAGCAACATTTGTCCAAGAGTTTGAGTTGCTGATCAAGATTATATCAGATGGCCCTACTCACACTACTCAAGGGGGAACAAACTCCTCAGCTCCTAATCAACTGACCTTCAGATCCCAGCTGGAAGCTTTTGATAGATCATGGTGCTCTTACCTGTATTCCTTTGTGGCATGGAAGGTTAAGGATGCAAAGCTGTTAGAGGAGGATTTGGTGAAAGCTGCTAGCCAACTGGAGGTTTCCATGATGCAAAATTGCAAGCTGACTCCAGAAGGGGATAATGGCAGTCTTTCTCATGATATGAAGGCCATACAAAAGCAGGTATTATACTTAGCTCAGTTATTTTTAGGAATCTTTTGTTAATGGCTATTTTTAATTGATTAATCTGTCCCATGGAATCCTTGGTTCTGCTAGGTGACAGAGGATCACAAACTTTTAAGGACTAAAGTCCAGAATCTGAGTGGTAATGCTGGGCTTGAACAGATGGAATTTGCTCTCTCTGATGCATGGTCTAGATTCTTTGAAGCCAAGGAGACTGGAAGTTCATTAGTATCATCAGTTGCTCATATTTCTTCTCCAATTCTGCCTGGTTCATCAAATAACTCTTCAATTTTGGGTGAAATGGGGAGTATTTCTGAAAGCATGGAGAGGTCAGACCATATTGTGTATCCCTTGTTTAAGAAAGATGATTCTTCCCCAGGAAATGAAGTGGTTTCATCCACTCCTTTGAGAAGTGACGTGGACGGCTATGGTGCAATGTCAGTCACTGAGAATGAACTACTTGTAAATGAGATTGTTCATGAGCATGGCCATGGTTTTGCAGATAGCTTTGATGTTAGTGACAATGATCAGAGTAGTATAAAGGTCAGTATGTAGGTTTCATTCATTATCTTATATTAATCAATTAACCAGTTATTTTAGTTAATCATGGAGAGATTTTCTAATTCTATAGAAGGAGGTGGAGATCCAAAAAATTGTGTTGTTCATGTTGTTAATGTACAGGAAAAAGTTAGGGAAACAATGGAAAAGGCATTCTGGGATGGGATCATGGACTCCTTGAAACAGGATGAGCCTGACTACAGTTGGGTTCTTAAACTCATGAAGGAAGTCAAGGATGAACTATGCGAGATGTCTCCTCAAAGTTGGAGACAGGAGATTGTGGAGACCATTGATATTGATATTCTCCCACAGGTTGGTAGACCTGTTGCTACTATGCTCCAGCAAATACAGTTTACTGTTGTTATACTACCAGTTTATATTAACAGCTTTCTTTTCTTTCTCCTTTCCTTTAGGTGCTGAGAGCAGAAATATTAGACATTGATTTCCTTGGAAAGATCCTAGAGTTTGCCTTGGTCACTTTGCAGAAACTTTCTGCTCCTGCTAATGATGACAAGATGAAGGCTGCTCACTACAAGTTATTAAAAAGACTCAGAGATGCTTCACAGGCTGGAGATAAATCAAATGCTTCATTTGCCCTCTTGATGGTTGAGGGTTTGCGGTTTGTTCTAGAGCAGATTCAGGCATGTTTTCAGCATCCAAAATCTTCTTTTGCTTTTGCATCTTCTTTAATAGGATTTTCATTTGATGTCTTTGTTTGCTTAGAATATTAATTATTTTTTTATTACATGATCATTATCCAACTTAAAGTAGGAAGGAGATTGATAGGAAAAGCTTGCTGTAGGATCTTTAAAAATCGGAACTATTCATGTGGATTGCCATCGGATTTTGATATTATGAATTAGGGAAGTTTGGAGGTTGGTTGAAGGATGTTTTTGGAATAAAACTAGTGTTTTCAGTTTGTGCTTTGTGGTAGGAAGGTATATTTTTATTCTAGAATCAGGTTTTAAGAGCTGACATATTTAGATAAAAGAAGAATAGCAACTGCATGCTTCAAACAAAGCTTAAAGATGCAAATTCTTAACGGAGTCCTCGAAACCTAAATGAGATCCTTACAATCATGTTTGTATCCTTATATGTTAAAACCCTAACCTATTGAAACGAATTAATCCAATCTCTTAATTTTAACCTGGCTGAAAAAGCAAAAAGCCCTCAAGTCACCTCCAACACGCAATTTGCAACAGTAAAATGAATACTAACATATGGTAAATTGCTACATGGCAGTCTTCCATGCCTTTATAAAGATAAGAAAACAGTAGAGAAAGGACGAAGTTTTAAAAAAGTTATTCCTCTTTCCAGTGATGGTTCTGTTGCAGAGTCCCAAGGTTGACTGGGGCCTTGGAAATGACTGCCATTAGGTGAAGAGGGTTCTGGATATTTTCAGTGATTGGTATTTTGTTGTTTTGATTGGGGATCTAAACCAACAAATTAAGTAGAGTTCGATATGCTGAACAAGAGGGGAGCTTCCACTTCCATTTCTTTTTTTGGGAATTTTTTATCCCCTTAGTCTTTGGCCTCTTTTTTCTTTTTATGTCTCTACTTTTGAACAAGAGAGGAGTTTCTTTTAACTGACTTTTAAACATATCATACTGAAGTAACCTAGGGAGTAAGGAAAACCTATTAGAGGAAGCTGCTTAAGAACAAAAGTAACTAAATCCTTCAGAAATAGGAACAATAATCTCCCAATGACTTAAAAACTACTGAAGTGTTTTTTCTTTTATCAGAAACAACAATCTATTGCATTGAAAATCTAAACACAATGAAGGATGTGAAATCCTTCCAAAAAGTACAAAGCTGATCAAAAAAGAAAAGTATAACTATGACGGTCCATAAGGAAACCATCAAGTTTTACAGTTGAAAAAGAGACTCCCAACAATCAACAAGCCCAAAAATCACTACACACATTCATGGTGGTAAAAAAATCCTCTAAAAAAAACCATCTACTTTGCTCATTGCTTGGCTAAAAGGTATACACCTTCATTCACTAAACGTGGCACCCAAGAAAAAAGGCATTCCAACCATCTGATAATATCTAAAATTTGGCAAAACCACCCATTTAACTTTCAGGGTCCCACAAAATGATCACTATTAAATCATCCTTTACCCAGAAATTGTATAAACACATGGCTTTTATCTGTTGCAAACCCCTCAAAGGGGCTAACATCTCTGCCTCAATGGCCATACTTTTTCAACAGGCTTTGGCTGTACCATAATATTGAGAAATTGTTAACCATCTTGAATTTCTCAAAGAGCACCCTGCACCCATCAAAGTTTAACTTAACCGAACTCCTTGGGGGCACCATACAAATAGGAAGTCTCCCCAGATATTCTTTTGAAACCGCAAGTGGTCTCCAATTATTTATTTATTCGATAAGCAAAGATAAATTTTGTTAGGAACCTGACAAAAAAGGGGGCTCCACCTAAGTACACAAGGGTATACATAGGGCACTAAGAGGCAAGAAAAAACAACAAATCAATAAGCCAGTCCACCACCCAGATCCTAACCAGTCTAGGAAGTTTAAACAAAACAAATTAACAACTCAAAATGGATTGATGGACCAAAGGAAAAGGGTACAAATGAGGGAGTCTTTTAAGTTGTTGATCCAACTGCTGCACCTCTTCAAAACATCTATGATTTCACTCTTGGAAGATAATCCAAAATAAGAACAAAAGTTGCAGTTCTCCAAACTTTACCCCATTTATTCACCCACGAGACTCATGCTATCCAAATATCTCTCACACCAAATTGGGGAGCACCCAAGAGACCTCAAAAAAGAGAGAACAGAATATATGATAGATTCCTAACTTCCCATAATGGATGAGAATATGATTGTGTGACTTCACATTTGCAAAAGCAGAAACAATTTGCCAATAGCCACCCTCTTCTTTTGAGCTGGCCTAAAATCATAATCCTTCCCAAGCAAAAAGGCCCACCTTGTGGGCTCCCAAGAGCCTTAGTCTTCCTTTGCAAGAAAGACTTCTCTATTTACTGCCTCTGATGCCAAAGAGAACATTTAATAGAGAATTTTCTGTTCTTAGTACCTTCTCATATCAACGTATCATCACTTTCCTTAGGCTTTGACCATTCATTGAATGCTCTTAAGAAAACTTTCCACGCTGTCCA
The DNA here is from genome assembly GCF_030704535.1 of Vitis vinifera. Taxonomy (NCBI): domain Eukaryota; kingdom Viridiplantae; phylum Streptophyta; class Magnoliopsida; order Vitales; family Vitaceae; genus Vitis; species Vitis vinifera. The sequence continues at coordinate 30,055,577 of NC_081822.1, forward strand.
TCTCCTAATCTTGAAAATGCATAATGAAACAAGGGTTTTAGTGTCCCCTCCCACCAAAGGTCTCCATGAGCAACCCAAACTTGAGTTGCAATTGCAAAAAGAGGAGGGGAAAGAAATGTTTAGAGGCAAGCTCCCACACTAAACACCCTGCAAAAACTGAACCTCTTTTTCCATTACCCACCTTCCAATTTAACAATATTATGCTCAAAGGAATGCCCACATAGGCATAAGAAATAGAAGCCCAAACAAAAGGGGAAAAAACTGAATCTCATATGGAATGCCCTATGGTGAGTACCCTGCCATCTAATGGTAGGTTCTGAATCAAATAGCCTTCAAAAGTTTGTGAATTTTTCATTGTGCACCCGATTGCATGAATCCCCTCTTGTAAGAAGAATTTGAATCTCCAGTTTTGATATGTTGAGCATTGATTCTGATGTTCACCATGGTTGTTCTGGCACCAATTGCCTTCACTAAGTCTTTGATCTAATAGGTTAGCCCTATGGTTGATGACCCTAGTTCCAGGTTGAATGCTTTCATTGTAAGTAAATAATATAATGGGTCTCATTACCAATCAGGATGATTTTAGCCCTAATACAAAATTGATATAGCTTTGATAGGATTCTTCAAACTAATAAATTGGAGGGAAGGAACTCTTTCTATTGATGACAAAAACTACAAGTTTGTGCATGCAGAAAAGAGAGCTAATACTCATTCATCTTTTCTCAAATTTCTTTGTACACTGAAACCCAGTTTGTTGATATTGTAGAAATTTACAACTTAGAAGTAGCCCAAAGCACAAGCAATCCTCTAGAGAACATTATGATAATAACCAAGTAACTAAAACTCCGAGAAATGCTCCTAAAAAACATGAAATAAAATAAAAGTAAATAAAATAAAGTAAAAAGATTCAAGCTTCTAAACATAAGTGCCATGTCAACATGTGGTCCTACACTTAGAAAGCAACCTTAAACAACCTACTACTGAAATTACTTGATGACCAAGGAACTAAAGTGATAATATTGGCCCTTTCAATGCCCTACCCTCTCCCAAATAAAGAATAAAAATTTTAAATAAATGAAAAATAAAAAGACTCAAGCTACAAAGAGTCTAAGACAGCTTAAGTGCCATGTCATTGATTTGTGGGTGGTGTTGCTTCCATTATGCTTTATGATTTTTGATCTTGATGTGGTCCACTTAGTTGCACATGAGGAAGAGTGTATATTGGTCAGGAAATTACATACATATTTAAGGCCTATTTACTTGATGAGGTTCACTTAGTCTCACATAATGAATGGTAGAGTAGGGAAGCTTGAGCAACTTATGTGCATATTTAAGGCCTACCCCATTTGGGGCAAGTTATCACTTGGATATTCCTCCATAGTGAATTCTAGATCAGTATGGATGTGTGTGCCTCTTCCTGGATGTTAAATGACATTATTGTGCATGGATCACTATAGCATGAATTATACTAATATGGTAAAGTGAGCAGCCCTGCACCATCTGTAACTGTACATGGGACCCACTCTTTTGTTTTGCCCAAATAATTTTGACCAGAGGTATCATTCACTTATATGCATGCCAAATATAAGTTAGTTCATATTTAGAGCTATCCCACACACATGGCTTTCCAAATTAAAGATTTTTTTTTTAAAAAAAAATTGTATTAGTGACTAATAGCTGCTGATATTCATCAATATGGCATTTGCAATGCAATTTATGCGAAGGAGGGGGAAGCAATTTAATGTGGACTGGTGAAACAAGGGTCACATGCAACTTACTGAGTGGCATGGGGAAAAAAGAAGCATGGCATCTGTAGTTTGACCCCTCATGTAGTTATGTATGTTGGAGAAAATAGTTTTTGATAGATTGTGTATATTGGAGAGAATATAGAGCCTCACTAATCATCCAACAATGGTTTTCAATGGTGAAGATAAGTATTGTCTCGAGTGTAAGCCTTGGTCACAGTATTCCAAGCTCTTGTACAACTTGACACAGACAATGCATTTGTCAAGCTATTTATGCTGCCTCAGGCCTCACATGTGGAAAGACCTCCAAATTCATAAATATTCTTCAAAATCTATATAAGTGTCCTACAGAAATTCTACTGTTCTGGGATTCAGCTTGCCTGTTCCAGAGTTGTTTAACTAGAGAAATGAATTTTTCATCTGACTGCTACTGAAGTTGTTGAATGGGCTGGTCTCCCTTGATTTAACTAGAGAAGAGATTTTAATGATAATTCTTTTTCTTCTAATGTCATAAATGGTATTGTAATATCTACTGGCAGACTCTTAGGCAAGAAATTAGCAGAGCACGCATAAGAATGATGGAACCACTCATAAAGGGGCCTGCTGGTTTGGAATACCTGAAGAAAGCTTTTGCCAACCGGTATGGACCACCCACTGATGCCCATACTTCTCTACCATTGACCATGCAATGGCTTTCATCAGTGCATTCAAGTGCAGAGCAGGAGTGGGATGAATACAAGGATTCTGTATCATCTTTGACAGTGAACAATGAAAGATTATATCAGGGCCTTCCACCCACCACTCTCCGAACTGGTGGCAGTATTCCAATGGCATCCAGATTAGGCTCTCCAAGTTCTAAAGGTTTGATTAGTGACATTACAGGGTTATGCATATTCTTTTTGAAATTGAAAAACCGAGGATGTCTTATTAAGTTCTTGAAATTATTTTTATGTAACTTTATCTTGATCAGGTGATGAACAACCGGAATGCAAGGGAGAAAGGGTTGATTTGTTAGTGCGGGTGGGTCTGTTAAAGCTGGTGAATGAGATTGGGGGCCTGATGCTGGAAACTCTGCCTGAAACTCTTAAGCTTAACCTCTCCAGGCTAAGGGGTGTCCAGTCTCAATTTCAGAAGATCATTGTGATTGCTACCAGGTGAGTGAATATTTGTATTTTTGCTCGCATTCCCCTTCTGGCAGTCATCTGCACTGGATGTGAAATAGTAAGGACACAACCTAGCACCTTGTAGCAATTTGGACAACATGGTTATACCTAAGGAAACTCCATTATATCAGATGTTTATGGTCTGTTGTTCCCAATCAAATATGTGTTTGCATGAGCATGCCTGTTTGTCCATGGTTATACACTTAGTGTAGTAGGGTTTGCACATGTTTGGATGGTTAAGAGTTTTGTGGCTATGTTGATTTTAGCTTGCTTGCGTTTTTCTGTAGTTTGTTGGCCTGATACATTGTAAGAAAGTCGGTAGCTGCTTAATTAGATGTTTTGAGTTTGAGTCTCTTCTACTACTGCTTTCCCATCTATTTAGTTGATTTTGTCTCTCCATTTGTGCATCAGGATGTTAGCTTGATATATATCAAGGGTCAAGTTGGTAGCTTAAAGGGTGTTTGGTAATTCAACTTAATGACTTAATAACTTAATTCAAGTCTAGATAAATTAAACATGTTTGGTAAAATGACTTAATATCATATGGACAGCTTCAAAGGATGGGGCTTTCTCAGTTAGATCCCTTTATTCTATGATGGAGCCATGGGGTCTTTCTTTGTTCCCTAGTGAAAGAATTTGGAGGGCAAGAGTGCCCCCCAAGGTAGCTTTCTTTGCTTGGGAGGCTTCTTGGGGTAAAGTTTTAACGCAGGAGCAACTTCAAAGGAGGGGGTTCTCTTTGGCAAATAGGTGCTTTCTCTGTTTATCTGAAGAAGAAACAATGGATCATCTCCTACTGCATTGTATCAAGACGCGGATCCTATGGAACCTCCTTTTCTCTCTTTTTGGTATATCTTGGACTCTCTCGGGTACAGTGAAGACAACCCTTCTTGGGTGGAATGGAGGGTTTGTGGGAAAAAGACGTAAGAAGGCTTGGCAAATGGCGCCGTTATGTATTTTTTGGTCAGTTTGGAAGGAGAGAAATAGGTTAGCGTTTGGGGATGAGGACCTTTCGCTTCAAAGGTTGAAATATTCTTTTGTATGTAATCTTTGGTTTTGGGTCAGGGGTTCCCTAGCAGAGAGTCATTCTTCTCTTGTAAGTTTTGTAGACTGGATAGGCTCCTAGTTAGGAAAGGTGGTGTGTATACTCCCTGTATACTTAGAGGACACCGGTTTTTGGTGTTCCCTCTTTTCGTTTAATATACTTATTTTACTTATAAAAAAAAAAAAAGTAAAAAATAGGTATTAAGTCAAAATAACTAACTTATTCTTAATCTCAAATCTTTTTTACCTAATTTGCTCATATTTAATGAGAATATACTTTATAATCATGACTCTACACTCACAATTCATCTTTTATGATAAATATTTTTTTGTTGTCTTATGAAATCAACAATACTTTAAATATTGATAGTCAATAAATAAATTTATTGCTTAAGATTATTGAAAGTATAATTATTAGTAAAAATTAATGAGATTGAATATATCAACTTGATGATTTAAAATAAATTTTAAGTTAACTTTATTAAACAACCTTACTACTTAAAGTAAAAATTAAATGATAAGTTTTAAATCAACAACTTAAAAATAATTTAATTTAAAGTTAACATAAGTCATTAAGTAATAAGTTTTATGAAACCCTATTAAATTACTTCTTTTCACTTCAGCATGAGTTCTACTGGACAAGATGTGTGCATGTGTCTGCATTGTGTGGTTAAACTTCAGCTTGAAGTTCTAAACAGTTAAGGTTAAGAATTTGGTTTTCTAACTCTCTCATTGCAAATGTATATTTGAAGCAGTCTCTCTCTCTGTCTCTCTCTCTCTCTCTCTCCTTTTTTTTTTATGTGCTGATGCGTCCCATTTTCCATGTCTATGTGTTTTACAGCGTGTTGGTTCTCCGGCAAACTCTTCTGAGCGAGAACATGGTGACTACTGCGGCAGACATGGAGAACATAGTATCCAGCTGCATTAAGCAGCTCTCCAAGCTATTGGACACTGTTGAAGATGTGGGCATATCCGAAATTGTTGGAACGATCAGTAGCTTCCCAGAAGGTAACAACCATACCCTGAACCCTGAGAAGCTCCAAGCCAGAAAGGAGGTGATGGCAAACATGCTGGGAAAGAGCTTACAAGCTGGAGACGCCATATTCACCCGGGTATCCCACACTGTCTACTTGGCCGCAAGAGGGATTGTGCTGGGTGGGAACGGACTTAAGGGTAGGCAATTGGCAGAAGCAGCACTCCGACGCATAGGAGCTTCTCTTCTCACAGAAAATGTGGTGGAGGCTGCAGAAGTGTTGATCGTGGTGACCACCGTTTCAAGCAGTGTTCATGGAGCATGGTATGAAGAATTGGTTAAGAACCTGTGATTTGTTTATTAATAAGCAAAAATAAGAGTTTGGTATCATCCACATCTGAACATGAATACATATTACAGTACACAGCTTATTTTTAGTGTGGTTGAAAATGGTATTACTTGTGAAGGCAAAGAGATACTATTTTAGTAGGATGGGGTTAATGTGAATGCAAATGGAACAAAGGGGTTCTGTAAATAAGATGTAGAATATCTTATTTTGGATATCTTCAGTAATTTATATTCTTAAACATTTGAAAATTTTATTTTAATTGTCAATTTCCTTTAATTTTTCAAGAATAGGGTCCAGTACAAGGAGGTACGGTCATCCTGATTTATAATGGTAAGAGCGGTATTTCCACACATGCATACATGAAATTCTACAATATTTAAATGGAGGCCATTGAATCCTAAAAGAAATATATGGGAATGGATTTTTTTTTTTTTTTTTTGAGTAAATATCATCCAAGTTTTTTAACACCAAAGAGAAGGGCTGTAATGCATTCACAAAAAAACCCCTGCCCAATTGAAATCATTGTATAGTTAAATGACAGTTGAGGAAAATGGGGACGGCAAGTTGGGCTCATACCTTTCTGTATGACAAGAACAAGCCAGGAGCAAACACATGGTGTAACATGAGCCAAGGGCTTCTGGTTCATAATTCAGATCCACAACCTTCATGGGCGACCCAGCTTTCAAATTGACCCGAAGAAAATAAAGTTATTTACATTTAAGAAGATAATCCACACCTGATATCAAAATAAGCTACAGGATGAAGCAAAAGTTTGAAATGGGAAGTAACAGTTTATGAAAGGATCGTTAAAAATCTCACATGCCTCAAGCAAGTATCAATTCAAAAGCTCACCTGCGCTGGCAAGTTATTATTCTTTTTTCCAATGAACAACTAGAAAGCAGGCTTGTGGAAGTTTACATTTCATGAAGTGTGGGAATAAACCATATCTGTTAATCTTATCAACATCGTATTCATCAATCTAATGCAACAATTTGGTACAATTACAACTCTGCAACATGACGAGAATTACGCCTGGAACATGTATTAGCTCATTTTCACCGTCCATCTGTCGAAATTGTGAGTCCAGACAGGATGAAGAAATAACAGTTCGCTTGGTTCCACTTTCCACGTTCAAATTTATAAGATTCTTTTCATGAGGTTCCTACATGTATAGCTCCAGCAAGGTTTAAGGACCTCCATGACGATGAACAAGTACTGACCGATAAATGGCAGCAATATGGAGGAAACAGATGAATGCTATAATGAAATCATCCAAAAGACCTAGGATTCCCACAACCCCTGTGGAAGACCAATGATAGTTGATAATCTTTATATTAGAAGATTAGATTAAAAAAATAAACAGTCAACAACAACTAATCGACAAAGTGGGAGTACAGGAAGGAAAATACCTTCTGGAATAATGTCTACAGGGCTGACTATGTAGATAATACTTGTTAACATCTGCACATGATAAATGTAATAAGAATCCTCTATAAAAGATGGACTACAAGTAGAAAACCTTAAGTAAGCACAAAGATTGTAGTGTATAATTGAGAGGTAGGTTAGTGATTAAAGGAAATATCAGAAGATAGTAACAGAGAAAAGAAAAATAGCTATTCAAATTACAAGAGTTTCACCATGAATGTCAACATAATCTATGAAATAAACTACATACAATGCTGCCAAAATAATCCAATGCTACCAAATCTGACGTATGCACATCTGCAGTGGCAGATATGGTCCTCAAAACTCTTGCATAGCATATGCCATTTTTTCACTTTCAGCAATTACTCCCCCTATAAAACATCTGTGGTTACTCTTGAGGCTCCAGAAAAACCTTGGGCATGCCATCACTAAACCTCAAAAGGTCTGAATGATTCTGACTGTTTGAGCTATATGGTGAGCTGAGAGCATTTACATGACAGGAAACTAAAATAGATAAAAAACATCTGATTGAAGCTATCCTTTAGCTCTATTCTTGCGTCTTTGAGACTACAAGTTTCTAGTCACATATGAAGCAGAGCAATTTTTACTTTCAGACAATCATCATATTCAAGAGACTATTGAGGAATATGGGAGTAAATATCCTCTGGAGTTCATGGTTTCAGTTGGGGCTGCTATTCTAACCATTTTACCACAACAAAGAGGATGGTAAATCCAAGGGCAGCACCAGAAACCCCCACTGCAGTTTGCTGGTTGTCTGAATCCCATGCAGCATCCCAGAAAACACAAGTGGTCTCTTTCAAAGCCAAAATATAAATGATCTCTTTCAAAGACTTTAAGGACTCATTTTTCTTATCTTTAATTGGAGACTCATGATACTTCCTGTTCAAGATCCACCACTATTTAACTTGCCAACCAACATGATGCTTCTTGAGCTCAAGGAGCTACAGAGACACATCGCCTTCCAAAATATATCAAGCCACAAGAAGAAGCAATAAATGATTTTATTCCCACCTGATTTCGGCCATCCAATGTTTTCTTCCTTTAAATAACTCAAATTGACATTTCTAGCAAACCAGATATCTTGAACCTCTAGCAAATAAAGGATGATAAGAAAAATTGTTATTGGGCGACTGATTTAAGACAATCTAGAACAATACTGAACCAGTGTAAGAGCTCTCTCACTGGAAGTCTTGGTCAAATTACTAGAAAAGTTGCCTCAATTAGCAATATGCCAGACATTTTTTTATAGGCAAAGATAATATTGAAGCACTTAACAAAAAGTGAGCAAAGGTATACATGGTGTAGACAAAGGTGCTAAGGAAAAACAAAAAACAACCACCCCTACCCAAACTTAAAAGGGCCTCTCAAAATAGTGTGCAACACTTGTTTTATCCCAAAAAGAGCATAACAATGAAGTAGCATATGATCAACTGTTTCTTCCTCGTCTTTGCACAAATAGCATCTATTCAGAATTCAACATCCCCTCATTCTAAGCTGGTCCAATGCCAAAATCCTCCCCCTAGTAGCTTCCCATGCAAAGAAACCCACCCAAAGATTCCAAACCAAGCTTGTAGGGAACGCCTCTGAATTTTCAAAGGAAAAGGACTACATAGACTTAACAAAGAACTTGCCACATCTAGTGCACTGCCAAACCATCTTATTCTCTATACCAATGCAAAACAACAGCACCTGTAATTTCCTGAAAAAGGTCTCGACCTCATCTAGTTCCCAGTCATGAATCTGTCTTGCAAACCTAGGGTTCCAACACCTACCCTCCCCAGTCTGCTCCCACATCTCAGCTACCCATGCATGTTTGGAGGAAGCTATTGAGAGTAGCATAAGGAAAGCCTCACTTAAGGGTTCATCCCTAAACTTTAAGATGCCAGCTATGATGTCTGATTAAGTGAGGAGATGTTAATGAAGAAAGAGAACAAAAGTCCATATAAAATGCATATAAGGATCAACGAGAGTGGAACATGTTGCCAAAGGGTTATCAGATATTGGTGTTGGTTCTAGGATTTCTTACAAAAAGCCAAACAAAAATGTTTTGAGACCAAAAAACCTTTTACTATAATTTTAGACATTTGCAAGTGGCCCCTTTAACTTCTCATATTTTACAAAATAAATTAATAAATTCTCTATTTCTAGAAGCCCCAATAATTAGCATTACTATAATTCAACTCACACTGTTTCTTTAACTCAGCCTTTAAATGAAAATGTCTTTCAGTTAATCTATACATAATGTTTGGACACCGAAAAATATTCTGGTGGTCCAACATATACAACACCTAGACTCACCCAAACCGAATGATGATATCCAAGTTCATGTGATATAGGTCAGGTGACCATCATCATCTGTCTGAACAAAATGTACAGTCTCTGATCCATTTCCATTGCAAGTTATTTCCCCCATGAATCATCCTTTTCTATCTTCTGAATTTCCTAAACTCCTTTTACCCATCCAGGGTTTCTTTTCCTTTCTGATCCATATTAGAGTTTCCTCAACTATGGATATTTCACCTTTAAAAAGATGTTTTCAACATTTGTCATTATAAAAGATAGAATTTGCCAATCTTCTCTAAATTTCATTAATGAGCAAGTAGCCTAACCCCAAATCTTTAATTCAATTAACAAATTTCCATAAAAGCTTGTAAAGTAACATTTCAACTCTTTATAAAGTAAACTGCAAATAGGAAATGAGAAGAAGACATAAAGGGTGGTAATTAGCCAACCTCTCAGTAAATGTCTCCCTTGGAAGTTGGAAAGCCCTTTTTACCTCAATCGCTTTCCCGATATAAATAAAAATTTCCAGAAAAAAAAAAAAAATTAAAGTCATTTGAAGATGTGTGACATGTGTCTCAGTTGCAGTATGATTTAAAAACAAATAAACTAATAAAAATCTAGCTCCAAAATATACTAATTTTACGTCTTACATGCAAACTCCCATGTTGCACACTACCGTATAATATAGGAAAGGTGATCCTGTTACTACCTCCAATAATTTAATCTCCACTTAACACCACTCTAATTTTGAGGCTAAGAAAGATATTTAGACATAATAAGTCTGCATTCCTATTAGCAACATTTTTCCCAAGACATGGACACTGAGATGGCAGCTTCTGCCACCCACTTTTGTCCCAATAGATTCTGACTGAGGCTCCAATACTAAATAGAGAAAGGTGTTTTTTCTTCTTTCTGCTCAAATCAAAAGTGATTGTCAACTTCTTGATTAGAAACACACATATTTTGAGCACTCCTGTAAGTAACACTAGCATGATTTGTAAAGCTGTGTGTGAAGCAAAACCAATGCAATAAGCATTATTACATAGTTCAAGAAATAAACCTTTATAGAACCCAAATTTAATTATATTAAATAAAAGAAATGTGTGAGATGAGATGTTCCTTAGAAAGAGAATATACATGGATATAAGTAGACTAGATGAACATAGAGCTCTGTTCAAAAACAATAAAACCCACCCATAGATCCCAGCTTCCAAAACATAGGAAGTCCACAATAACTCAAGAGCATTTAATAGTATTCTCCAAGGATCAAATATGCTCAGGTAGAGAAGGAGACTGTGACTCCTTCAAGAAGAGAAGAGAGGCTGACGCAAAAAGCTCACTATCTTTGACACCAAGGAAAAAAGGAAAGAAAAATGCAAGTTTTGAGGAGATTGCATAGAGGGGGTGACAGAGGTGCTGACCACAAAATTATGAACTTCCCCACAACATTATAAGAACAATTTTAATAGTATTCTCCAAGGATCAAATATGCTCAGGTAGAGAAGGAGACTGTGACTCCTTCAAGAAGAGAAGAGAGGCTGACGCAAAAAGCTCACTATCATTGACACCAAGGAAAAAAGGAAAGAAAAATGCAAGTTTTGAGGAGATTGCATAGAGGGGGTGACAGAGGTGCTGACCACGAAATTATGAACTTCCCCACAACATTATAAGAACAATTTTAATTTTCCAAAGCACCACAAGCCTCCTCAAAATTTGAAGATTTCAGATAAAGTACAGGGTGCATTGATAGTTCTATCCCTTCCCTGAATTTAGAGAGAACAATCACATAACATCACACAGTTTTGAGGAATTCTTATGCCAAATTCTATTATTTAGTCATTGCAAGTATATGAGAAAATTTAATGATGTTCCTGCAACAGCTTCGAAGGTTTGAATTCCTATAGGAGGTCTAAATAGGCTACAAAAGCTTCAGAAAATTTTTAGAACTGCAAATATAGCATATATCAGCTTAAAGATAGCCAAGAAGTACACAGAATAATCCTAATACATATTAAAATATAAAAAATAAAAAATGGGGTGAGGAAGACAAGAACCATGTCAAAAGAAAAGGATTATTGCTAAAATACCTAATGAACATATCATTAATATTGCAGATAAACAAGGAAAATGTTGTAGACAAGCATGGATTTGTGTTTATGTCGAAAACTCAAATAAATGGTACTATTGCACTGGTTTTCATAATTGTGTTATATTAACTTAACTGCAAAATAGACTCGTGCCCTGATGAGAAGAGGAAGAGATCTTTGAGGATCCATCAATTCTCGCAACAACCTCCGAAGGAGAAAAGGAAGATCTCGCATTCTCTGTAAAAGGACAAAACATTTTTCAAATGTCAATATATTCTCTGGTATAATGTTACATTCTCTGTGGAAAAGATAAATCATCTTCAGAAAAGATAAGCCTTGAATCTCTGCTAAAAGCTACGAGACCTAGCCAGTGCACCATGAAAGTTTCCACCTTGACAAATTATTATCATCATTATTATTTGGATAGATAACACTTTTTAAATTTGGTCTTCATTAAGACTCGGATCTGGACATTCCACATCCCAAATCCAGACCACTGCCACTTGAGCCAAGACTCAAGGGCCTGTTATTGCAAATTATATCAACATAAAATGTTACCCACTGAATCCCAATCTGGAGCAGCCAAAGTTTCATACTTTTAATCCAATATTATTTTCAAATGCAATGCAATTTCATAGTCTAAATAGGAAACATTAAAAAACACATAAATATGTACCTGAAAGAGACTACTGTCACATCTACCAAATAAACGGTTATATCGTTCTACCCTTCCTACTATCGCAGAAACTTCAGGATCATTACACTGCCGTTGTGAAGCCCCAGCAGGAACCAGCAAAGTAATCTGACGACGGCATAGAGGGCATTTGCATGGCTGAAGTGCTGATCCATGCTGCCAAACAAGTAGAATACAATTCCCTAAACAAAGAAAGGTACCACAAACAATCATCTCACCATTCAACATAGCAGTTACAAATGAGGAATTACATCACTACTATCTCAATTTTTCCCTAAACTTTGGACAGAAAATTACATCATTACATAAAACAAACAGAAATTAAAATATTCAGTCTGTTTCATATAAATCCTGACACAAGACAATACAAGAGGGATAAATTGTGAATTATGAGCATAGGAATGCTAGGAGTAACATTCATCCTTCGTGGGTAACTAGTATATATGAAATTGCAATTGAATTTATGGTTCCTTTTTTGGATGGCAAATAAAGTGAGTAGACAATATAAAAAACCGCCAAAAGAAATAGCACACCAAAGTAGATAGGACAGATACAATGGGCAAAAAAGCACAGCCAAAAAGGAGGAGGCACAAAAATCGACTCCCTCCCTGTATGAGAACCCAATCAATCTACAAAATCAATTAAAAGCATTGAACCTTCTTCCATGTGCAACTAAACCACAAGAAAAGATTACCAAGGAAAAATCTTTTCAGCCTTCAGTCAAACTGGCCCTCATTTTTAAACAATCTTTAATTCTTTTCCTTTCATATTGTCCCATAAATGCACCAAAGAATGGCTCTCCACACCACCTTTTGTCTTTCCACACAAAGAAAGCATATCAAACAAAAAGATTTTCTCTGACCATGAAAGACAATACCTAAGATATGTCAAACGAAGAGAACAACAATTGCCATAAAATCCTTGTTATTTCAATTATGGTTCCATTTTTTATAGACAAATAAAAGAGAATATATCAAAAGCGCTAAAAGAACTAATGCCCAAGAGTACATAGGACTTATACAATAGGCGCAAATAGGCAAAGCAAAAAGGAGGGAAAACAAATTCAATTTATGGTTCTTGTAGGTTTGTACATTTCAATTTCCAGTAAATGGCAAAGGCATCTTGAGTTTGAGTAATTTGGCCCTTCTATTTCGTTGTGTAAAAGTATACTTTTCATGAAAAAGAAAAATGGCACCTTGTGTTTAGAGCCAATATACAAAGAAATGACGTATAAGAATAAAAAAAAAAAAAAAAAAGAAGCTTGGTTGTGCTAAAATAAAGAATCCAAAAACCTCAAAAAAGAAACAATCCTGGCCACCCCTGCAATCAAAACCCATGAAGACAAAAAAATTTAGCACCACCATTTTTAGAGCTGTAGTCAGTGGGCAGATTTATCTGTGGCCAGGGAAGGCATATAAGCTCCCCTGACATTGTCTCTTTTTTTTCTAGCTTGATTTGGGGAAAGTTCAGATCCACCTTTATATGGACTATTTGCTGGAGTTGAACATATTATCAAGAGGGTCTGGCATTTCTTATTGAAGTTTTTCTAGTAAAATTACCCTTTTTTTTTTTTTTTTGACCTTTCGATTGTATAAAAGACTAAAGTTTTTTACAAGATTTATTAGATTTCTTTTCAAATTTTTTAAAAATGTTTTAAATTTTTTATCAACCTGACTGAAACTTATATTGATAACTTTTCTTACTAAAAATATCTTTTTACTAAAATAATTTCTCACAAAAATAAAAACTTATTTTTTTTAATTCTTTTCCAAAATATTTTATTAGAATTAGTTTATTTGATACATAATGCACACTAGCAACCAAACAAAACCTGATATTCTTGACAATTTCCCCCAAATTCCCAATCACACAATTTCAAATACCCACAAATAACCTAAATTGTACCAAAATAACTAAATTATGTACTTCCTAAATGCATAAGAACCACTGATTTTGATCTACAATCAAAAGAAGATAATGTTCATGTAGCTTAGCCAAATCACACACACACGCACACACACACACACACACATATATATAATTAATGATAGACACTAAAGAGGAGAAGCAATCCTTCCAAGATGTACAGTTATTGATAGTCCCACCATAGTTTCCTTCAGGACCTTCACAGGGGAGTTCAGCTGACACCTCTTTATCAGGGGATTTAGCTGTGTGTGGCACCATTTATGAAGCAGCCTTTCCCTCTAAAAGATAGATACATAGAATGATGTCGGAAATAGTAAGGTATTCCTCTAATAGGAACCACCTTAGAGGCTAAGAAAACTTTCATGCAAGCAATAGGGGCATCAAAGGGGCTTAAGGATTGAAGTGAAAAATCTAGGGATACACCGACAGGAATGGCACCATAGTAGACCCCTTAATTTATACCTTTTTTGGGTTTCTTATCTCATAAAGTTTAAAAATTTAAAAGAAAAATAAAGAAAGAAACAAAAATACCAAGGAAAAAAAAAAAAAAAAACCACCCATGCAAAGGAAGAAACAAAACAAAAAACAAAAAAGAACAAAAGAGAACAGAATTGTTACACAAATTTCTTATTTGACAGCAAAGTAAATATAGTTGTTTCGAAATAAAATTTGTTTACCCATGAGTTCACAAACATCACAGAAAGCACATCACCTTAATCTTTATCGGTTCAAATCTTTTTTCTTAAAGAAAAAGATCAAAAATCTATTGTGATCCAATGCTTTTCAGCACAAACAAACAGAAGAAAAACAACCAAATTTCCTCCCCTCTGTCTTATAGGAAAAACCAACCAATCTTTAAGCATAGGGTTTCATCTTTTGTTCTCATTGTAGTCCTGGACTTAGTGATCTGCGATATTCCGCACAACAAAATTTCCCCTGCTCGTTCTCATTTTCCCCTTTCTAGAAGTTTCCGAACAGAAAAAACAAACAAAACCAAAAAAGGCATGATGCACATTTCCATCATTTTCCTTTACTTTCCTTTCCCACGTTCTTTTCAAATTCCAAACAGAAAGAAATTTTCTTTTTCCATTTCCCTAGGGTTTCTTAATCTTCTCTCATTTTGGCCCCGAACTATTGTGATTCGATGATTTTCTGGACAACCAAACCGTAAAAGGAACCAAAATTCCTACTTGTTCTTGTTTTCTCTCTCTTCCACGTACGAATGTGCAGTGTACATTTTCTCGGGAACCGAATAGAAAACAGAGGAAAAACCGACAAATTTTTCCTCCCTTTTTCACTCTCCAGTCTCTTTGACATTCCAAAGACCAATCAATCTAATTACAAAAAATAAAAGAAAAGAAAAGGAAAGAAAAGAAAACGAAGAGTGCACATTTTCGCGGAAACCAAACAGAAAAGGAAGGAAGAAAATGAAAGACAACGAACCGCAGAACCAATGAGAGCAATTGGCTTGAAAGGGGATGTTGAAGCCTCCATGGCATACACTGCAGACGTCATTCGCTGGTGGGCCCTCCTCCATTGCTTCCGATGCCCCCTCACCTCTCTGCTCTCCTTCCTCTTCTCTTCTCTTCCCTTTCTATTCCAATGGAGTGGGGCCTCCCATAGATCTTTCCGTACGATGTGCAGTGGTTGGACCCCCCCGATTTTGCCACGTCAGCATGTAGCAGACCAAAAGGGATGACTTCGGTGATGAAGGCAAGGTTTTGCAGAGATCCTTGGAATCCAACGGAGGAGGAATATTTTGTCAGCACTCAAGGGATTGTTTGCCCTTTTTCAACTTTTAAGATGTTATTATCGTTATAAATATTTGATTAAAAGGGAGTACATAATTCCTATATATTTAAAAAAAAAAAAAAAATTTATATATATTTTTAAAGCTTATATATATATATATATATATATATTTTAAAACTTAACAAAAACAACTCATATTTGTTATTCTTTGCCTCACTTTATTTTTTAAAATTATTTTTAAATAATAATGATCAAATAATATTAAAAAATTTTAAAAACAATTTTTTATTTTTTAAAACGAAAAACTGTTTTTGAATTATATAGCCAAACATACCATAATTCTTCCAAATTTATATTTTTAGTTATGATTATTTATTAAATAGTTTTAAAAATAATGGTAAAAAATTACATTAAATTATATTAATTGTCTTTTTTTCTTCTCAAATTAATTCATTTTTTAAAAAGATAAAAAAAAAAAAAAAAAAAAAAGGGAAAGGAATGAACATATGGAATGCTGAAGTAGGGTGTTAATATCTTAAATTTCATACATGCTATGCCTCCCTCCCATTCATTGCTCATGATATTAGATATGTGGATATCTATTCACAATACCCGATAAACAATGGCCGAGTCAGCATCTGGCTTCAACGGTTCAATCTTTAATAAAAAAATAAAAAAAATATTTTATAAATAATAAATACAAAAAAATTCTTTAAAAACACAGTGGGGTCATCTATTTGTACACGTCACACTCGTCTCCTTCGTTCTTCCATCTTTTTACCACTTATCCGTTACGAATTTAGTCGACCGTTGGACTTGTGCAGCTGGCTTTTCAGTCTTTCACTCGACTTTTCGGACAACTTTATTTTCTTTGATATAAAACCCTAAGAACAAATTCAAATGAGTGGCCTCAATCTCAAATTTTCATCCACCTTCTTCACTGCCTCTCTGCCTCTAACCCAATCCCAAATTCCAAACCCTAAATTTCCTCAATTCCAACAATACTCTTTCAGAAATCGACAGACTAAACGATGTGGTTTCATAGCAGCACATGCTGACTCTTCCGGTCTTCCGCTCCTCCCATTTGATATAAACCAGGTGAGTTTCAGAACCGATTCTTCTTTCTCTTCTGTGCGTCTCTCTTTGTTTTTCTGGAAAGGGTTTTTTGGAGAATTTCTTTTCTTTCTCTTTTCTTTTACGAAATAATTTTGCTAGACGTGCTTGGAAAATGTTGGTCTTGATTCTTTGTTGGAAAATGTCTTCCTGGAAAATGTTGTCTGGGATAATAATTTTTTTTTTCTATTATTATGGGGGTTTGAGAATTTCTTTTTATTTTTAGGGAAATAATTTTTCTAGACGTGTTTGGAAAACATTGATCTTGATGAGTCTTTGTTCGTTATTTGTTCTCGTGGAAAGAATTTTCTGGTATACAGAAAAAAAAAAATCGGTTTTATTATGGGTGCTGGATAATTTTGTTTCTAAGAAAATAATTTTTCTAAATGTGTTTGAAAAATGTTGGTCTTGATGATTCTTTGTTAGTTTGTTTTCGTGGAAAATGTTTTCTGGGATAATAATTATTATTTGTTTTGTTATGTGGTTTGAAGAATTTCTTTGTTCTTTTTTCATAAGGAAATAATTTTTCCAGACGGGTTTGGAAAATGTTGGCCTTGATGATTCTTTGTTGGTTGTGATACTCCTATGATCTATCTCTTCGCCATGTTTTACTATCTGAAGTTGGATTGTTGCAAGTTTTATTTGTTTCAATGAAAAATTCTTTGTTTTCCCGGATGGGTGTTTGGAAAATTTCTTGGAAAATGATTTTCCTAGAAAAATATTACTCCAAGTGGGTTTGGAAAAAGTTGGTCTTAACAATTCTTTGTTCATGAGGAAGGCTGTGATTCTCATATTACTTTGCAATGTTTTGACTATCTAGAATTGGATTGCTGTAAGTTTTATTTGTTTTCCAGGTGGTTTTTTTTTTTTGCAAATGACAAATTCTTTGTTTCTTGTATGGGATGTTTGAATGATTTTCTTTCTTTTAAGGAAATAGTTTTCCTTAGAGTGGAGTGGGGGCCTCATGTTTGGAAAATATTGTCTTTAACACTTGTTTGTTGATAAAGATGGTTTTACAACTTTTACAACCTAAGATTGGATTGCTGTAATTTTTGTTTGAGCTCTAGAATTTCTGCTCAAACTTAGATGAGATATGTGTTGGCTTATTTTGGTTTGTGATTGAAATTTACCATATTTTACTTTAGGAATTGAGGAGAAGGATGGTGATTACCATGAATTAATTTGTTCATATTTATTGCTTGGTAATCTTTGAACTTTCTGGTTATATTCATTGCTCTATCAATTCCTAATAAATGACAAAAAGAATTCTGTCAGTTAACCTTTGTTACGGTACATTCTAGTATCCATGGGACAATTTAAGATCTTGTTAAATTGTCAGAATTTATGCTCATATAAAGACTAGTTTTTTGCTACATACTCTACTTTCTTCTTATCTGCACTTCCTAAAAATAACTTGTGAATGAGAGTAATGCAAAAAACCATTGTTTGCCATGGAACTGATTTTTAATGCCTTGTAACATTGCTTGGTGTTTGCACTGTCTTGGTACTTTTGTAAGAATCACAAAGTTCTTAGAATAGTATACTTGAACCTTGAAATTGATATATATTATGACATGTCGCACCATGGTGCTAAGTTACTTGGTTGGTATTGAGTTCATATGGTCTGTTAAGAATTAGCAGCAATTGGTCAAA
The DNA here is from genome assembly GCF_030704535.1 of Vitis vinifera. Lineage (NCBI taxonomy): Eukaryota > Viridiplantae > Streptophyta > Magnoliopsida > Vitales > Vitaceae > Vitis > Vitis vinifera. Next base: position 30,073,802 of record NC_081822.1, read on the forward strand.
GTAATATTGAAACTTTAATAATGAATATATGATGGGACTTTTTGGTTTTTGTTTTGAATTATGGGCAATTGTAATATTAGCATGCTGAATGTCTGATCGAAAAAATATACTGATGGAGCATAAAACTAGTGTCAAACAATTGGAAACTAGACAACTTGGTTTCCTTTAACAATTAACTCAAATCCATGATGAGCCATGCAGAGACAAACATCTCCTTCAAATATTTCATGACTAACTTTTTTATTATCTTGGTTGGATAACCCATAAGGAAAGAGGGTAGTAAAGAGTTAAAGGCACTATGAGGATGAGGAAAACCAAAATGATAAAAATAATTAATAAAAAGTAAAAACTGAAAATAGAAAATTGTTTTTGAGTTTTTATGAAAAGGCAATCATGGATTGTAATTTATAGAAAACATGGTCTAAGAGTGGACGGGTGGGTGGAAAAGGAATGGAGGCAATATAAAAGGCAAAAGAGAATGGAGGGGTTGAGCTCAAGTGGGGGTAAGAGTGGATTGTAATTTATAGAAAACATGGTCTAAGAGTGGACGGGTGGGTGGAAAAGGAATGGAGGCAATATAAAAGGCAAAAGAGAATGGAGGGGTTGAGCTCAAGTGGGGGTAAGACAAGGTGAGGGGTGGTCGTTTGCTTTTTAACAATGCATTGATTATGTACCCTAAGTACAAAGTGTTGAGCTACAATGATAACCTATTAAGCCCAGTGTTGATCTATAAGGAAGGCCTAGCTAGAACTAGAGTAGAGGTTGTGCTGGACCTAGAGTAGAGGTGGAAAGATAACAAAGAGGACATGTCATAATGATGTGAGGTGTTGTGATTTTCTAAGTGATCGAATGAAATAGACACCAATAAAACCTATAACTTTAGCAATGTGGAAACACGTGGGTTGGTTGAGAAGGTCCCACACATATATGGTCTATTTGTATCTTGTTTTACTCGCTTAGATCTCTTGGTTGGTTGAATTTTTAGGTAGAAGATTTTTCCATTAAGATTCATTAAAAAACACTTCTCAAGTACTTACATCTTAATTTAAGAACCTGATTTAAGCATTGGAAACTCTTCATTCTTGTCTTGTATCAGGTCTTAGACTTATCAAACTTGAACATTAAAAAAATAAAAAGAGAATGATTTTGAAAGTTCTAACACAACTAAATTGGAAACTCTCCATTCTTGTCTTGTATCAAATCTTGGACTTATAAACTTGAACATCCAAAGAAGAAAAACAAAAAGAATGGTTTTTTAAAAGTTCTAAAGCCAACTAAACTAAACATGAGAACACTTGTGTGCTATAACACCAAAGAACTGAACTGCTACACACAATGAATCTGCCGAAAAAATTAGCTCTGGGGTACTATTGAATTTCTCCTTATGAAACCGACACATAGAGTCCTCTATCATATTCAAATATGACCTTTTATGTGTTTTACAAAACCCTAGGTTCAAGGACACATGGTGGGATTGCTGGAGTCAAACAAAATTAAACAGCTCCAATGCATCTCCACTTGGTGTAGCTACCCCACAGGTAGGCACAAAAGACTGACCAGGGAGGGGCATCCACTTGAAGCACCCACCACAAATGGGCACTCAAGGTGGCACAACAACCTTGTTTTGTGTTGTATGCTGCAAATCTTTGCTTTGCCTTGCTGCTTGATTGATTCTCACTTTGAGATTTTGTGCACTCTTAACCAAAGATGAATTCCATGTGGAAACTTCTAGTTTTGGTTGCTTGGTGATGCACCTGGAAAACATTGCAAAAAGCTCAAAGAACTCGAGAATACGCCACATTGGGAGATGACTTAAACTCGAGGAAATGAGATTGCTCCAAAATATAACTAAATATTGATAGTAGGAGAAGTTGAGAGAGTTTACTAGTGGTTCGAGATATAGTGAAAGTTATGGCCTTTTTAGAGTGTGATGGTAAACAAGGATTTATATATAAGCTCACGAGGAGAAATTGTAAATGAAAAAATATCATATAAAGAAAATGAAAACAAAATTCGAAACTTAAAATAACATTGTAATATATCTTAAAATAACAAACTTATTAGGAGAAATAACTCATAATGGAAAGAGATGAAAGATATGCAAGGAGGTGGAGGCTTTGAAGCTTACATTTGAAATGGGGGTTACAAATCTAGAGAAAATTTTTCAATACTTAAAAACTGAGGCCAAGGCTTTCTTTACAAAAGATTTAGAATCTTGATAATATACACTATTGAGTATTCAATGAATGGTGAACAATAAAAATAACTTTTTTTATTGTAGCTTCACACTTTTGGCTTTTTCTTGGAGAATCTTTAATGTAGGCGCACATGCTAAAGAAAATCAAACTTTTGACTTAAAAATTGGATAGAGCTTGTAATCTTAGACATAATTACTATTGTTGAAAAATTTTATCCTGACAAATCTAATTTTGCTTTATGTGCAATCTTATTTGAAACATAATTGCTTTCATTGAAGAATCTTATCTTGAATTTCTAACGAGGGAGGATTCCTTCCTTCACAAACATAGTCAACCTCTAAATCAACATCTTCATCTTGAGAGAGGATGGGGACTGTCTTGGAGGAGCTTTTGATATTCCTTCATGGTCTTAGCTACAACATGTTGAGCTTGGATTTGTTGCTTCTTAAGAAGGAACTGAGGGAAAGGCTTTTGAATGGTCAGGGCGATATAAGAACAAACATTGTGGAAAAATTGATAGTTCCTTGGGGGTAATGAAAGGTTTCTGAAAAGTCTCAAAACCTTGAAAAAAGATATTTGGGAGGATTAGTAGGACCAAAATAATTCCACCAATTGTGGAACAAAAATGGCAAGGATAACTTAAACTTGGATTGGGAATTGAACATCCATGAATGATGGAAGTTCTTATTCTGAATGAGAAAGGCATTAAACCATGCCCCTTGATAATCCTAAAAGTTAAAAAATCTTGACTTAAAGGGTTTGGAAAATTCCCTTGAATGATGATTAGGATTACTCCCCACTATGAAACTATGGGGATCTTAAGGGGTACATATGATTAGGATTCCCTCGGAAAATTCTCTTGGATAACTAGGATCTTAAGGGTTTGGAAAATTCCCTCAGCCCCTATTGTGAAATTGTAAAATTAGGATATGACAAGTGGAGTATTGAAACCCTAAATTATTGAATTTATCTAGATAACTCTTACAGGGTTAATCCATAAGGATAAATTCATAAAATTCTATTCCTAGCGATCTCTCTTAGGGTTTCAATATTAAGATTTTTTTTGCTTATAATGAGAATTGTTAGAAACTAGTGCGGGATTGACAACCTCCACAACTTGTTTTCTTAAATAAGAAGAAATGTATGCCCTTTGGAATGTAATGCTCATTCTTCTTCCTTCCAAAAAAGAAGTGGTGGTCATGGCACGCGTCATGTATCTTGGCTTGGGTTGTGGCACTTGTCACGTGTCTTAGCAGGGGCTATGACACGTCACATTGTCATGGCATGGTTGGTGGCATGCATTAGGTGTCTTTGTTCTGGCCATGGTTGTGGCACTCGTCACATGTCTTAGCAGGGGTTGTGACACGTCACACCGTCGTGGCATGGTTGGTGGCACGCATTAGGTGTCTTCGCTCTGGCCATGGCACCATGGCATGGGTGGTGGCACGCGTGATGACACGGACAATGGCATGTGCGTGGCCCAAACGGTGTAACTCATCCTAGCACAGCCACGCGCCACGCATCATGTGTACTTAGGCCACCATGACATAGGTGAAGGTGGCATGCGCAGCGTCATGCGTCCTGGCATGCGCATTATGGCGGCCACATGCCTGATGGCATGGACGGTGGCATGTAAGATGTGGATAGTGACCATGACACGCGTCACGTTTCTTGGAACGGGCCGTGGTAGGGGTCATGCCACGTGTCATGGCATGGGCAGTGGCATGCCTCATGGTGTGTTGGACCATGGCCACGCACCATGGCAGTGGTCGTGACATCTTGGCACACATCATGTTTTTCTTCACATAGGTCGTGGCACCATGGCATATTGGTGTGCCTCATGGCACGGGTGGTGGCACGTGTTGTGTTTTCTCTGGCCATGCACCATGACAATGGTTGTGGCCACGTATCACGTTTCTTAGCATGGGTCGTGCCACCATGGGATGGGTCATGGCATGCCTGGCACGGATGGGAACATGCGTCACATGTCTTGGCTCGGGGCATGGCACTATGGTAGGGGGTTGTGGCACGCATCATCTCACAGGCGATGATACATGTCATGTATGGCTCTTGGCACGCGTCCTCACACGGGTTGTGGACGTATGTCTTGGCGTCTTCGTAGGGGTTGTGGCATAGATAGTGGCATGTGTCACATGTCACGTGTCTTGGCACGGGTTGTAACACCATGGTAGGGGGGGCCATAGCACGCGTTATAGCACCATGGTAAGGGATTGGGCTGAGGCCCCATGGTAGTGGTCGTGGCACGTGTCTCGTGTCTTGACTCGGGCTGTGGTACGCGTTATACGTCTTAGCACAGGTCTTGGCATGCGTCACGTATCTTGGCAAGGGCAGTGACACACGTCACGTGTTTTGGCACGGGCCGTGGCATGCGTCCCATGTCTTGGTAGGGTCGTGGCACGCTTCCCGTGCTAGGCCATGGCACGCGTTGTGTGGCACTACCGTGGCATACGTCACGTGTCTTGGCAGGGTCATGGCATGCTTCCTATCACGAGCCATGATAAGGGCAATGACATGCATCACGTGTCTTAGCAAGGTTGTGGCACGCTTCCTAGCACGGGCCATGGCAAGGGCACTGACACAACGTCTATTGGCAAGGTCATGGCACCATGGCATGGGTGGTGTGGCATGCATCACGAGTCGTGGCACAGTTGTGGCTTAAACGGGTCATGCCACAACATGGTATAGGTGTGTCTTGCCACGGGCCACAGTACATGGCATGTGGATTTGTGTCTTAGCACAGGCCGTGGCACCATGGCAGGGGTGGTGGCACACATCATGGCACGATGATGGCACGTGTCATGGCACGGGTAGTGGCACGCAAGTGTCTTTGGCTTGGGCCATATGATAGTGGTCGTGGCATGCGTCACATGTCCTCAGGCCATGACACCATGGTAGTGGTTGCGCCACGTGTCTTGGCATATAGGCGTGGCATGGCATTGCTAAGGCACTTGACGCACGCCACCGCTCGTGCCAAGACACGTGACATGGCCCTTGTCGTGGTGCCACGACATGTGATGTGTGCTACAACTCGTGCCATGATGAGTACCACGACCCCTCCTTATCTCCTATTGTTTAGCTAAAATAAAGAATTGCAATGGTCCTTGCGGATGCTCACGCAATGTGATTTCTTCCCAGAGGAATGTCAAAGTGAAGAAATCCAACCATCTAATTAGTGACGCGCATGAATGGATTAACAAGAATCCCACTATCCTTGTCTACTATCCAACGAAACCATAGCCAAAGGAAAGGGGCTTGGCGGAATCAACGGGAAAAGAAGACCTTGTTGAGCTTGACTCTAGTTCGACTTTGTGAAATGACTTTAGGGGGGGTGGGGGTGTAGGATAACTAGAAACGACGAAAGTGAAATACCACTACTTTTAATGTTATTTTTACTTATTCCATGTGTTAGAGAGGTAGGGAGCATCCCCTCATTTTGGACCCAAGGCACATCCATGCGCGTCGATCCTGGTGAAAGACATTGTTAGGTAGAGAGTTTGGCTGGAACAGTTCCAGCTCCTGACTAGTTTGTGTAGGAGTGGCCAAACTCCTTTTCATTGTCAAGTCCTTGACTAGCAACAAGCTCCCTAAACTTAACCAGGTCGGCTTTCCTAAACTTCGAAGAAGCTTTCAACATCACTTACACGCCTTTTTCTCGGAGCAATTCCCATTTCATTATGCTCAAACTAGCCAACGTACTAGTCTTGATCAACACTTTCGCTACGATCATGGACAAAAGTCTGTGACAAAATCCTAAAGTAGAACCTTTGCTCCCACTTGAGCTTCTCCTCTTCCACTTGAGTAGTTTCTTGTGGAATTCTTTCAAGTCTTATCAAAAGATCCATCACTACACTCAAGGCTCATTTTTGCCGACTTCTAAGTGCCCTTTGCTAAATAGAGACTGGAATAAACTTTTATTTATGGGTGTTGGGAGACCCTCAACCCTTTTTTATTATTAGTAAGATAGATTGTCTTAAATTTGTAATAGGATCATTTTAAACTTGGTTTTTCATTTATATGGAACCTCTTGAATAAGACATAATAATAGAGCAGATCTGTCAAAGAATACTTTACCATGAGCTCCCAAAGCACGCTTAGTCAACAGTTAATCTCTAGCACAAAGTTTACCAGTATGACCATGTGTACTGGTTTCATTGTATCTTGCCTACTCCTCTTTAATTGACCTATTTGTACCTAGCTAAAATCTATACCTTAGGCTTAAGGGTCCTAAACCAATATCCCATTCTTCAACCACAGGGGGACCTTTTTTCTTATCATCATCAACAAACTCCAAAACATATCGTGTATCTTGTTCTTTAAGCATTCAAATGCCTTTTGGAGAGTTTCAGTAGTTTCCAAACCATTACTTTAGTGAAATGATCCCAAACCTTTTAAGATAGCTTAGTAGGCTTTCTCTTACTTGTACCCTTTGATGGTAATGAGGAGCTAAGAGTGTCTGTTGTCGTTCTTGTTCGTGTGCTACTTGTAGGAGTAGGCATGCTACTAGACAAGTTTTCTTTTAGTCATAAAAAATTGTAAAAATAAAAAAGAAAAAAAGAAAAAATTAAATTAACTAATGTGTAATGAATAGAGAAAACTAAAAATATAGTTTTAAAAAAGAAAATAAATAAAGGAGGATATTTCTTTTAACATTTCTTTTATACTTTACTATTTTTTTGTTAATTGGATAAAATTTAGAACTATATTAATATTATAAGAAAATTTCTATTATGAGCATGGTTTTTTGTAGTATTCCCATGACTATGGTGGACCATCATCTTTTTCTTTAAAAGGCACAATGAGTAATGGAGAAAGGCAAACCACACTTTAATTTGGATTCAATTGTTAGATGTTATCATATTTTGTCTTTTATTTATATGATGCAATGTTTGTAATATATTAAATTAATTTTATTAATTATTCATTTAAGTAGTAACATTGTTGAAAGTTTGCTAATGCTTTCTTAAGGTAAGAGCAATAAAAGCAATACTTGTACATAGTTTTCATACCAAAGTAGCTATTAAAAGGATTTTATGTTTTTAAAATTGAAATAGCAAAAATAAATAATTTTAGGAAAATCCGTTTAGAAAATTTTCTATGTAAATTTGAAGTTTTTGGCTTATTTAAGTAAACAAGTATAGATGATGATTTGGTGAAACCAGCTAAATCTAATTTTAGGTTAGCAAATTTGATTGAAGGAGACCCAATTTCCAATGTTATTCACTTGGGAAGGATGACTTCTTCCATAAGGGAGATGTTCCATAGTCAATGCCTTATTGCCCTTGCTATTTATTTAATTAAATGAAAATAAAAACATATGAATGAGTTACTAAATTGTTCTTTTTCCAAAGATTTCTTTGGTTGGGGCAGTTAGGAATAAAAACTAGATATCTTTCATGGTGAGCTAAGCTATGGAAAAAGTAAGGATGATCCTGATGCTCTCAACAAATTTGATAAGCCGCTAATGAAACTTTCCTTGTCAAAGATAAACAAACTCCTTGGCTAGACTATGACTTAAACAGATTCCTAGAGTAATTGTTCTCTAAACTCATTTTTTCCAATCTCAATCACAATAGCATAACTGGAGAGTGAATGAAGACCAATTTAGAAGGTTAACACAAGAAAAAAAAATTGTAGATGATTTTGTAGATGAATTCAAACTTACACAACAACACTAATTTGTTTTGAAAAAATGATCGTTCCAAGAAATGTTTTGTCAATTTGGAGAGAACTTTCATAGGAGAGTATAGGGGCGGATTAGAGCTTCATGTGTAGTTTTCCCCTTTTCATATAGGTATGTATAGTACGCAAAATGACATTGATTTAATAAGACCAATGTATGTATATGTTGGTTTGGTTCAATCCATTTGGATTATTTTTTTCTAAACCAAACACCAACTTAATCAGTTTTGCTACTCTTAAAACTTAACCAAACATTTTCAAGTTAAAAACTAAACCAATTAGGTCGGTTTGGATCGGTTTTGTGGGTTTTTGGGATTTAACTTACTTTCCCACTAAAAATTCCCTTGAACTCTTTAGGTTGAACATAAAGAAGAATATGAAAGACAACTTCTTCCTCCCAACTTCCCTTAGGTGAACCTTACTAATCTTTCCTTATAGGCTCCAACCAAACCCAACTTAATTATAGTACTATCAAAAAGGAGATTTTAAGCATTGTTTTATATATCTTAAATTTCAAAATGGTCTTTCAAATAAAAAAATTTTAGTGTATGTTGATTGCAAATCAACAAAATCAGTTTTGCAGAAAGATATTAAGAATATAGCTTCCAATTATATTTTTGCTAGATGACAAGTTAATTTAAATATTTTATTTTTGAATTGAATATTAAAGGAAAAAAACAACTCAGTCCTTCATTTCCTCAATTATGAGTTTTCGTAGGATTCACGAGATCATAGCCCCTAAAAAGGCAACCCAACCCTTTAAATTATGTTATCAACGTTCTAAATTCAAAGCTCTTCAAAGCAACTTAAAGAATCCTTTAGTGTTTCAAGCACCGTGAAACTCCCTTAGAGTCTTTAGATTGAGCAAGAAGAAGAAAAACAACTTTCTCTTTTTTTCGAGTATTCCTTCTCCTTGTGGCCCTATCGCTATCATTTCTAGTAAGTTCTTAGCTCTTTATCAAGATCTTTTGGATCAACCCAAGCCTATGAAGAAATAAATTTCCCATTTATTTTAGGGTCTTGGACCTTGAAGTAGGTCACTCAGGCTTCTTTCTCTCAAAAGGAAGTTGCATTTTGTACTTCTTTAGGTTTAAGAAAATAAGTTGTGGAAGTTGCCAACCCTGCACCAATTTCTAAACCACACCTTTAGCAAAAGAATTTAAATCAACCTAATATGATTATTGAAAAAAAAAAATTAAGCCAAAATCCAACGATCTCTTAAAAAATCAACAATAGTATGAATTTATTGTGGTTGATACTAATTCTATCAAAATTAAACATCATCTATAAATTTGATAATTCGAAGTTTGGATACTCCACTTATCATATCCTTAAAGTCCTCACAATTTCCCAGTAGGGAGGTAATCCTGATATCCTAATAGAATTTTTTAAACCTTCTAAACCAAAAAATTTTAAATATTGGGATTACCAGTGTGCTTGGTTTAATGCTTTCCTTATTTAGAACAAGAGCCTCTATCATTCATGGGTGTTCTATTTCCTATTGGTTTGACATTTGGTAGAGTTATTTTGGCCCAACCATAATAATCCTTTCAAAGTCTATTCTTTAGGGTTTTGAAGTCCTTCAAAAAAATTATGTTCCTCGCAAATTAGCATGGATAATCCAATTGTCATTGAAGAAGTCTCAATAGTTTTTCCTTCACTAGAAAGAACTTTTAAGACAAAATGGTGGGATGGATTGAAGAATGCTGCTTCAAGCCTAAATATTAAAAATTTTATTAGAATCATGCCCAGTCCCTAATCTTGGAGAATATGCCTCTGTTACTCATTAAGACCTTAAATATCAAAATCTCAAAGACGATCTCTCTTTTCTCTCCCAAGAAGAAGATATTGATTCAAAAAAGAAATAAAGATCAAAGTCTTCATCAAACGACTATCACTAGGAAAATGAAAATGATTGCGAATGAATCCTTCCTCCCATTAGAAATCAAAGTAATCCATTATTGCCTTTAAGAAAAGCTCCACTAAAAGCAAGATTCGACTTAGACTATAATTGCCTTTAAGAAAAGTTTCATCAAAAGTAAGATTCACTCCAAGTTTTCAAACAAAAGTCAAAAGTGCTATGGTAAAAAGTGAATTTTATTTACTATTCAACTCACATGATTCTTAAGATTTCTATTTAAGGGGGCTTTACCTTGGGTTCGAAGATGCAGTTTTCCTATCCCCTTCTTCATAAATTTATAATCCCCTTATTCTCTATCCTCTTTGAATGTAAGCAAAAGAATTCTCATTTGGAGTCTTCTTGTAAGTTATCTCTTTCTTGCAAGATATTTCTTTAAGATATGAAGATGCTTTCATATTAAGTTTTAATATTCATGGTTGCTTATTTTATCTATATCAGTCTATGTTTTCTCTATATTTTCTTTGAAGTTAGATTTTTAGCATCATTTACTCACTCACTCTTTACCACATTGTGTGTGTGTATGTATGTATGTATGTATGCATATATACATGTATATATATATAAATCAAGAATATATTTTGTTTAATGTAAGAGGTATAATTCTAAACATCATGATCTTTTTTACCACTTTGTATGAAAAATACTGTGAAAAGAGAGAAAAGGGAGAATCCCTAATTTTTTTTATTAAAAACTAATAATAATACACATTGGACTTGGGTATATATATACATGCTAGTGGGACCCACAATACAATAAGGAAAAAAAAAAAAGTAAATAACTAACTAACTATATACACTATCTAACACTCCCCCTTAAGTTGGAGCATATATGTTATATGCACCAAGCTTGTTACAAATGTATTTAATTTTAGGACCTCTGAGAGATTTAGTAAAAATATCTACTAGTTGATCATTTGAATTGACAAAACTAGTCGCCACACATTCTGATGCGATCTTCTCTCTAATGAAGTGATAGTCAACTTCAATGTGTTTGGTCCTTTCATGGCCGGGGCAGGAGAAGGCAAAGGGATAGGAAGTGAGTCAGCAGGTACCTCGGCCAAAGAAGGGGGAACAGCGACACGATGACGGCGATGATAAACCTGAAGTGGGCAGGAAGACACTACATCAGGTGGGGAGATAATGGGAATTACGACTTCAGAAACAGGAAGAGACTCAGAGGTGGAGAAGAATGGTGAGTCCTCAAAGAAGGTGACATCAGCGGAGACAAAGTAGCGATGAGTCTCAGAGGAATAACAACGATAACCCTTTTGAAGTCTGGAGTATCCCAAGAAGTTGCATTTTGTGGTTTTGGCAGAAAGTTTGTCCTGTCCAGAAGTGAGAATATGAACAAAGCAAGTACAACCAAAAACACAAGGATGAAGGAAATAAAGTGGTTGGTCAGGGAAAAGAAGGGAATGAGGAATCTGATCGTGTAATACAGATGAGGGCATACGATTAATCAAATAACATGCTGTAAGAACAGCGTCCCCCCAAAAACGAAAAGGAACGTCACTATAGAGAAGGAGAGTACGAGCTGTCTCAACGAGATGTCGATTCTTACATTCAGCTACCCCATTTTGTTGAGGAGTATGAGCATAAGAAGATTGATGAAGGATCCCATGTTGGGACATAAATGAAGTAAATGGTGCAGAAAAATATTCCTTGGCATTGTCACTGTGCAACACACAAATAGAAATATATATATATATATATTTCTAAGTAAACACATATATTAACAAAAGGCAAAAACGCCGCATAGCATACAAGGAGTATATGAGGCGATGAAGGCCTCACAACAAAAGACAAAAGAGACAAAAACCCACTAACCCTTAAATGGAGGCTAACCACTCCAAGAATCCTATAAGGGAGCGTGGCTCCGCTTCACTATACAATTTTGCCCACCCCCACACATTACAAACAAAAGAATTCTTAATTTTCTGAATAGCTAACTCCCCCCTCCTAAATGTTAATCTATTCCTCTCCTTCCAAACCGTTCAAAAAATAAATAACGGAATGGATCTCCAAATTTTCTCCCTCTTTTTACCCACAAAAGAACCCTTCCAGCTAAGAACTATTTCCTTTACAGTTTCTGGAAAGACCCACTAGGCACCAAACAAACCAAGGACAATCTCCCACAACACTCTAGCCACTGTACAACGAATGAGCAAATGATTTCCATTCTCCTCTTTGCTACCACATAGATAAAAACGATTAGGGAGTTGCCATCCTCTCTTTTGAAGCCTATCAAGGGTAAGAACCCTTCCCCAAGCAGCTTCCCACGCAAAGAATGCTAATTTAGTTGGAACATTCTCCACCAAATGCCATTTTTGGGAAACATGGAGACGCTAGGGCTGATCAGCAAGCTATACGCTTCCTTAACGCCAAACTTCCCACTTTTTCCTCCCTTCCAAAAGACCGAGTCCTCCTCCAAGGTGATTCTTTGACTCCTTAAGACTTGGAGTAATTCGCCTACCACGTCCAACTCCCAATCTTTGAAGCCTCTAATAAACCTTAGATTCCAATCTCCTTGACCAGAATTCTAGTCCCACATATCCCCCACTATGGCGTTCCTTTGGGCAGCCACAACAAAGAGTTGAGGGAACCTTAGAGACAACTCCACATCCCCACACCAAGGATCGGTCCAGAACCTAATTCTGGTGACTTTCCCACATTAAAAGCCATATTATCCTAACACTAATCAGATTCCTTTAGAATTTCCTTTCAAACCCCACACACCAAACGCCCCATTTGCCTTCTTAGTCCTCCACCCAAATTCCTCTTGCCCATACTTTGCCATAAGCACTTGCTTCCACATCTCGTCCTTGGCCCGAGCGAATCTCCACACCCATTTTCCAAGCAAAGCTTTGTTCAAGGGGACTAACTTCCTCAAACCAAGCCCCCCCTCTCCTTCCTCACACACCCTCTCCCAATTGACTAGGTGGGCTTTTCTTTCCATACTTCCCCCTCCCCACAAAAAATCTCTTTGCAGCTTTTTTAGCCTTCTTGCCACTATTCTAAGCATACGGAAGAGGGACAATTGATATAAAGACATACTAGCCAAAGTACTCTTTATGATGGTGATTCTTCCACCTTTGGAGATATATTGCCGTTTCCAAAGGTCCAATTTCCACCTCATCCTTTCTTCCACCCCATCCCACACGCAAGAGGCTTTATTGGACGCACCCAAGGGCAGCCCCAGGTAGGTTGATGGCAGTTGACCTACCTTGCATCCCAACTCCACAGCCATCTCAAGAATCTCTTCCACCTCCCCTACTGGAATAATTTCACTTTTAGCCAGATTTATCCTCAGCCCCTAGAACGGCTTCAAACCAACATAAGATCCAGCTCAAGTAGGTCATGTCTTCTTTCTTTGCCTCATAAAAAACTATTGTGTCATCCGCAAAGAGAAGATGAGAAATATTGGCAACCGGCCCACTACCCCTCCGAATGTTGCACCCGGAAATGAATCCCCCTTCCACAGCCCTCCGAATAAGGGCACTCAGAACCTCCATTCCCATGACAAACAGATATGGGGATAGAGGGTCGCCTTGCCGTAGCCCCTTTGAGCTAGAAAAAAACCCAGCAGGCACCCCATTTACTAAAACTGAAAATTTAGCAGTTGAGATACAACTCCTCCACTTAGCCCCGAACCTCATTTTTTGCAAAACCCTCATCAAGAAATGCCAATTAACGCTGTCTATGCCTTTTCAATATCCAATTTGCAGATCAGGCCTTTCTCTCCTCTTTTTTGCCATGAATCGATCACTTCATTTGCAATTAAAGATGCATCCAAAATCTACCTTCCCATGACGAAAGCATTTTGATATGGGGAAACCACTTTAACAATCACATTTTTAATCCTATTGGCCAGCACCTTGGCCAATAGTTTGTACAGCCCGCCCAAGAGACTGATAGGCCTGAAATCCCCCAGCTCCTCCGCCTCTCCTTTTTTTGGCAAAAGAACCAGGAACGTGTTGTTGAGGCTCTTGAGAAAGGCATTTTGCTCATGGAACTCCTTGAACATCTCTAAAACCTCCTTTTTCATGAACTCCCAACAGAATTGTCAAAAAACCACCGTGAAGCCATCCGGACCTGGAGCCTTGTCCCCATTCATGTCCATTAGGGCCAAATGGACTTCCTTCTCCATGAAGGGAAGCTCTAAGGTATCCGCTTCTTGCTGACTGATCTGATTCAAAATTACCCCCTCATATCCGCCCTCCACTCCAAGTCTTCCGTTAGTAACTGTTTAAAGGCGTCTGCAATTCCTATCCTTACTTCTTGCTCCTTTGACAGCCAAACCCCACTGACTTTTATTCTATCCATGGTATTCCTCCTTCGGTGTGCGTTTGCCATTCGATGAAAATAACCCGTATTTCTATCCCCTTCCCTTAGCCATAACTCCCTTGATAACTGTCTCCAATGTATCTCCTCCAAATTAACCCACTTAGCATATCCTTCTTTTGCTTCTTTTTTAATAGAGGTTTCCTCCTCTCGCTTTCCACTTGATCCCAATATTCCACTTGTTGTAAAGCAACCAATTTATTACTCTCCAAACTCCCAAACACCTCCCTATTCCAGATTTTTAAGTTGTGCTTAATCACCTTCAATTTTGTAGCCAGCTTATAGCTAGCCCTTCCACTGACCGACATCTCCTGCCACCAGCTCCGCATAAGGTCTTTAAACCCTTCCACTTTCAACCACATATTCTCGAACCTAGAAGGTGAAAGGCCTCTTCTTATGCCACCCCCCTCGATTAGAATTAGGAAATGATCCGAAATAGGTCGAGGTAGTCTCTTCTGGATCACATTGCTGAACTGATCAAGCCAGCTGGGAGAAACTAGAAATTTGTCCAACCTAGCCCAGGCTTGATTATGAAGCCCTCCACTCCAAGTAAAATATCCTCCTTGTAGGGGAAGGTCAACAAGCTTAAGGTCATCTAAAACCTGAGCAAACCTCCTCATAGCTGAGGTGGTTCTCTTGTCTACTTCTTTCCCCTTGGGATAAAATAATATTAAAATCTCCCTCTACACACCAGGGTTCTCCCCAAATTCCTCTGATTGCCCCAAATTCATCCCAAAGGCACTCCCTATCCTCTTTGGTGAAAGGGCCATAAACTCCCGTAAACACCCAGACTACCTCATTTTCAACATTTCTGAATTTACATGAAATTGAGAATTGACCCTTCTCTCACTCCAATATTTCTAAGGACCTTTTGTCCCAGCAAATCAACACACCTCCAACCGATCCAACAGCTTTTAAAGCTCTCTCCCAGTCTAAAAATCTCCCTACCCCTAAACTTTTCACCACCCCTTCTGTCATTAATTGGATTTTTGCCTCCTGGATACAGAGCAAGTCCACCTTCTGTTTCTTAACAAAAGACTTTATTATCCTCCTTTTATTATTGTCGTTCACACCCCTTACATTCCAACTCAAAAGTTTGAGATTCATTATACAATCGTTAGTTGACCCCCTCTACCCGTTAGATGACTGTTCTTCTTAACATTCCCCTTGTAATTGATTGAACACTCCAACCTTTTGAGCTCCCTTTCGAATTTCGATTTCTCCAACATCCCTTTGCTGTTTATCCTTTCCCGTCTTTTTCTAATCTTGATAAAAAAACCTAGGATTTCCTTTTCTAGGCCTTCTGTTGAAAATCCCAAAAACTTGCTAAAATTGGCCAAACTACTCTCCTCCCAATTAATCTCCTTCTCACCCCTGAGATCTTAGGGCTCGGCCTGAACTGAATTCCACTCCAGGTTTTGAACCTCTATAGCGGCGCAATTAACCTCAACCAAATCCCAGCAGCCCTTTCCACTCACTGTAGACCCCCCTGCAACTGCCAAGCTCAACATGTTTTCTTCCTGAAGGTTCTCCCTCATCTCCCCCGAGTGGTCATAAAACTCCCCCTTCGGAGTCCGACAAAAAAAAATAGAAAAGGAAAGAGAGGACCCCGCAACCCTTAAATCCCACAAGTTTGAATCAACCCCATACCTTGAAGCTTCTTCCACTATCGCACACTCTGCCATTGAACTCTGGACGACCGGCTGCTGCTTCCTTCTTTCCTCCTTCTCTCGGCACCTTATGAAATCCATCTCCAGATTAAAAACCAGACGGGCTGCATCACCTCTGTAGAGTTGGGCCTGAGAAGGCCCAGGACTGTCCCCTAGCGTGATTGCAAGCCCATGAGACAAAAGCTCCAACCCATCGGAGGCCCGCCCCCTCA
Organism: Vitis vinifera; assembly: GCF_030704535.1. NCBI lineage: Eukaryota > Viridiplantae > Streptophyta > Magnoliopsida > Vitales > Vitaceae > Vitis > Vitis vinifera. The sequence goes on from NC_081822.1 coordinate 30,089,843, forward strand.
GACGGCCCACACGCTAGCCCTACAACAATCGACTCAGCCCCCTTTAAAAATGACGGGCCTTGCACAGATGGCCCATCGGCCCACTTCAAGCCCACGGGACCTTCAACCGGGCCAAACGAACTCAGCCCATCACCCGCGGATCCAGAACTATGACGGGACCACCTGCCCGAGATGGGCCCGATTTTCAAAATCTTCTCTGCCCTCCCCTCCCACCTGCCCTCCCATCGTATCATCTAATCGGCGTTGTGCCTTGGGCCAAGCGTCCGACATTTGTCCCACGCGCAACCCTGCGCGTGTATCTCCATCACCCCTAACCTCCCCATTCTGCCGTCCAAACCAGTCTCGATTGTCCCCCTATTTCTTCCTCAGCGACGACGAGATCTCCTACCACAAAAATAGGGCGTAGACCTCCCCCTCAACCCCGATCTCCAACGTACTCGGCAAATCCTCCCCATTCGTTTTTATCAGAACCTTGGCCCACTCAAGATCCTCCTTCCTTTCCGTTGAGGAGTCGATGCCTAAGAACCCGTCGCACGCTTCCCTCACTCTCCTCAGAATTGACGGAACCCATAACGAAATTGAGAGACCTAGAATCCTTACCCAAGCTTCATTCCTAGCTTTTTTCTCTGTTGAACATCCAAATTTCGGACTCCACTGCTCCAATCCCAACTGAATCCCTCCCACTGATCTCTCCCCCGAGGCTAGGACCCTCTTAGCTTCCTCCACAATCTCAAACTCCAGAAGAACACATCCCTTACCCAGTCTAGCCATGCCTAATTTACCTTTCAACCCCCATGCACTTGCCACTGACCACCCTAACCTCTCCAAGTCCTCTTCTCGTGCTGATCTAGGATTCCATTTTCCTACCAAGCAATGCTTCAATCTACTCACATTACTCCAGTTCCTTTACCACCTCCGCATACGACTTGCCTGTGACCCTCACTTCTTGGTTATTTTCCTTTTTTTCGAACCAAAATCCCACATTCCGCAAGGACTCCACCATAAAAACCCATCCCCCCTTCTCCCCCCTAGCTTTTGGAATACAAATGCTAAATCTCCTCTTCTCCATATCGGTTACCCCTAGGCGGATGAAACACCCTACCCTGTTAACCTCTCTCACCAGAGAGTAATTCCTCCCTTTTTCCTTCCAACCGCTTTCCCATCTTCCTTCTTTCCCATCCCTTATGCACTGAATCAGCCCTTCTATAAACAACCCCACACTCGCCGGGCCCAGGTGGACCCAAGACAAGATCCCTCCCTTGTTTTCCGAGATGATAACTTGGATCTTGCCTTTTCTCTCCTCGGCTTCTACTTCGAACACCTTCGATTCCACCACAAATCTGCTTCCCTTCCTCTTCCCACAATTCTCAGCTCAGCTCTCTCCCTCATCGCCTTCGCTCGCGTGCTCACTCTCGCTCTCTCTTATGAGGAAATTTTTTTTTTTTTTTTTTAACACACGAATAGAAATATTGAACTGGGTTTGGATTTCAGTATAAAATTTCTGGAAAATAGAGAGTAACTTAGCTCGATTTTTCATTAAAAATAACCAAGTACATCGAGAATAGTCATCAATGAAAGTGACAAAATACTGAAATCCTAAAGTAGACACGGTTCGACAAGGACCCCAAACATCAGTGTGGACAAGTTCAAAATGAGACTTTGCCCGATTATTCAAACGCTTTGGGAACGAGACACGAGTATGTTTCCCAAGCTGACAGGACTCACATGCAAGCGACGACAAAAATGAAAAAGGAGGGACCATTTTTTGGAACTTGGATAGACTAGGGTGGCCCAGGCGACTCTGGATGAGGAGGGGAGCATCAGTGGAAATGCAAAATGTAAGAGTTGAAGGCTAGGTGAGGTGATAGAGGCCTTGAGACTCACGTCCTATGCCAATCGTCTTCCCCGTACTCCGGGCCTGCAAGGTCACAAATTTATCAAAAAAAGTAATAGAGCAGTTAAGAGTACGAGTGATTTTGCTGATGGAGATAAGATTAAAGGAACACTCGGGAGTATAAAGGACAAAAGTGAGAGGTAGAGAAGGGAGAGGATGTGCCAAACCAATGCCTTTAGTCACAGTTTGAGAACCATTAGCTAAGGTAACAATAGGTAAGGTAGAGGTAGTAGTAATAGAAGAGAAAAGATCCTTATTACTAGATATGTGATCAGAAGTGTTAGAATCCAGAATCCAAGATCCAAGAGAAGATGTGTGGGTAAGATGGGCCGAAGCATTACCTGTCTGGGCAACAGAAGTAACAGAAGCTGACTTGGTGGCCTAATAGCGGAGATAGTCATCATATTCACTGTCAGTGAGGGAAATACCTTGAGATGTGGAGGAGCTCGGAGGCTGAGGCGGCTAAGGATCAGATGACTGGGCCACGTGGGTAGTGCGGGGAGGCTGCCCATGTAACTGATAACACCGATCACGAGTGTGGCCAAGCTTATTGCAATAGGTGCAATGAGGACGTTGGCCTTTACCTCGGTTACCACTGCGTCCTCCTCGAGAGTTAGTTTGAGAAACTAACACAGAAGAATCTAAAGTGTTATCAGATGGCAAAGTCAAAGTCTGAGTGGAGGAGATACGGAGGAGGCGAGCAAACACATTATCCAAGGATGGAACAGAGGAACTACCAAGAATCTGATCGCGGACGGTCTCAAGATCTGGTTGGAGGCCAATAAGCGTAAGAACCATGAAGAACTTGTCAATCTGTATTCGTTGATCCCCAACATTAGTAGTAAGAGGCATCACGGTCAAGAATTCCTCCTTAAGAGAGGCAATCTAGCCACTATAAGTTGATAAATCCATGTCTTGTTGTCTGACATTGACAATAGAAGAAGCCACCTTATAAAGACGTTGGATATCATTCGTGTATAACCCTTTCGCCTGATTCCAAAATTTAAAGCATGTTTTGTAGGCCCGAAGATGAAGCAGAATCTTAGGATCAACTGATTGCCATAACACACTACATAACTGTGCATCTATTTTCCTCCATTGTACTTTGTCAACCTTAGGGATATTTGCCTCCTGCGTAACAAGGTGATCCTTATAACCTTGACCCATAAACCAAAGCTCCATAGAGGCAGACCAGGACAAATAATTTTCACTGCCAACCAATTTCTCTAAAGTAATCATAGGAGATCCAGATATAACAGAGGAAAAAATGGAACTTTTAGTAGTCATATCTACTTATTTGGATTGAAGAGAGTCTTAATACGACTTCAGATCGCAGCTGAAAGAAGAGAAAACCAAGGATCTACGGCTATGAGAGACCAAATAGTAAAGAAAAACAAACGTGGCACTACTAGAAGGGTAGAAGAACACTTCCGAAGACACGTGCAGGGCTCGGGGTGGAGGGGAAGTCACCGGAGGTTGTCGGAAAGGTTGTTTAGAGGGTCGGTAGAGACAAAAAACCCTAAAAAATGCACTTGTAGGGCTCGAATGACACAAGCACAAATGGAGAGTGGCTAGACGGCGTCAGGCGAGGTTGGAGGTGGAAGCGCGTTGTCGGAAATTGCTCCATGCGCCCTCACGTGCCGGCGTGTGAGGTTTAGGCCGCTGGAGAAGAAATGCGCGTGACTAAGAATCTCCCTCCGGTGCTTTGACAAAACTTGAAGATCTCCTCTTTGTGCACCTGATGGTATGGTTGGTGTCGGAAAAGGTCTTCGCCGAAAAAGTTGCCGGCGGTGAGGGTTTTTTGACAGCGATACGGTTGACCAGAAAGCTTTAGGAGATGGGGAAGGTCACCGGAATGAAACATGATCACTGAAAGGTTTCCTAGAATTGATTCACAGATAAACCAGAAATGATTAGGTTTTTTTTTCTCCCTAGGCTCTGATACCATGTGAAAAGAGAGAAAAGGGAGAATCCCTAATTTTTGTTATTAAAAACTGATAATAATACACATTGGACTTGGGTATATATATACATGCTATCTAACACTCCCCCTACAAATACAATAAATGTATATATATATATCTTTTAAAATTGAGAAATCAAGAATATATTTTGTTTCATTTTAGAGGTATAATTCTAAACATCATGATTTTTTTTTACCACTTTGTATGAAAAATGCGACTTATTTATTGTTTTAGGGAAAAAATATTGAATCCATTATTGTCTATGTTATTATTTGAAACGGTCACTGAAAGGTTTTCCAGAATTGATTCACGGATAAACCAGAAATGATTAGGTTTTTTTTCTCCCTAGGCTTTGATACCATGTGAAAAGAGAGAAAAGGGAGAATCCCTAATTTTTGTTATTAAAAAATGATAATAATACACATTGGACTTGGGTATATATATACATGCTATCTAACACTCCCCCTACAAATACAATACATGTATATATATATCTTTTAAAATTGAGAAATCAAGAATATATTTTGTTTCATTTAAGAGGTATAATTCTAAACATCATGATTTTTTTTTTACCACTTTGTATGAAAAATGCGACTTATTTATTGTTTTAGGGAAAAAATATTGAATCCATTATTGTCTATGTTATTATTTGAAAGTCTTTCTTTTTCTTTAAATAGGTTCTTATTCCATCTGAGAGTAAGACACTGCACTTTTATGAAGCAAGATATTTAGCACTGTTGGAAGAGGTATTGTTTTCTTCTGATCTTATCTTTGCATGCTTGAATTTTTCATTTTATTTTTTTTAAGGATCTCATATGCTATTATTGATAATTATCTTATCTTTTGTCTTGAATGTTTTTTTAGGGCATATCCTATGTATGTGTGTTATTTTTTAAGCTTCATCTAATGCTTAGTTTATGGGAATATAACGCTTATAGATTATTTCATAAGGGTAGCAAAGATGTGGTTCTATTTATTACTTTTTTATTCTTAGTTTGGAAGATCAACATGTACATATGCGTTAGGCTTAAACCAAAACTAGTCTTTCTATGCATGAATGATATAATATGATGTTTAGTGAAGGGCTTTCTTGCATCGTATTTGAAAGTATCGACAAGTATCTACAAATAAATTTGTCTATGTCAGTTCAATCTCTAGGAAATCTAAATTGGTTATTGTGTATATTTTAAGTGTATTGGTAATTAAAGAGGAAATTGTGATTTTTCCAAGTGTGTATTACTAGGTGTAGGTTGGGGGAGTTCCATGGTTTGGGGGGCTCCTGTTAGGGGCATTGCAACTCGCTTGGTGGTTGGTAGTTGTTAAGAAGGTGGGTGTTTGTTTTTATTTTCCTTCTCTTGCTTGCCATTTGGCCTTAATTGTATACTTCGTGTGTACTTTGATGAGCCTTTTTCTAGGCATCTTTAATATATTCTCCTTTTTACTATAAAAAAAAAAAAAAGATTAAAGAGGAAAACCTTCTACAATTTAAGGAAAAGGACCTTCCTTTGCCTTAGACAATTTAAGAAGGCATCCATCTAACATATGAGGAACATCTTGTAGAATTTGAAGAAGAGGCCTCCATCTCACATATGAGGAACCCTCTTTTGCCTTGGGAATTTAAAGAAGTGATCCTTTGCCTTCGTAAATGGAGAGGTGAGAATCCTTCCTATCAACCTTTGATCAAGCTCAATAGCTTTTTGTCAACAACAATAGAGCATTATGAGCACTTAAAGAATCTCATTGTTGGGCAATCGTAATCAATGATGCAGACAAACATAGACTAAACTTAAAAACATTTGGATGAACAAAATATCCACTTCCTAAATTATTTTGAGCAAACTTCTAAGCTTATCCACTTCCTAAATTATTTTGAGCAAACTTCTGAGCTTCATTAAAAGAGTAAAATCATTGAAATATTGGAAATTGAAAATATACTCCTACTTGAAATCCTCTTAGAATAACAAAGAAAGAAGTCCATTATTCTTTTTCAACAAAATAATTCTGTAATGTGATTAAGGAATTCCTAAATCTACATTGTTGATAGGAAAAATGTTAACATGTGGTTTGCCACTCTTAAAAGCTTTAGTGGCCCCTTGTGGAATGGTTGTAGGGATTGATCCCTAATAGTTAAGAATTCCTTTGAGCAACCATCATTGTTTTGTAACAATATATTATTAAACTTTCAAGATAAAAAAAATATGCTAAATGATTATCTTTATCTTTAATATGTTCAAAATGTACTATATAGCCATTACATGTAATAGTATATCTACAAGATTTAAACTCTTCTAGTACTTCTACTTTTTCACGTTGTTTATTGTAAAAAGTAACTATGTCAATTTGTTCTTATAGTGAAAGGTTTGTTTAAAAACAACCTAAAGGTATTTAAAGCATTAATTATTCCCATTATTTCCAAGTCTATATGCTTGTGATCTTTTATTTGGGTAGAGGCATCCATCAGGAATAGTGTGGTGTATTTAGAATACATTGAGAGATTGATAATGCCAACTTCAACATTATAGTGCAACTATGTCTTTGACATATTCTATCTTTGTGTTCAATATCTGAGTGCTTATACTTCATCTCATAAGGATATGGAGTTGCTATACCTATACCTATAATATTGATATACCTATAATATTGAAACTTAATGAAAAAAGTTAAGATTATAGGCATAATTAATAAGAATTTTTCTATTGTTAATAGTAATTGTAAACTTATAATCACGTGCTTGTTGTGGTACAATTATCTTGTTTTTGAAATGATAGGAAGATGCCTTAGTGGAGGGACGCATTTATAATTGAAGAATTTATTGATCAATTGGCCCATTGTTTCTTTGATAGCACATGAACATATCTTTCACACAATTGGCAGATTGGATTCGATAATTAAATACTTTGCATTTGTCAAAGATGTGTTAGCGCATCACTAGATTGACCACTACCTGAATTGCTTTTGAAAAAGACATGTTGTTTTCTTTCACATTTACTAGCCTTAGATGCTCATATCGTAGTTCAATAGGTTTCCTGCTCCTTGAGGTGCATATCAACAAAGTACAATCAATGGAAAAACAAAATAGGTGTAGAAGCTAGTATACCAAAGATAAAACAAAAATAGTGTATGAATTTAGAGATTTGGAAAGATTGTTAGAGAATGTAGAGAAAATTGTGCAATAAATAAATAAAGAAATGAGATAAAAGATTATTATTATTATTATTTTTTGGATGCATTGGAAAACAATTGAAAAACTAGCAATTTATATCCGTTGGGTCTATAGAGCAATTTCCACAAGCCATGTCTTCAACCTCAATATAGCATGGTGTGAAGGATTGTGTTGGCATGACAGGCCAAGTCTTCAAGCTCAATGCAACATGGCATGAAAGACTGTCGACACAGCCTAATCCTTCAATGGGCTGGTCATTCAACCCATTTGACATTAGATCAGGGTTTGAGATTTCAGACAACCTTCATCTGCATGAAACTTTATGATTATAGGCCTATGCAAATACTGACAGACCTATGTAAATACTGACATCAAAGAAGAATTACCGTTAAGGATTTCTAAAGTTCTAGAAACTAGTTTTATTCTAATTTAGTACAGAAAGTTAGGATCAATTTTATTTATTTGTGTTAAAAAAAAGGTGTTTGTTCCTAACATATAGTAAGTTAGTTGTATGGTTTGTTAGTTCCTATTTTATAGCTATAATTTAGTACAGATAGTTGTATATAAATAGATATCCGTATTCCTATTTCCTAAATGAAAAAAAATATTAAGAATTTTTCATTCTTCTTTCCAATCTTGTTCACAGCATCAGAGCTGGTTCTTTCCCAAGACTAGTGACTTATTTGCAATCTAGTTTCTTCACCAGATTATAGAAGATTATTCTTCTATTTCTTTCATCTGTTTGGAATGATTTAGCTATTAGGAGTAAGTGAAGATGAAGTTTCTAGAGAAAATATGAAATCTGATAAAACAATTCTAGTACAAAGTTTTGGAGACAATTATTCCCTGCAAATCACCTAACACCGATTGAATAGACAAGAATTCTTGCAATGGTCTCAATTCGTGAAACTTTTATTAGAGGAAAAGTGAAGATAATTTAATTGATAGGCTCATTATACCAATTCAATTAGAAGATGATCCAGGTTTTTCATTGTGGAATTAATAAATTCTATGATTATGAAATTGCCGGTGTATTCTATGGAGCTTGAGATTGGACAATGCTTTCTCTTCTTGTCAACCTCAAAACAATTGTGGGATGTTGTAAGTGAAACCTACTCAAATTTGCACAACTCAGCACAAGTATTTGATATTGAGATGAAGACTTGAGAGACCGAGCAAGGAGATCAGAGTTTACTAGCTATAATAGCATTCTAAAATGTTTATGGCATGAACTAGACATATTTTATGATCTTTGTTAGAATATGCAATAATTCATTGGGATAGACATTTTTTCTGTGATTAACTGTATATTTACAGCTATATTATTCCCATTGATGTGTTCTGCTATGTATAGGAAGTTAGGATTTTTTTTCCTAGTTTAGAACTTTATAGGTTAACTAGTGTATTCTATATATCTTGTAATATTTTTTTCTAAGTAACAAATCATTTTTTTTATCACTCTTTCACAAGTTTACATGGTATCATAGCCATTTAGGCTCTTAGGTTTACTGGCAACCTTCATTATTATTCTGTTTAGGTAGAGTTAATAGCCAGCATTTTGTGTCCTACTTCATGACCTTCATCGTTGTTACCTTTTCCATTTATTTTTCTGTTCACAACCTTCATTGTTGTTATTTTTTTGTGACCACCTAAAAAAATCTCCTCATTCAGCTCCTACCGTCATATTCTCCTTCAACCATGTTTGAAACACCTAAGCCCACCAACACCACTTCATTAATAGCTTCTTTCACCGCCCAGGCATCCATACACTCTGAAAATCCTACTCTGCAAATCACCACATCAAAACTAAAGAGGCATCCATATGCTCTGCAAATTTCTTTGAGAAGCAATGGGAAATTCAAATATGTTATTGGGACAGCAAAACCGCCACTTGAAAGTCTTAGCTACTACACTCCATGCAACCTGAGATTAGTAAGACATATCTACTTTTTCCCATGGCTAAAGACATTTGGGAGGTTGTTAATAAGACCGTTCAAAGGTTGGTTTCACCTCCCAAGTTTTTCAGAACAAGCAACAGATTATGAATACCAAGCAAGGGACTTCAAGTGTCACGGAATACTATAACTCTCTCAAAGGGTTATTGATGGAGTTAGATCTCTACCAAAACATGGAGATGGAGTTTGCTGCTGATTCAAAGAAGATGGAAATGCTGGAAATGGGACGAGTCTTTCGATTTTTGTTGGGACAAGTAATCCTGAATTTGATCAAGGATGGGAAAGAATACTAGGAAAAGACCTTTTTCCTGATCTTGATGAAGCTTTTTCACACATTCATGGGGAGGAAAGTTGTAAAAAATTGATTGGCAACAAAACTGAAAATTGTGGAAGTCTTTACAACAGAAAATTTTGCTCTAGCAGTGGCTAAACAAAATCAAAATGCAAGTGACAACAAGAAGTCAATGGACAAGGATAAAATGTGGTGTGACTAATGCAACAAATCAAGACTAAAGAATCCCGTTTGGGCTAATTAAGAAATTATTCTGGTGATATATTTAAAATACATGTACAAGAATACATTATATAGACAGATTACAAAAGAATAGATAAGGAAAGAATAGATAGGAAAAAAATCTCTACAGCCATACAGATATTTACAGCTAGAAATTATCTCTACATCTGTACAAATATTTACAGCTAGCAATTATCTCTACAGCTGGACAAATATTTATAACTAGCACTTAGGATAACAGCTCCTAGGATCTCCTGAGATTGCCAACAAAGATGAGCCATGTGTTGGAAGCTACATGGAAAGCCTTAAAACCTGAAACAAATTGGCAACAAAGGAGGAAATCAGCCTACTGGATTGGGACAAACCAATCCACAACTGTTGTTGAAGAAAAATCAGCACAATTGGGGATTCAACAAATCTGATATTAAGAAGCTGAAAAAATTGAACTAGTTGGAGGATTCTAATGCAAACATCAAATTCAGGTTCAAGTTCCATGACTCAATTAGGTACAAAGGCTTCAATTTCTTTTCAAAATAACTCCAATACCTGGATCATTGATTCAGACCAACATGTATAAATTTTTTTCCAGCTACTTACCATGTTCAGGAAAACAAAAAATCAAGGTAGCTGATGGATCATTCTCCTTAGTTGCTGGTGAAGGATCTATACACATTTCACCCACCTTAACCTTACACTCTGTCTTTCATGTCCCAGATTTAAACTATAATCTATTGTCTATTGGAAAAATTACAAAAGATTTGAATTGTTCCTTTAAATTCACCCTTACAGGTTGTTAATTTTAGGATCATTTGGGGAATATGATTGGGCATGGTAAATTGAAAGATGAACTTTACTACTTGGAGACCAAATGGAGAAATGGAGGCGAAGAGTCTCAATGCCTGGTTTCAACCCACAAAACTGGTTTGAACCAAATCCTTCTTTCGCATGACCATTTAGAACACCCCTCTTGCCTTTGTTAAAAAGGTTGTTCCCTATCTTGTTTGAGAAAATAAACATTAGCAAGTTCGATTGTGAATCATGTACTCTTGCTATACTCTTGCTAAACAACATCGCGTGAGCTTTCCAATAAAAGAGATTCAATTTGTTTCCCTATTTGGTTTAATTCATTTAGATGTTTAGGGCCCATCTCATGTTACCAATATTTCCAGTGCTCATTGGTTTGTTACTTTTATAGATGATTGCACTAGGACCACTTAGGTTTATCTCATGAAAACCAAGTCTGAAGTGCCCTTAATTTTTCCTACATTTCATAAATTTGTTAACACTCAATTTAGAGTCAAAATTCAAACACTGAGATATGATAATAGTAAAGAATATTTCAATCAAGAGTTGATGAATTACTTGAGCAATGAAGGCATTCTATATCAGTCAACATGTGTCAATACCCCACAATAGCATGGAGTGGCTGATAGAAAAAATAGATGTCTTTTAGAGGCAGCTCATGCTCTCTTATTCCAAATGAATGTATCGAAATGCTATTAGGATGATGCTATACTAACAGTTGCATACCATATTGATAGAATGCCGACAAAAGTCCTAGAAAACCAAGCACCAGTGAAGAAACTCATGACACTATTTCCCAACTTTCAAGGTGAAGAATTTCTGAATTCCTTTATTGATTTTTTAGGTACACACCATACACATATATATACACAAATGACTGAATAAGAAAATATCAATCTAGCTTGATTCTCTCCTAAAATTAGGAAACTGAATCATCCTAAATGATCTCTCCTTTTTTATTCCTAAAATATTTTCCTAAATTAAAACCCTAACTTTGAATGCCAAATTTCAACACTCCCCCTCAAGCTGGAGAATATATATCATATAATCCTAGCTTGCAAGTTAAGTCTTCGAAGTTAGGCCTAGGTAAAGCTTTGGTGAGGATGTCTGCGGTTTGGTGCTTGGTAGGAACATAGTTCAATTTAACCGTCTCACTAGTCACCTTCTCTGTGATGAAGTGTCTGTCAATCTCAACATGCTTGGTCCTGTCATGATGCACGGGGTTCTTTGCTATGCTTATAGCTGCTTGATTATCACACATCATCAGAATTGGAGATGAACTCGTTTGTCCCAGTTCACTAAGAACCCTTTTTATCCAAATCCCTTCACAGATTCCCTGTGCAAGAGCTTTGTACTCAGCTTCTGCACTACTTCTGGCTACAACTGATTGCTTCTTACTCCTCCAGGTAACAAGATTTCCCCAGACAAAAGAACAATATCCAGAAGTGGACCGCCTGTCAATGATGTTTCCTGCCCAATCCGCATCTGAGTATACTTCAGTGTCACGGTTCTCTGTCTTTCTGAAGAATAGACCTTTCCCTGGTGTCATTTTTAAATATCTAAGAATCCTGTAGACTGCTTCCATGTGTTCCTCAGTGGGGCTATGCATGAATTGACTTACAGCACTCACTGCAAAGCCAATATCTGGCCGAGTCTGTGAGAGATAAATCAAGCGCCCGACAAGCCGCTGATATCTCCCCCTGTCTATCGGTGTACTTTCTTTCTCGATACCAAGTTTCTTCTGACTATCCATAGGAGTATCAATTGGTTTGCATCCAAGCATACCGGTCTCCTTAAGAAGATCGAGTATGTATTTTCTTTGAGAGACTACAATTCCCTTCCTTGATCTAGCCACTTCCATACCAAGGAAATATTTCAAATTTCCAAGGTCTTTAACTTCAAACTCTTCTGACAAATACTTCTTCAAATTCTGTAATTCCTCCATATCATTCCCAGATAGAATAATATCATCGACATAGACTATCAATATGGCCATTTTCCCGGCATAAGACTTCTTGACAAATAGAGTATGATCAGCCTGACCTTGTTTGTAGCCCAGCTTCAGGACTGCTTTTGTGAATCTATCAAACCAGGCTCGAGGAGATTGTTTAAGGTCGTACAAGGATTTTTGGAGTTTGCAAACCTGATTCTTTGCCATACTTTCTTCGAAACCAGGTGGTATTTCTATGTAGACTTCCTCTTCTAGGTCACCATTTAGAAACGCATTTTTTATGTCCAGTTGTTGCAAGCACCAATCTTGATTGACAGCCAATGAGAGAAGAATCCTGATAGTGTTCAGTTTTGCAACAGGAGCAAAAGTCTCCTGATAGTCTATCCCATAGGATTGTGTAAACCCTCTAGCTACCAAACGAGCCTTGAATCTCTCGACTGATCCATCTGCTTTGTATTTTATGGTGAAAATCCACTTGCACCCCACGAGCCTCTTCCCAACCGGCAAATCTGTGATAGTCCACGTCCCATTCTTCTCAAGTGCATCAATCTCATCTTGTACTGCCTTCTTCCATTCTGAAATTTTGAATGCCTCTTGTATTGTGTTGGGAACCTGAGTATCATCAAGAGAAGTAGCAAATGCTCTGTAAGATGGTGATAGCCCTTCATACGTAACATAATTCCCAATTGGATGATCTGTACATCTCCTAACACCCTTCCTCAATGCAATCGGCAGAGTAGAATCATCAATGCTGGGAATTAACAGCTCTCCAGCCCTATCCTCACCTATGTTCTATTTAGGAAGACTTGAATTGGAGTCAATATATTGGTCACATGTTGACTGTGATCCGTGCTCTAATTCCTGTCTTTTCCTCCTCCTGATGTAAACTTGTAAGTTCTCATTAGCAAGTTGTGGGGCTATAGGTTGAATAGGCATGGGAGATTGGATGGTCACGGGAGAAGGAACATTTGTGTGATGGGCTGGCTAGACTGATGACGGCATGGGTGTGGACAACTCAGTGGGCGCGAATTGGGAAGGATTTGGTGACTCTGAGTGAAAAGAAGGTACACCCTCAAGAAGAGACTCCCAAACTTGATGTTCATTCATGCTCTCCCCCTGAACATGAGATTTGGGATAGAAGAAGACATGTTCAAAGAAAAAGACGTCTATGGTGGTGTAAAATCTTTTGTTGGTTGGAGAATAGCATTTGTACCCTTTTTGGGTTGGAGAATACCCTAGGAAAATGCACTTATTGGCCCGAGGAGCAAATTTGCTACGATTTTGAGGATACACATGAACGAATGCCATGCAACCAAATACTTTGAGTGGTAAATCAGAAGAGGCTGCACGGGTGTGAGGAAATTGTTTTAAGAAAAGTTGACGTGGGGATTGAAAGGTAAGCACTCTGGATGGCATACGGTTAATCAAATAGGTAGCTGTGAGAATAGCTTCCCCCCAGAAATAGTTTGGAACATTAGAGGAAAACATAAGGCACCGGGCAACCTCCAAGAGATGTCTATTCTTGTGTTCAGCCACCCCATTTTGTTGTGGGGTGTCAACGCAAGAACTTATGTGGATAATGTCGTGATTTTGAAGATAAGTACTGAGACTACTAGTAAAGTATTCCTTTGCATTATTTGACTTGAGGACTTGAATTTTGGAATTGAATTGATTTTGAACCATAAGATTGAAGGTTTGAAAAATGTGTCCGACCTCTGACTTTTCTTTCATAAGGAAAACCCATGTTACCCGTGTGTGATCATCAACAAATGTCACAAACCATCGAGTGCCAAAAATATTTTTTATCCGGGAGGGACCCCACACATCACTATGTACTAGAGAGAAAACAGTCAAAGGTTTGTATGGGATTTGAGGATATACTGTTCGAGTATGTTTTGCAAACTGACAAATTTCACAATGATAAGATGCTGGATTTTTATTGATAAATAATTTGGGAAACAATTTTGCAAGGTAAACAAAGCTAGGATGACCAAGGCGATAGTGTAACATTATAATCTCACTATCTTTATTAACCTTAGAATTTGACACAGAATTGAAAGACTAACATACTCTGACACTGTACGCAACTTGCTTGAGAGACTTGGTTTGAGAATTGGCCACATGAGAGGAGGTAGAGCCCGGAACACAGTTCAGCACTGCCAATCATCTTCCCCGATTTCAAGTCCTGAAAAACACACGAGTTTGGATAGAATTTAGTAACACATTGGAGATCACGGGCCAATTTGCTAATGGACAAAAGATTACAATCCAAGTTTGGAATATGGAAGACAGAGTCAAGATATAAGTCTTTAGTAAGTTTTGTAGAACCTGTCCCGGCAATTTTTGACTTTGAACCATCAGCAATATGGACGGATGAATGACCATTACTTGGCTTGTAATTTTGAAGAATGGCAGCATCTCCTGTCATGTGATCAGAAGCACCTGTGTCCACTATCCACGGCTTCATTCCTCCTCGATTAGCAATGAAGGCTATCCTGGTAGTACTGCCACTGCCAACTTGGCTTAATAGTTTCTGTAGCATCTCCATCTGCTCTTTGTTGAATGGACTCGGCTCGGGAACAGATGTGCTCGCAGAGTTGGCAGCCACGTGTGCTCTGCCATCTCTGTCAGACCGTGGCTTTGGTTTCCAATCAGCCGGTTTGCCATGAAGCTTCCAACAAGCCTCCTTATAATGACCTGGTTTCTTACAATAATCACACCAAGGCCTATCCCGTTTTTGACGATCTCCACCACTACTATTAAATGACCGAGCAGCAAAGGCAGAAGCATCCAATGTTGGGGCAGGTTGCTCTTTGGATCCCATGATCACTTTCTTTCTACTTTCTTCACGCCTAACCTCTGAAAAAGCCTCCCTGAGACTTGGAAGGGGTTTAATGCCCATGATTCGGCCTCTAACATCATCAAATTCCCTGTTTAGTCCTAGGAAAAACTTGAACAGTCTTTTTTGTTCCACAATTTTCTTGTATGTTGCTGCATCATCCGAACATTTCCATGAGTGAGTCTCGAATAAGTCAAGTTGCTGCCAATACCTTGTGAGTGTGTTGTAATACTGAGTAACTGACTGCTCTCCTTGGCGGAAGTCATGTAAGGCTGATTCAACCTGAAAAAGTTCTGAAGTATTTTCAGAACTTGAGTAAGTTTCTTTGGCTGCATCCTAGATGTCCTTTGCAGTCCTAAACAGCAAAAAAATTTCACCTATGTCATTGTTCATGGAATTGATAAGCCATGACATGATCATGCTGTTTTCAATCTTCCACTTCCTGAAACCCAGTTTTGTAGTTTCTGGCATGACTGCTTCTCCAATGAGGTACTCATCCTTTCCTTTACCGCAAATGAACAGCAACACAGATTGTGACCACTGTAAATAGTTATGGCCATTTAATTTGTGTCCTATGATGAGAATAGGAGAGGAATCACTGCCACCAAGGTTTGGAATTTCAGATCTACCCCCTGATTCTAGTGACGTGACGCTGGATACTTGTGATGATGCCATTCCGTATTTTGACATGGATCGGAAAGGTAGAAGAACACTTCCCAAGGCACGTGCAGGGATTGGAGTTGAGAAAAAATAGCCGGAGGACGTCGGAAAAACTGATCAGAGGGCCCGCGGAGGCAAAAGAACCCCAAAAGAGGCACGTGCAGGGCTCGGATGGCAGAAACAGGTAAGAAGGGTGGTTGGCCGGCGTCAGGCGAGCCTGGAGGAGGAAGCGCGTCACCGGAAAGTGGCTCACGCGCCCTCACGCGCCGGCACGTGAGATGCAGCCGCCGACCGGAAAAACGCGCGTGGACGGCGCGTGGATGGTTTTCTGGCTCCGGTGCTTTGGGAAAAATTGGAGATCTCCTCCAGGCGGTCCTTGCGGTGTAGAAAAGTTCGCCGGAAAAGTTGCCGGCGGTGAATGTTTTCTGACGACGATTCGACCGACCGGAAAGCGTTTTCTCCCTTGACTCTGAGAATAGGGACTGATGACCGGAATGAGAGATGGCCAGAGAGAGAGATGGTCGGATTGAGAGATGGCCAGAGAGATTTGGCCGGAATGAATGATGGCTTGAATAAGAGGTGGCCAGAAGGGATTAGGGTTTCAGAAAACTGGCTCTGATACCATGAAGAATTTCTGAATTCCTTTATTGATTTTTTAGGTACACACCATACACATATATATACACAAATGACTGAATGAGAAAATATCAATCTAGCTTGATTTTCTCTTAAAATTAGGAAACTGAATCATCCTAAATGATCTCTCCTTTTTTATTCCTAAAATACTTTCCTAAATTAAAACCCTAACTTTGAATGCCAAATTTCAACACAAGGAGTAGGTGCTTTACCACCAAAGATCTTTGGATGTGTATCCTATATTCATATCCATGACCAATAATGTGGAAAGTTGGATCCTAGAGTTGTGAAGACTGTGTTCTTAGGGGGAGAATACAAGTGTTATCACCCTCCTACAAAGAAGATTTATGTTGTTATGGATGTGACCTTTGTAGAGAATCAACAATACTTTGATAGTACCTATCTTTTGGGGGAGAATATATCAACATTGGAAGATAGGTGGGATTGGGATGCGGAAAAAGAATTGAAAGAAGGAACAAACATCATTGTTGCTGAAAAGAATGATGTAATTGTTGCTGAAATGAATGATACAGTGGCTGAAACTGTGGATAAAGCTAATGGGAATAAAATGGTTGTCCATCCAAGTTAGAGAGATAATCCCAAAAATCCTTCCTACAACCAATCAAAAACTGTTTCACCAACGATACCTGCTGAAACTTCTCTTAACCTCTCACAAATAATGAAACCATCGCTGAGAGACCTAAAACTCCAATTCTCAATGTGTACTCTAAGAAGAAAAGATCCATCATCACATCTCTAGTTCCAATTGTCAACCTTGAAACAAGTAATGAAAATAACAATGTAAGTCTACCTTCTACTTTAGAGATCTCTTCTCCCAGTAGTCTTGATTTGCCTATTGCTTTTAGAAAAAGGGTTTGAGCTTGCACTTGTTACCCCATATCTCATTTTGTGTCTATGCAAAAACTTTCACCTCCATGCCAGGTCTACCTCTCACAAGTTTTGTTTCAACAAATACTCACCTCTATTTAAGAAGCCTTAAACTCAAAACCATGGAAAGATGCCATGAATGAGGAGATGATAGCATTGAAAAAAAATCAGACTTGGGAGATTGTTGATTTACCAAAAGGAAAGATGCCTAACCATAAATGGATCTTCACCGTGAAGTATAAATCGTATGGATCATTGGAAAGATACAAGGTAAGACTTGTCACCAAAGGGTACACTCAAACTTATGATATAGACTACCACAAGACTTTTGCACCAATGACAAAGATGAATACTGTCAAAATTCTTTTGTCTTTGGCTGCCATCAAGGCTTGGTCTCTAAATCAATTTGATTTGAAGAATGCATTTCTTCACAGAGATTTAGAAGACGAGGTTTATATGGGCATACCACTAGGATATGAGGAGACATGACAAAAAAACCAGGTAGGTAGATTGAAAAAATCCCTCTATGGACTAAAACAATCACCTCTAGCATGGTTTGAGAGGTTTACCAAGTCTATGCTTGATAGAGGCTATTCCCAAAGTCAAGGTAATCACACCTTATTCATAAAACTATCTTCAATTGAGAAAGTTACTGGCTTAATTGTGTATGTGGATGATATTATTGTGATTGGTGATGACCACGAGGGGATTTTAGAATTGAAGGTCTATTTGGAAAAAAAAATTGAAATTAAAGACCTTGAAAGTGTAAAATACTTTCTAGGAATTGAAGTGGCTAGATCTCAGCATAGAATTTTTATCTCCCAATAGAAGTACGCTCAAGATCTCCTTCAAGAAACAGGTATGGCTGGTTGCAAATGTATTAACACTCCAATAAAGGCTAATCACCAGCTAGAAGAAACACAAGAGAAGGAAGAACCAGTTGATCGAGGTATTTATCAAAGAATAGTTGGGAAGCTTATCTACCTATCACACACAAGACTGGATATAGCTTAAGTTGTAAGTGTGGTAAGTTGGTTTATGCATGATCTAAGCCACATCTCAAAACTGTTCACAGAATTGTTAGATATTTGAAAGGAACTCCAGGGAAATGATTTTTTTTCAGAAATGTGGTGAGTTTAAGTTAGAAGCTTATATAGATGCTGATTGGGCTAACTCCATGATAAATAGAAGACTGATTGCGGGGTATTGCACCCTCTTAGGAGAGAATTTGGTCACTTAGAGAAGCAAGAAACAACCCGTGTTGGCTCATTCTAGTGCAGAGGCAGAGTTCAAGGCAATAATGTAGGGTATATGCGAACTACTTTGGTTGAAGATAATACTCTGAGATTTGCGAGTGAGAGTGAAGAATGCAATGATACTTTATTTCGACAATAAGCAACTATAAATATAACACATAACCAAGTTCAATATGACCAGACCAAGCATGTGGAAATTGATAGACATTTTATAAAAGAAAAACTTGACTCTAGACAAGTATGTACCCCATATGTTTCATCCTCCAACCAGCTTGCAGATGTGCTCACAAAAGCATTATCCAATGCAAACTTTCAATAGATAATTAGCAAGCTTGGGATCCGAAGTATCTTTGCATCAACTTAAGTGGGAGTTTTAGAATAGGTAATAATTTGTTAGAATGGGCATTTTTTCTGTAAATTAGTTGTATATTTACAGTTGTATTATTCCCATTGATGTGTTCTGCTATGTATAGGATTTTAGGATTTTTTTTTTCCTAGTTTAGAGCTCTATAGGTCAACTAGTGTATTCTATATATCTTGTAATATTTTTTTTCTAAGTAATAGATCGGGTTTTTTTTTATCACTTTTTCATAAGTCTACAATCTTAAATAGAGTTGTGCTATTGTACTGATAGTGCTTGGCTTAAGAAGATGCTTGTGAAAGAAAGAGTACTAGAATTTCTTGCCTATTTGAATAAGGAATTGGATGAAGTTTGTGGACTTGTACTTGGTAAAGAACCTCTTCCTTCTACAAGAGAAGTCTTCTCAGAAGTTTGAGGGGAAGGAAGTAGAAGAATTGTGATGATGGACAAGACTAAACCTACTATGGTCTCTAAAAATTTTGCCCTTTGTGTTTCTACTATGGAAGGTCTATCAACTAAAGTTGGAATAACAACCGTTAGCCAAAGGAAGAAATTTAATGAACAAGAAAGATGGTGTGATTTTTGCAATAGGCTAAAGCATGCCATGGAAACCTATTGGAAATTGCATGATCAGCCAACAAATTGGAAGAGGCAAAAACCTGAAGAAAGAACCCAAGGAATGCGACCACTAGCAAAAACTCAAAAGTAGTTTTTCCTAGAGCTCTAAGTTTTGTTTCTAATACATCTTGGATTATTGATTCAGGTGCTTCAAATCATATGACTAGTTAATTTCAACTTTACTCATCCTATACTCCATATTATGGAAATTTAAAGATTAGAGTTGCATGGAAAGGTTCTATATTTCTTTCTAAGAATCTCTCTCTAAAATTAGTCCTTTACGTTCTTAATTTTGCATGGAAATCTTTTGTTTGTTAAGTAAACTAACCAGGGATTCCAATTGCATTGTAGAGTTCTCACATTTTTATTGTAAATTTTAAGACATATATTTGGAGATGATGACTAGTAGTGCCAGATAGGTTGATGGACTATAGTATTTTGGTGGGGATTCCCTTAATAGTAGAGAAGCTCAAACTACAAGTAGAAATGAAGTTTCTTTTTCTACTAAGAATCAAATAATGTTATGGCACAATATTTGAAGCAATTGTTCACTATTTTTGTTTAAGAATAAAAATCCTTAGTTTTTTTCAATTTGAAAGTTGTCAATTGTGTAAACATTATTGTGTTTCTTTTCAATTGAAACCTTACAAGGAATCTAAGTTTTTTGCTCTTGTTCATAGTGATATATGAGGAACTTCAAGGGTGACAAATTTAGCAATACTAGATGGTTTTTCACATTCATAGATGATCATACTAGGATATCTTGGTTGTATTTGATAAAAGGAAAATCCGAGGCTAAGTGAATTTTCAAAGAATTTCATAATATGGTTAAAACTCAATTCTAAATCCAAATAAGGGTTTTAGAACTGAAGCGGGAGGGAATACTTCCATACCATTCTTGGCTCTTCTTGAAAGGACAAGGTATTATTCATCTATTCTCATGTATTGACACACAACAACAAAATGGAAATGTTGAGTGTAAGAATGTATTTTTGTTAGAAGTGGCTAGGACTATTATGTTCACCATGAGAGTTCCTAAGTACCATTAGATTCTTACTTGATAAGTAGAATGCCTACTAGGATTTTGAAATTTCAAACCCCATTGCAGTGCTTCTTCAATTTTTTTTCCTAAACCAGAATTATTAATTCTCTCCCATTAAAAGTCTTTGAGTGTATATTTGTTCATGTCCAAAAACAACACTATTCCAAACTTGACCCTATGTTTGCCAAATGTGTGTTTCTTAGTTATTCCCTAACAACATCATTCCAAACTTGACCCTATCAAATGTGTGTTTCTTAGTTATTCCCCAACTTAAAAAGGGTACAAATGCTATGATCCCATTTTTAAAAAATCTTTTATGAGCATGGAAAATTTGAAAACAAGCACTACTTTACCATAACTTCTATTCAGGAGGGAGATAATTACTAGGGAATGTTTTTTTGGGAAAATTTTAGGTTCACTAACTATGCCTATACTAACTTCAAATTCAAGGGGAGAAACACTACTTGAACAAGTTGCATTGAACTTTGTGTCTACTCAAGGAGGAAAAAAGATCAAGGTATGGAAAATCAATCCCTCACAACTCACCAAACATCACATTTGAGTATATGTACCTTGGAAGAACATGTATTCCAACTCCTAAATCTCTTCTATATGTTATACTATCTTCTAAATCTCTTTCCTCGGATGGTTCTAGTGCAGCAAATATCTATAGTGAATGTAAATGTTCCAATTATGTTAGAAAAAAGTACTATTTGTATTAAACATCGTATTGCTAAACATGTCTTAGATCATAGATTTTCTTCCACTATGATGGTCTTTACCACTAATATGTTCAGTGTTAACATTCAAAGGGATATGCAGGAGGCTTTGATTGTTTTAGAGTGGAAGCAAGTTGTTTTGGAAGAAATGAGGGCACTTGAGAATAATGAGACATGACAACTTGTAGATGCACCAAAAAGAAAGAAACCCATAGGTTGTAAACGGGTATTTAATGTGAAATACAATGTAGATGGATCCACATAGACTTATAGGATTAACTACAAACATTTGCACTGGTTTGAATGCGATCAGAGTTCTCTTATCTCTTACAAACATCTTAAACTAGTCCTTACAATAGTTAGATGTCAAGAATGCTTCTAAAGGTGAATTAGAGGAAGAAGTTTATATGGTTTTGCCTTAGGATTTTGAAAGAAGATTTGGCAGTGAAAAGTATATGTAGGCTAAAAGAAATCACCCTATGGACTAAAACAATCACTAAGAGCTTGGTTTGATTTGCTAAGTTCATTAGAAGCAACAAGCACTCATAAAGCCAGGTAGATCATACTCTCCTCTATAATCATTCTAGTGATGGCAAGCTTGCTATACTAATAGTAAACGTGGATGATATCATCCTAGTATAAGTTCATTAGAAGCAATGGGCACTCACAAAGCTAGGTAGATCATACTCTCCTCTATAATCATTCTAGTGATGGCAAGCTTGCTATACTAATAGTAAAGGTGGATGATATCATCCTTACTAGAGATGATGTAAATGAATTAGAGAGATTGAAGAATTTTCTGGCTAAAGAGTTTGAGATCAAAGATTGAAGCTTTACATCGATGTTGATTAGGCTAAGATAGGCTTAATATTTAAAAGCACAATAGCCTTCAGATTGAATCATTAGATTGATGCTGATTAGGCTAAGAAACGGATAGGAGATCTACTTTAGGCTATTGTTCTTTTGTAGGAGGAAACCTAGTGACTTAGATGAGCAAGAAGCATCTTGTTGTTGCAAGAATTTAGCCAGCTGCTCATGGTATTTGTGAACTTCTTTGGTTGAAAAAGTTGCTTCATGACCTAAGAATTCCTAGTGAGAAGCTAATAAAGCTCTTGGTATTTGTGAACTTCTTTGGTAGAAAAAGTTGCTTGATGACGTAAGAATTCCTAGTTAGAAGCTAATAAAGCTCTATTTTGATAAGAAGGCAGCTATTAATATTACTCATAATCCACTTCAACATGATAGAACTAAGCATGTTGAAGTAGACCGCCACTTCATCAAGGATTGAAGTAGCCTTCAGATTGAATCATTACATTGATGCTGATTAGGCTAAGAAACGGGTAGGAGATCTACTTTAAGCTATTGTTCTTTTGTAGGAGGAAACCTAGTGACTTAGATGAGCAAGAAGCATCTTGTTGTTGCAAGAATTTAGCCAGCTGCTCATGGTATTTGTGAACTTCTTTGGTTGAAAAAGTTGCTTGATGACCTAAGAATTCCTAGTGAGAAGCTAATAAATCTCATGGTATTTGTTTACTTCTTTGGTAGAAAAAGTTGCTTGATGACCTAAGAATTCCTACTGAGAAGCTAATAAAGCTCTATTTTGATAACAAGGAGGCAGCTATTAATATTACTCATAATACACTTCAACATGATAGAACTAAGCATGTTGAAGTAGACCGCCACTTCATCAAGGAAAGGTTGGAAGTAGGATTGATCTGCATGCCTGATGTGTCTATTGAAGAATTGTTAGCAGATGTTCTAACTATAAGGGGCTCCATAGATATCTTCAAACCAACTTAAGGGGGAGTGTTGAAGATCTCTAAAGTTTAAGAACTAGTTTTGTTCTAATTTAGTGCATAAATAGCTAGGAAAATTCAATTATATATATATTAAAAAAAGTTAATTCCAAGTTTATAGGAAGTTGTATAGTTTGTTAATTCCTTTTTTATATCTAGAATCTATCATACATAGTTGCATATAAATAGGCATTTGTACTCCTATTTTTTGAAATTAAAAAAATAATAAGAATTGTACATTCTTCTCTCAAATTGTGTTAAGTTACCCTAGGACCTTAAATTCTCTTGCAATGTCGATGCCCTAGATATTAAATTGCATATATTGATGATAGAGAAGAATAAAGAAAAAGAGAGCATAAATGAACAAAGGGTAGAAAGCAAGAAACTATTCTTGCATCCTTAATCGATGTATGTTTCATATGCACACAAACATAAATACCTCCAAGCCCCATCCTCCAAAACTTAAGAAGCAAGGAATAATACTACTAAAACTATCAAGTGCATGTCATGAAGATTATCTACATTGTAAATATATCTTTA
Source organism: Vitis vinifera (assembly GCF_030704535.1). Lineage (NCBI taxonomy): Eukaryota > Viridiplantae > Streptophyta > Magnoliopsida > Vitales > Vitaceae > Vitis > Vitis vinifera. Next base: position 30,113,443 of record NC_081822.1, read on the forward strand.
TTCTAGGGGTTGTATGTCTAATGTAAAATGTGCATACATCTTTTTGACATTCCCTTCTCAAATATAAACTATTGTGCTTAGTAATTCACTAGCTGCTTTGTGTAATCTCCAATATTAAGAAGTGTAAAATAATACTAAAACGATCAAGTGCATGTCATGGAGATTCTTTACATATCTACTGTAAAATGTGCATCCAACTTTTTGACATTCCCTCTTTGTGTAATCTCTTTCTCTCACTACATGTCTACATTCTTTTTATGGAATGGATTAAGTTTGCCTATCTTCTCTAAAATGTTGTACATCTCTTTCAGATTTGCCCCCTTTGTAATTGATTGTTAGTGACATCAGCTAGAATGTGTAATGTGTTTTTTTTCTCTAATCTATTTGCTTTGGCAGTCTTTATTTCGAAAGAAGAAGCTCTTTGTGCATTTTGTTTTGGATCCTGTTATCGTTGGTGATTCATCAGCCGGATCATCCTTTGCTGCTAGATATGGTTGTTTAGTCATAATAGAAAATGTAAGGTTCAGTACTTCTGGAAATGTCCAAAATATTAAAACACTAGTGAGCTAAAAGGTTCTCTATCTTTTCAGGTTGAGCGATTAGATGTTGGAGCATTAGTCTCAATAAGGGGAATTGGTCGTGTCAAGATCATGGAATTTGTTCAGGTGAGTACTCAAGAGGATTGATTCAAACTTTGCAGTCTTTAGTGAATTTGTTTTTCTTCCTTATGTTTTTTCAACTCACTATTTTCATCCTTATTTGATCTAATTCCTATATCAATTTATTTTTTTTTGATCTTTCTCTACATGTCTTTGAGGCTGAAGAGTGTGTTCATCATCATATACCTTAAGATGTTGATAACCTGGTTTCACATCTCATAAATATTAGATTCTCCTATGTATCTTCCCTTGTTTTTTTTCTGTACATAATATCCACCTTTGTTTCATGTAAATTCTAAATGATGTGGGGTTTTTGTATTTTTTTTCTCTTTCCATTGTTTTACATCCTTATTTATTATTTCAACATCACACCTCTATTGGGTTTTGAGGCCGCACATCATCATATGCCTCATGTGTTTAATAATCTGGTATGACATCCCATCAATATTCCATTACCTTCCATGATATCTGGTAAGTCATATAGATTGCTCCTCAATATATTCCTCAGGTTCCTGTGATAAGGTATTCAGTTGTGGAGGCTTTCCATCCTTGTCTAAGATGTGAGGTTTTAAGAAGCTATTGATTGGTTTATTCAAATGCACCCTCTTCTACTATGGTCTTTTCTAATTTGAAAGAATTATCTCATAAGAGCAAGTGTTGGTTCGCATGTCAATGGTTTGGTTAGAAGATTCTTGATCCTAGTGGTTTGTTTTCCTAATGAATATATAGACTTTCCGAATTTGCAGGCTGCTCAATCCTTCTAAGGTTCTTAAAAGACAATTATGCTAAGTCCTTTCAAGTATTAGTTCTCTAATCAAAGGGCGAGATCTTGGGTTTAGCTGGTAGAATTGAACATTCACAGGATAAGAGAGAATTTGTACAAAAATATATAGACTAATGAAAGATAGACTTTGAGCATAGCACCATAGGTCCATAAACCATCTCTCTCTCTCTATTTGAAAGAATTATCTCATAAGAGCAAGTGGTGGTTCGCATGTCAATGGTTTGGTTAGGAGATTCTCAATCCTAGTGGTTTGTTTTTCTAATGAATATATAGACTTTCCGAATTTGCAGGCTGCTCAATCTTTCTAAGGTTCTTAAAAGACAATTATGCTAAGTCCTTTCAAGTATTAGTTCTCTAATCAAAGAGCAAGATCTTGGGTTTAGCTGGTAGAATTGAACATTCACAGGATAAGAGAGAATTTGTACAAAAATATACAGACTAATGAAAGATAGACTTTGAGCATAGCACCATAGGTCCATAAACCATCTCTCTCTCTTTGGAAGCTCTTTTCCCAGGTTGTGTGTGCAGGGCTAAAAACATGTTTGGACGATATTTTTTTGTTTTCATTTCTAAGAAAACTGAGCTAAAAAAAATGGGAAAAAAAAATGTAAACACCAATTTGGTGTTTCCAAAATTTTCGTTAGAAAAGTGAAAACCGTTTTTTTAAAAATTAAAAATGAAGAAGGGATAAAATCACCTTGTGTGACCCACGATAATAAAAGGATTATAAATATTGTAAATATGAAAAAACAAAATTTGTATGAATAAAACATTATTTCTCGAAATCAACTATTATCTTGACAGTGTGGTATAAATATTTTGTTTATTTATTAGACTATATGAATATGTTTTTATATTAGAATAATTTATTTGATTCTTTATAAATAAATTAGAATATTTTATTAAACCCCACTTTAAAATAAAAACATAGTGAACAAATATAAAATAATAATGTAAAATACGATATAATAATGATACACATATAATGTGTATCAAATATTTTGTACATATATATCGTAGAAATATTATCCATTTTAATAATATGCCTCATTTATAACAAGAGTATTATATAAAATTTTAATTATATTTCTTTTACTATTTTTCTGTTATTGAAAACTCAAGATCAAACAAAATTTTACAAATTTAATTTTAAAAAAAATAGTTTTCACTTTTTTAATTAAATAGATTTTCAAGAAAAGAAAAAATAAGTAAATAAAAACTGTTTTTAGAATATGAAAACTACAAAACGTTTTCCAAACCAAATGCAACCTAAGTGTTTGTTCACTTGTTCTCTCCCCAGTATTTTCATTCCCATATCTGTATAGGTGTTTTATGCTTCATATAATATTGCAGTTTCTCAATTTCTTATCTTCTAATATTTTTAGTATTTTATTAATGTTAATGACTAAAGCATAAAACACTCACATGGATATGGTAATACAAAAACTGGATATGGAAGCAAGAAAACAAACACTTTGAAACTTCAGGGCAGATAACACGTACACACAACTAAGGGAGAGAGCTTCATGTGGTTTACATGAACCACTAACTTTATACATGTAGAGGACAAGGAAATCCGAGAAGATAAGGCAAATCTACAAGAAATAAGTTTCTTATAATTTCTTAGAGGAGAAGAATTCGAGTGGACTTTGCAAAGGAATCTGCAGCTTTATCCAAACTTTTAGGACATGACACCAAAGTAGTAGAGGAAGTTCTGGATTTTCTATTTTAGAATGATAGATACAACAGCTGTAATGGTGACTTGGTTTTCAAAACTCTTGGGTTTCATAACCTTCTCTGATGCCATGACAAAGGAATGGGAAAACTTCATATATCCTTCTTGAAAAGTATGAAATGCAATGCAAATATTTAGAGAAGACTCTTATATCAAGAAAAAAAATCCAACTCATAAATATATAGAAAAGGATTCCTATTTCATCAAGGGAAGTCCAACTCATGGAAAAAGGAAAAAAAAAATACTTAAAGGAAAATAATAATATCTCCTATTCTTTCTTTAACAACGATTAAATTCAATTTCTAATATTATCTTTAGTTGATTGGGGCAAAGTCTTGATGTTATTTATAGCCATTAGGAAACCCAAAAAATAAAAGAAGGCACCACACACTAAATCGGACAAACTTAGATTGTAAAAGAAATGAAGGATAACAGCTAGCAGCCAAAAAAAAAGCTCAAATAAAACATACCAATTGGCAGTACTCATTCAATAGGCAACTAAGAAGTTGCCTAGTGTTGGAAAAGAAGAATTAACAACCGATCAACACTCTGAATATTAAGGAAGAAAATCGAAGGGAAGAAACTTAGCCTAACCTAGGCAAATGTGAACACATCTTCTAATCCATAAGACAAGTTGAGGGGCTAAAGTTTGAAAGAGGAGGAGAAGAGATTTTCTTTGGATTTTCTTGTTCCTCTTCAATAAAGGTACAAAAAACCATATATAATGCAATTCAATTATAACCTTGTTACTAGAAATACAAAATACCTTGTTAATTAACTTTAACAAATATAATGAGTTTCAAAACATATGTAATATCTCAATTACTCAATCTGGGTGGTAAGTAATCCATGGCCAAAACATGAAAAACCATAGATGTCTAACATAAGGTAGTTTGGTGTCTCAAGGACATCCTTATGAAACATGTAGAATAATAGGAATAGTGCTGATATTTTCTCAAATCATGAAGTTGTATCATGTTAAATATGCTTTTTAGAATTCGAGCATATAATGCTTATCGTATATTCATTTTGGGGAACAAGCTTAAAGTCCTCAAGCTCACTTACATATATATATGTACCATAGTTCTAATAAAACTTAGGACACTGAAAGGGGAATCAAAGAGATTAGAATATTGAATTCCATTGACTATGTAGTTTTCAAAAACTTGATCTGGACACATAAGCATGATTTTAACTGAATATTATCATGATTACAGCTTGAGTATTTGTGCTAGGATCACAACACCTAGAAAATTGAAAATCTACCCCTTTATGTAAGTTCTTTCTATAACATTAACATTGTACATATTGAATATACGACCATTCAAAAGATATAGGAATCAAGTCTTTGACTGGATTTACATCATATGAAGCTTAGTCCAACTCCTGAAATCTTCAACTATTTTTTATATCTTTTTAGCCTAAAGTTTGTATCATCACAGAACCCATAATCCTTGTTTGCTTATATATGATTCTTTCTACATTCTTGTTCTTTAACAGTTCTTCCCAGTATGAAATCTTCATGACAAAGTTGCTCAATTCCCTATGATCCATGCTAAATGAAACTTATTACTAATGATGATAAGGAAAATGCGGAATGGAACTATTAATCTATGATGGTTTGTTGGAATTAAAACAAAAATTGTAAGATCATATGCCAATGACAAAAAATTTGAAGATCTTATGCTAACATTTTGAAGTTTTCTCGCTTGACTTGTAGGCAGATCCATACTTGAAAGGTATAGTCATTCCAATGCAGGACAATATTTTTGAATGTGAGAGTGAAATAAGCTCTAAAGTTTCAGAACTTAAGGAGGCTCTTTACAGTTTGAATAGCTTGGAGATCAAACTAAAGGTATGTTCCCTTCATATGTATGTTTGAGTGGAGTAACTGATATGCAATTATTTTCCTCTATATATTTTGCCAAATTCTTTCAAAATTAATTTTTCAAACATCCTTTACTTTATATATATACAACAAATAATTTATGTTGTTTGAGACTGCTATTCAAACACTTAAGTTACTAAAAATGAAAAAATTGTCTCAATTAGAAAGCGATTATTCTTTACTAGATTTCATAAATATTCTTCTAGATGTAATAAATCAAAGTCCAATCGAACCAGATGTAAAATATCAACAATTCAAATAGTAAATTATTTGCAGATAAAAATATTAACATTTGAATAGGAAATATAAAGTTGTTTAAATAATCAAGCCTTTAATAAGACTTGACTTAGATAAATCTTTTTGTGTTTGTCAAAGAGACACCAACAATAATAATTTTGATGACTCAATATTAGAAATTTGGTATCAAATATAACCTACATTAAATGTAAACTTATTCTTATATTTCAATGGTTATCATAATCACTAAGTTTCATTGATGATGGTATTCAATATATGAAGCCTTAAAATTGAACATGTAAATGAGAGAGTATTATTTATAAAAGATATTATAATACTTGTTCGTTATTTATAAAAGGTCATTTTAAAGCTAAACCACATCCTTGAATCCTAAGATCTTGTTTGACAATTGTTTTTTAAAATAGTTTTTAGTTCTCTAGAACAAAAAAAGGGAAAATATTACAGTTTTTTATTTTTTAAGAAAAGAAAACAAGGTACTTTTGGAGAATATTTTTTATTTATTTTTAATTGTTTTAACTTGTTTTTTAAGAGTTGTTTTAAAAAATAATTGTACAAATATAAAGAATGATTAAAAATAAAACACTGATAGAAGTTATTTTTAAAACACATTTAAAAGCATAAAAAATAGGTTAAGAACAATTCAAGTTCACAACCAAACTTTTGTTTTACATTTTCATCAAAGAATAGTTTTTAGAAACTATTCTCAAAAATGGTTTTTTAGGACAATTTTTTAAAACGTTTCCACATATAGGCCCTGAGGACAATTTTGGAGAATATTTTTTATTTATTTTTAATTGTTTTCACCTGTTTTTTAAGAGTTGTTTTAAAAAATAATTATACAAATATGAAGAATGATTAAAAATAAAACATTGATAAAAGTTATTTTTAAAACACATTTAAAAGCATAAAAAATAGGTTAAGAACAATTCAAGTTCACAACCAAACTTTTGTTCTACATTTTCATCAAAGAATAGTTTTTAAAAAATATTCTCAAAAATGGTTTTTGAAAACAATTTTTTAAAACGTTTCCACATATAGGCCCTAAGTACTTGGTTTACTATGAAGGAAAAACTCTAATCTTTTAAACTTGTTAAAAAAAGAATAGAAGACATTATTATTTTCTATGTGGTATTTTTCCTTTTTGTTTTTCTGTACATATAAATACTGTAATGACTTGCATTCAACCATGTAGATATTGTCCGCTCTGAACCCAAAAGGGGTTCTCATGGATTTAAAACGCGTCAAGAACTTTTTCCCCTATCCGATGTGAGGCATAACAACCACCCCCCATGTAGACACAATGTCCTCATTGTGTCCCATGGGATTACGAGGCTAAATAGATAAACACCCCTTACAGGGCCAAACAAACTCCCACACCGGGGTTGGGGATAGGCTCTAATACCATTTGTAATGACCCACTCCCAACTGTATAGATATTGTCCGCTTTAAGCCTAAAGGGACCCTCGTTTGTGATATCCCACATCGGATAGAACGCGTTTTAATCCTATAGACGTGATATAAGTATGGACTCTTCTTAATCCTATAGACACGTTTTAAAGTCGTGAGGGTCCCTTTGGGTTCAAAGCGGACAATATCTACATGGTTGGATGCGGGTTGTTACAAATGGCATCAGAGTCGATTTCCGACCCCGATGTGGTGGTTTGTTTGGCCCCATAGGGGCGTGTTTGTCTATTTGGCCTCGCAATCCCATGGGACACAACAAGAATGTTGTGTTGTTTGCATGGGGGGTGTTTGTGATGTCCCACATCGGATGTAGGAGAATGTTTCTGGCTCTATATATGTATGGGCTCCTCTTAACTATGTAGATGCGTTTTAAAGTCGTAAGGATCCCTTTGAGTCCAAAGCGGACAGTATCTACATGGTTGAGAGCGGATCATTACAAATACATACATATATGGATGGAAAAACTCATTTACAAGCTTTACTAGAATTCATTATTATCTTCTGCATTTCAACCAAAAAGTTCATCATATCATGATCTTTGTAAGCTTATAAATAGATCTCATCTTCTTATTATTATTTTATTTGGAGACCATTTTAGGAAAACTAAGGGACCATGCCTAGTTGTAAGAATTGCAATATGGAAAGTTCAGTTACAAGTTTTAACATTATTCATTGTTATCTGTTGGATTCCAAATCAAAAGTGTCAACTATTGATCCATGATCTTTGTCAACTCATAGATAGAGTCCACCTCGTATATTTTAAAGGATTAAATTTACAAACTGCAATGATGCATAAAGATCTAGAACCCAGTGGCTTATAACCAAGATTCCACTGAATCATACATTCTCATATCCATGAGTATCTCATTGAGCAGGATTATTGTTGTTCCAGTGAAAGCTTTTACACCACTTGTTGGTGCAACAATATAAAGATAAAAATAAATTCACACATGAAGGTACATAAGGTTTAATAAAGTTTAGTCAACCATGCCTACATTAATAGATAAGAGAAAATCAAATCAATCATATACCATTGGGAAGTTATAGAGAAAAAGGAAGAAATGGATACAAATATTGAGTCTGAAAATATCGAATGTTTCCCACTTCTAGTATCTAAATGTTAAGCCTTTAACAATGCTCCTTATATTTGTATTTCCTGTGTAGTTTTCATAAGTCCATCTCAATCTCATAACTTTTTCCCTTCATGATACAAAATATTTATAAAAATATTTCTAATACTTTTCTCTTTTTAGCTAAAATCTAATTTTATGAAGAAATATCAATATATGAAATATTCTAAATAATATTGTTTTACCAAAAGGATTATGTCTACTAAATAGGAAATTGAGACACGTCCCAATAATCACCATCTAGATCTTTCTAGGTTAGCCTAGTATCGATTTGAAAAACATGTTCCAATTTATCCAACCAAAGTCTTCAATTATTAAGCAAATACATTTTTTTTTTATCAATAAGTATAAGATTGTATTGCAAAGAGACGCTAAAGAAGCGACCCACCAGATTACAGTATAAAGGGACTTACCCTCTTACAAAAGGGCCCAAACCTCAAAGGACCAGGCAAAACAAAAAAACCCCTCCCTTAACGCATACACACCCAGTCTATAAAATCTATTAGGGTCGAAGGACCATCTTTTATCCACAATTTGGATTCCGACCACAAAAAATACACAAAAGATGCTTTCAGCCTTTGAATGGACAACCCACAATCCTCAAATGCAATTGAATTTCTAGCCTTCCAAATAACCCAAAACAAGCATAACGGTCCCAATTGCCACGCCACCTTCCTTTTCTTTCCCACAAAAGACCCCCTCCACCCTAAAAGGGTTTCCTTGACCGACCGGGGGAAAACCCACGAAACACCAAACAAGGAAAGGAACACCATCCATACTTCCCTCGTTTTTTCACAATGGATAAGAAGGTGGTCAATTGTCTCCTCACTCTTATGGCAAAGAAAACATCTATTTGTCATAACCCAACCTCTCTTTTGCAAGCGATCCAAGGTTAGGACTCTCCCCTAAGAAGCCTCCCACGCAAAAAAGCTCAATTTGGGCTGCACACAAGAGTTCCATATAATTTTTGAAGGGAAAAAGGCAAGAGACCCCGGCTGCATGGTCCTATACAAAGATTTCACCGAAAAATCCCCATTCTTTGATGTCATCCACTTCACCTTATCCTCCTCATCCCCCCTAACCTTCTTCCCCTCCAAGCAACAAAATAGCCTTTCCACTTCTTCCAACTCCCAATCATTGAAAGGTCTATTGAAACAAGGGTTCCAACTTCCCCCCCATTCCCCCTCGGTTGTCCACACTTCATTTACCTAAGCCTCTTTGTTTGAAGCTAAAGCAAATAAAGAAGGAAAAGCCTCGCTCAAAGGGATGGTTTCACACCATTTATCTTTCCAAAACTTCACTTTCTCACCATCACCACAAAACCAACAAAAGAGTTCACTTGATGCCCCATTTTACTTATTGCCTTCCACAACCCAAAACCGTAGGTCTCCCTAGACTCACAAGATCTCCACCCTCCTCTTTCCTCCCCATATTTCCCTCTGATCACTTGGTTCCAAAGAACCTTTCTTTCATTTTCAAAACGCCACACCCATTTGCCAAGGAGAGCCCTATTGAAGGCCCTGAGACTCTTAACCCCCAACCCTCCGCTTCTTTTGTCTAAACATACAATTGACCAATTTACTAAATGTGGTTTTTGCACAAGAGCCCCTCCACCCCACAAAAAGTCCTTTTGAATCTTCTCCAATCTGATTCTAACCGCTCTAGGCATCTGGAAAATCGACATAAAATAAATCGGTAAATTTGACAATGTACTACGCACTAGAGTAATCCTCCCCCCTTTTGAAATGTACTGACGTTTCCACATAGCCAATTTCTTTCTGAATCTTTCTTCTATTCCATCCCACGCTGCAACGCTTTTGAACGGGGCACCTAACGGCATTCCTAAATAAGTGGAAGGCAGTTTTCCCACCCTGTAACCAAACTCATCAGCCAACTCATCCACATTCTCGACTCTACCAACCGGGATCAGCTCACTTTTCTCCAGATTTACTCTTAACCCTGAAATTGCCTCAAACCACATTAACAACCAGCCCATATACAATAACTGATCCTCCTTTGCTTCACAAAATATCAGCGTATCATCAGCAAACAACAAATGTGACATCTGGACCCCTTCACTTCTTCTTCCCCGAATCATACAAGGCGCCAAAAACCCCCCAGCCACTACCTTCTTTATCAAAACACTAAAAGCCTCCATCACCACTGCAAAAAGGTACGGCGACAGGGGGTCTCCTTGCCTTAACCCCCTTGAGCTTTGGAAAAAACCCGTAGGGCTTCCATTCACCATAACTGAGTACCTAACAGTGGATAGACACCACGTTATCCACCTGCACCATCTTTCCCCAAACCCCATCTTCTCCATTACTGCTAAAAGAAAATCTCAATCCACGTGATCATAGGCTTTCTCAATGTCTAATTTATAGAGAATCGCCCCTCTGTTGCTTTTCACAATGGAGCCAATTGCCTCATTAGCGACCAACACTGCATCCATAATCTGCCGTCCCTCCACGAAAGCGTTTTGAAACGATGAGATGACCTTGGCTAAGACACCCTTCATTCTATTAGCCAACACCTTAGCTAGCCAGTTATACAACCCTCACCAAGCTAATTGGCCTAAAATCCTTCAAGTCCTCTGTTCCCCCTTTCTTAGGAATCAACACTAGGAAAGTTGCATTCAAACTTCTTACAAAGCTCCCGGTCTCATGGAATTGCCTAAAGAAGTTCATGACCTCTTCTTTAACAAAATCCCACGAAAATTGCCAAAAAGCCATTGAAAAGCCATCAGGGCCTGGCGCTTTCTCGCCACAACAGCCTAACAAAGCCCTAAAAACCTCCTCCTCCGTGAAAAGCTTCTCCAGCCCCTCCACATCCCTCTCTTCCAACCTTTCAAACATCAAAGCATCTATCCTGGGCTTCCACCCCCTCGGATCTGCCAGCAGTCCCTGGTACACCCTGCAAACCACCTCTTTGATCTCCCTCTCCTCATTGTACCATCTCCCGTTCACTTTGACTCTATTCATCTGATTTCTTCTTCTATGAGCATTAGCCATATGATGAAAAAACCTTGTATTTCTATCCCCCTCTTTCAGCCAAATTTCCCTGGACTTCTGCCTCCATGACGTTTCTTCTAAAAGGACCCACTTCTTATACATCTCTCTTGCCTCCTTCCTAGCTTCTTCCTCTTCCAAGGACAATTCGCGAACCCTCTCTTCCTTGTCCCAGAAATCCAATGAATTCCACACCTCTTGCTTCTTAACCTTAATCTGTCCGAAAACCTCTGTGTTCCATTTTTTCAGAGTCGGTTTTAAAGCCTTTAATTTCTCGCTCAAAATGTAACTGGCTGTCCCACTAACCTGGATCCCCTCCCACCATTTCCTCAGCTCCTCTTTGAAGCCTTCCTCCTTCAGCCACATGTTCTCGAATCTGAAAGGTGTGGGCCCTCTCCTCATCTCCCCTCCATTAAGAATAATTGGAGAATGATCTAATACTGGTCTAGCCAAAACACCTTGAATACACTCCCGGAAATGAGCTTCCCAGTCTTCAGATATAAGAAACGGTCAATTCTCGATTTTAAGAGATTATTAAAACCTCCACTCCACGTGAACATCCCCCCCTGAAGGGGCAAATCCCTTAGCTCTAACTCCTCTATCACTTCTGTGAATCTCCGCATTGATGGGGACAGGCGACCTCCTCGGCTCCGCTCAGAAGGGAATCTTATCATGTTGAAGTCGCCAGCAACACACCACGGTTTGTTCCACAGCCCTTTGATGGCTCCCAATTCGCTCAAAAACTCCTCTTTCTCCACCTTCACAGAGGGCCCATAAACTCCTGAAAACGCCCAACAAAAACCATCCTCAACATTCTTGAACCGGCAAGAAACTGAGTAATTGCCCACCTCCATTTCCTCTAACTGCAACACCCTATTGTCCCCGAACACCACCACCCCCCCGCCGCACCCCTTGAATTCAAAGCCCCCCATTCTAGACATCTTCCTACCCCTAAACTCCTCACAATTGCACTCGTCATCTCCTGCAATTTTGTTTCCTGGAGACACACTAAATCTGCTTTCTGGGTTTTAATCACATCTTTAATCAATTTCCTCTTCTCTCTGTCATTTGCCCCCCTTACATTCCATGACACAATACGAATCCTCATCTAACACCCTCTTGATGCCCCCTGTCCCCTCCTGACCCGCTATAATTCACCGACCAATTTAGTTTCTTCAACTCGCGATCAAATCTTGAGGTTCTATGTCCTTTCCTCTTTTTTCCGCTTAGATTCTCACTTCTATCTCTTCTGTCCCTCATTTTATAGAGAAGTTTCAGAATATCCCTCTCACAGCCCTCTGTTGGCATTCCCAAACAATGGAAAAACTTTGCCAAACAGCTGTAATTCCACGATTCCATATCCTTATCCTCTTCCTCGCCCCATTCCTTCCTTCCTTCTTTTAGCGGGAATAACCCGCTCGTACTCTTCTCTCCCATTCTCTCTTCTGCCAGACGCATGCTTAGAGGGTTGATACTTAACCCCTCTTCGGTTTCCTTCAGAATGACCTCATGGCCACATCTCTCCTCCATCTCAAGCAAAGAACCCCCCATCCCAAAGAAAGGAGAAGAAGAAGAAGAAGAGGCCCGACCCCCCCACACGCACACAGTCGAAGGCTTTAAGAGGGAATACCTAGAAGCTTCCTCCAAAAAGCACTCGTCCGTTATTGAGCAGCGCTCTGATATCCTTCTCGCCGCTGATGGCCCCATCCCTCCTACTAGACTGTCTTTGGCGAAAAATTCCTTAGCAGGCACAAGGCAAGACGAAGCCCTAGCATTTACGCCAGGCTCATGCCAGGGAGACTTATAAGCAAGCGGGGCCCAAACTAATGCTAGGCTGGGCTGCCCCTCTCCTCCTGCCTCTTTGGGTCTGTAGTCCAGCCGGCCCAGCCCATCCTTTTGAAAAGAAGATGGGCCAACATCAGCAGCCTGCTCCATTGAGGTGTATTTCACCGTTAAGCTGGGTTGCCCATCTTTCTCTACCGCTTTGGACCTATTGTCCAAATGACCCAGCCCATCCCGTTGCGAGAAAGAGGTATCCACCCTTGAAGCCCGCTTCTCACCCCTATTGTCCATCTAACCCAAAAAATTTCTTTGAACACTTAAAGGGCCTTCATGAGCGGCCCACTTCCCACCTCTACTTGACTGGCCCCTTTCCCAACGAGCCCTTGACCCATTTATAACCTTTTGTTTTTCTACCCAAGCCTCAGGACTCACATGCTCCAGGCTTTGGCTATTTCTGGGCTGAGTCACTTCGCACCCAATCTTGCAGCTATCAAGCCCACCCACACAGTCTATTTCACTTGAGCCCACCTCTCCTTCCTCCTTGCTATAACCTGCCAAACCGTCAACTGAAACTCCCATCTTGTCACCATCACACTTTTCTTTTCCCGTTCTTTTTCTGACTGCACCTAATCCATCAGCTTCAGCTGCACGCCATCCTTCCTTTTCCTTCCCACCACTGTTCCCGACGCGTGATCCCTCATCCCCTTTTTCCCTCATCCTTTCCCCCTCTCTCCATCTCAGGTTCATCATCGGCTCCACTGCTGAAACTCTTGGCTGCACCTCCCACCACAGGCGGACTGCATAGCAGAAGGACTTCACTACTAAATTCAAAGTTCCTGGAAAAAAATTTCCGCCATTCTTTACCAAAATCCTGGCCCATTGAAGTTGAGAAAGATTCTTTGTATCTTCATCCACCTCCACCAAACCTCCACAGCAATCACCAATACTTTTAAACATTTCTTCACTCCAACAGTGAAGCGGAAGCCCCACCACCCTTACCCAAACTTCTTTTGTTTGGCTTCCAACCTGCAAACACCCAACCTCCTCATTCCATCTCTCTAAATGCAGCAGCCTATCCTTAAATCTACGCGTCCCCCTGTTTAATACCCTCACTGTTTCCCCTTCATCTTCAAATTCCAACAAGAAGAAAGGTTCTCCCATCTTCATCACCTTAATTCCTTCCCTAAGGTTCCAGCTGCGTTTCCCCAGTTTTTAAACGAATCTAACTCCATCTCCATCACTGCCCCTTCCCACCTACCAACTAGGCAGCGCCCCAAACCTTCCTCCCTTCTCCTCAATCCCCTTCCTCCAGCCTGAAGCCAAAGCTCTTCGCCTACCCTTCCAGCCGGTCCTTTAGCCACATCTAGGAAGCTCTTTTTCTCCCCCTGCTTCTTCTTACCAATGCACCTTTCTTCCTCATCATCTAATGTTGCATCCTTCTTTTTTGAATTGATTTGGGTTGCTTCTACACCTTTGTCTTCCTTTTTAGTAACTATCCCCAACGCCCTTAGCTTCTCTTCTAGAATGGCCCATCCTCCTATCACGCCCTTCCCTTCAGGAAAAACTAAACAGAATCTTTTAGCCTCTACATCCACAACAGAGCATAAGACGTATCTTCCTGCCCCGTTTACACGCCTCTCCAACCGGAACTTTCTTCCCTCTTCTTCCCAGACTTTAACCAATCTTCCTTTCTTTTCCTCCCTGCAACATTCTTCAAAACATTCCAGTAGCTTTCTCAAACTTGATACCCCAAACCTGATCCAAGAGGAAAAGCCTCTACTCCTTTCCACAATGATACCTTTTAGTTTCCCTTTGATTTCCTCTATAGACACTTCAAACGTCTTCGATTCAATCGCTACCCAAAACTTTGCCATAGCTAGACTCGAACACTATCCAAGACTTCAATCTTTCCATGTTAGGCTATCCTCTCCATCCCAGAGAGAGATCCTCCAGATTATAAAGCTGAATGGTGTAAAACTTTACCATTTATATTCCCTTTTCAAGCATATTGCATATGGTTATTGTGTTTTAGTTGTGGTCCATGAGATGCTTTTCATGGTGGAAAATGAGTTTTTTTTTTTTAAGTCCTTGATTTTATTGCTCTATGGACCATCCTTTTATTTGTTTTATGGATCTTAATGCAAACACTAATCAGATTGGCATGCCTATCACCTAATAACTTTAGATTTTTAGTTAAATATGAATAATTTAACATGGTATTTAGAGCCTTCCTTTTTGGGAGGCAATGAGTTTGAGCCTCAATGTTTGTTTATTTTCCTATTTATTAAATCCATATGTGAACGAGGAGATTGAGACCTTATATAAGGCTATTAGGTTACGTGTTAGTCAACTTGATATAGATTGTTGGCAAAGCTCATTTATGCTTTGTCAATTTGTGTAATTTCGCTTGATAGAATTTATTGACTACTTTTGCTCATTTATGTTGTGTCAATGGTTGACATGATATATTGTTCAGCTATTAGCTAACAGTTTAACTTTTCAGTGAAATTAGTAGTTTACGACTAGTATAATATCTGGATGGTTAATTATTCACTTGTAAATTTTTATTGATTTATCTTGTGTCAACAGGCTCCTAAGGAGGAATTGTTGCAAACATGTATTGCCAAGTCCTTAATGTGGGCAGAAAAGGAGCCTTCTGTGGATTGTGATGAAGCTTTTGTTCCATCATTGGCTGAACGAATATCCTTTGCAGCACTTCAACCTGTAACAGGTAAATGTGTCTGTGATCCTTTCCTCTTTTCTATTGCTATAGAAATTCACCTGAGTTCTATGTCAAGCCATATCTTTGTTAGATCCTTAAAAATGATATTGCTTCTCACTGCCTTGACTAAAGCTTTTTCATCCTTTTTCTGCCTTCAATTCAAACCAAATTATGTGTCTGGTGCACTTTACTGAAACCAAGTTAGAAAGCAAGGGGATGGACCCTTTTGCATAAGGAGAGTAGAATTTTTATGATGCCAAAAATATGGAATAGAAAAAGAAAGAAAATACAAGACTTATTCTTATATGGGGAACAACCTAAACTATTGATGAATCCATAAGAGAATGCATCATGCCTATCAAACAACCCCGAACCAAAATTTGCATGCCTAAAAAACCCTTCTTTGAACTTTGGACTGTCAGGCTCAATCCCCTCAATAGTTCTCCTATCTTTGCCTTTCCAGATGTGCTAGGTTACTTAGATTTACTGTGACCAACTTACCATACAGAATTTGGCGTTTCTAGTGAACCTCTTATACAGTTTTTTTTTTTTTTTTTTCTATTGCATCATTGTGTAAAATTGGACTGCAAATGTAGTTTCTCCTTGTCTCAATATCTGTATCGTAGAGTTGAATTAGAATCTGAATTGTGTTGCAAGAGGTGACTGAGTCAAATCCGTACTGTAGTTAGGTTCTATTTGTGCAGGCTGAACTGCAGAATCTTCAAATTTGTTTAATTGGGTATCCAAAAGATGGAATGTAGCAACTTTCTTGCTAGCCTTCTGGTATGAAGTTAATAAGCCTCCATAACAAGTGGGTCGCCTTGTGACTGCTCATAAGACCACTCAAAGCTTGTTTTCTTGTGGACAGAAACTTCCTTGAACTGCATTGAGATGGTAAGAAGAGACCAGTTAAAATAAGTACAAGAAAACTAGACGAAAAAAAAAAATGTTACATGATTAAAGAGACGCTGGAGCCATAGATACAAACAGTCTGTGGAAGCCTCACTCTTTAACTACAAGAGAAACTTAGAAGATAGTAAGTTGCAAGATTAAAGAAAGTTGGGGGCTAAAGAGAGAAACTTCCTCTGTTTGCTTCTGTCACTGCAAACCTGTGTCAGTTTGCTTCTATTGTTTCCTGTTTCTTTAAAGGAAACAAATTTTGACAAAAACGAGGTTAAAGAGAGAAACTTCCTCTGATTGAGTGTATTCCTAGCTCCACATTCATTTTAGTTTGTTGCTTATTTTCTTTTTCCTCTATCTTTGTTTATGGTATTGGAGCCAAGAGAACTCCACTCAACCACAAGCCACAAACTCACAATAAAAGAGGACAGTTCCAATTAATTAAGACTGCACAAAGGCCACCAAGCCTTATGACCAATAGAAAGAATAACTCCCCTTTTAGCATTCTGGTAGTCAAAATTAGTCATGAGCAGGATCGGATTTCAGAAAAGACAGAGGAAAAGAGGAAAAAGCAATAGCAATGGCTCCTAACCAGCAGTGTTAAACTGCAATAGAGAAGAGAACTGAAGAAAAACCATACTGAATAATTTCCAAATTGCTTGCAAAACTGACCCACCTAGCATTGAACTGTGGGTTTAAAACTTGCTGAAGTGGGGCAGGTTGGAAATTTGCAGGCAAACTGATTTAATTTTCCTTTTGACTATGAAAAATAAGGAGCTTTAGCTAACCCACATTTAAAAACTCTCTGAAGTTCACACCCCAAAGCCTACGTATCTATATATATGTGTGTGCTGCAGATTTGCTTCACTCCACATGTATGACACATTTGGTAGACAACTTTTTCTGCTACTTCCACTGAAATTACTAGTTACTAAGTATGGCTTCATTCTGGTATCAAAGTGTCTTTTTTCCTAGCATGAGAATTAAGGGATCTTCTAGGAACAGAATATTGGTTTTCTAGGGACAAGAACACTGTCTGGCAAATGTCTTTGATGCCAAATATCTTCTAGGAACAACCTCACATCAGCATGGCCCTGCAAGGCTGCAATGCTGGTTTCATTCATGTCCAACACACATGTTTTTGTGCATTTGGCATGGCGTGAAAGTATTAAATTGTCGATGTTCTAATGGGATAATAGCAATGTCCTGTTGTGGATTGGCTGTGGTTATCAGTGAGAATCACAGGCACCAGCAACCTCAGAAATTCCATTCTGATCTTAGTGTATTGAAGCTCAGTTTTCTCATTATATTCCTTGCATTTCTGTCACGTCCAATAAAGAAATCAGTATAAAAAAAATGAAAGGATAAGCATTTCACACTTGCAAGATTGTTGTTATTAGGCTTCAATAGTTCACTACTGTCAAAATTCATGCCTGATATAGTGCTCAAAATTTACTTTGAAAGGATCAACTCAATCAGAATTGCTGGAGTTGCAGAGAGAGAAGTTAAGAGCCATGGATGTCAGAGAAACACTAGAAAGGATAGATGATTCTTTACAACTCGTTAGAAAGTCCATTTCCATGGTTGTAGCCAAGCTCGCCATTCAATCACTGGAGGTTCAGTAAGGTATGGACCTTTTACTTATAGCTTCTAGTCTCATGTTCCGATGAAAAAATTGTCAAATTTTCTTTTAATTTATATGGCTACCTGTATATTAGTAGTATATATGTTAAAACTGCATACTGTCTGGATTTTCATCCTGGGAGATAATGCTTGGAATAACTTTTGTCTAAGACTCAACTCTCAATAATTGTTCATTTGAATGGACAGCACAACATGAAAAAAGAAAGGGTCCAGCTACAGTATCAAAAAGGGTATTCATCAAAACCTGTGACTAATTGGGTCATCTTAAGTGTGCATTTATGTCCTATTGCTTTATTTCCATCGTTTTGTACATTGGTCTTATTGATCTATACTTTAATCTCATTTTTTGTACCTTGATCCCATTCTTTGTACCTTCACCTGACACCCTAAATTTTTTCATACGCTTTTATCAATAAAAATTAGGAGTTTGGTGTTTAACTCTTAAAAACTAAAAGTATCATGAAAAGAAAAAATTAGTATGGGTTCTCAAGTTAAGAAAAATAAGACATAATGAAAATCATTTAAAAATTCACATATTTTCAAATTCCATATTCTTTATATAAAAAGGAATGAAAAGAAATGTATTCAAAGAAATTTATGAAAAAAAGTTAAATGAGCTTAATTTCATCTTATTTTTCTTTTCTTTTCCTTCTAAAAGTTAGATAAATGTTTGCCTAAAACTTTATGTAATTTGTACTCGATAAATGAGTGGACATCTTATCTGCCTCTGCCCAAATAGACTTTCTTTAATTTAGCAAATTAAATAATTATAAAAGAATAAAAAAAAAACTACTTGGATTTAATGTTCATGATATCTATATTTTGAACAAAATTTTGTTTGGGAACTTGAACATTAAAAAAAAAATATTAACCTCTTCATAGAGAAGCGATGCACTCTTGTATAATTTAAAACTTTAAAGTATTTTCATAGTTTTAATTGTTTTTTAGAATACTTTATAAAAACAACTTCTAAAAACACTTAATATTTATTCCGAAAAAATATCACAAAGTTGTTTTTAATAAAAAAAAAATTAAGTTGAAAAATGTCCAACAACTTTCTCACTCTAAATCTCAAATAAGAGAAACATGTTATAAATCTACGGCAAGGGAAGAAGCATTGGAAAGACTAGACCATACTAAAGTCAAGAGGCATTCGGGAAGTGACTAGTCGCTTCTAGCGAAGCTTCTTGAAGGCCAACCACTACTTAGAGAGATCCATATACTAGTCATGAGCGATAGTGAAGCCTGGAGAGGTGGAAACAGTAGCTTCTAGGGCGAAGTTGAGTTGATACGATAGGTAGGTGAAGGGAGCAAGACCAAGCCGAGCCACTATTGGAGTGGTGAAGGAGGCCTACTATACATATGCTGGATTAGTAATCAGTGAAATACCAAAAAAAAAGTAAAAAAATAAATGCCATTGAACTATTGATTATTGAAGAACCTTTCATGGTCAAACCCGTAGGACTCTCCATGGGGGCCCAAACCTTGGGGTGGTGATTGCCCTGCAACAACCGACATTTGGTAAATTTAGGGGATCATTAGTGATAGGATTCAAATCCATGATCATGTGTCACTTATTGGGACCACATTTCCTAATATTTGTCTTGATCAATTGGATTACTTTGGCTGGTAGTTTTGAAAGTATATATTTTATAACATATAACATGAGTTTAAAACTTTTTAAAGACAAAATTACTCAAATTAATCAAAAATGAAAAGTTGAATGCCAACATGAAAATTGAAATTTTATTTCATTTCATTAAGCTAACTTATTTGAAAATATATTATATTTTAGGACTTCAAACACATTATATTTATAAAAATGATTTAAAATTTATGAAAAAAATATATTTATATCAGAATTAACTCACTTAAATTATATTATATTCATTCAAGTTGGTTAAAATTATTCAAATTTTTATTAATCAGCCTATATTTATCTATCTTTCTCCATTTATTTGAAAACAAATTAAAACATACCAATGAAATTGTTGATTTTATTGAAAGATGTTTTGTTGTTTTTTAATTAAAAATTAAATAATTCAAAATTTTTAAATAAGATTTCATATAAAATATTTATTTGGAAAATCATTTTATAAGATATATTTTTATGAGGTCTCTTTGGCCTACGATTTTTTTCAATTAAATAATATAAATATGAATTTTGAGATTAAATACACTTTGACCTTTAGCTATAATTTTTTTAATTAAGTGATATAAGCACGAATTTTGAGGTTAAATACATTTTAGCCCTCTACCTTTAACATGGTTTACACTTTACCTCTATATTATTCAAAACTTAATACGTTATTCCCAAACTTTTTAATGAACAACACTTTGTTCCCAAATTAGTTAAAAAGTCGATGAACAATTTGTTAAATGAAGAAACAAAATTGAAATGTAAAGAAAAACACAAATTATCTGAATTTAAATTGTTACACTTCATATTAATATACAAAAATAATGAATGATCAAGTGAACATCTTTAAGATAAAAAAAAATTCAAAACTAACAATTGTCATATTTTGAAAGAGTTTGGAAAATTCTATCAATAAGTTATTGATTCAAAGTTGGTTCTAACTAAGTCCAAACTAGTGTTTGAACCAAAATACAAAAAATAATAATATCTTTTATGGTTTTACGAAGAGTTTATAATTAAGGGTAAAGTTTTGATCTTTAATAAGTTTAGAAAGACAAAGTATTGGATTTTAAATGTGAGAGGACAAAGATTAAGAAAATAGTGTATTTTGTTCTAAATATTTTTAAAGTGGTTTTTTTCCAAGTTGATAGTCCATTGTACTTAAGTGGGATTATATGATCTCTTCTTGAATAAATATATTTGTACATTATTTTGGTACAAACTAATAGTTTGAGCTCTATGATATTTACCCTTAGAACTAGAAATAGTTTGAGTTCTTTTCTTAAAAACTTTGGTTTTTTGTTTCCTATTTATTTGTTTTGAAGAATTAAATTAGATTCATTTACATTTTTTGAGAAACATTTTTCATACTTACATTTATTTGAAAGCATTTTGCATACTTATTACTAAGGAGTGCACAAACAATCAAGGATGTTAATAAGAAATTTAAAACCATATTAAAGTTAAACATTATGGATCAAACTACATTTTTTTTCATTATATTTTAAATGTTATTTTAATGTTTGATGTTAGATACCAAAAGAAAATTTCTAATATTTGGTATTAGAGCATAGTTAGTAATTTGTAAGTTTAATCTTTTTGGTTAGTTTTGGATATGAAAAAAAAATGCATAACTTGAAGTCATAGAAAAATCTCTTGAATATTGTAATATGTATAGAATAATTTCTTGAATATGGAAAATAAAAAATGATAGTTTGGTGTTATGCAGAAATCTATTAAATATAAAAATAAAATAAAATAACAAAAATCCTAATTTGTTGTTATGGAAAAATCATATTATTATAACTTGACATTATGAATAAATTATTTATTTTCATAACTTGAAAATTATGGTAATATTTGGTTCTCGGAAAATATAAAGAAAATAAATAGGGAAAGAAAATAAAGATGAAAATAGAAGAAAAGAAAAAATAAAGAAAAATTTTAAAAATTAAAATTAAAAAATTATTTTTATATACCGCTTTAAAAGTCAACCAACTTATTTCAAATGATATTGTTCAAAATTTCCTTTGATAAGATCAATTCAATCATAATTGCTGAAGTTGGAGAGAGAGAAGTTAAGAGCCATGGATGTCAGAGAAAGATGATTCTTTAAGAAAAGTTAAAAAGTCTTTCTCCATGATTGCAGCCAAGCTCACTAGTCAATCATTGAAGGTGTAGTAAGGTATGAACATTTTACTTTTAGCTTCTAGTCTCATATTTCAATGAGAAAATTGTCAATTCTTCTTTAATTTGATAATATCCATGGAAGCAAGGTTGAACAAATATACATATATGGCTACCCCTTGTATATTATGAGTAGTAGTATGTTAAAACCAAGAATGAAAATATCGGTAATCACAAATATATCGATACTTCGATTTTACGAATATATCAGATATATCGGATATATCGGAGGTATATCGGCGGATATTTTGAAAAAAAATATCGATAAGTTTAAAATTGTTAAAAACTCATGAAAATGTAAACAAAGCCTCATAATAATATAATTAGAAGTATAATAGACATTTTAAAGTTATTTTATTGAAAATTTTGATATATGTATAACATGATTTATCATATTTGATAATAATATCATATGCATCTATAAAACTATAAATTTTATAAGTGTACATTTATTATTAAATTACACCTAATATTATGATATTTGATTATAATATGTCTAATTTTAAAATATATATTAATATTAAAATATGATCCATTTAATTCAATTGTATTAAACAATATAAAATAAATTATTATATATATAATTTTTTAATATTTAATTAATTATTAATGATATTAAAAACATTATGAAGAAAATTATATAATTTTTATATTTTTGGTAATTAATTAAAAGATTTTGCATTTAATTATAAAATAATTATAATTAATTTGCTCTTTAAAATATTCTTTAAATATTTTCTTTATATAATGAATTTAAGTATATATAAATTTAGTGCACATTATATATCAAATGGCAAGTTAGCCCAGATGGCAAATGGGTGAACCTCAAACCTTTTGGATAACCCCAAACCTTTTGGTTTGGGGTTCAAATCCCCTCGGAAGCAAAATGGGAGGCGCACCGACACTGTAGCACATTGATTTCACTGTAGTGCATTTGACTTCCGCTGGCTTGTGTTGACCATGCGATATATTGGAAAAAATCGTCGATTTCTCTAGATTTATCCCGAAATATCAGCGGATCGATATTTCTCCATGAAATATTGTGTCAATACCCTTCGCGACATTTTCTTCCTTGGTTAAAACTACATACTCTCTGAATTTTCATCTTGGGAGATAATGTTTAGAAGAGAGACATTGTCATTAATAGTTCATTTGATTAGACAACATGTCATATCAGGAAAGAAAAACTACTAGCTTGATTTAGATGACAGAAAGTGTTAGGAGATGGAAAAATAGTAATTTTGTTTTATTTATGATAAAAAATATGAAAGATAAATAAAATATAGACAATGTTTGGTTTCTCGAGAGTTTGAGGGAAAATGTGACAAAAAAAAAATAGAAGGAAAGAATAGGTAAAAGAAAACAAAAAATAAATTTTTTCATATTTTATTTCAAACTCATTTTACTTATTTAATTTTTCTATATAAAGATTAGATAATTTAAAAGTATAGAAGTTTCTTACCAATTTTAATTATATTTGAGTTTCTTTGATTTTTTTTATAGTAAAATTATATGAGAAAATTATTTTCTTGATTATTATTTTTTTCTTTTCTTAGTACTTTTAGGGAATCAAATATGGTCATAATGAAAATCATTTATAAATTTAGGTATTTTTTATAAAAAATTTAGGGTTTTAACTTAGGTGAGTTGATTGGGTTGATAGCTAATCGGAGCTCAACTCAAATAAACAAATACTCAACTCAAGTTCAATTTAACCCAACCTCTAAATCAAGGTATTCAACCCAAACCCAACTCAACCCAACCTCATTTTTCTATACTGGGGTTAAATTCTAATTGGTTGGGTTAAACTCGGATTGATCGGGTAAAACTTTAGTTGGTCATTACATTATTCAAAATCAATCTATAGTGTTCTTCCAAAAAAACCTTCTTTATGCAAAAATTTAAAAGTATTAGGTAAAACTCTGTCTATGCACATATGTGTAATGTAAAATTCTTTAAAATATTCTTTATCTTTTCAATTTTGTCTTCAAATACTCTATGAAAAAATATATGCAAACACTTCAAATTTATTCTAAATAACATGTGTTGAAAACAAATTCTCTTAGAAAATGTCCAACAAGACAAAGGATTCTCATTCTAAGTCTTAACAATTTTTTATTAAGGATTTTAGTACAAAATTAATATTGAGAAAAAGAAAAAAAAAACTAATACATTATAAGTAATTTTTTTAATAAGGTTTATGAGTTTCATTATAAAAATCATTATCAATAAAAATACACCCATTATATAATGTTAATTCATTAGCATGTTGTATTAATATAAAAACTAATATAGAAGGATAAAACAACACTTCTAAGATTGTGTTGTAGCATATAATTATAACAATTACATATTGAACTTACCATATAATAACAAGTGAATTAAAAGTACGATGCATTACAATACTAATTAATTTCGATCAACTTTAAAAATAATTGATACTAATTTTTTACTATAATATTTTTATTATATTTTGAAGTAAAACAATTCATGGAGTCTGTATAATAATAATAAAAATGATAACTTTCTTTTTTTAATTATAGAAATTAAATAATAATTTTACAAATTATTATATTATATATTATTAGTATAATTAGTGGATAAGTTATACATATAATATTTTTTATATTTGCAAAATAATCATAATTAATGAAACAATAATGTGTAAATTAATAATTATATATATTATTATTACTATTATTATTTGGTGGGTTATATATAATAATAATTATTTTTTAAATAATAATAAATGGGAAAAGGAAAAAGTAGAGAAAAGTATAATAATTTTTATATACCGAATGGAATTTTTTTCGTTAAGTATATTAGGATATAGATTTTGTATCGTTTTTATTTATTTATTTTTATTACTTATTATAATTATCTTATAAATAATTTATTAGCATTATTTAAAATATTTATTTGGATATACCTTATATAAACATCATCAAGTTTTAGTAAATAATCATATTTTACTTTCAATTTCTAATATCTCCTTTTAAAATCCCGATTGTTCTTCAAACCTTGGGTTTTTAGGGTCTTCTTCAATTAAACCCTCCCAATTTCCAACCTTCAACTATTTCGAAGTCTTCTCCATGTCGATCTGATCCAATAATCCCAACTCTCCTTCTAATTAAACCCTCCCAATTTCTTGGAACATTGCAACATTATGAAATCACCCGGTCTCAAATCTATTATATTATAAATAAAATAAAAATAGTGAAGGATCAAAGATGATAAATTACTAAATTATAAATTAATAAATTAATAAAAATACTCAAAGATGATAATAGGTATTTAAGAATTATTTATGAAGGATTAGCAGGTATTTAAGAATTAGAATTTTGATCTTAAGATTAGTAGCTTCAATTAAGAATTAAATTCCTAGATTGGTATAAACCTAGATAAAGAGGATGACGGTTTATATTTTATTATTATTTTTAAGTAATAATATATTTCATAATAATGAAATTATTTAAAATATAGGTATTACAAAATTAGTATATTTTGTGTAATAATAGAATATATAACAATAATTATTAATTATTGTGGATATATTATTTATAAATAATTAATATTATAAATGAATTATTTTTATATATTATTTAAAAATAGTAACATTCATAGAAGTTTAAATTATGTTAATGTGCATATTCATGCCATATAAAAATAAGTATTGTTTTATATTAAATTGGATATTGATTAAAAATTTATTTTGGTCTCTATCTTGAATTTAATATTTTTAGTCGGTTTATCAAGTAATGTCAAAGTGACATGAGTTAGAAATGTATTAAATAAACTTTAAAGTTAAATGTTAATTATTTGTTGTAAGAAGAACTAATGAATATAAATGTAAATTGGTTTTTATTTTTTAAAAATAAATAATTAAATTAATTCAAAGATAAAATTCTTTAATTAATATCTAATTTAATATAAAATAAACCATCTCTAAGTTAATTTGATTAATTATTGTTAAAAATAAAAATTAATTTACACTTATATTCTTTGGTTTTTTTTTTTATGAAAAGTAATAAAAATGTTAATTTTTATAACTTATTTAATATGTTTCTTGCTTATTTCACATTCTTAAAATAATATTTTTAATTGGTTTAAGAAGTAATGTCAAAGTGAAATGAGTTAGAAAGGTATAAAATAAACTATAAAAATTAAAATTGTTATTTTTTATCATAAAAAACCAAAGAATATAAGTGTAAATTCGTTTTTATTTTTGAAAATAAATAATTAAATTAATTTAAAGATAGTATTCTTTTATTAAGATCTAATTAATATAAAATAATATTTATTTTTATATGGTTTGAATATATGCACTTACAAGAATTCTAACTTGAGAATAAAAATATAAATATTATTATTTATAAATAGGATATAAAAATAATTAATTTATAATATTATTATTATTTATAAATAATATATCCACAAGAGGCCCTAATGACTATTGTGCTATTAAGAAACAAAAAAAGTGCTCACTATTTCAAATTTATAAATAAGATTACACTTATATAATCACAATGTAGATTATTTGTTAACACGATAATGTAAAAAACAACTTATATTACATAGCAAATGATAATACAATGCAACTGGAATGACTTAGTTTCTTCTTGCTCTTCGCCTACGAGTGCTCCTTTTAGACCTTCTACTCTTATTGTGCAAATTCTCTTCAATAATACGGACAAACCATTCAGGTTTCCCAGTTAAGAAAATGAAACACCCAAGAGACAACCCGATTACCAATCCACATCCATATCCCATCAATGTGATTTTCCAATCAAATCCACTTTCAAACTCTGCATCCGCTTCTTTTGAAGGTTCTAGTGTTTCATCAGTTGTACATTTCTTCGACAATGGAAATCCACATAGCCCTGAGTTCCCGTTGTATGAATCATTTCCAAATGTCTCAAACTGATTTCCTCGAGGTATAAATCCAGTGAGATGGTTTTGGGAAAGATTCAAAACTTCAAGAAATGTTAAACTTGTCAATTCTTGAGGAATTCTCCCAATGAGCTTGTTTGAAGAGAGGTCCAATGATTCAAGCAACTTCAAATTCCCAAAAGATGATGGGATATGTCCAACAAGGTTGTTGTGAGACAAATTGAGCTCTCGAAGTGAATTAAGATTTCCAATAGACTCTGGAATCTCTCCTTGGAATTTATTGCTTGATAAATCAATTGTTGTGAAAGTATTCAAGATTTTCACAAGTTCAATCTCCAACCCCTTGATTGTCACCATTATGGAATCTTGATAATAATGGTCCCCCATATATTTTCTTGTCATCTTGCCTTCATCTACATTCATTATTGCTTTCAAACTTCTCAAATACATTTCAGGCAAGTCACCCTCGAAATCATTGCGAGCAAGATCAATGATTCTTAGGCTCATGAATGGGGATTTGATTTTGGAAAACCCTATATGACCATGGAAACTATTAGAGCGCAAAACAAGAACTTGCAACTTTGGAAGAGTTTCCAACCAATGGGGAAATGTATCATTTATCTTGTTATTTCCAAGGTCTAGAACTTCAAGTTCTCTACAAATGATCAAAGATCTGGGTACTAGGCCTTCCAATTGATTACCATTGAAGTCAAGATTCCTGATAACATTGCCCTTCAAAAATGTTTGAGGAATAGTGCCATGAAATCGATTCCCTTGTAAATTCAAAACAGAAAGATCTTTGCTAAAATTCCCCAAACAATGTGGAAGTCTGCCACTCAAATTGTTATTAGATAAATCAAGAACTCCGATGGAATGCACTTTGCAAATCGATGGTGAGATTTCTCCACTCAATTTGTTATTGGAGATTGCAAAGAAAAATGTAGAATATGGGGGAGTTGGAAGTGGTCCTTGCAGCAAGTTGGAACGAAGATCCAGAATTTGTATTTTTTTCCATGGAAGCAGCTCAAACCCACTTATCAAGTTATAGGAGAGATTCAAGGATTTCAGTGTATCTTTTCCCATATTCCATGTCCATTTTCCACTTATCTTATTGTTTGAAAGGTCTAGACCCACAATGTTGGGTAAAATGGAGTTGGAACTACTAGAGGTGGTCAAGGAGAGCATGTTGTTTGAAAGATCAAGCCAAGCAAGATTTCTAAGTTTTACAAATGTGCTTGTCTCTAAAATGCCACTCAAGTTATTTGAAGAAAGATAAAGAGATCTAAGGTTTATAAGCTTAAATATTGAACTTGGAATTGACCCATATAACTGATTCATACTTAAATTAATTGCCTCCAATGAAGCAATTTGGATTTCACCAATATGACCAGTAAGTTTATTATGACTAAGACTTAAAGAAACTAATGATGGTAGAGTGTACAACCAAGATGGTATTGTCCCGTTGAACAAGTTATACCCTAAATTGACAAATGATAGACTTGAAAACCCATTTACATGAGAAAAAATGACACCTTCTAGCTGATTATTAGAGATGTCTAAGTACTTAAGGTTGGTTAGATTTCCAATTGATGGTGGAAGCTGACCACTGAAATTGTTACTAGAAAGGACTAATGAAATTAAATTTCTAAGGTTATTAAAAACATTTGGAATATTACCACTAAAATGATTCCCATTGAGGTACAAAGAAGTGATTTGTGTAAGGTTCTCTAATGAAGCAGGGATGGACCCTGAGAACTCGCAAAAGGTGAGATCCAAAGTCTGTAAAGACTTTAGATTGCCAATTGAAGTAGGGATGGACCTTGACAATTTGCAATTGTGGAGATCCAAAGTCTGTAAAAACTTTAGATTTCCCATTGAAGCTGGAAGCTCTCCACTGAAATTTGTGTTTGATAAATCCAACTCCATAAGGGAATTGTTCTCACTGAATCGTGGGAAGTTTCCACTTAGATCACCATTTCCCCATAAGTTGAGAAGCTCGAGTTTTGGAAGATGAATGCCATGGTCAGGGAATCTCCCATGTAATCCACACAAAGAGAGATCTAATGATATTAAAGAAGACTGATTTAGCAAGGAATCAGGAAAAACTGAAGAGATGGAAATACCTCCAAGGTGAAGCTTCTGCAACTTGGTTAAATTTTGAACCAGAGAATTGAAGCCATGCGAGGCAAATTTTGCTCCATAATTCCTAGACAAATCAAGTGAGACCAAGGTGGAGAGGTGGGAGATTTCTGGTGCAATTTTTCCAGAAAATTCAGAGGAGGAGAGGTTGAGATGCGTCAAGGTTGAGAACCGGCCAAACCCAGCCGAAATAGAGGATCCATTGAAGTCATTAAAAGCAAGGTTGAGCCTTCGCAGGTGAGGAAAGAGGAAGAGGGTACTATTGGAATGGATGGTGCCATAGAGCCAGCTACAACTAAGGTCCAGCCCAATTACATGGCCTGTCACCTTATCACATGTCACTCCATCCCATGAGCAGCAATCACTACCCTTCTTCCAAGACTCTGTTTTGGGATAAGCCATGACACCATAGTAATCGCATCCCCAAAAACTGGAATTGTCAATAACGGAAAAGGATTTCTTAAGTTGGAGTAGAGCAAGGGTTTGGTGATGAGGGCATAGTTTGGTGGAATTAGAGAAAGAGAAAGAAGAGAAAAAGAGCTGAGAGCATGAGATGAAGAAAATAAAATAGAGGGGGAGTTTAGACATCATTCTTCCCAAAAGGAATTAGGAATTAAGAGAGGGAGGAGGGAGGTAAGATGAGAGAAATGGTGTCTGAGTATTCTCTTATTTATATGCAAATGATTCACTGTAACTTTAGCCCACTCTTCTTCACTATGGAAATTTCCAACTCAAATAGGGGAACAAAGAAGACTTTTCTTGTTGAACTTTCTCCTTACGGAAAAACCAAAATGATAACGTTGGTCTTTTGGTTTAAATTTTAATAATTTTTTTCATAAAACAAATTTTAAATTTCATATCTCACATGTTAATCCTACCTAACAAACATAACCTAATTGTATACAAAAATTTCATAAATGATGACTATACATAAACAAAGAACATAAAAAGATAACATATGAATTATTTTAAGTTTCAAAAAGGATATTCAATCTTAATCAAGAACGAAAATATCAAGATATATTGACATAGCGTTGGTGAGCAATAAAAGAAAATGATAAAAAGAAATGAGGAAAATTTTCTTTTATTATCTTTCAAGAATTTTTTTTCTTATACTCTTTATTTTTCATAAAATAGGATACAAATTATTAGCTACTAAATATGAATTTAAGTTGAGTTTGATGACTTTTCTTAATCTTCATGAAATCACTTTAACAAATCTTAAGATGCTTTGATATTTCTAATAAATAAGAATAGGAATATAAATAAATTAGAATATCAAAAGAAGAAATGAATCATAATTCTAATAAAGTTAGATTTTCATTAATCAAGTGACGCTAATAAATGAAAAATTTGTTTGTAGCTTTCTCTAATTAACAAAGTTTCCATTCATAAACCAAATTTTTGTTACGGGTCAAATTTTGACAAAGGGATCATCCCTTCATTTCCTTCCAAATATCTTCCTTTTATTTTCATCTTTTGTTTTTAAGACCGGCTAATTTTCCTTTAATTTCTCTTTTACTTTCTTCATTTTGTTCTCATTCTTCTAGATTACGTGTCATACAATGAAAACTATATAAATTTTAAAATGAAACTATCACTTGTTTTACACTTGGTACATACACCATTTTTTCTTCAACATTTCTAGATCATTAATAGATTAAAATGATACTAATTTGTTTTGAAATTGACTAAGTAAAATATAGTTCAAAATAAATGATTTGATGAGGGTCATGAGACACATCTCTTGACTTTGACTTCTATGAGTCAATAGAATGACGGTACTATTTAGGAGTTTGCAACATGGTTATTCTTAAAGCATTTTTTAACATTTTTTTTTAAATTCATAAATCATCCTCCAAAATCATCTATTGAGTCTTTGAAATAATTAACAAAAAAGAGAAAATTTACATCACAAGATTCTTTTCATATTAGCTTTATTATGGTCTTCTCCACTTCTTTTCATATTAGATTTGCATCACTCTCTAGGAGTTTACAACACGGTGCTTTTTAAAGTATATTTTAACAAAAAAAAAAAAAACTGAAATTATATTGAGTGTTAGAAATAATTAACAAAAAAGGGGAAATTTACATCACAAGATTTTTTTCATATTAACTTTATTATGGTCTTCTCCACTTCTTTTCATGTTAGCTTTACATCACTATCTAGGAGTTTACAACATGTTCTTCCTCAATTATATTTTAACCAAAAAAAAAATCATAAATCATCCTCTGAAATTATATTGAGTGTTTGGAATAATTAACAAAAAAGGGAAAATTTACATCACAAGATTCTTTTCATATTAGCTTTATTATGGTCTTCTCCACTTCTTTTCATATTAGCTTTGCATCACTCTCTAGGAGTTTACAACACGGTGCTTTTTAAAGTATATTTTAACAAAAAAAAAAAAATCATAAATCATCCTTTGAAATTATATTGAGTGTTTGAAATAATTAACAAAAAAGGAGAAAATTTACATCACAAGATTCTTTTCATATTAACTTTATTATGGTCTTCTCCACTTATTTTCATGTTAGCTTTACATCACTATCTAGGAGTTTACAACACGATTCTTCCTAAATTATATTGAGTGTTTGAAATAATTAACAAAAAAGAGAAAATTTACATCACAAGATTCTTTTCATATTAGCTTTATTATGGTCTTCTCCACTTCTTTTTATGTTAGTTTTACATCACTATCTAGGAGTTTACAACACGGTTATTCCTAGAGTATATTTTAACAAAAGAAATTAAGATGGAGTTTACTTTATGTTTAATATGTTTTTTATTCTAAAAATTATTTTGATAAGTTTAAAAATTGTGTTTACTTTTTAGAATTTTTAGAATGTTTTCAAATTAGAAATCTCTCCATAACGAATATTAGGGTTTTACACATTTTATTGAAAAGTTGTGGGCTTTGATGAACCCTAAGAGAAAATAATCTTTCATTAAAAGCAAAAACTATAGTAATTCATCAAAAGTTTTAGCCTCCATCTCTCATACTTTTAAAGATTTGTCTTGAAAGTATAGTCAATTTTAATAAAGATTAGAGATTTTGCCATAAAATATTGATAAGGGCTTTCAAAAATCCACTAAGGAGTACAAAAAAGTGCTACGTAGGTGCGTTGGATCAAATAAAACTATATATTGGCTTAGGTTATTTGATTAAAAAGGTAATTGAAAACCTCAATTTGGTAATTTAACCCTTTATCTTTTTTGGCCTTATATTAACAAAAATGCATTTACTTTTTTCTTGTAAAAATAATTCATTCTTTTAAAATTATATATAAATACTTGAAATGATAAAAGACATTCATGTCAAAAATAGGTTATTTTTCTCTTTTTTTCATTTCTTTTGAATTTAATAATAACTAATGGTGAAATAAAGTAATTTCACTTCTAAGTTTTTTTTTAATAGAATTTTTTGTTGGATTGTGAAACTTAAATCAATATTATTACACTTTGCTCAGAATATCGAGTTTACCCTTATTATATATTTAACCCTTTTATATTTAAGGTTTTGTTTTTTAGAGCGTGTGGTTGTAATTAAAAGGTTTTTTTCCAACAGCGTGTAATGTATTTTGTGGATGTAAGAATCCCATTAATCATCGAATCATGTTAAAAATTTTATTTTTTTCTTTATTTTCTACTCATGTGTATACGTGGTTTGATTAATATTTTCACTAGTATTACTAAATATTATATAAATTAATTGTGTAAAAGTTGAAAAATAAAACCGACTTTTGGATAAAGAAAGTATTAAAATAATTAAAAATAAAACAAAAATAAATTCAACTTGAGTTCTTTGTTTTGGCACAAATAAAAATAATTTTTTAATTCAAATTATTTAAAAATTCATATATTTTCAAAATTTTCAATTTTTGTCAGAGATAAGATGAAAGAGAAATAAATGTTAAGAAGCATGTGAAAAGAAACTACTAATTAAAAACTTATTTATTGTTATCAACTTTTTATTTATTTATTTATTTATTTATGTTTCTTCTCTCCTGTACTTTGAAAATTTCCAAAATCCTAATCAAAATCCTTATAATTTTTTTTTATCTGATTTGATTGTCTATAAAAAAAAAAAAAAAAAAAGTTGAATATGTAAAGCTTGTTTGGCTTGTTTTTAAAAAAATTTAACATCATTTGGCTGTTGTTATCTGAAAACAATTTTTAAAAACAAAGTGAAATAAAGAATAATTTTTAAAGAACAAGTATAAGTTGTTTTCACTAATTTATAAAAATAAAAAGAAAATATAGACTTGTTTGACCATATTTAAATAAAAAAAAAACAAGTTTTTAAAAACTGTACATATAAAGATATGAACATTTTACAATTTTTTCTTTCTTTTTCTCTTATAGTCCATGGTATGAATGAAAGTTTTCCAAGTCGTCCATAATTTCCAAGTCTTCTATCATTTTCTATCGATCATTGCTTTTTGACCTCCTTATATTTTTAAGATCTTGTCCTCCATTCACGCCATCATACTGATGGACTAGAGATATCATTATTATATTCTTTTATTCCCATTATTGTAAAATAGATATTTTAAATTTTATTTTTCATTTTTTGAATTTAATAATATCTAGTAGCAAAATAAAGTAATTTAAATCCTAAAAATGTGTGTTTATAGGATATTTGCTATTATTACTAATCATAGATAACAAAACTGTTGATTGTATTAATTGTATACAAGTTAAAAAAATAAAATTGACCTTTGGATCAAAGAAAATATTAAAATGATTAAAACTAAAATAAAAATAAATTCAATGATTTAAACACAAATAAAAATGTAATTCAAATTATTTGAAGTTCATATATTTTCAAAAATAAAAATAAAAATTGTGAAAGATGTGTTGGGCTTTGTGGAGCCTAGTTTTCTTTGATCTAGTTTGATGACCCGACTCGAATAATATTGCATGACTTTTTAATGGGAGATTTATTGAGGCTTGTTGGGCCCGTTTAGCCCATTGTGGAACCACCTTTTGTAATTAGGGTTTTTTAGTATGGTGGGGTTGCCGTGTTATATATATAGAGAGAATATTGTAGCCGCTAGGTTGTACTCTATATTCTTCTCTAATAATAGTGATATCCCTGCAATTCCGTGGACGTAGGCAAATTGCCGAACCACGTAAATACTGTCTTGTGCGTGTGATTGTTTTTTTTTTCTTTGGCGTGTGTTTTCTCTAATTTTTGTTTCTCATGGGTTGGGAATTCGGTTTAATTCCCTACAACTAGTATCAGAGCCTAGGGTTAGGTTTGAGTGGGAGCAATGGCAGAGGAAGCAGGAAAGGCATCTGGAATAGAAAATTTTGATAGCACAAACTTTGCGTATTGGAGGATGTAGATTGAAGACTATCTCTATGGGAGGAAATTGCATCTGCCTCTTTTGGGGACAAAACCTGAGAGTATGAAGGCTGAGGAATGGACGCTTCTTGACAGACAAGTTCTAGGAGTTATTAGGTTAACTCTGTCTAGGTCTGTTGCACATAATGTTGTAAAGGAGAAGATCACAACAGATTTAATGAAGGCTTTGTCCGATATGTATGAAAAGCTGTCCGCAAACAATAAGGTGCATCTGATGAAGAAATTGTTCAATTTGAAGATGGCAGAGAATGCATCAGTAACACAACATTTGAATGAATTTAATATAATCACAAATCAATTGTCGTCTATAGAAATTGATTTTGAAGATGAGATTCGTGTTCTGATCGTCTTGGCTTCTTTGCCAAACAGTTGGGAGGCAATGAGGATGGCAGTAAGCAATTCTATGGGAAAGGAAAAACTCAAGTACAATGATATACGAGATTTAATTCTAGCTGAGGAGATTCGCCGAAGAGATGCAGGTGAAACCTCAGGATCTGGTTCTACCTTAAACCTTGAGACAAAAGGCAAATGTAATGACAGAAATTCAAATCGGGGTAGATCAAATTCCAGAAATTCTAATCGAAACAGAAGCAAATCTACATCAGGCCAACAAGTACAATGCTGGAATTGTGGGAAAACAGGCCACTTTAAAAGACAATGCAAAAGCCCTAAGAAGAAGAATGAAGATGATTCTGCTAATGCTGTAACAGAAAAGGTACATGATGCATTACTTCTTGCAGTAGACAGTCCACTTGATGATTGGGTTTTGGATTCAGGAGCTTCGTTTCATACCACTTAACACCGAGAAATCATACAGAATTATGTTACAGGTTATTTTGGTAAGGTGTATTTAGCTGATGGTTGGATGTTGTGGGTCTAGGAGACGTCCGGATATCATTGCCCAATGGGTCTGTTTGGTTACTGGAGAAGGTTTGACATATTCCTGACCTGAGGAGGAATCTGATTTCTGTTAGACAACTTGATGATGAAGGACATGCAATACTATTTGTTGGTGGTACTTGGAAGGTTACAAAGGGATCTAGGGTATTGGTTCGTGGAAAGAAGACTAGTACTTTGTATATGACCTCATGTCCAAGAGACACAATTGCAGTTGCTTATGCAAGTACTGATACAAGCCTATGGCACCGCAGACTTGGTCACATGAGTGAGAAAGGGATGAAGATGTTGCTGTCAAAAGAAAAACTACCAAAATTGAAGTCCATTGATTTTGACATGTGTGAAAGTTGCATATTAGGAAAGCAAAAAAAGGTGAGCTTCTTGAAAATTGGCAGGACACCGAAGGCTAAAAAATTAGAACTAGTACACACTGATTTGTGGGGGCCTTCTCCGGTTGCATAGCTAGGAGGTTCAAGGTACTACATCACTTTTATTGATGACTCAAGTAGAAAGGTATGAGTTTATTTTCTGAAAAATAAATCTGATGTATTTGAAACTTTTAAGAAGTGGAAGGCCATGGTTGAGACAGAAACAGGTTTGAAAATAAAATGTTTGAGGTCAGATAATGGAGGAGAGTACATAGATGGAGGGTTCAGTGAGTATTGTGCTACACAGGGAATTAGGATGGAGAAAACCATTCTTGGGACACCATAGCAGAATGGTGTGGTTGAGCGCATGAACAGAACTCTCAATGAGCGTGCTAGAAGTATGAGGTTGCATGTTGGACTATCAAAAACTTTTTGGGTTGATGCTGTTAGCACTGCAGCTTACCTGATAAACCGAGGACCATCAGTTCCCATGGAGTTCAGACTTCCTAAGGAGGTTTGGAGCGGTAAAGAGGTGAAGTTTTCACATTTAAAAGTTTTTGGTTGTGTATCTTATGTTCATATTGATTTTGATGCTCGTAGTAAACTTGATGCAAAGTCAAAAATATGTTTTTTCATTGGCTATGGTGATGAGAAATTTGGCTATAGGTTTTGGGATGAACAAAATAGGAAAATCATCAGAAGTAGAAATGTGATATTTAATGAACAGGTTATGTACGAGGACAGGTCAATTGTAGTGTCAGATGTTATAGAGATAGATCAAAAGAAATCTGAGTTTGTCAACTTAGATGAATTGACTGAAAGTACTGTCCAAAAAGGGGGTAAAGAAGATAAGGAGAATGAAAATTCACAGGTAGATTTGAGTACACCTGTAGCTGAAGTTCGCAAATCTTCCAGGAACATTAGACCTTCGCAGCGTTATTCACCTGTTTTAAATTATCTCCTGTTGATTTATGGTGGTGAGCCAAAGTGTTATGATGAAGCCTTGCAAGATGAGAATTCAAGCAAGTGGGAGTTAGCCATGAAGGATGAGATGGATTCCCTGTTGGGGAATCAGACATGGGAACTGACTGAATTGTCAGTAGGAAAGAAGGCTTTGCACAACAAGTGGGTATACAAAATAAAGAATGAGCATGATGGTAACAAACGTTACAAGGCCAGATTAGTTGTTAAAGGGTTCCAGTAGAAGGAGGGCATTGACTACACAGAGATATTTTCTCCAGTTGTGAAGATGTCAACAATTAGACTTATACTTGGAATGGTAGCTACAGAAAACTTACATCTTGAGCGGTTAGATGTGAAGACAGCATTCCTTCATGGTGACTTGGAGGAAGACCTTTACATGATTCAGCCAGAAGGATTCATTGTTCAGGGACAAGAGAATCTAGTCTGCAAACTAAGAAAGAGCTTGTATGGCCTTAAACAAGCTCCTAGACAGTGGTACAAGAAGTTTGACAATTTTATGCATAGAATTGGGTTCAAGAGATGTGAAGCTGATCACTGTTGCTATGTTAAGTCCTTTGACAATTCTTACATCATATTACTGTTGTATGTGGATGATATGCTTATTGCAGGGTCTGACATTGAGAAGATTAATAATCTGAAGAAGCAATTGTCCAAACAGTTTGCAATGAAGGATTTGGGAGCTGCAAAGCAAATCCTTGGTATGAGAATCATTAGAGACAAGGCTAATGGTACATTAAAGCTTTCACAGTCAGAGTATGTGAAGAAAGTTCTCAACAGGTTCAACATAAATGAAGCTAAACCAGTGAGCACACCCTTGGGTAGTCATTTCAAACTAAGCAAAGAATAGTCACCGAAGACAGAAGAAGAAATGGACCATATGAGCAAGGTGCCATATGCCTCAACTATTGACAGCTTGATGTATGCTATGGTGTGTACAAGGCCAGACATTGCACATGTAGTGGGAATTGTGAGCATATTCATGAGTAGGCTTGGAAAGCAGCATTGGGAGGCAGTCAAGTGGATTTTAAGATATCTGAAGGGTTCATTAGATACATGTCTTTGCTTTACAGGTGCAAGTTTAAAACTGCAGGGTTATGTAGATGCTGATTTTGCTGGTGATATTGATAGTAGAAAGAGTACTACTGGGTTTGTTTTTACTCTAGGTGGTACAATTATATCATGGAGTTCAAATCTACAGAAGATTGTTACTTTGTCTACTATAGAAGTTGAGTATGTTGCAACAATTGAAGTTGGAAAGGAGATGATTTGGCTACATGGTTTCTTAGATGAATTGGGTAAGAAGCAGGAGATGGGCATTCTACATAGTGATAGTCAGAGTGCAATTTTTCTTGCCAAAAATTCAGCTTTTCATTCAAAGTCGAAAAATATACAAACAAAATACCACTTTATCCGTTATCTTGTTGAGGATAAACTGGTAATAATTGAGAAGATTTGTGGATCTAAGAACCCTACAGACATGTTGACTAAGGGTGTCACCATTGAGAAGCTGAATTTGTGCGCAGTTTCAATTGGTCTTCTAGCTTGAGGACAGGAGGATGAGTTGTAGGGATGAGGGATTGTTTCTTGGAGGATAGCGGTTTGATGTTGGTGATTGGACTAGTCTCCAAGTGGGAGATTTGTTGAGCTTTGTGGAGCTTAGTTTTCTTTGATCTAGTTTGACGACCCAACCTGAATAATATTGCATGGCTTTTTAATGGGAGATTTATTGAGGTCTGTTGGGCCCGTTTAGCCCATTGTGGAACCACCTTTTGTAATTAGGGTTTTTTAGTATGGTGGGGTTGCCGTGTTATATATATAGAGAGAATATTGTAGCCGCTAGGTTGTACTATGTATTCTTCCCTGATAATAGTGATATCCCTGCAACTCCGTGGACGTAGGCAAATTGCCGAACTACGTAAATACTGTCTTGTGCGTGTGATTGTTTTTTTTTCTTTGGCGTGTGTTTTCTCTAATTTTTGTTTCTCACGGGTTGGGAATTCGGTTTAATTCCCTACAAGATGGAGAGGAAAATAAACAAAATTTAAAAAGTATGTGGAAAAAACAAACTACTGATCATAAACTTATTCCTTTTTTATCAGTTTTCTTTAACAAAAAAAAAAAAAAAAAATTCTCTCATCTACTACCCACCATGGTAGCCTAATGGGGCAGTTAACACCCCCCGAAGGTTCAAGTCCCATAGAGAGTCCCTAACAGAGCTGGTTGTCGATTGTTATGATTTTTGAGCTGGTTTTTCCGACACTGGTATGAGCATTCTACTCGATGGTGACTTATGACATGGGTGGCTCAATCCTATCCACTATTAGAGGAGTTGAGATTCGCTTAGACCTGAAGAGCATTTGTTATACATATCTTTGATATTGCTCCTGTTGAACTTAGAATATACAAGTCCAAGATCTGGCCCACTCTGTTGGGATTTGAGCATAAAGAGACTATTAAGAGGATTTGTAAACTGTCAGATGACGGGATGGGCAAGCCATCAGCACAAAACTTGACAATCATCAATCGAGTGTTACATCATATATTGCGCTTCATTTTCCTACCACAGGGTAGACACCGAGATGAAGTCTCCTATTACGAGACATTTCTTATAGATTCCATTTTGATTGGGAGACGGATCCATTTAGGATATCTAATGATAATGCAGATGATTGCATGTTGTGAGAGCATCACTCAAGCACTCCCCTATGACTGCTTCTTTTCCCGAGTATTCAAGGATGTTAGCATTAACCTTAGCAGAGAGATAGACTTTGAGGCTCCCAGTACATATGATACATATGATGATCAATCCATGGGGTGGATGAAATTTGAGAAGACTCCAAATTGTTCTTGGATCAGAAAAGCAGAGAGAGCACAACCATAGGGACAGGGACAGGGACAGGGATAGGCACACCTTAGAGTTGAGGAGGAGGTAGAGATTAGGGAGATGCAGGGTGGAGTAAACCTTGAGGGTGGACTAGACCCTCAGAGTGGCCACTAGTAAAGAGGGCCCGAGCTTGATATTCTCCCAATTCAAATAGAGATTCCTTCATAAATCGGGGGTGTTCCGTTTGAGTCACCTTCTTTGAGTCAATGATGACTAAATCAACTTTTACAAAGGAACCATCTACTCAAACATCATACACTGAGACCACCTATACTGAGATACCACAGTCTCAGGCACCTCCTACTCCTAACCATGCTCCTTAGATGGATTTATCCGCTCAAATTAAATCCCTTGGTGACACATGATTTTATTATATAGGAGGATAGGATGGACCAATATCAGACTAGGTTCACTTATCAATTTGAGTATCTTTAACAGAGGATTGATCACATTGAGGATTACATAGTGTGTCAGCATGATGAGATGATGGCATACTTGCATTCCATATTTCCACCTCCACCTTCTTAGCCTTGATTCGTTGGATACCCCACCCCCCCTCCCCCCCTCCCCCCTCCCCCTTCTTTTTTTTTTATGTTGCCAAAGGAGAAGATATTTTAGGATCTAAGAGGCTAGATATAGGAGACATGCATATCATTTTTTTTTTGTTTGGATCATATATTGCTTATCTCTAGTTACTTTAGCTTATTGGACATATGATGTACTGACTGATACATTTGACATTATATATGATATGTGTATATATTTGATGAGTTACATTGTTTCTTGTTGCAATACTATCCAACATGTCTTGATCATCTTATTTTTAATTCTTAAAATATTGATTGTTGATCCATGATTAGTTTTGAGGGAGAGATTCTTTTCCTCTTAGATAACCAAGGTTTGTCATCATAAAAAAGAGGAAGATTGTTAGCCCAAGGATTCTCCTAATCGTTTTTTTTTATGATAACAAACTATGGTTAAGTGGCTAATTGGTTTGAATTATAAAAAATTTCAAGTGTTAATTTGGAAATTCATCAAAGGACCCAATGGATGCAAGATCAAAACATTTGGAAGACCTTTAATCATAGGAAACATATGTAAGATAAATGCATGAGTTCACTTAAGATTTTTATATCTTTTCATGCATCTTTAAAAACTTGGTTTATGCATTAAAGTTACATTTCTATCAAAACCCGAGTTTTATCAAATGAACCTTAGGAAAATCTGTGGACAAGCATTTTTTACATGCGTCCCCACTCAATGGCAAAACTCATTTTTGTTGGTGAAAAATTAGTTTTGGAAAAGATAGAGTCACCACTTATTTTATTTTATTTTTAAAAGGAAAATAAAACAAAAAAGAAAAACCCTAAAGAAGTAACTCCATGATTTTGGAAAAGCATGTCTTTGAACAAACTCGAGTTTAGGTCCAAGGATCAGGTTATTTATTGGGAAGGTACCTCAAAGAGGTAGCACCCCTCTAAGCCTTAAAAAGGTCTCTAATGGCTAAGTCGAGGGAAATGTGGCAATTAATCAATTGATTGAAGGTACCTAGGTAGACTAAGGTGATTTCAAGATTCTATTAATACTAGCATGTCAAATAGGAAATCAAATTACAATCATAAAGGAGAGTTAGGGTGTGTACTTGAACTGCTTTTTAAGCGCAATCATAAGACAATCAAAGTTAATTTGAATAGTATATCACTCCACATGCATTTTATTAGTATCAAATAAGTGTCAAGGTAATCAAGGACATCATTCAAACATGGATTTAGCTCATGATAACATGCATTTTCATAAAATTTTGGAATTGGGAGATAGAGAGCATACTTAGATAGCAAGTTGAGCGCTTTAATGGGAAACAAGGTTAGCTCAACAATAAATACAAAATAAATTCATGTATATCATCAAGGAGAATTAAATATCAAGCGAATATCCAGCAATCATCTCATTTGAATCATAATCAGAGGAGAAATCAAGGATGTTGGGCTCCTACCAAGGCCCATTTTACTTTTGCATGAATTGATGTTGGTCTCCGATTCATCGAAGAACCCCAATCCCCCATTTATCACAAACGTCCAGAATCCATATTCCTATCGGCCATGTGAGAAACCAACAGCTTGGTTTCGCCTTTCATGGTGTATCAATCAATCTCATTTACCCACTGAAACGCAACAACCCACATGATAAATTACAAGGGCACTTAAAAAATGGCCATGCAAGAGTGAGACCCGAGGTGCAATCTGGAGTGCGCCATCTTCAAGTGGTAGGGGGTCCCGCCTACCTTCTGATTCCAAGGGCTCCAGAATATGGACTCCATTGTCGGTCAATCCCATTGCAAACCGATTAAGTTCAAATGGATGGGGTTTCCGTCTTCAAAGCTTAGGAAGGTTGATTGGCTGTCACTATGAATATGTGGCATTTGGGGTTGAACTACTCGACCCACAGGGAGCTCAGTGCTTAATGTTTTCTAGTCTTGATGCTTCATGTCAAGGGTTCATCTCAAGTCATGGAAAGGCATTCCTTCTTCATACTTGATGAGGATTGATGGCTTGAAGCATGTTGATGCATCTTATCATATAGATATAGGGTTATGGTATATGACACACCATTCTGAAGCAAGCGTTGTGATCTAGAAAACTGCATCTGTCAATTGGACCACTTCCTGCGGTATTCACAAGTGCTTGAGAACTCCCAGAAACGATGGCGGCCTCTGAATCTATCTAACCCCAAACAACCCATTATATACAATCTTTATAAAGTTTCCACCTTTCTAGAAATACTCATGCTATTATGGTCTCCGTGTACCAAAGGGAGACGAGAAATATAGATGTTGAAGCATAGAAAAATAATCCAAGAAAAACAGAGGAAGGAAGACAAAGGATGGGCAAACAGACAAGCCGCATTCCATTATTTTGTCAAAAGGCTTGAAAACAGGTGGAGGATATTAGAGAGCAAGAGCTAGCACAACTCTTAGATACCAGTATTAGCGATAATTATATGCATCACCCATTAACAGTAGAGATTTTTTTTTAAAAAAAAAACTACACTTCAAGCCAGGACAGAGCATGCACATATTTAAAATCATTCCACAGAAGAAACAATCAACCTTAAATATTCACAACAATCAACAAGATAACACCAGAATTTGTAAAAATGGATGATGTTGAATCATATAGAGATAAGAAGATACTAATTTCATCTGACCATACCTGGAGAAATTCCTCTCAAGAAATATTGTTTGGCTTCAAGCGAGCTTTGTCCTCCTCTAAAGATCCCCCTAACAATCCCAACGAGCTCTCTCATTTTCTTTGACCAGACCTGATGACCCAGGTGAACTCCTCTTTCTGCTTCCTTCTTTCCTCCTCTTTTCGATGCGTGCTGAAAGTCCCTGCTTTGAAAACTTCTCCCCCCTTCCAAAACCACCAGCCTGTGTTTTTATGGCAATTGGCAGCCGTCCTTCCTGAGGAGTCCTCTTCTCTCCGAATTCTATGTCTCCTCCACCAGAAAAATTCTTTCTGAATTTCAAAAAGAGCCTTTCACCCCATGAGTCCCACATTTTTCAAAAGCTTCTTCATCCATCCTTTAACTCTCCAAAGGATCTTCAATAACACCTAAAAGAATTTCTTTCCTTCTCAAAGTCTTACAAATTTCAAAAATTCTTCCTCATCTGCTTGGTAGATTTCCCTGTAA
Organism: Vitis vinifera; assembly: GCF_030704535.1. Taxonomy (NCBI): domain Eukaryota; kingdom Viridiplantae; phylum Streptophyta; class Magnoliopsida; order Vitales; family Vitaceae; genus Vitis; species Vitis vinifera. Next base: position 30,156,467 of record NC_081822.1, read on the forward strand.
AGACATCAAATTATTGAATTAGATAAATGAATAAAGATTTTAGAGAATGATCAGATGATAATAATAAATAAATGAGTAAATAGCAAGATAATAAACAAACAAATAAATAATAGTAAATAAATAAGTAGATAAAAAAATAGGTGATTGATAATAATAAATATCAAAAATAAAAATAGATAAACAAATGAATAAAAAATGAGTCACACAAGTCATGCAACCATACAAGTTATACAAGTCATGTCTAAAATGTCTAATAAGTCAAGTGTGTCTAAGTGAGCCTAAGTGACCTAGGTGGTGCCTAATAGGTCAAGTGTACCTAAATGGGCCTAAGGTGGACCTAATGAGTCTTAATGGGCTTAGGTGGTGCCTAATGGGCCGAGTGGACCTAAATGGGCCTAAGATGAGTCCATGTAGGCTTAAGTGACCTAGCAAGAGTCTAACCTAAAGTGCACTTAAGTGAAGCCAAATCTAAACTCGAATGGCAGCCAAGGTCACAATGAGGAGTTGAATAAACCCCTTAATCAAAGTGACTCAGAAAAGATAAGCTATTGAGTAGCAATAGGGCACCTGGAATTGCTGTAAAATGTCAAATGAACACCTAATATGACATGTGCTAAAAGAACAAAATGGAGGGTCTACAAAATCGTTTCAAAATTTGAATATTAATTTACCTAAAGACCTTACCTAAGTGTTAGAAGAGAAAATACAAGACAAATATAAGTTGTCGGGCCAAAAAATATGAATTGGTCGAGGTAGTGGCCAATCGACTCAACTGACTAAGGTATTGGTCAATCGGTTACGCTTTCCTGATTGAAGTTCAGTCGAGAAAAGCAAAAAATCTTCTCTTTTCCAGTAGCCTTTCTTTCCCAGTTGAGGGATATGTTTTCCCGATCGAGGAATAGTCGAGGCCTAATAATCACCTGCCGTGCATTTATTGCCCAACGTCTAGTGAATCAGATGACCCCTAACTCGATCAGTTAAGGCTATTTTTGGCATTTTGGCTCTCAAGGCTAGAAACCTATAAATTTTGAGCTCCACTTCATTTATGAGAAAGAGAACACTTGCATTTATTTGTTTACCTACTTATTATTGCCTTAAAAACTCTCATTCTTTTATTGGTGCATTAAATCTCCATTTTTTTTTATTCTTTAGTGCACATTTGTGATTCATCCTACTTTTGAGTTGTATTTGAGTCATTGTTGAGTTAGGTTGAGATATTCAAACTTGTTATTTGAGTGTTAGAAGCTTCAAGTAAGTAGAGACTTGAAAGGATTGTGTAAGAGTCCATTGGAGTTGGAATCCAATTGTAAAGGTATTGAAAGCTTGGTTGAAGCTTTAGTGAAACTCTTACTCGGTTAAGAGCTTAAGGAGAGTGGACGTAGACAAAGGGTCCCAAACCACTATAAATTACGAGTTTACTTCCTCTAATTCTATTTTTTTATATTTGTGCTTTTTTTTACTTGAATTTGTGGTGCTTGAATTTTTTTTTTTTTAAAAAAACCAATTCACACCCCCTCTTAGGTGTTTTCTCTATTAAAATTAACCTTTATTTTCTCAGTTGTTTTGAAAATGTTATTTATTATTTTTGTATTAGAACTATTATTATATTTAACTAATTGATGGCATATTATATAATTCCCAATAAATGTAGTTAAGAGAAAAGTATAAAAGAAAATGAGGTTTACCTTTACCTTTAAAGCTCTTAAAATTGGTAATTCACTCCATCGATGAAAAATGAAAGAAAAAAAATATTATGTTGGGATTCTAGCTATACCAACTTAAAGTAATAGCCCTCGAATGGAGGAGAAGAGAGGGCAAAAATGATAAATAGGGTGATAGTTATTTTTTTTAAAATTTGAAAATTATAAGATAGAAGTAATAATATAAATAATACTATGATAAAATTAATATAAGAGTAATTGTAAATAAATAAAGAGAGTAGGGAAGAGAAATGTAAATTCAAGATTTATAGTAATTAGAACTTAAGCTTTCACTATACCGAGAGTTATAGACTAATCTTTCAAGCTTTATTATTGGATTAATCAACGTGTACTTACAATTTTCTTCAAAAGATGTCTTACTTTTGAACTCTCAAATAATACACTACACTTAGTAAATTCTAAGTGATACTCCGTACTTAGAGACTTTTTCCGTTCATCTCACAAGATATACAAGAACAACTTTCATAAGAATAAAATTCTTAGTTTATGATTTGAGACAATGGAATATGAGGAAACTAGAGTTGAATTGTAAATTAAGATAAAATACAATTTTGAAATCAAGCACACTCTACAGTACCCTTCTTCTAACTTTCTTTAATTCTCCTCCAATATCCCAACTATTATTTCTATTCTCCCGTTTTTAACTCTATCAACTCAATTTCTGACTCTTCAATGCCCCAATTCTTCGTCATGACTTCATGAATTTAATCTTGTAACAGTGCAACATTGATAAATCAGTTGGTCTCAAATATATTATATTATAAATTAAATAAAAATCAATAAAAAATAATTAAAGATGATACCCCTATTATCAGTCAAACTTTTGGGCAACTTGTTAAAGAAATGGTGAAGGATCACGGAAAATGGATGAATTGTGATTTTTTTTTGTGATGTATATTCATGTTCATGCATTTTTTACTCTCACACAATTGAATGACAATTGAATGTGTTTATGGCCTTGGTGCTCTAATTCCATCTTCTACTCATGTAAATTTGGCTTGTAGCCTTCAACGTTACACTAAAAAGAAATTGGGTCAAATACTTCATCGACAGGTACCTGAGAATTAAAATTTTAATCTTAAAAAATGTTTTTAAAAACTAGAAAAAAATAATTATAAAAAATAGATTAGAAAATAGATAATTGTAAAAAAAAAAAAAAAAAATTAGTAGACAACAAAAATAATTATAAAAAACTAGAATAAATAAATAAAATAGAAAAACATAAAAATGGAATAAAAATAAATTATTTGCATAAAAAATTATACATAAAAAAAAAAAAAAAGAACTTAAGTCATGTCTTGAACACTTAAATTTATAATAAAAAACTGAAATAGTATCTTAAAATGATTTTAAGATAAGTTATGATGTTCACAAAATATCATAATTTTATTGATGGTTTTGAAACTACCAAATTTTATAAATATATATATATTTTTTAATTTACCATAAATTTATCAAAAATCCGGTGGAAAGCAATTGCTTGGACCGCAGCCACTTCAAGCTCAACCGAGATTTTATAATTTGAGGCCATCGCTTGCCTTGGCTTTGGCAGTCACAAAATATCATGGGCATATAATCTTCTACATTGGCCTTACCATAACTCCCATACTTCTCATCCATCATTTTTCGATTTTATATAATTTTAACCAATTCTAATATAAAATTATTAATTTCCTCCTTAAACAAACAAGTTAATAAATGTAATTTTTTAAATATATAAACTCTTAAATAATTGAAAGAAAGCCTTAAAATTACCCCATTAAAAAAAAGAAAAAAAAGTGAGTTTTTATATGTAAAAATAATTATAAAATAAAATATTTTAAAATTAATTTAAATTTCATATATTTACCTATTAAAATTAGTATTTAATACGGTCAAAGTTAGTATTTATATTATTAAAAATATTTTTCTTTGACAACGAGATAGATGTGGGAAAATGATAAAGAAAAATAACTTTCTTATATTTGATTTTATTATAAAAAAAAATATGAAAAATAAATAAATGTCTATATTTTTAAATTATTTGACTTTTATAAAAAAATTAAAATAAATAAAATAAATTTAAAATAATATACAAAAATAAGTTATTCAATTATAAATGGATTTTCCCTCTATTTTCTTTTTCCTCAATTTTTGGAAGCCTACGTGGAAAATAAACAGGATAAATTTAGTCCCTACATGAGATTTTGTGGGAGAGAAAGAAAGAAAATCCGAAGGCCAGTTGTATGCATATGGTTAGGCAATTGGTGGCAGCGAGTGTGAGACTGAATAGACTTGTGGGCTTCTGGGTGAAGTGAAGGGAGGGAGAGAGAGATATGGGGTTGGCCATGACAACAAACACACTACCTCCTGCTTTGCTTTCAGCCTCCTCAATCAGCAGTAGCTTCAGAAGGCCACTCTACTGCCACTACTCCTCAATCTCTGCTTCTCCTCGGATTCTCTCTTCTGTACGTCTATTATTTATTTTTATTTCTGTTTTGTTTATTCAATTCTTGTTTTTATTGTTCAATTTCTCTCCGTTTCATTACAATTTCTTTTCATGTTTTTCTTTTTGATGTGAAAGATGTTATAAAGAAATATCAAACTATGCACGTTTTTCTCTGTTTTTCTTGATGAGTGGTGGGGAAACTGTGCTGCAGATTATGTATATGCCCTTTTGCCTGTTTGGTTGTTGAGAAAATGTGATAAAGCAATTTGAGATTTGAAATTGAGCGGGTTTTTTTTTTTTAAAAAAAAAATTAATTAGTTTTTTTTTATTTTTTGAGATCCCAAGAAAGTAAACCTCCCTTGGAAGAGATTCAACCAATCGTTTGGGTTAGTTGAGTTGATTCTTTGTTTTCAGTGTTTCCTTTCTTTTCTGTCATTTTCTGGGCTACCAAGCAGAGGGGTTTGGGGTTTTTTATCCCCTTTTAAAAGTTGCAATTTTGAAGTAAGACACAATGGTATGTAATTAGAGTACATTTAACATTTTCTCTCTCTCTCTCTCTCTCTCTCTCTCTCTTTTGTTACTCTTTTTGATTGAGGATTGTGTTGATACTGATAGAAAGAAACTTCATACTGAACTTGTTTCATGAATTCCCTTCTGTAATTTTCTTTTAATTTAATTTGGAATATACCCTTGTTAAAATAGAACAAATTGAACTGGATTTGATTACATATGGGCAATGTTACCAAAAAAAAAATTTCAAGGAAAAAAAGAAGCATTTCCAGTTGATCCAAATCAGCCACACAACTCATTCCATCATCTCAAAAACCTAAATAGTTAAAAACATTACTGAAAATGATACCCGGGAGATAACCCAAACCCAATCAATCAATTTTTGATCTGGTTGTATTCAGGGTTATGAAAAACCCTTTTGTTTGGCTCAATGCCAGGCTCAACCTAAGAATTCTTGTAAGTGTAATAGAGGGATTAATGAGACTACAGTTTTGATACAATTAGGTTGCCCCAGTTGGATGGAAGAGGGAAAGGATAAGTAAAGTCCAGTTCTCGGTAGGTCAGCTACTAGGAAACCTTTAGTCTATTATAATTGGACCTTTTTCAAACTTTACTAGTAGGGAGTTTTTAATAGGTCCCATGTTTTAAGTTCTGTTGTCCTCTTAGGATAGACTAAAATTTGGCTATTCCCCTGTATTTCTAACTTGTTTTTGAGTAAAACTTGCTCAGTCATCTTCTTGGATCTTAACTATCAGCAATGGCAACACTCTTTAGGATTGTAAAGATGAGTAAATTTTGGAAAGTAATTAGTTGATAGGGATCTTGGTGGCTTTTGAAGAACCAGTGGGTTTATCAATGAATCTAGTTTTCGGTATTTTCTCTTGGGTGTGTTTGGATGTAGCAGAAAAGGCATGCCATCTGCTGAATTCTGTAGAAGGGGAAAGGGTTCTGTATCGTTTCACTTTTTGATCAAGGGAAGAAAAATCCATGCTTTAAATCCCTCTTCAATATCCTTAATCAGTGATGTTCTAAATATTAATTTCACAGTTTGGAGGTTTTAGCATAGCACTTTGACCACAACCATTACATCCATCGCAACTATCACAACTTTCCCCTCTCAGTATAACCATGTGTTCACACTTGCTGCTGCCACTCTCAGTTCTACTTCCACTCTCAGTTCTTCTTCCACTTCCACTTCCACTGCACTGCCTAAGCTGCTGTTACTATGGCACCATCACTGCTGCCATACGAGCAGCCCTGCCACCTGTAGCCCACATCCATCACTGGTGCTGCTGCTGCTTTCATATCTCCACAACACTGCTTACTGATGCCAATACCACCTCCACCTATTCTGATTCCCTCAACAGCCTTGCTCCAGCCATGAACTGCACCACCACATCCTTCAGCAGCAACTCCTGCACTGAGCCATGGAATTCAATCTTCTCATAGAAGACATGGATTTTTTTTTTTTTTTTTCTTTTTTGAACTCCATATAAGTCAATGCAGTGGATTTAAGTTGTTGGCTGAAAGGAAGTCCTGAGGCCACCACCATTTCTGCTCATCCAAACAGAATATTTTGGGTAGTGATATTGGTATATTTTTTGGTGACCTCGTATATTTGTGCTTTAAGACAAGAAAATCTGAAACCTAAAATTAGCATCAAATTATAATCAATCTCATATTCAGTGAGATTTTGCAGAAGTTTTTCATACTGGAACAGTTTCTTTACTTGGTTTTTTAGAAATTCTGCAGCTTTTGACACTAAACCTTCAGTTTATGTTCAGAGAATATGCAAATCTTTGCCATCACTTACAAAGAACACAGCATGCAGAGTATCCAGCGGCCAAGTGAAAGTGGAAGATAGCGTAGATGATGAGGCCTGTGAATTAGTCAATGGAGTGGAGCTTTCCATAGGGGAGGGTGATGATAGCATCAATGCTTATCTCCTCAAGGCTGTTAAGAACAATAATGGTACAGGGATACTGCTCTTGTCTGATGTCTTTGGCTTTGAAGATTCATCCACAAGGGACTTTGCATATCGCGTTGCCTGCAATGGTTACAAGTATGTTATTGACCTTCATTAACAATCTTATAATCCCTTTTGAAGAACTGATTCTTTAGTAGAGTTGAAATTTGAATCTTTAATTCCGTAACACTTCTTTCCTATGCTTTTAAAACAACTGCAGTGTTCTGGTACCAGATTTATTTCGCGGGAATCCATGGGTGAAGGACCAGCCGAAGATCATGTTTCAACAATGGCTAGCTACACAAGACCGCCAAAGGGTTGCTCGAGACATTGACATGTCAGTAAAATGGCTGGTTGATGAATTCATAGCTGCAGGAGTCACAGAGAAGCTCGGTGTCATCGGGTTTTGCTTTGGAGGCGGCCGCGTGATAGACGTTCTAGCCCAAGACCAGGGTGCTCATTTTGGTACCGGTGTCTCCTTCTATGGGACAAGAATCAACCCATCTGCAGCAGCCAATGTAAAGGTACCCGTATTGTTCATTTCAGGGGACGAGGACCCACTTTGTCCAGTCAATTTGCTGAAAGATATTGAGAAGAGCATCGGCAGGGGGTCAAGATTGGTAATATTTGAGGGAAGAGGCCATGGGTTTGCTCACCGGCCAGAATCTCCCGAAGATGATGAAGACGCAGAGCAGGCGTTTGCGGTCCTGAGAAGTTGGTTGCAGGAAGGTTTGGCTGTAAATAACTGAATGCCAGTTAGTTTTGGTTAGTTCCCTGTGTGTATTCATCTTGAAGAAGAAACCAACGATAACCCTGCTGCTTGTTATTATGATAATAGGCCATTTTCAGTTCTTTTATCGGGAATTTTGATAGTGATGAAAGTGATTTGTCAGTATCATATTTTCATTATATTCCATGTTGCTTTCATTCAAGGAACCATTGATGAAGAACCCTTTGATGTACCAGACCTGTGATATAGCTCAAAGGTACATTGGTTTTCCGGTTTTTGGTCGATGGTGAAACTGAAACACTGCTTTGATATGCTCCTGTTCAGGTAACTTCTGAGACACTGCTGCACCCGAGATCTGAGGCACATTCCATTGAGGAGTTCTTGTTTTGGTAGCTCAACACAAGTATCACAACGAGCGCAGGTGTTACAGGTTTTGGTTTGAGGTCTAGAAAAAGACCTATGAAGTTACAATTAATGGCCTGTGTAATTTTGTTGTTGGAAAATTGAATTTATGTATGAGAATTATATTTTAAAATTATTTTTATTAAAACTAAGGATAATTTTGATATTTTTAAAAATTGTAAACAAAATACAAGTGGATTTTAGAAATAGCGGGTTTTTATGCTTTAAACATGTATCTAAGAGTTTTATCTAAAAATGTCATATTTGATTGATAGGATATAATATAGGACAAATAAATGGTGAGATATATTATCTATTTTTTTTTCTATATGTTAATTTTATGGTAAGATATGGAATATGTATATCCCATATATTAAAAATTTATTTTTTATATGCTCATTTTACAAAATAAATTATATATATATAAATTTATAGTTAAAAAAGAAAAACTAAAAAAATATAAACTAATATTAATAAATAATATATAAATTATTTTAATATATTAAATAATGTAATATAAATTTTTATTTATTTATAAAATTTAAATATTTTAATTATAAATATTGTTAAATATAAGAGAATTTTTAAATTTTTAAATAGTAATTATTAGTGATATAATTTTTATTTTAAACATTAAAAAATGAATATTCTTTTATATTATTTTTTTATTCATTTTATAAATTAAATATAAACATAATATAATAAAACATATTCACGTATAAGTATATTTAAAGATATCATATTTCATTGAAAATCATATCTATATATTTCTTATCTAATGGGATATGATAACCTAAAAAATGCATATTTTATTCTATCCTATTTCGTCAATAAAAAATAGCCTTTAAATAAATCTAATATTTAAACACTACTTCAATATTTATAGAAAGGGGAAAAATGTTCTGTCTTACACTTGGGAAATAAAAAATAAAAAAAAATAATTAAACTTAGATTTCTCATATCAAAACTAGTATCTATTCCAGCTATGTATTGTAAGCTTAGTTATTTTTTGTTGAATATATTAAATTTAAATTTTACAAATTCATTTTTCCGTTTTTCCATTTTCTTTTTCCAAAACTCTATACCGAAATACCTCTAAAAAAACTCTACCAGACAGTCCTGCTTGGGAATTGGTTAAATAGGATGGTGCCTCGGAAAGGGAATGGATAGAGCATTTGTTTTAGCATAGAATGGAGAATTTGGACCATTAGAGAGAGATATTTGGCAATTGGTGGTCCTTAGTTGTTGTGGCTTGTAGTGTAAGGCAACTGGCTTTGTGATATAACTGATAAGAGGGGGTAGCCTGGGTCTTAGCAAACACCCAAAAAGACAATTTTATCACTTTCAGTTGTCAAAAAATCCTTTGGTTCTCCATCTACCTAGTCATGGTGAGGTAACAGTGAGTTAAATTCTAGTTTACTTTTTGAGACATGATGGTGAAGGAAAGAACAGTAGAATATGAATGTCCATAACTACAAAAACCACTGCAGAACATCCATGAATTATGGTTGCTACCTCATTACCCTTCAAGATTCATCAGCAAAGTTATCAATAGGAACCATTCACCATAGCCATTAACCAGTAATGGTCTTCTCATAAAATGAAAAAGAAATAAAACATATATATATTGAAATTAAGAAACTCTTCCTGCCAAACATCTTCCCTGTGAAGCAATGTACATCACAACTGATAATCAAACAAAAGTCGAGTTAACCCATGCTATAGAGGGATTTCACAAGCCGGTAACCAACTTAAAATCAAAATTTTTGCACAAAGTTTCAAGGAAGATTTCCTTTTCTCAGGAACCATAACAAAAGTGAAATGAAACAATGAGGAAATATGCAGAAGATTCAGTAGCAAAAGAAAATCAATTATTTCTTCCTTTTTTTTTTTCTTCCTACTACACTCCATTTGGTCATAGGATTACAGAGCAAAAGGCAGTAGGGAGATCATAACTAATAATGTACTCATAACAATGTTGTACTACATGGCTGAAAGCCATTGCAGGGGGATTAGGAAAAAACTGGCAACAATAATCTCAACTTCTGAAAATTCTGATTTGAAACCCAACCAACTCCAGGGTTTTGATATCTTCTAATCAGTCCTGTCCCTCCTGGCAACAACAACAGAATTACTAACCTTGAATAAATTGCTTACAATTCATATAAAGTTCACAACAACAAGAAGGAAATATAAAACAAAAAGATCAAAATATTTTGAACAACCTAAAGAACTGGTAATACAGTTGAAATATTAGTGTGGCTAGGGATCCTTGGTTTGTGGTCCCCAGAAGTGAAAACAAAGGGATTACATAAAACACAATATAAGGGAACAGCTGGTGACAACTGAAAGCTCTATGAGGAACCTAAGAGAATGTGTCATAATAGATAAACAAGTTACAACAAAGAAACTACACATGGGATTTTACCTAAATGATATGAAAAAACGGGAACTTGAATGATTCATTGCCCATTTCACCGTCATGGATTGACAGGGTTTAGGGGTTGTCCTTCCAAGTAGTCTTTGCATCTCATTCAAGTGGATTCTTTTTTCCATCTGAAAGTGGTGACTTGGAAAATCTTTTGCACAAGGTTTCAGAAAAGACTTCCAGAAGTAAACACTTCCATGCATCTTGAATCCAGGTAGGTTTCAGAAACAGATTTCAGAGACGTATTTGTCAATGAGTTTTCAGAAGTTTTCCAAGGTCTATTATAAGTTTTGGAGATGCTCTAAGCCTTGCAGACCAAAGGTATTGAGAGGCTTCCCAAGGGACTCAGTTGTGACCTTTAGAGCAAAAGCCTATCCGCTAGAGTATGCTATGTTCTATTTATAGTTTTTGAAGACATCACAGTTCAAACCCTTTATCAAGACATGACTTCCACTAAATATCAAGAAGTAGATTCCACTAAAGGGTGATAGGTTGTATTGTAATTCAATCTATTAGATGTCATTTCTGGCGAATCACCACCACCAACTTCTGAGCCCTCCATTAGCATATATAACAACTAATAATCACATTCATAGACCCACAACAGTACATGTCACAGTAGTTATTACTCTTGATTTTGCAATGTTTCTTAGTTAAACCAACAAGGAAATGGAAACCTAATTTCTTATTCTGTTTGGTCTCAATTTGCATTGGCCTTTTTGGAAGCTAAAAGCACTTTTCTAAAAAAAAAAGAAACGGATTTTATTTGTATGTAAGATAATTTAATAACAATACTTTTGACTTTAAAAAGAGCTTAACCTGGAAGTAAAGACAAGATTGCTTCTCGTTAAAGTCCTTTCTCAGCTTATGTAGGAAATTGTTTCATGTTTAACAAAATTTTGTAGCACCAAAATTGTCCCTTTGAAATCATGGTTTATGGTTTGGCTTTAACCTAAAAGCAAAAGCAAAAAGCTATCTAAAACAAGGCCTTAGTTTCAACTCATAACTTGCTTCTTTTCTAACCCAGATATATATTCTTTTTTTTGATAGGTAAGTGCAAATTGTATTAAAACACCAAAGTTTTCTAACCCACATTATAATATGTAACTAGATTAAAATTTATCAGTGTCTGCTAAACTGAATTTCCTACAATTATAATAAAGAGCTAAAATTAATTTTAAATCAAGTTGTATCAAATAATGATATTTCTCTTCAGAGAAGCAGCTATAAAACTATTCATTGTCTCTTAATTTGCTTGCCAGTCTTGCTTTTTGGAAGTGCATATCTAGGAACTGATTTCTAGGATTATCCTATTCTAGTCCACTTGTTCCACCAGGCCACCACCCTAACCTTCCAGGTTCAATTATACTTCATATCCCTTCTGTATTCACTGTTTCACCTTCTACCAAACTCACCTATCTTTTACATATCTAACTTCAATAAACTCTGTTCCTTCACAATATGAATTCCTCAACATACACTAGATCAAGCTCAAAGGATTTCCTGCAGATTAGGTCTTTAGAAAATAACATTTTGGTGCTGTTTTCTCAGGCATATGTACCCAAGACTAGCCCTAGAGTCAAATATAGAAGAGAATAAGAGAATACAACTAAAAGATTCCACAAATTAAAACCAATGTAGAACAAACCCACCTGAGAAGCAGGAGCATCTGAAATCTTAGGAGGCAGAAACATTGCAGGGTAGCCACCAAACTTTTGAGAACACTCTGTATATGCAGATCCAAGTCCCAGTCCAGCACCAAAAGCTACAGATGCCCAGCGTGTCACAGGACTCCCTGACATGACAAATCAGAATAAAAATTCAATTTTTTTTTTTTCATTTTTATTATCCTGGTATGGGAGAAGGGACTGCTTAGAGATTCAAATGTTAATGTGAAGCGAAGGCTGCTGATCTTATGATTTTAAAATATGCTTATACTTAGGGCCTCAACTGACATTAGAGTGAACAATGCCTAGGAAAACTAGTTCATGCACAATATTTGCTTAGAAAATTAAATGTCAAAAAATTATCAGATTTAGTTCCATCATAAAGTATTTAGATGACTAACTCTTAATTAAAACATAATTTATTGGGTGTGAAAGTGGTAAAAAAACATGTTAGTATACCAATTAACAAGTCAAAACATGATATTACTTAACATGACTGTCTAAATTGTACACTACTGTACCATCAGAAAATTGCACTGACAACAGTAACTTTGTTTCTCCTTCACTAACCAGATTCAGCTGAATGATTGTCATTCTTGGTAATAATTTTGGTAATCCCATTGAGTGTGGAGGAACCGTAGTGTTCAAGTATATTGAGGACATTGGAACATTTGCTTTATGGGACCAAATTAGAGATTCGATTCCCTTTGGATTCTAAGGAGGACCCACAAAACCTTTGTGAACATTTTGCAATGAGGCTAAGGCTTTGCAAGATCCACCCAGGAAATTGGGTCTTCAATAGAAGAAATCCAAGTAGACCCTTCTAAATAGCAGAGGGCTAAGAGTGTTAACAAAGTCACTCGGGATTCCTCTGCAGGGGGCAAAAGGAAGCCAGAGAGTTAAAAGAACCTTCAAACAGTATGCTATGCTGCTTCAGGCTCTAAAAGGTGTATAGGAAGCAATAAAGTTTGGGGTAATCCACAATTACATTGCAATGAAGTTTGAATTTAGATGGTAAAGATGTTAAAAGCATTTGAGAAGCTAGGCAAAAGGTGTGTATCCTTACCTTGTTTAGGTGCTTGGGGAGAACATCACTATCATCTAAACAACAGTTTTGTTGAAGATGTCAGGGGCCTAGAAGATTCCCTCACTTTATCAATAAATTACACTTTGGGAATGTTTGAAGGGTTGGTAATTGAGTGCTACATATGGCTCCAGCAAACCTAGATTGAGGTCAGATTTGTGAGAAACCCTCTGGTTTCCATGATCTGATGCTTTCACATAAATTGGATTGCTAAACAAATAACTTTTAGGATACAAGAGGAATTTTTCCCTTTTATGCTTTGATAAATTATAGTCATCCTTTTAAGAAAAGAACTCTAATTATTCATGCACAGTCACAAGAATTTATACCATTAAGTTTCCCATTTAAGTTAAAATGAATAATTTAAGAAAAATTTATGCTTTGTTTATTTTATTTTATTTTTTTTAATGAAATCAAAACCTTCTTTTGGTATAAAGAAAGAGCCAAAGTTCATGTATGTGAGAGGTCTACACCAAGGAAAAGAGTAAACAGAAAGGAAGAATGTATTAAAAAACTATAAGAAAAACAAAGAGGTTAATTTAACTCCATGCCAATGAAGATACACATACACTTGGCAAAAAGGAACTTCAACTTTGCCAAAGGAAATTCTTTATCTTCAAAGATTCATTTCTACCTCACCTTCCAAATCTTCCAAAACATAGCATGTGGAACACCATTCCAACCTCTCCTTAGCCTTTTATCACAAGCAATACTCCACCCAAAAGAAAATAAACCAACATTCACAAGATTGCCTGCTAAATACCAAAAAAATGAAGAAATTGAAAAGCCCCAAGACCTGAAGGCAACCAAGGAAAAATGATCAACAAATGCCTCATGTTCTTCACACATAATGCACCAATTAGAAATGGCCCACTTCATATTTATCAAGCAACTCATTGTTAGATGATCACTGAAGGCAACCATCCACAAACTGAAACTCACAGAATAAATTAACAAAAGATACTCCTATAAAATCTTTAGCCTTGGACACTCCAAGAAAGAAAGGAATAACCAAAAGCCTACTTAAGATTAGAGAGAGGAACTCTGCTCCTTCAAAAGAAAAATCTTCATGTTTTGCACTTTCCAAATGTTCCATTAGAGAAAAACAGGGTTGTTGGCAAAATAATGCTACCCTCCCTCATTGGAACCTCAAAGAAGCATCCTATGATGGCCAACCTGGATGAAACCTTTAGGCTTATCAAACCCTATGCCACAAGGTGGAGAACATCTTATGATTGATAACCATTTGATTTAGGCCTAAATTAAGGGTCATAGACAAGAAGGCCTAGAATCTCATGGTTCAAAGTCGTAGTATCAATCATTGGTATGAGACATTCTGAGGCACACTGATCTCAACCTATGTTGTATAGGTTTGGATATGATTGTTGGATGCAAGCACGTGTCTAAGTGTCTAATCCTTCACAACTCAAATTTTAGGATATGGGGACTTGACTAAAAAGGATCCAATACACATGCACAGGTGCTAAGATACAATATAATAAAAGAAAAATCAATTAAATGTAGATTGGAAGTTGAAAGAATAAAAGAATATCAATGAAAGAATCAAACACTCACATCCAAAGTAAAACAGGAGTGTCCGACAAAGATCCCATATCCATCCCCATATCATGTTATGTTGACATGGGTATGTTGGGTGAAATTGAAAGATCTGGGAATCATAGATCTCAACATCTCATTAGTATCAGGTGATACATAAAAGATGAAAAGAATAAAATGGAATTTATTTTTTTATCTTTTCAAAAAAAATGTTTAAAATAAACATTTTTTAAATTTAAAAATGCATTTTTAACTATTAAAAAATACAACCATTTTAAAACAATAAATCATTTTAAAAAAAATTAACATTATTTTTCCTATCAAATATGCCCAAAATAAAACAATTATAAAATATAAGAATTTTTATTAATTTTATTTTTATTTGAATAAGCATATCATAAAAAATAAATATGTTTTGTTATACCTCAATCCGTTAGTTTCCTATTTTTATATCAATTTCATACAAACCCAAATACCCAAATACCTATGCAATCCAATTTTCAACATATCGCTACACCCAACAATATAAATCTGATTACTACATTTAATCTCATTCAATCTCCAAGGTTAGGTCCTTTAGGAAACCTTTGACTGAAAGCCAACACCACCAAAGTTTCACCACAGCTCCACTCAACTTCTGATCCACCTCCCCTATTCCTAAACAGACCGAAAAGACCACAAAATTACATTTACAACTAATTTCTCATGCTTAAACCTTATCCTCTTTCTTTCCTTTCAGGTCTCTTTTCCTCAGTACTGTTCACATAATTGACAATTAATTTAAACAAAATATTAATCAACTTTAATTGTAATCCACATTCCTATCATTTTCTGCCCATGGATCGGGACAAAAATACTCATTCAGTAACAGGACAATGCTTGGCAGACCTCCTTGCCCATGGAAACGACCTTGGGAGTACCAAATAACTACTTGAAGGTTGGTTTCAAAGGTGACCAAGCTATCTCAAGTAAGCAGAAATCAATATTTGTTTAAGTGAATGCTAAGGCGCCTGAGCTAACACAGGGCCTCAAGTATAAGACTTAGTGATCGAGGCATAATACCTCCAGCACATTGAGTGTAACACCATGGCCTTTGAGCCTGAGCCAAAGCTACTAATGATTTGACACCCTAGTACACTAGTTCTACATGGTCCTATTATTAGGGTACATCACCATTCACCACCACATGCACTTGGAGCCAACTAAGTTCCTAGCTAAGGTGCCATACTCCTGAACAAAAAACGTGGAGGATTCCCCACAATTCTGAGAATGCCAAAAATGGGGAGGATGAAAGTAGGAGCCCAATGAAATGAAAATCACCAGCACTGGTCACTCTTGTCCAATCAAAGTGAATCATCAAACCAGCTAAAAGGCGTCATTTCAATCCAATATAAATTTTTTGCAAAGCATGCAAACATAAGGAGAAAAGAAAAGGGATTCCTAGTGCATAATCTTAGTTCCAAATGTTTCCAATCTAATAAACACCATATCTATTAGAAAATGCGGAAAAACTCCATAATAGGTTAATTGAGCATTACGTCCTGCTTGGTTGCCAAGAAAATGTAGGAAAAAACAAACAAACGAAATTCCCTCACTAAAAATAATAACTTTTTTTTTCCTCCATATTGATTGAAAATTACCCGGTTGGACCACCAAGAAAATGCAGGAAAAAAAAAAAAAACAAACAAACAAAAACAGCCACAACTCAAAACTCTAAACAGTTCATCTTCTTCAGGTTAGTTGAACTTTTACCCCGCCAAAAAAATGCAGAAAAATTAATTAAAAAAAAATAGAATTTCATGAATTCCTTTTCCTTCCCTTTCCTTCAGCTTGAATGAACATGAAACCCCGGGTTGTGGGCCAGAATAAATTCGTAATCCCGCACCGTTTGGTTGGTAAGACAAAGGAGTAAAATAAAAATTTAAAATCAAACAAATGAAAATCCATAGCTAAAAAGCCTAATCCCCCCTTCCCTTCACGCAGATTGAAGGATAAGTCCCGTTTGTTTGCCAAGAAAATGTGCGAAAACAAAAATCCAAAATTTTACAGGAAACCAAAATGATGAATGAATAGGAAGATGAATAAAAAAAATAAAAGAGGAAGAAGACTGACTGAAGAGGAGGAGGCCGCCAAAAGCGCCCGCGAAGGAAGAGTAGACGAAGCGGCGGACGGTGAGATCAAGACAGGCGTCCCATTTGGCATCCAGATCGTAGGGTGGAGGGATCTGCTTGTTCTCCGCCATTGATATGATCAAATACAACCACTTTCTTCTTCCTCTTTTCTCTTTTTCTTCTGATAGAAAGGAATTGTTTGTTTATTCTTTGGAGAAATTGGGAAGAAGGGTTTGTTTCCCGTACGACTAGGGCTCAGCATTGGGCTTGAGAGTATTTGGCCCGGCCCAGTAAACACTTGGGCACGGTTTTCATTCACAGGCCCATAACTATGTTCCTTTCACAGTAATCAGGGAAAATTACATGGATACCCTCGAGATTAATGACAATTAATCAGTGAGAACCTGAATTTTCTGAAATTACGGACCAAACCCTTGGCTAATAGTGTGACCGTTGGATTGCTGACGTGCTAAAAGTTAAGAAAATGTCTAAATGGCTTTAGTTTAGTTTAACCTGCATAGATATTTAAAGGGTTATTTTATTAAAAGACTCAATGAAAACCCAATTTTAAAAATTTAACGCTTCATCGTTTTTTTTGTTTCATTTGGATGGAAATGTTCTTGTTCTTTTCTTATAAAAATAACAATTTTTTTTAAAACCTATGTGTAAATGTTTGAAATAATAAAAGACATTTATGTTAAAAATAGGTTGATCTTCATGTCAAAATGTGGTAAGGGTTAAATTCATAAGTTTGGAGATTATTTCATCCATTTTTAACCGATTAATTCATATCTAGAATGTCTTTACAATTTTATCTTCTATTATCCTATTTCCCTCTACTTAATCATGTCATTAATTATAATCAAATTTCTTCAAATTTTTATATACATAACCTAATTAACAAAAACCTAATTAATTTTAATTAGAATTATTAATTAAATAGGATTCCTAAATAAACTTTAATAACTAATAAAAGTAACCCAAGAATATTCATATTGTATAATAAAAAATAGAATTATGAAATAAAAATATTTTCCTATTTAATTTTTTAATAGGAAATTATTAATAAATAATAGTAATATTATACCATAGAAATCAATGTATAAACTAAAACCAATTTCATTTTTAAAATTAAATATAACTTCAAATAATTATTAAATAACATTGTCAAATAATTTGACGCTCCCATCCCATTCAACTCCTAATGGATAGAGTTTGAGATAAAGATAAACAAGATTAGAATGCATTTGTGAGGTTATTTATGGCATGCTCTAAGGCTATTTTTCATCAAGGGATATTGACATAAATTATCTTATTATGAGAGAAAAATATAAAATCATATAATTTCATTTGAACCCATCAACATGAGCATAATGATTGTTTACAAAATCTCTTTATTGTTCATAAGGACTATGATGCTCTATCATGTCTTCATTATGTGTATATCGTAATGGAATAATATTCAAATAAGACATGTTATATGTTTGACACTAAAGTTAGACCATGAAAACTCATGGGGATAATGAGATTCTTTTAGTTAAGATTCTCCATTTAAACATGTTTAAGAAAAATGTTAATATACTATGAGGCATGTTTGGAATTACATTATATATATATATATATATGATTACTATAATCGCTATTTATAGTTTGCTTATTTAAATAAGTTAAACTTTTGAACTTAGAATGATTATGGATACACTTGACTACTTATCGAGTCATCATTGTACATCAAGTAAGAGAATGTTTAGACCTTAAGTGGTCTTAATGACCATACTAAATTTCCGTTTGGTAAAATAAAATATTTCATGGTATCTTTTTGTTTCTATGTGCATGTAAATACAATTGATATCCTACATTCACTTATCCTTTTTCTAGTTCCCATTCATATATTCTTATAATGTTAACTAGATTCATTATAAATGAACTCAAAATTCATTAAATTCATGTTCCACAATTTATCACAAGGAAGAAAATATAAAGAACCTAATTTTTGGTTCACTAATAGAAGAATCATAATGGAATATATATAAAAAGCTCTTGGTCCTCTCCTCCGTTATCATTCCTTCCATTTGAAAGTTTTATCCTTATAGGCCCATTATTAATGTTAATCCTAAATGAATGTTTGATAAATCAACTTAATACCTTAAAATGATTTAATAACTTAATTTAAGTTATTAAGTAAATTAAGTAGGTTTAATAAAATAATTTAATGATATGATTTAAAGTAAAAAACAACTTTAAGTAATACTAAAAATAATTAACTTATTTTTAAATTCATATATTCATTTTATATTTTTACCCTCATTTGTTGTAGTTACCTCCATGATCTTTTTTGTTATTCCATAACTTTTACTGTTATTTGAGTTTTTTTGCCTTAATAATAATTTATGAGGCTAAATATATAAATTTGATGATTTAAAATAAATTTTAAATTAATTTTATCAAACAACCTTAATACTTAAAATAATAATTAAGAAATAAGTTTTAAGTTAATAACTTAAGTATAATTTAACTTGAAGTTAACTTAAATCATTAAGTAATAAATATTAAGTTTCACCAAACGTATGTTAAGAGAGATCAAGAGAGTGAAGATTGTCTGCAACCATCAAAGCTTAGCATTGTATATCAAGACTCATTTTTTTATATTCAAATCTTAAAAAGTTTTATTGTTATTAATTAAATATCATGAAATTTACACGTTAAGATATTTTAACATATGATTTTGGAAATTTTGTACCATTTTCTTATAAATTTGGATAAAAATATGTTGCAGTATATGGTTTTAAACAGTAGTGACTATAATGAATATCAAATTTAGAAAAACATTGTTATAGTAATATTATTTCCACTATTATATTCATCATGACTTTCTATGAATAGTAGAAAGATGTCAGTTTGCTCTTGCAAATTAAGGTGATTTAAAGCTCATAATCACTCAAAGTCATTGGCTGCTTCTCACAGAATTCCAAAGCTACATATGATCGATCGACAGAGTGAAATTTATGTATTTAAGTAGTTGTTCTAAGACTTGATATATTCAAGCTGTTCTTATTACATTACAGCAACCATTCCTCGCCAGTCTCCTTCCACCCTAGGAGTTTATTTTGGTACAATATATAGGAGGACTTTATTTATTTATGGTAAACGAGGATCTTTAGTTCCATGGTCGCTCACACCTTAAAGCTCCTGAAAGGACATCAGCTCATTACACTGATTATGCTTCTTCCACACAATTGCCTCGTAGTCGCCGGAGGTGCCGGCGAGATCGGCTTTGATATGGAGTTTGTAAATGTTTCCTGCCAGGTGCTGAAACCACCCCATAGAAACTTTCTCGAATGCCAGGTTCCAGTTTTCCTTCTTGTTCTGCTCCTCCACGGCGTATTCTCCCAACTCCTGGATGTGCTTCTCTTCCACGTCTTCGACCTTGGTCCATCTGATAGCTTGCGTGTGAGCCATGAGACTTGTAGAACTTGTGGGTTTTGGATGGGTTTTTGTGGGGTGGTGGTGGGTTGGATTTATAGACTGGAAAGAGACAGGGATGCGAACTGCCTTTCCACTTTCTCGGAAGAATACGAATCTAGTTTTGTATGGAAACTGACCTTCATATTATCAGGTTTATTTGCATGGGATATAATAAAAAGGAAAAAAAAAAAAAGAGAGAGAAAAAAGACCTAAATAAAGAAAGAAAAAGCAAGTACAATTTTTTAGGGGCTTTCTTTTTTTCTTTTCCTTTTCAAATTAACATTAACTTCTCTAATTTAAAACTTGATAAAATTTTAGAATAACAAAACCATTAGAAAAAAGTTATTCTCAAAGTCATGTTTAATAATAGTTTTTTAAAACAATCTTATGTTATTTAGAAAAAGGAAAACACGTTAGACAATTAGAGAATATAAAAACAGTTTTCTATTATTAAAAATCGAGAGCAAATGTTTTTAGAAAATAATTTTAAATTATTTTTACTTATTTTCTAAGGACAATTCTAAAAATAATTATATAAATATGGAGACCAATTAAAAATAAACTAGTATAAATAAAAGTTATTTTTAAAACTAATTAAAAAATATATTAAAAATATTTGAGATTCTCAAACAAATTTTTGTTTTATAAAACTCTAAAAAACAATTTTTAAAAACTATGCTTTAAATTCATTTTAAAAAAACACTTTTCAAAGATCAGCAAAGTTTTTCTTTTCTAAAAGGTAAAATTATAATTATTTTTTAATATATATATAATAATTCTCCATTGACACAATAGCCACGTAGTGCGCCTTTACTATGGAGAATGAGCATATGGTCCGGGATAGGAGTAGTGGGTTTCAAAATATTCTATCACATGAAGAAATAGATAGAAAAATCGTCTGTTTCTAATTTTTTATTGAACTTCATATTCTTGTTTGGTGATTGATGTAGGACCATGGAATCCTTTATACGTTTTTATCTTCTCTTTTTCTAGTTGCTGCAGGATAAGAGAATGAATGAACAATTCTAAGGCCTATCACAAAAGAAATAGATCAAAAGAATTATCTTTTTCCAATCTTATTACATCTTTTTATTTTTTAGTTAATAATGTACGAAATAGAATTAACGGTCTATTTATATGCTCCTTCCCCACAAGTGATGAAAGAAAATGGAATTAATTCTTGAAGGATAATTGTTGTAGTAGTTGGAGTTAATTTTGAGGAAGAAAGAATATGGGAAAAAAAAAAATTAGGGAAGCAAAGAAGATTGTTACAAGGGGAATGATAAATAATTTATAATTTGATAAGTTGTAAAGAAAAAAAGACAAAGTAATTGAAAGAAGGAGATCGAGAATCGTATCCTTTTAAATATTTTGAGATATATTATTCATATGTGGACAATGTCTATACTATCTCCTCATCTCCACTTCTGAACTTATTACCCATCTCTAGCTTATTTCTTATCTTAGATTGAACCGGATTGAGAATCTTTATTAGGAAAACAAATTCCTCATCAAGACCAGGAATCTTATTTAGTTGGTTTTTAAAATTTTATAATTTTAGTTTTAAAAAAGTTAAAAATAAAATTATATATAAACTAGTATATCTAAAATAAAATCTTTTATTATATTAATAATAAACTAGTAATAAAAAATATTATTGTAGACCCCCATTTTGGGGAGCTATCATTCTTCTCACGTTTCCTTTCTTGCAGTTAGCTGTGGCCAAGTGTCACCATCTTGCATGGCCACGTGTCATTCCCGGATTAGTCAATATGAGATCAAAATAGTGGAATTGATGGACCAATCAGAAGAATATTTGGCTGTTGAGAGGAGCGTAGGAGAGGGGTGCTTTTTCTGCCGGCTAAAAGATATTTTGAAGGGATCTTTTTCTGTTAAGGGTGAGGCTTTTTGAGTGGAGTAAGGGAGGCTGGCAGCTGGGTGAGGTGCCGGGGATGCAGTTAGGATATTTTTGGGCGGGAGGAGGTTTGGCAGAGGATGGAGAGGCTGGTGACAGAGCAGAGAGCTTTAGAGAGAAAAGTGAGAGAGACATTAGAGCTTTAAGGGAGGATAGTTTAGCTTAAGGAAGGTGAGAGAAGGGAGATTCTGGAGAAGCAAGCTGAGAGAACCAGAGTGCCTTTAGGATGAGAGAGAGGTAACTGGGGGGAGGATGTTTGCTGGAGAGTTGTGGACAACTTGAGGAAAAGATGAGCCGAGAGTGAAGGAGAAAGGATCTGAGAAAGATAGAGTTGAAGAGGCGAGAGGAGGAACAACTCAAGAACTTTGAAAGACCATCTCCAGGTACATTGGTGGTAATCTCTTGGACTATTCTCACTCACTCTGTTTTCTTTCTATCTCACATTTTCTCTTGCTGTCTCTGTTTTCTTTTATGATCCTTGGTTAGTTGTTCGGGTATAAGTGTGATGCTGTATTACTTTCCTCTGTACTTTTTGCTTATTTGGATATGGCTCATTCCCCTTTTGGTATTTATTTTAAACTCTCCTGATGCACCACTGGCCAAAACCCCTGGATCTCAATATGAAAGGGGATCCCACTTAATGCTTTGCTCACTCTGTTTACTCTGCCATGGGTACACTATATCTTGTTTTATTTCTTCCTCCATTTCCGGTATCTCAATCCATATTTTGGTTTCTAGCTCATGTTCCTGGATTTGTTTTGGACTATTGGTTTTGTGTTCTGGTTTGTGCTTGAGGGGAGAGGGTGGTGCTTTGGCTACTGCCACAGATTCAGGGTTCCCAGTGGACGAGATGCAGATGAGTGATACTGGTCCTTGAGGGTCTTGCACCGAGATACATTTTGGTAGAATTGCTAATAGTGATGCTGTATCATTGGCCGACAATGACGTTCCTCGTGTTAAGATATGGAACTTTTGTGTTTATACAGTTCGACAGGGAAAGAGATGGTTCTCTTAAATCTCTGCCTGCTAAACATGTCAACGCCGGAACGGGTTTTGAAAGATTGACTTCCATTCTTCAAGGCAAGACGAGTAATTGTGATAATGATGCACTCTTACTCGTCTTTGACGCTATTCAACAGGCGACTAATGCCTGATCATATTCAGGGAAAGCTGGATCAAATTATACAGATAAAGTTGGCTTGGCATACAGAGTTGTCGTTGATCACTTAAGAACCTTTTCTTTTGTTATTGTTGATGGATCTTGCCCAACTTAGAGCACTTTTGACTAGTGGTTTGGGTATGGATGGGAAACCACTATGAAGGACGATGCTGTTATGATGCTTGCCCGTTTTAATGATCAGGGAATTTGGATATGGCATTTTGTGTTTATCAAGAAACCCATGGGATATGGCATAAATGTTCCCTACAACAGCTTCATGTCAATCAAGAAACCCATGCTCTGCTACAGATGTTACTTATCCTTACAAAATTGCGTATCTTACCAATGGTTCTGGTGCACATATTATATTTGGTTGTAGTGAGGACCAGATTGGCTCCTTTTTGGATGGGGTTACTCTCAATGGCATATTTGGATTTGGTACGAGCGGTGTTCGTTCCTATCATTTTAGCAAAGGAAAGGCCATTACTGTTGGGGTATATTGAGAAGGCGGGAACCCTTGACAATGGAGTCTTCCCCTGCACGCATTGTATTGAGTGGAAGCCGATAACCCCAACCCAGATCAATGGAGCCGACACCCAGACACTCATGCCTGAAGCTTCAAATTCCTAACCAATCGGAACCCATCTTCATCAAGGCCACCTGGTTTCCTTCCCATTTCCACCTCTCTATCACCGACAGCCTCCACACCTGGCTCTGTAACGCATCGGAAGACGAGGTCCGAGAGCGAGCCGCCCAGTGGGATCAACCTGTTTCTGATTACATCGCCTTGGCTGAGCGGTTCCTAGGGTTTCAGCAGCCCGGTTCGGTTTACGGGTTCTCCGACGCGGGTGACGGCCATAGAAGATTGCCATGGACATTTGAGAAGGAAGGGACTAAGCTAGAATGGCGGTGGAAATGTGGACCCTTCATTGGAGCTACTCTAGCTACCCTGCAGCCACGTGTTTCATGCAGAATGCTTGGAGCAGTTGACTCCAAATCAAGCCTCCACCCTTGCATGAACTATGCATGGCCACCTTTGACCACGTGTCACCTCCTTTTATTCCTCTCATTTCACCATCCTTAGTTTTTGAAAATAATCTTCCTAAACTCTAGTTTGCGAATAATTTTTCAAATTCCTTTTTTTCAAATAATTTCATCTGTTTAATTTTTCATCCTTAGTTTTTTCGTTTAGGTTCCAAAAATCATCTTTTCAATAAAATTTGGCCATCATTCTCATTCTGGTAGGTCACTTTCAAATTTTCTTTGTTTTTTTAAATGTTTTAAAATAAGCATGAATTAAATTCCGTAATTCCGAATAATGGAATTTATGGAATTAATTCATGCAAAAATAAACGGGCTTTGGTGGGGACCCTACATAAGTGATTTCCTTATGATTAATTTATCGATTGATTTAATTGCCATGAATGATAGATTTTATTATGCTCTGTGACATGTCTCGTGATTGTTATTATGCTTTCCTCTCTGGATAGCGCATGGTGGCTCGTTGATCAGGTACACATCTATTCTCACTTTGGTCACTCTATATACATGTATTGATTCCCATATGTGCATGATCAATTCGGGTATCCATTGATTTCTTTATTAGATGCCACGATTGCTTCATTTTATTAGTAGAGACCCGACTTTAGGGACTTAAAGGGGTGCTACGGTCTTTACCGTACCTTCCTGATAAGTAACCTGACCCCCGAACCCGATCCGGTTTTTCATGGACCGCATTTTCCAAAACAAGGAGTCACACTTAGGGGTTTTCTTTCTTATTTTGTTTACCCTTTAAATAATAAAACAAAAATAAGTGGCGACTCCAAGTCATTTCTTTTTAATAAATAAAAATCATTTTCAAATAAAAATCGAGCTCGCCATCGAGTGGGAAACGCAATGAGTTGAAATGCGGGGTCCACAAAATGGTGTGTCAAACTCGTACCGATGCGGGGTCCACAAAAGGTGATCCAACCGATACCCAAACTCGTACCGATCTCAGAGCACTCTCAACTGGAGACTAAAAAAAAGAGGGAGTGTCAAATCCGAACTATGACTACAGAGGCTACTAAAAGCCCTCAGATGCACCCACGTGTAAAGAGGAAGTCCTAATCGAAGGATCTACGGCTCAACCTACGAGGTCAATGGTGGCTCTAAATGGATATGGGTGGACTTTAAAAGATCCATAGCAGAAGCGATCATACCTTCCAACGGTACGCAACCCTCTACACACCTCCTAAGAGACGGGACGCTTCCATGCAAGGTGGTCATCACCTCCACACATGCACTACCTCGACATCCCAAGGGATTTCCTATGGTGAGACCTCTCAAAACTCTCAACGCTTAATGGTCGACTAGAGTGCACAGTGAACGGTGTGGGTGCATCCGAAAACCTTATGAAACTAAAAGAGAACACACTGGCCACACAAATATCCTGAAATCTAACTCTGGGCTATATAAGTCTTCGAAGTTCGGACTCCAATCAGCATCAATATGTCGACCACCTCCAGAATGCTCCCAAACATAGATATAGCCCATCGCTAGACCCTACTCCTAATCACTAGCTCGGTCGAAGAGAAAACAAAGCAACAAGTCTCGTATCAAATATGAGACCAAGGAAAACAATGTCGACCGAGACTAGGGACTTGAAAATAAGGAGATAAGTGTGTGTCCCACATAGACACGCAACTCATGCAGTCACATCAGAAGAAAGGCAGTCACGCGACAGGCAGTCAGGCAGAGTACAAGATATATCACTCATGCACACATACAAGCTATGACAATCAGATGAAAAAGTGATACAAATATCATGCTCAAAGACAATCAAGAGAATATATAATCCAGACAATCGACATGTCAAATCAAACGATGTATAACAATGAATCCATATATGCAAGGTGGTCAAAACAATCATGGCAAATATCAGGATGACTATGCTAAGCAAGGCAAGATGATCAATCAATATAATCAGTATGTCAGTGTACTCAACAATCATGGAAATGAAGCATAGAAAAAAAACAAAATCCTCAATCAAGATAATCAATCTCATAATCAGCATGTCAAATATCTCATACAAATATATCAATGAAGCATGAAGAAACTGGCTATATTAGAATCCTCAATCAAAATAATCAACCAACATGATCGACCAACATGATCAACATGTCAATGTCCCAAGTGAAAGCTCGAGAACTCTCAATGTGCAATCAAAAGATGAGTACCCACTGATCAACTCACCAAACGCCACGTTTGCTTCACTTTAAGTTCAAGCTTGACCCTTTAAAAGATCCCCAATGGAGTCGCCATTTTGTGGACCCCGCATTTCGGCTCATTGCGTTTCCCACTCGATGACGAGCTCGATTTTTATTTGAAAATGATTTTTATTTATTAAAAATAAATGACTTGGAGTCGCCACTTATTTTTGTTTTATTATTTAAAGGGTAAACAAAATAAGAAAGAAAAACCCTAAGTGTGACTCCTTATTTTGGAAGAGGCGGTCTGTGAAAAATCAGATCGGGTTCAGGGGTTAGGTTACTTATCAGGAAGGTACGGTAAAGATCGTAGCACCCCCTAAGTCCCTAAAGTCGGGTCTCTACTAATAAAATGAAGCAATCGTGGCATCTAATAAAGAAATCAATGGATACCCGAATTGATCATGCACATATGGGAATCAATACATGTATATAGAGTGACCAAAGTGAGAATAGATGTGTACCTGATCAACGAGCCACCATGCGCTATCCAGAGAGGAGGTTAGTGCATAATAACAATCACGAGACATGTCACAGAGCATAATAAAATCTATCATTCATGGCAATTAAATCAATCGATAAATTAATCATAAGGAAATCACTTATGTAGGGCCCCCACCAAGGCCCGTTTATTTTTGCATGAATTAATTCCATAAATTCCATTATTCGGAATTACGGAATTTAATTCATGCTTATTTTAAAACATTTAAAAAAACAAAGAAAATTTGAAAGTGACCTGCCAGAATGAGAATGACGGCCAAATTTTATTGAAAAGATGATTTTTGGAACCTAAACGAAAAAACTAAGGATGAAAAATTAAACAGATGAAATTATTTGAAAAAAAGGAATTTGAAAAATTATTCGCAAACTAGAGTTTAGGAAGATTATTTTCAAAAACTAAGGATGGTGAAATGAGAGGAATAAAAGGAGGTGACACGTGGTCAAAGGTGGCCATGCATAGTTCATGCAAGGGTGGAGGCTTGATTTGGAGTCAACTGCTCCAAGCATTCTGCATGAAACACGTGGCTGCAGGGTAGCTAGAGTAGCTCCAATGAAGGGTCCACATTTTCACCGCCATTCTAGCTTAGTCCCTTCCTTCTCAAATGTCCATGGCAATCTTCTGTGGCCGTCACCCGCGTCGGAGAACCCGTAAACCGAACCGGGCTGCTGAAACCCTAGGAACCGCTCAGCCAAGGCGATGTATATAGAGAAATATACTGCTGGATTAAATAAACTATTTCCTCCTCTGTTATTCAATTGATCTGTACGTAAATACATACAATATCACAGAGAACTATTTTAGGAAATATTTACAGCAATTACTATGACAAAATAACTATATACCAATCTCGGCTAATAATCACATAAATAGAAACAGATCAAAGACTTTATTCAAATGGCTTGATTGTAGGCTGAAATCATGAAGGTTTGACTTGATCTTGATTTTGGCAATCTTCCTTAATACGCCCCCGCAAGATTGAGCTTCCATCGGCAAGACCAATCTTGGTACATAACAATTCAGTCCGTTGCCGTGACAAGGGTTTTGTCAAGAGATCAGCAAGTTGATCTTGCGTGTGAACATGACGAACATGAAGGGTCCCATTTTGAACAAGCTCTCGGACAAAGTGTAAATCAATCTGAATATACTTCATGCGAGAATGATTAACTGGATTAAAACTCAGATGTGTGGCGCCAAGATTGTCACATAGCAACAAGGGAGGCACCTTGAGTGGAAAACCGAGTTCATGATGTAAGGAGTTCAGCCACACAGTTTCAGACGTAGCATTGGCAAGAGCACGATATTCAGCTTCCGTCGATGAGCGAGCAATAGCTCGTTGTTTCTTGGAGCTCCAAGAAATGGGATTTGTGCCAAGAAAACTAATATAAGCCGAAGTAGAGGTTCTGTCATCCACATTCCCTACCCAGTCAGCATCAGAGAACGTGGTTAAAACTGAAGTTGTGTTTCTAGTAAGCTGAATACCATGAAAAATGGTTTGTTTCAAGTAACGAAGCAGTCTCTTCGTGGCTGTCCAGTGGGCTGTAGTTGGCTTATGCATGAATTGAGATAGCTTATTCACAGCAAACGAAATGTCCGGTCGGGTCAGTGAAAGATACTGAAGACTACCAATGACACGCCGAAAGTCAGTGCTGTCAACAGGTGCTGTGCCATCAAACAATTTCAGAGAAGCAGTTGTGGATAAAGGAGTGGACACATCCTTAGCACCAAGCATATTCGTTGTGGACAATAAGTCACGAATGTATTGATGCTGTGACAAGAATAGACCAGCACGAGTAGGAATAACCTCTACTCCCAGAAAGAAGCTATGGTTTCCCATATCTTTTAGGGAAAAATTTTCACCCAATTTCTGAATTATGTGATCCACAAACTGAATATCATTGCCAGTAATTACAAGATCATCAACGTAAACCAAAAAATAGCAAATGATAGGACCATGTGTATAAATAAATAGAGAAGAATCAGCTTTGGAATTTTTGAACCCAAGCTGAAAAAGAGCAGTTCTTAGAGTTGTGTACCAAGCTCGAGGAGCCTGTCGAAGCCCATAAATGGCTTTTCTCAATCGACACACATGATCAGGCTTACTGGTATCTTTAAACCCTGGAGGTTGCATCATATAAACAGTTTCTGTGAGGGTTCCATGTAAAAAAGCATTGTTGATGTCCATTTGGCGTAAAGGCCACCCATTCATCACGGCTATAGTCAAAACACATCGAATAGTGGCTGGCCTAACAACAGGACTGAAGGTTTCCTTGTAATCTAGGCCCGGTCTTTGAGTATAGTCTTTGGCCACAAGCCTGGTCTTAAATTTGTCCACCGAGCCATCAGCTTTGCGTTTTACTCTAAACACCCATTTACAGCCCACGGGTGTACAGTTTGGGAGGGGTGGAACCAAATCCCAGGTTCCATGTTTCATCAAGGCAGTGAGCTCAGTGGACATAGCATCACGCCACTGAGGATGGTTCACGGCTTGAGTTGCACAAGTTGGCTCAATTGCTAGAGGAATGGGATGTTTGGAAACCAAATGAAGTTGCTTGGGTTTAAAGATGTTGTTCATGGAACGGGTTGTCATTTTGTGGAGACGAGGGTTCCCAGTTTGAACACACGAAGGGGGAATGGAATGGGACTGAGATAAAGTAAGATCAGCAACCGTGTGTGTGTGAGTCGGATGAAGGGAGGAAAGAAGAACAGGGTCATGCGAGATGAGAACATTTGAAT
The DNA here is from genome assembly GCF_030704535.1 of Vitis vinifera. Taxonomy (NCBI): domain Eukaryota; kingdom Viridiplantae; phylum Streptophyta; class Magnoliopsida; order Vitales; family Vitaceae; genus Vitis; species Vitis vinifera. The sequence goes on from NC_081822.1 coordinate 30,186,093, forward strand.
GAGAACCGGAATTTCTAAGAACATCAGTCAAAGGAAAATTAGGAGAAGAGAGAGGGGGCTTACCTGGAGGTGATGGAGATGCAGCAGAAACATCGGTCGGAAGCACATGTGATGGTGCCGAATCAGAGGAGTGCACGGACGGAATCACTTGAGGAGGAACTCGCATGGGCTGAGAAGAAAATGGAATAAAGGAAGTAGGGCACAGATGAGAAGAAGACTCGGGATGGGCTGGGCTCTGGGCTTGCTCGGATTGAAAAGGCAGTTGGGTCTCATCAAATAACACATGCCGAGACACATAAGTTTTGTGGGTCTTAAGATCCAAACAAATATAGGCATTTTGAGTTTGAGAATAGCCCAAAAAAAGACATGGAATGGACTTAGGTTGCATCTTGTTATTATTATATGGACGTGTAAGGGGATAGCAAAGCGAACCAAATTTTTTTAATTTAAGATAATTTGGTTTCTGTCCAAAAAGAGCCTCAAAGGGGGACTTGTTGGTGAGAAGAGGAGTCGGTTGCCTATTTATGAGATAGGTGGCAGTTCGAAAAGCATGAGGCCAATATGAAAGAGGCAAGGAAGCATCCGAAAGTAAGGTGAGGCCAGTTTCAACAAGATGTCGATGACGGCGTTCAGAGACTCCATTTTGTTGCGGGGTGTAAGGAGCAGTAGTATAGTGACTAATGCCGTGAAGATTTAAAAAAGGTTTGAGAGAAATAAATTCACCACCATTATCGGAGTAAAGGGTTTTAATTTTGGCTTGAAACCGAGTTTCAACAAAAATTTTAAATTGTGGAAAAATAGTTGACACACTCGATTTGGTAGCCATGGGATAAAACCACATGTATATCGTGTAGTGGTCCACAAAAAGAAGATAATAACGAGAACCATCAAGACCCGTTGAGTGTGCGGGACCCCAAACATCCGTATAAATAATTTTAAGTGGACCAGTACTCGAAAGACTAGTTGTGCGAAAAGGTTGTTGATGAGATTTATTAATAGAACAAGAACGACATAACATGGTTATTTTATTTGTAGTGGTAGGAAGAGAAAAAATAGAAACAAGATTTTTAACAATGGGATAGGAAGGATGACCAAGACGCTTGTGCCACCCATCAAGCAACATCCGTTCATGCACATTAGCAACCTTTTGTGAAAAATTTCCCACAAGTGATTCCGAAAAAATGTAAATGCCGTTCTCACATGAACCTCTTAGTAGGATCGCCCCTGTGATCGGTTCCTTCACAAGAAAATAAGATGGGTGAAACTCAACATATACATTATTTTGTGAGGTAAAATGATGAACATAAATCAATTTTTTTTAAAGATTTGGAACACAGAGAGTATCACGCAAGATAAAGGTTCGATTGGGTGAGTGTATAGCTAAAGAACCAACATGTGAAACAGCCAAACCTGAACCATCACCCAGAACCACTTCATCGGTGCCGTCATATTCAGAGTGAATAGATAAATTCTGAAGATCACCAGTGATGTTGTGGGAGGCAGCGGAATCAAGGAGCCATTTTTGCTCTTTCATGGTAGAAGTTGTTGCACTGTTTGCAGTAATTTCACTGGGCTTCAGTTGAGGACAATTTTTGGCTGTATGGCCCAACTCATCACAGAATTGGCATTTGGGCCTATAAGGCCGCTGGTTGTTGCTGGGCCGATTGGAACCATTGGGACGTCGACCATCACGATTTCCACTTCGGGCTGGAGCTTGCCCAGACTGACGCTGAGGCCCATTCGGCTTGCTATAGCTGCGTTGTTGACCTCCCGAAGAACCAGACTTCCTGGTTGTATAGTTTGCAGCGGCCACCAGTTGCTGAGTAGCAGTTTCAAGGCGGCGCAAATAATGTTTGTGGCCGACCAGAAGATCGTGGAGCTCCTCAAAGGCAAGAGACTTTTCGCGAGCTCGGATTGGTGCTACAATTTCCCTGAAATCAGAACCTAAGCCATTAAGCACATAGAGGGTTAGGTCATCATCAGAAATGGGGTGGTCAATAATGGCAATTTCATCTGCCAGAGACTTCACAGCATGTAGATAATCAGAGATAAGCCGATTTCCACGCTGTATTAAGGTGAGTTCCTCTTTTAATTGCATAGCCCGAGTTCGTGATTTGCTAGCATAGAGGGTGTTCAATTTTTGCCAAGCCTCATGGGACGTTTTTGCTGTTGCAATGAGTGGGGTGATGGTAGGGGAAGTGGAAGCAAGAAGGGCACTGAGTATAAGTTTGTCTTGCCGAACCCAATGAGTTTTGTGTAGGGCAGAAATAGAGAGATCACTCGGAGAGGGACATTGAGAGATGCCGGTGACATAATCAAGCAAATCATATCCTATGAGTAAGGCTTCAAATTGAGCACGCCATTGAGGAAAAGTAGAAGGAGTCAATTTTTCATTAATCTGGGCAGTGATTTGAGAGCAACAAGAGTGGTTTCAGTGGAGGAAATGAGGTGGGTGTTGAGATGAATTTGAGGTTGTTCGGGTGAGGAAGACATTGGGGAAATGGGAGGGATCGACTCGTTGGAGAAGGGCTGCTCTGATACCATATAGAGAAATATACTGCTGGATTAAATAAACTATTTCCTCCTCTGTTATTCAATTGATCTGTACGTAAATATATACAACATCACAGAGAACTATTTTAGGAAATATTTACAGCAATTACTATGACAAAATAACTATACACCAATCTCGGCTAATAATCACATAAATAGAAACAGATCAAAGACTTTATTCAAATGGCTTGATTGTAGGCTGATATCATGAAGGTTTGACTTGATCTTGATTTTGGCAATCTTCCTTAATAATTAGAAATGGGTTGATCCCACTGGGTGGCTCGCTCTCGGACCTCGTCTTCCGATGAGTTACAGAGCCAAGCGTGGAGGCTGTCGGTGATAGAGAGGCGGAAATGGGAAGGAAACCAGGTGGCCTTGATGAAGATGGGTTCCGATTGGTTAGGAATTTGAAGCTTCAGGCATGAGTGTCTAGGTGTCGGCTCCATTGATCTGGGTTGGGGTTATCGGCTTCCACTCAATACAATGCGTGCAGGGGAAGACTCCATTGTCAAGGGTTCCCGCCTTCTCAATATACCCCAACAGTAATGGCCTTTCCTTTGCTAAAATGATAGGAACGAACACCGCTCGTACCAAATCCAAATATGCCATTGAGAGTAACCCCATCCAAAAAGGAGCCAATCTGGTCCTCACTACAACCAAATATAATCTGTGCACCAGAACCATTGGTAAGATACGCAATTTTGTAAGGATAAGTAACATCTGTAGCAGAGCATGGGTTTCTTGATTGACATGAAGCTGTTGTAGGGAACATTTATGCCATATCCCATGGGTTTCTTGATAAACACAAAATGCCATATCCAAATTCCCTAATCATTAAAACGGGCAAGCATCATAACAGCATCGTCCTTCATAGTGGTTTCCCATCCATACCCAAACCACTAGTCAAAAGTGCTCTAAGTTGGGCAAGATCCATCAATAATAACAAAAGAAAAGGTTCTTAAGTGATCAGCGACAACTCTGTATGCCAAGCCAACTTTATCTGTATAATTTGATCCAGCTTTCCCTGAATATGATCAGGCATTAGTCGCCTGTTGAATAGCGTCAAAGACGAGTAAGAGTGCATCATTATCACAATTACTTATCTTGCCCTGAAGAATGGAAGTCAATCTTTCAAAACCCGTTCCGGCGTTGACATGTTTAGCAGGCAGAGATTTAAGAGAACCATCTCTTTCCCTGTCAAACTGTATAAACACAAAAGTTCCATATCTTAACACGAGGAACGTCATTGTCGGCCAATGATACAACATCACTATTAGCAACTCTACCAAAATGTATCTCGGTGCAAGACCCTCAAGGACCAGTATCACTCATCTTCATCTCATCCACTAGGAACCCTGAATCTGTGGCAGTAGCCAAAGCACCACCCTCTCCCCTCAAACACAAACCAGAACACAAAACCAATAGTCCAAAACAAATCCAGGAACATGAGCCAGAAACAAAATATGGATTGAGATACCGGAAATGGAGGAAGAAATAAAACAATATATAGTGTACCCATGGCAGAGTAAACAGAGTGAGCAAAGCATTAAGTGAGATCCTCTTTCATATTGAGATCCAGGGGTTTTGGCCAGTGGTGCATCAGGAGAGTTTAAAATAAATACCAAAAGGGGAATGAACCATATCCAAATAAGCAAAAAGTACAGAGGAAAGTAATACAACATCACACTTATACCCGAACAACTAACCAAGGATCAGAAAAGAAAACAGAGACAACAAGAGAAAATGTGAGATAGAAAGAAAACAGAGTGAGTGAGAATAGTCCAAGAGATTACCACCAATGTACTTGGAGATGGTCTTTCAAAGTTCTTGAGTTGTTCCTCATCTCGCCTCTTCAACTCTATCTTTCTCAGATCCTTTCTCCTTCACTCTCGGCTCATCTTTTCCTCAAGTTGTCCACAACTCTCCAGCAAACATCCTTCCCCCAATTACCTCTCTCTCATCCTAAAGGCACTCTGGTTCTCTCAGCTTGCTTCTCCAGAATCTCCCTTCTCTCACATTCCCTAAGCTAAACTATCTTCCCTTAAAGCTCTAATGTCTCTCTCACTTTTCTCTCTAAAGCTCTCTGCTCTGTCACCCAGCTGCCAGCCTCCCTTACTCCACTCAAAAAGGCTCACCCTTAACAGAAAAAGATCCCTTCAAAATATCTCTCAGCCGGCAGAAAAAGCACCCCTCTCCTACGCTCCTCTCAATAGCCAAATATTCTTCTGATTGGTCCATCAATTCCACTATTTTGATCCCATATTGACTAATCCGGGAATGACACGTGGCCATGCAAGATGGTGGCACTTGGCCACAGCTAGCTGCAAGAAAGGAAACGTGAGAAGAATGATAGCTCCCCAAAATGGGGGTCTACAATTATATATATATATACTTGGGGTGAGGAGTAGGGTCTTTGTCTCTCATTGAGGTTTTTAAAATTTTCCTTGTCAATGATCTTGATTATTACTCCTAATCCCCGTCTCAATGTTTATTTATTTATTAATTTGTCATTTCTCAATTTCTACTTTAATTTAGTACTAGATGTCATGACAATACTAGATGGAGTTGATATAGAGTTTGCAAAGAGGTGCAAGAGTGTGCATCTAGTTCTTGCATACTTGTGGAAGCTCTAAAATTTTTGTGAGCCTGGTGCATTGCCACAACAAGAGGACCCTAATCCTAGAAAGTTGAGTGATGCCTGCTAGGATGAAACTAAAATGGTTTCTACTCATGTTTAAGTTTTTAAGGAAGATAAGTTCCTAAGTCAACAAGAATTGCAAATCTAATTCCCTTTATAAGGAGCATAAAGCTAGAAAGAGAGCCTAAAATAAATAATAATCATAATAGAAAATACTAGCTCATAAGGAGTTTTGAAATTAATAAATGTTGGCCAACCTACCATCCTAATTAATTGATCAATCTATAAAGACCCTTCGTAAGCTCTTTTACAACCATATTTTGTGCCAAAATGACCTTATACTAGCTTATGAATAAAGAACACATATATCCCTTAAAAACTATATCACCAAAAAATATGAACTCTAATGGAGACTTTTAGACCATAAGAAAATACTGGTTCCCTTAGAATTTAATTTATTTAAAGTTGACTTAATATCCTACTATAAAGAGGTAATTACATTATAATATCCTATGATATTATAACGAGATATAAAGCTTAGGTTTGTAACCTATTATCCAGTATATGCAAACTCCTTATGAATTGGTATACATAATCTAATGATGTAGATGCTATTAGACTCTAAATGTTACCTCTACCACCCTTTAGTGTTAAATCCTCCTATTATGTGATTAATTAACATATTCTGATTCTTTTAAGAGCATATGTCAAATTCCAGATAGAGAATTGCTATGATTATATATTTCATGATCATATGCCTTTAAGATTACCTAATGGGATGCGTTGTCTCAATCCCATGAAATATCATAGTGTCTATCTTGAGGATATTTATTTTCGCTTGCCTTGATCAACAATGACCCAATTCCTAAGTAACATACAACCACCTTAGGGTCTCACCATAGGTTAAAATCATTGACTTCAACACAAGTTTAATATTTTCTGAAGGTTGAGATTTCAGTATAGTAGCTTGGTGAATTCATGATTACCTGATAACAAATGTCATGATTCATTGTAGGTAAAAAAATTGAGAGCCTATTTGACATTTGTTTTGAAGAATAGCTTTCTATTTTTCAAAAAAAAAAAAAAAAAACATGTTTGATAACGAGAAAGTTGTTTTCTATTTTTTGTTCTTATTAACAAAAAATAAGGTATTTATAAGAGAATATTGTTTAGTTGTTTTTAATTATTTTTTAAGGGTTGTTTACAAAAATAATTATACAAACATGTAAAAAGATTAAAAATAAGGTACTAGACATAAAAATTATTTTCTAAACATATTTAAAAATATTAAAAATAGGTTAAAAAAATTTTGAGTTCCCAAATAGATGTTTGTTCTATAAAACATTAAAGAAAAGTTTTCAAAAACTATTGTTTAGAACTATTTTAGAAAATAATTACCAAATAGGGTTTGAGTTTTTGTTCTTTTAGGTCTCTCACCATAAGCTCGTTTGCTTTATGTAGGGGTCACTTTTTCTTTCAATTAAGGAAGCTTATATATATTTAAAAATATTTTTTTGATTTAATTCTAAATAAATCTTAAAACTAAATAGTCTTTAATAGTGTTAAGTATTATGTTATTTGTTTTTTTAATATTTTATTTTATTAAGTATTAAAAATTAAAGAAAACAAACAAAATATTTAGTTTTTTTATTTAATAAAAAAATTTAAGAAATAAATAATAAATTAACAACACTAACAAATAAATGAATGATTTGAAATTTGAAAGCAAATTACTTTTAACAAAAAATTAGAAAAAAAAAACACCACCTCAATCTACTACTTTAAAGCCAATGGTGCTAGTTCTAGGCCTAATCCCTATTGTTAGAAGGATATTAAATAATAGAAAAACCAAAAGTTTTTTGATATCTAATCATAATTAAATTTTTATTAAAGAACTAATCATAAGGAAATGATATAATATAAAAAAAAATCTAACATAAAGTAAAAATTAGTTCCTAGTCCTTACCCCAACTCTTCTTCCCATCTAATGCTAAATTTCCTCCTACACAATCCTTACTCATTTTTACTCATTTTTATGGATATAAGATTATTCAATATGATTATGGTTTTGACTGTGCAGTGATAACCAAACGATGATAATTGTTTTACCAACAATATAATCGACTATCAATTCAAAGTTTGGTCAACAATATTTTATGATAATTTCTCAGAACCAGGCCAAAGACTAGAGAGTGTGAAATTTATGTATTTAAGCAGTTGTTCTAAGACTGGATATATTCAAGCTGTTCTTATTACATTACAGCAACCATTCCTCGCCAATCTCCTTCCACCCTAGGAGTTTATTTTAGTACAATATATATGGGAGGACTTTGTTTATTTTTGGTAAACGAGGGTCTTTAATTCCATGGTCGCTTACACCTTAAAGCTCCTGAAAGGACATCAGCTCATTGCACTGATTATGCTTCTTCCACACAATTGCCTCGTAGTCGCCGGACGTGCCGGCGAGATCGGCTTTGATATGGAGTTTGTAAATGTTTCCTGCCAGGTGCTGAAACCACCCCATAGACACTTTCTCGAATTCCAGGTTCCAGTTTTCCTTCTTGTTCTGCTCCTCCACGGCGTATTCTCCCAACTCCTGGATGTGCTTCTCTTCCACGTCTTGGACCTTGGTCCATCTGATAGCTTGCGTGTGAGCCATGAGACTTGTAGAACTTGTGGGTTTTGGATGGGTTTTTGTGTGGTGGTGGTGGTGATGGTGGGTTGGATTTATAGACTGGAAAGAGACAGGGATGCGAACTGCCTTTCAACTTTCTCGGAAGAATACGAATCTAGTTTTGTATGGAAACTGACCTTCATATTATCAGGTTTATTTGCATGGGATATAATAAAAAGGAAAAAAAAAAAAAGAGAGAGAAAAAAGACCTAAATAAAAAATAAAAAAAAGCAAGTACAATTTTTTAGGGGCTTTCTTTTTTTGTTTTCCTTTTCAGATTAACATTAACTTCTCTAATTTAAAACTTGATAAAATTTTAGATAACAAAACTATTAAAAAAAAAAAAAGGGTTATTCTCAAGGTCATATTTGGTAATGATTTTTGAAAACAGTTGTATAATAATTAGAAAAGGAAAACACGTATGATAATTAGAATACAAAAACAGTTTTTCATTATTAAAAATTGAGAATAGTATGTTTTTAAAAATTATTTTTAATTCTTTTTACTTAATTTTTAATGACTAATTATATAAATAGGGAGGATGATTAAAAATAAAGTATTGTAAATAAAAATTATTTTTAAAATATATTAAAAAACATAGAAAAAATGTTTAAAATATTTCTAAATTTTAAGCAAATTTTTGTTATACAAAACTTCAAAAAGACATTTTTCAAACATAACCAAAGTTTTTATTTTCTAAAAAATAAAATTACAATTATTTCTTAACATATATATATATATATATATTGACATGTACAATAGCCACGTAGTGCGTCTCAGAGGAGAACGAGCATTTGGTCCAGGATAGGAGTGGCGGGCTTCAAAATATTCTATTACATGAAGGAATAGATAGAAAAATTGTACGTTTCTAATTTTTGACTGAATTTCATATTCTTGTTTGGTGATTGATGTTGGACCATAGAATCCATCATACATTTTTGACTTTATCTTTTTCTAGTTGCTGCAGAATAAGAGAATGAATGAACAATTCTAAGCCCTATCACAAAAGAATTATTTTTTTCCAATCTTATTACATCTTTATG